>NC_088784.1:75264746-75889746 GCF_958450345.1 Calliphora vicina
TTAAATTTACCATTCTAAATAACAAAGTGTAAAAAAACCAATCCAAAGGTCAAAGGAAATCCCACAATTCCTAAAAATTGGATCGAAAATGCCAAAAATGGTATTTTTTACAATTTTGCTTAGGGCTGGGAAAATACTTTTATGATAAATAGGAAATACATCAAGGTTTCGAAAGCAGCTTTCCGTTTTCTGATCCTAGCTTTGGGATTTTATAACAGTTGAAATTTTTATAAAAAAATAGGTCAAATTCCAAAGGGAGTAGGAGCGACATATTCCAAAAAATAGGACAAGTCTTTTATACCAGAATGTTCTCCGTAAAGATACCTTACAGAAAAACATATAATTGATATATGTTTTCGCCCAAAAAAACACCAAAAATTTACTATTTTTTTGAATTATTAAATTGCAAATCCTTTATTTTTGGATCCATAATTTATATTGCTCTGAAATCAAATTATTAGTAATTTAGTTGTCCAACTAACAAAACAAATTTGAGTCCATTCGGTTCAAAGTACGCCCTAAATTTTAAAAAAAGCGGACCATGGTATGACAAAATTTTAGAATTTCAATTTTCAAATACCTATAACTCGGAAATTATAAGAGATGAATAGCAAAGGAAAGCATGTTTTTTTTTCAAAACTAGCAGAGCGCTTTCCAAAAATGGCAGGTGTATAAAAAATGGCATTTGTATGGTCCATTTTAATAAATAATATTCTTGTCTACGACCACGTCAAATTTTATCCCGATCGGACTAGACGTTTAGAAATGCCAGATTTAATTCCAAAAAATTTTGATTCTGCCCCACTGTGCATCTTTCTGCCCCATCTTTCTGGCAACATATAGATTCTGAGACAAAAGAACTGCTCATCTTTTAAAGGCCAAGAACGAATCAAGCCAATATCGGATACTCCGTTCTGAAGTGAAACGTATCCCAGAGACAGCGTTCTGCATCGTTTGAAACAAATAGTAGTCGGACGTGTCAATGTCTGGACTATAAGCCGGGTAAGGAAAAACTTTCCAACCACTTCATTCTAAATAGTAACAGCTATTGCAACCTTAGTTTTCAGTGTCAAAATCACCACTTCTGAACCGCACGAAATACATTCACCATAAGCTTCGGTGAGCAATCGATGTGCTGCAGCGGTACTTTTTTCAAATTAAAGAAGTAAAGCAAAACTTGCTGCATATGACACTTTGTTGGCACAAAATTCGATATTTTCGCAGCAAAAAAAAAACTTTGTTGTTTACACTACAATGTTCAATAAGTAAATGAGAATAAATGACAGATATGTACCCTTCAAAATGACATATTAACAGCTCCCATACATACTCCTATCGCTGAAGACTAAATAATACTAAACATATAAGGAGTGAGATCGAAAAATATTAATAAAAAAGGAACTGCTAAACCTACAGTTTTAATTTTTTTTGATTTGACTGAAAATATTATTGCAATTTAAAATATTATTTTTATAGTTGTAATCAATAGTGATGAATTTATGAACATTTTCCGCAAACCCTTCGATTAAGGTCTTTATTGAGCTTTCTGTCACTTTGTTCGAACAGGTAGTCCTTCTCCGTTTAAAATCTACCACTCTTTTGGCCAAATTTTTTGTGCTCTTCAATTCTCTTTTAACAAAAGCCCAATATCTCTCCACTGGCCTTAGCTCCAGGCAGTTTGGAGGATTTGCCTCTTTTGGTACAAATACCACATTATTGTTCTTGAACCGCTCAAGACCTTGCTTACCATAGTGACAGGATGCCAAATCAGGCCAAAAATAAGTGGACATATTACGAAGTCTTATGAATGGAAGCATGCTTTTCTGTAAATATTTCTTGATGTAAATTTATAGAGCCCTTTTGTAAAAAAAAAGTTTGCTTGCCATCTACGAACTTTTTGGAAACATTTTCTGCTTTCTACAACATTCCCTCCAGCATCAGCAACATAAAAACATTGACCAGGAAACTGCGATAATTTTTCCAAAACATACGTTTCGTCATCCATTATAAAATTTTACTTCAATTTCCGTGCTCTGTCTTTGACCTCTAAATTTTTAGCAGAGTGCCTGTCAGGAACTTTTTGAACCTTGTATGTTTTTAAACCTGCATTGGCTTTAACTTTTCGTGCCAAATAGTCTGAGTACTCGCTAACCGGACTGCTTTCATACCGGTTGTGTTGGAAGCTCTTTTGAAAATGCTTTCTATTTAATGACTATAGAAACATCATGTGGACCATTCCTTCTACCAGAACCAGGTTTTCTATCAAAGGACAAGATCTTCCGATACTGTTTAATAACATTGGAATCAGTTTGACGGCAGACCTTTGATTGTTTGGCCAAAATTTTGTAGGTCCAAGTTGGGTTTTGTTGAAAATCTTTAAAAATTTTAGTACTTTTTTCTCGTCACTCATTTTAATCAGATTAACAACAAATGAACATAATTGACATTAAACATAATAAATGACATGCTTTACAAAGGTAACTTGATAAAAAAATCAAGGTTTTTTCGATTTCACTTCTTATAATGCGTTATCGATGTCTGAAAATGTTTATATTTTATATTTAAACATCTAGCTACTTCATGCAACACCACCCTTTATTCAGCTTAAAACTTTCTTTTTTTCCACCAAATTGTTATGAACTTTTTTCAAAGTTCAATCGATTATAATAAATATAAATAAGAAACGAAACATACTCGTATAAAATGGGCGGCCACATGTAGAATTTTTTACAAGTAAAACTTTTGCAAACAAATTCACAATAAATTCGAGAACAGCTAGCTGTTGGTTGTTGCTTTTCCTAAAATAAAGTTATTGCAAACTTGAAGTAATATTTTGTTTAAACTTTATTTATGTTTTATTTTTAAATATTCTAATACTTTGTTTGTGTCGTGCAAATAAAATGGAAAACTTTTTGTTATCAGAAAAAGACACAATAATAAGTTTTGGAAAATTGTTCTCAAGGATAATTATAATAAATTTGATGAAATCATTATTATAATTTAGTTTGCTATGGTTTGTTGAAAGGTCAGATAAGGCTGAATTTTAGCGTTTATTTGTGATCAGAAGTAAAGAACAATGTTTTTTATGCTTCAAATGTGTCGACTTTTGTACCAACAAAGCATCATATGCGGGAAGTTTTGCTTTACTTCTTTAATTTGAAAAAACAGTTCAGCTGAAGCACACCGATTGCACATCAAAGCTTATGGCGAATGTGTTCGATCGATGTCGCCGTGCGTAAGATAGTTCGTGCGGTTCAGAAGTGTTGATTTTGATAAGGAAAACAAAGTTTTCAATACCTGTTACTTTTTAGAATGAAGAGGTTGGGAAGTTTTGCCTCACCCGCATTGTAGTCCAAACCTTGCCCCGTCCTACTACTATTTGTTTCGATCGATGCAGAACGCTCTCTCTGGGATACTCATCACTTTGGAACAGAATATCCGATATTGGCTTGAGTTGAGACTGTGTGTATATAAAGTATTGACTAGAGTATACACTTACATCGATCTCTAGTTATTCTTAAAAAGATCTTTAGATCTTCTTAAATACAAATATTTACAAATATCATAAACTATTTTAAGATTTCATTATGAATTTTAATGATGATTGCTATAAATTGAGAATTTTAAAATAAATAAGTTAACAATTCTGTTTATTTTTCTCATTAATATATAACTATTATTATACAATATATACGAGTATTTATTCTATTTGTAAACAAATATTTATTAGGTTTCCTTAAGTGCAGCAAATAAAACTCTTGAATAACAATTTCCTATTATTCAATGCAGGGTAGGAAAATATGTATGAAAAAAAACGGCAAAAATAAATAAAAAAAAAACTACCAACTGTGTAGTTTTTTATACCTTCCATCAACAGAGAACTCAACTTTTATATTTATATTTATATACATTTATTGTTACGTTTTTAATATAGAGAAATTATTATTTTATTAATATTGTTTCATTTTTATTTATTTATATAAATAGTTAATAAATTTACATATCAATTATATAGAAATATAAGAATGAAAACAAAAAATATTCTTGCATTTAAGACTAAAAAAAAAATCTGTATATTTCATCATGTAAAACCTACTAGTGCCTCGGGCCACCGTTATGACGCGTCATACAATGCACAGTGGGGCAGAATCAAATTTTTTGGAAATAAATCTGGCATTTCTAAACGGCTCATCCGATGGGGATAACATTTGACATGGGCGTAGCCAAGGAGTATTCCAGTTTAAGTTATTAAAATGGGTACCTACCTTCGACATGTACAATTTTTAAACACTTACAATTTTTTTGTTTCCCATCCGATTTAAATTTTTTTTATATTTTATGAAGGCGTTCGACTAGGTCTTGAAAAAACATGATTGCGTGTGCTATTTATCACTTATAATTTTCGATTTATAGGCATTTCAAAAATGAAATTTTAAAATTTTGCCATACCTTGGTGGCCTTTTTAAAAAAAATAGTTTTTTTTTTGTTCTTTAGAGAAGTGAATTACGAATAATAAAAATAAACGGTTTTCAATTTTAAATATTCAAAAAATAATTGATTTTTGCTGTTTTTTGGGCGAAAAGGTGACTTAACTCTTGTTTTTATTAAAAACTAGTTGACCGCCCCGTCTTCGCCCGGTAGCATTTACTAATGTTAGTTCTTCAAGTTTCTCCAACCCACATACACCTGTCTGTTCTTATTTATTTTCAAATAAAATATCTAAATTTGTACTGCATACTTTAGGAGCTTTTTTATTACAGTTGACTGGACTCAAAAATAAAATTGAATTTTGAATTTTTTTCTTTACAACCCATCTCCTGAAAATTTCAAATCGAATAAAAAAAATCAGCCAAATAGATCCAGCCGTTCTCACGTGATACCATTACATACATGGACCATTTCATTTGTATATATATATATATAGATAAACTTTCTTTAAGATCATATAACAATTTTATATTTTTCTATAAGGTATCTTTACGAAGAACATTTTGGTATAAAAACAAGTAAAAAAAAGTATGGTCGGTCAAGCCCGACCATATAATACCCTACACTAAGTAAAAGAGCAAAAACATTTTTCTTTTAAAATTTCAATAATTTATATTTTTGAGTGATTTTTGGAAGTGGGCCTTATATAGGGTCTATGACCAATTATGGACCGATCACCACGAAATTAGGTCGTTTGATTTATGTCTATATTAAAGTTAACTATGTTGAATTTTGTGTGTATGCCAACATTTTTAAGAGATTTATGCACGTTAAAGTGATTTTCGGAAATGATCCTTATATGGGAGCTATGACTAATTATGGACCGATCGCCATGAAATTTTGTTGTGTTATTTATGTCTATATGAAAGTTATTTGTGTTGAATTTTATGTATATACCAACATTTTTAAGAGATTTATACTCGTTAAAGATATTTTCGGAAATATATGGGAGCTATGACCAATTATGGACCGATCACCATGAAATTAGGTCGCGTGATTCGTGTCTATATTAAAGTTATTTATGTTGAATTTTATGTGCATACCAAAATTTTTAGGAGATTTATGTACATTAAAGTGATGTATTTATGGGATGATATTATGGGAGCTATGACTAATTATGGACCGATCGTAACAAAATTTGGTGACATGAATTTTGTATATATAAAACTTATTTGGAGCGGAATTTGTGGAGATACATATATAAATTAAACATTTATGACCGATAAAGTCCAATTTCGGAAGGACATTTGTATGGGGGCTAGGTGAAATAATGCACCGATTTCTGCCAGTTTCAATAGGCTTCGTCCTTGGGCCGAAAAAATAATATGTCCAAAATTTTATCGAAATATCTTCAAAATTGCGACCTGTAGTCTGCGCACAAGGTTTACATGGACAGCCAGCCGACCAGCAAGCAAGCCAGACGGACATCGTTTAATCGACTCATAAAGTGATTCTAAGTCGATCGGTATACTTTAAGGTGGGTGTTAGACTAATATTTTTGGGCGTTACAAACATCTGCACAAACGTATTATACCCTACTATTTTTCGAGTATGTCGCCCCTACGCCCTTCGGAATGTGACCTAGTTTTTATCAAAATTTTAACTTTGGGTCACATGTTCTAATATCCCAAAGCTGGGATCAAAAAACTGAAAACACCTTTAGAAACCTTGTTGTGTTCCCTATTAATCACCAAAGTATTTTCCCAGCCCAGAAGGAAATGTGGGCCCTATAGGCAAAATTGTAAAAAATACCATTTTTGGGATATTCGCTCCAATTTTTAGGAATTGCGGGATTCCCTTTGACCTTTTGACAAATTTTTTCTCACTTTGTTATTTAAAATGACAAATTTAAAAAACGTTGAAAATTTCATTGAGTTTGTTAATAAATAAAGATTTTATAACATATTTCATATTTATTGAGATTCTTAAAATAAAATATGTATCAAAATTTGAATAGGAATGCACATATTAGGAACAGTTTGATCCACATTTATTACAAGCTATTTTTTTTTTGTTTAGATAAGTTAATTTTTGGTCTTACAAAATAAATTTCAATTCAATCTTAATTAGATTCAAAAATATGCCACTTTAAAACTCCGTCCTTCAAAAATATTGCACTTTTTCATATCAAAAAATTTGTATAAATTTTCTTAATGTGACTAATTCAGAAGCAATGACTTGTTGTTGAATAAAATGTTAAGAAAATTGTGGAACGGAAATAAATCTGTAAAATATCCCAGCAAAAACTTGGTAATGACTTGCAATTACTGAATGGCTTACTTTTCAGTGACTACCACCTCCATTACATAGAAGTAACTTAGTAATGGCTAGCATATAATCTGATACATAATTACTTGTACGAAATTCAGAATTATTTCATGGTAATGACTTACACAGTGCAACACGAAAAAACCACTACTTGTGGAAAGTGATCACTTTCTCAGGCTCATATCTTGCAAACAGTTTGGAATTTTTATTTACTCTCTGAGGCAAAGTTGTAGCCCTTGTCATAAAGAACAAAAATTTTGAACATATAAAATCAAAAAAACTTCATCTTCAAGATCAAAA
This sequence comes from Calliphora vicina, assembly GCF_958450345.1. NCBI lineage: Eukaryota > Metazoa > Arthropoda > Insecta > Diptera > Calliphoridae > Calliphora > Calliphora vicina. The sequence continues at coordinate 75,271,803 of NC_088784.1, forward strand.
TCGCAAAAAAACTTTAAAAAATTCGATTTTGTTTACCTTTTTTCCCCTGTTCAGGTCCATAGGTAGCAAACCGTTAAAAATTCAAGGAAACAATGCAACTACAAAAATATACCTAAGATCTCAATAAACAACTTTCTAGAATATATGAACTTCCTAGGAATGATTCTTAACACCGTTTAGGTAGGTCAATATAAGTTAGTAAGACAAAAACAAAAGGAATTAAGTGTTTTGGGCCATAAACTATTAAATTATTATAAACTAAAGCATACTTTTAGGCAGCTTTAAAAAAAATTGGCCCATAATCATAGTCAAACACTAAAGTAGGTTCTTTTTAGAAACAACTTTAAAATAAAAACCTGCTTTTAATTATTTTGCAACTATAGTCAAAATTAAAGTATGTTTTAAATTGAACCGACTTTAACTGGGTGCCACCGCAATTGTAGAAAATGTTTTCATACAATATACATACAACAAAATACAGACAAGTGGCAACGCTGAACAGCTGACATACAAAATTAAAAAAAAACTTTTTTACTTGGTGAAGAACGGCTGATGTTAAACGATTTAATAACAGCTTCAACTAGTTTTATATTTAAAGTCGAATTCAACGTCAGAAGTATACTTTAACTTGTCTATGATAGACCTAAAGTCCACTCTTGAGTAAAGTCGAGTTTAATTCTCTTAAAGTATTCTTTATTTCTGACTATGATTATGGGCCATTATTTTTAAATTTATTTCGTGTTTTTTGCGATTTTGATCTCGAAGATGAGGTTTTTTTGATTTTATATGTTCACAATTTTTTGTTCTTTAAGACAAGGGCTACAACTTTGCCTCAGAGAGAAAATCAAAATTCCGAACTGTTTGCAAGATATGAGCCTCAGAAATTTATCACTTTTTTGCAAAAATGACAACGAGACCCCAAATCTTTGGGGGCCCATAAAAAGAAAGTGCATGACTTTGGGCAAAACTAGAAGACACGGGTATTTTTTTGGTCTCTTTTGGTCTTTAATTTCCATGAATTAAAAAATTACACACAGTGTTATTTAACTCCATATTTCTAAGAGAAGGTGGTAAGTACTTGCCTCCAATGATATCACCATGTTATTTTACAAAATTAGCAATTTTTGTCAATTTTATTTCATTTCTTATATAGATCGGTTGGACACTTTTAAAATCTTCTAATGTAAATTTAACCATTCATGCATATCTGTGGCGCCTTTCCCAGCAAAAAAGTTCAATGCCAAGTAATAAGTTAATGCTAAATTCTGGCACTTTACTACTTCTACTATAACATTTCAACTCATTATTTTAACACGGTGATGTGATTGGAGGCAAGTAATTTCCACAATCGATTATAAATAAGTGATTACATTAATATCACTAAAACTAGTTACAAGTAATTACTTAAATAACTCATACCAAACAAACCTCAAACCAACAGAGAATATTTGCGGAATTTTAGCCAACTAGCTCCTTTCGTTTGCGCCCTATCGAATTTTCAACAGACAGACAGACGGACATATCTAGATCGTGTTAGAATTTCATAAGGACCCAGAATATATATATATGCTTTTGTTAGTCTGCGATGAATATTTTGATGTGTTACAAACGGAATGTCAAAATCATTATACCCCTCCATCTTTTTGATGCTGGATATAAAAAGCAAAATAAACGGCACAATAATACCCATTTAAATTGTTAAATGTGTATTTCTCTTGAAATGATTTTAAATATAGTGTAAATTTTTAACAAATAAAGTATACAAAATATTAAAACAAATGTATACATATTGTGAAAAATTCATTTTCAATTAAAATGCATTGAATAAAATATGACGCAATAAAATTAAAAAAAAAACTTAAATGAAAGTAAAATTATTACAGATCACATTTTATTTAAACAGCAATAAAAGCCCACGAATAAATGAACTAATAAAAAAAATACAGAGTAATAAAATGCAAAAGCATTACAGACAATTGGTGGGATCATTCATTCAGATTTATTCTTTCTATGACGCATTGCTGGACTATTTTAAAATATTTTTCATTTGTTTATGTAATAGCCTGAATTTACAGCTAAAATATATGAGGGATTTCATGTTAAGTGAACCAACTTTTGAAATCGATATCTTCCGATCGCAATGAAATTTTCACCTATATTTTTCAACAAGATCGATCAAGAACTCTTTGAGTTAGCGGGGGGGTTCAAAATTTTACATTTTTGCCAAACAGGTGGGCCCTTTTTTATTATTTGCTCAAAAGAAAATTTAGATATTTTATTTGCAAATAAGTAAGAACAGGCCGGTGTATGTGGGTTGGAGAAACTTGAAGAACTAACATTAGTAAATGCTACCGGGCGAAGCCGGGGCGGTCAACTAGTTACAAATAAATTTAGCTAGGATTTCTATACGGGAAGTTCTTTTCGAGAAATTCCAGGAAATTTCGTATTTTTTTAATCCCAAAATCATTGTTTACCCTTTGCTGTCTAGAAAAATTTATAATCAAAGGTTCAAACGAATTAATTCTTAATGCTATTTTCAAAATCAGAATAAATTTTCTCTTAAAACCATTCCATTATTGAATTCATTATAAATTAATTGATTGGCCTAATTCCTTTGTACTTCAAGTATATTGAATTCATTCCTTTGAAAATTTATTCTTTATGGAATTAGTTCCTTACTGAATAATTAAAATTTTGTTGAATTCAATATCCATTACAAAATAGCTTTAAAAATGTGATGAATGTTTAAATATTTCTTCAATACAAAGTTATTACAAAAAGGCAAATGATTAAAAACAAAACAAAAACAAAACAGAATGATTTTCATATACAGCCCAATTATGAATAAAAATTCCCCGGAAGTTTTTCACTTTTCTCATTTTTCCCGGGTAACAAACTCCCGCGGTATTTTTTATTCATAATTGGGCTGAATGTTTCAACTTAAACAATGTAAAAAATAGGGGATTATAAATGCATCGTTATAAATTACATGCAAATCTGGCAGTGAGTGGGTTGTAGGTTCAATTCCTGCCTTAAACTCTGTTTTGTTTCACTACCGCATGCATAAAACCTTATTTTTATTTATATACTTAAAATTGTGTTACAATACAACCTGCATTATTAAACCTTTAAATATACAAATATATACCCGAACATACTATTTATAAAAAATACGCAAAACTGTTCTTAATAACTTTACCCCTTCAAATTGCATTCATTTTAAATGATGCCTTTCCAATATTACATCAATCATTTTAAATGATTTGACCTTAATTTCAGTAGCTCTCATATACCGCTAATGTTGTCCTGTAAACTTTAATTTCATGGCAACAATTTCAATGTTTTCGTTTGTTTTGGTTTCGGTGACATTATTTCCATATTAAGCTGGCTTCAGCATCACAAAACGAATCACTGCTAATCATCAATTTGCATCAATTCAAATCAAACCACACATTTTTAAATAACAAAAAAATCCCATGATCAAAGTGATTGCGGGAATTTATAAAAGGGGAGGCTAAATAATGTAAGGTTGTGAAGCAAAGTTATGCATGAATTTTATGGAAATTTAAAAAAAAAAACTTCAAATTAAAAAAAACGGTTTACCGTTGTAAGAGCGCAAGTTGTTAGGGACTTCCAAACAATTGATAGCTGTCATATGTTTGAATCTACATCTGTCGAATTGGCTGTCATTTATTGGGTTTGTTTTGCCAAATCACCATGTACGGATATATGATAAAATTGATAGGACTCACCATATAATGGTGAGTCCTATTTATGCATAAATGTGACACGATACCTATCCACATGAGATCCAAGAGCGTCCGATGTATATCGAAAAAGTCACTGTTATGTGTGGATTTTATTGCTTTGAGAACGATGTTGCACAGTGCTATAGAAAAACAAGTAAGAGAGCTATATTCGTCTGTGCCGAATCTTATATACTCTTCACCAAATTATACTTCAAAATACAAATTTTAAATATTTTTAGATAAACAAAAATTATTTTTTTTCCAGTTTTTTTATAATTTTTTGGAAAAAAAAAATTTGTTCGAATTGTTATTTTAAAATTTTAAATTTTAAAAAAATTATTTTTTTATTTTTGTGAAAAAAAAAATTCGGGTTAAAAAATATTTTTTCCGATTGTGACCCATTGTAGGTCCAACTTACTATGGTCTTATATACGTCGTTGCAAAGGTCTTTGAAATATCTATCATTAGATATCCATATTGTCTATGTTAATGACTTAGTAATCCAGGTTGTCCTGGTTTTTTCCTCATATCTCAGCCATTTGTGGACCGATTTTGCTGATTTTAAATAGCAAATATCTCGAGAGCATGTCTGACATAATTATGGAAGATTTGAATCCCGAAGATATCTGGGGTCTTCAGAAAATTGATTTCAACAGACAGACAGACGGAAATGTCTTAATCGACTCCGCCATCTATAAGGATCCAGAATATATATACTTTATAGGGTCGCCAAATTATATTGTGGACATTACAAACGGAATGTGATCTGTAACTTCTAAACAGTTATTCCGGTTTGAATGAAATATCAATGCGGAAAGAGGAAGTGTTGCCGAGTTTAAGCTTTGAACACGGTTATTTTCATTCATAAAAATTTTGTCAAGTTAGCAAACATACTTTGTTATGAATTTCTATTTTAGGTAAATTCTATGAGAGATGTTAAGTTTTCCCTAATTAATTTGCCACGTAAAAAACTTAAGGTCGCCATATTATATATCAATGAATAGGGGATTTTGTCTATTTTTCAAAAATATTTATAACTTTAGTCAATTAAAAAATTCATCGAATACTTTTTTGAAAAATATGACAAAAAATGCTTTTTATTGAGTTTTTGCAAAGATATACAGACCAATTATGAATAAAAAATTCCCCGGGAGTTTTTTCCAATTGAATTTTTTCTTCATAATTGGGCTGATAAATTTTTCAAATTGAAATTAAATTTTTATTTATAAATATTTTTTAATGAATTTTAAAGTAATATAGATTCTTAATTGTATTAAAAATAAATAGAAAAATAAAAGAATTTTGGAAATTTGTTATCAGGAATCCCGCAATTCTCAAAACAGTTTTGAAAATCCCAAAAAATGGGATTTTTTTTGTTTTTTAGCAATAATATCCATACCAAGGCCGGCGTTCTCTGAACACTTTACAAAATAATTAAGAACATATTGGGCCATCCAAACTGAGTTACTATATTCTGATATCGACTATACGATTTGATCATTTTTGCCCTTAAGTTGAATTTTACATAAAAAATAGGAATTTTTTTAATGATTTTTAATCAACAAGTTTCCATTTTTTTAATTTTAAATATAAGATGTAAATTTGGCTTTTTAAAAAGTATAAATTCAATATAAGTCTTCTTAGAAATTGTTTAGATAACTTAAAAAGAAAAAAAGTAATTTTTTACAAAAAAATTAGCGAAAAATAGCCTGAAATTTCATTCTAATCAGATTAACCATTTAGTTAAGTTACTGATCTATTTCCCTTTTTTTTCTATACGTCCGAAAAATTTATAAAATGATTTAGTTTCACTAAGATGTTAATCTTTAAGTCCTACGGTTTTTTACTAATATCAAATACGTATATAAAAAGCTTATCTTTACTCTTCAGAAGCTTCACAAACCTTGTCCCCTTTCCAGAATTTTAACGTTTTTTCATATTGTTACGAAATTGCTCTATCAATTTTAATTTAATGGTCTGCAACGACTGCTTGCAACATTCATCATGTTTATAAACATTTTCTGTTCTCGAACCATCTATTTATCAACAATGTTGATAACACGCTGTTATTAACATTGTTTATGAGTATAACAGCATTAAATGTTAAAGCTGCTAACATTAAAGCTCTAGACATAGAACATTCTAGTTTTGTTCGTTAGATAATTCAAGAAACAACTATATAAATAGTAAATGTGTGCATTAAAAGAGTGTGACTATTTAAATTGTGTAAAATTAAATAAATAAAGAGTTGTTGCAAATATTTAAACTACTGATCGCTTTTATTTGCAATTAAAAGTATACGGTTTATTTAAAGGATATAAACCATCGTTTTTAAAAGGTAAAAACGTAACAATATATTGCATGCATATATATTTTTTTTAATTTACTCCCGGGAATGAAAAAAGTTCAGGAAATTATATAATGGCATTGATAGGCCTTCCAAACGAATAATAAATTTCGATGATACTTCACATGCACTTTATTTTTATGAAATTTAATGATAGGAAATGGTTAATTAAAGACCCTTTATTGGAAAATGGGCAACCAAGAAATAATTTTAATAAATTTGTAACCAAAAACTAAATTTTCACGAAATTCTTTAATTTCAAATCGGTCCCATACAATTGTAATCTTCATTTAGCATTTATTAGAATCAAAAATAAATTTTTCGGAATTTTCAAATTGTAGAATATGGGATACAATTTTATGACGTTATACCCAAAACCGCAAATTTCAAATAAATTGTGTAAACTCTAAACGTTGTCTGATTTTGCTTAAATTTTCAGCATTTGGTGTTTAGATGACGGAAAACAATTTTATACATTTGGAGCATAATCTAAAATAAGAGTCACCCTAATGTATACCAAAAAAAGTAACAGTTTTATTGCAGCTATTTTTTTGTAATTTGTAATAAGGTTAAATTAAAATAACACTAAAGTTTCAACAACAAAGTTTTTGGTGTGGCAAGCAATTTGTGATTGTGAGAGGAAATCAACATCTTTCTTTACAATTGCCAAAATAAATTGTAAAATTTATAAAAAGAACACCTGTAACATTAGCAAGCAGCACAAAACAAGGGGCAAGAATGAATGGTACAGAAAAAATTAATTCGATTTTGTAAACAAGAAAGTCAAAAAAAAATATCAACATTCTATTGACTTAATCACTTTTCATTTAGCCCTCGCACCTATAATTAGAATTAATTGGATTCAAAATGGACTAGTGCAATAAAAACAAAACAAAAACTAATTTGGCAACAAAGTTGTTGTTGTATTTATTTTGGTTTCGTTTCGCTTTTTAATGACAACAAGCTAATTGTTTAAAATAAAATACTCACATGATTAGACACACATTTTTCTACACTAGACTAAACACTGTAATTAAAGCTACCATTTTTTTCGAAACAAAACAAAAATAAAAACAATTGTTTAAAAAAAACACATTTTTTTACAATTTAATTTAATTGCATTTATTTTGTTTTTACTATTTAAAACCACATTTTGTGTGTTTCTTAAGAAAACACAAAAAAATAATACAAATAAATGTTTATGTTGCTATTTTTAATTCCGTTTTTGTGTTTTTTATTTTGTTTTGAATGTTCAGCCATCAAGAGACCACAATAAACTGATGTCAGTCAGAATGTAGAGTAAAATAAAATACACGAAACAGTACTCTCTCATACATACACAAAATAACTAATAAAAACAACAAATACAGCCGAAAATATTAAAAAACAAAACAGAAACAAACTGTTATAGACTTTGTAAAGAAAACCATATTGAAAAAACAAAAACAACAACAACAACAGCAACACCAATAATAATATCAACACAATTGAGAATAGAGATTAAGAATTTGTACTCAATGTTAAACACACGAATACCCAAAAACAAAACTATGTAAATACTCACTAACAAAAACAAGCATGTTTTAAAAACAAACAACAAAAACATCATCCTTTTGAAAATAACAAAAGCTTAAAAAGAAGAAAAACAAACAAACTAACGGGGAAAACAACAACAAAGATGAGTCAGTTGAAAACCTTGCATCACTTTTTGTTTCTTTTTTTGTTTTTTGTTTTTGTTTTTAGCTGTAAAAAGGATACACACATTAATGCCAAAGAACAATAACAACGACAACATTGTATAGACAAGGACAAAGTTTACATAGAGTTTAACTAACAAAACAACGGCAACAACAAAAACTAGTTGCATTTTTTCATTACGTCTGCATAAATTCATCAGACATGAGAGAATTTATAAACAGCAACAACATCAATGATTAAAATTTTGTTTTTATTTTTAAAAAAACAACATGGGCGTATGAGTAATAAATTCCTTGCTGTTTTTAATGCGCATCAAAAATCAATCATACGTACCAACTTCCAGCAGCACCCACACGTCAGCAAATACAAAAAAACTAGAAATTGTACAGGAATTAAGTTAATTTTGTTGTTTACATGACTGTATTTAATTAGAATTTACATTTTATAACACGATTTTTAACAGTTTATTTAATAATTGTTAAATATGTTAAACATTTTTGAAATATTTTCGAGAATTTAATTATTATTATATTACAATTTAGAGATTATTGGTAATTATTCGAGCAAAATTAAAATCTAATTTAATTTTTTTTTTAAATATTTGTAGAAATTATGTTGAAAATATTTTCCATACTTTTGCTATTCTGAAAACTACAAATATTTGTTTGATATATTAAATTTCTCTTTAAACAGTTTTGTTTTTTTTTACTAAAAACTACTTTAATTTATTTAATATTTTGTTAATGGTTTAAAATTTAATTTTAAAAACATTTAGTTTAATGTAGGCGTATGATCAATATTGAATGTATGTTAGTGGACAAAAAATATCAATCATACGTCGTTTTTACAAAATATATGTGGAGCCGCAGAACAAAAGGTACCTTTTCGCATCTTTTCAAAAATTGGTTTTTTGGTATTTTTATAACCTTCTTGACAGGGATATATGTAAGTTTTTCATTCCGTTTGTAATTTCCTTAATATAATTTTCCGACCATATAAATACATATATATATTCTGGCCATGTCCGTCTGTCTGTTGAAATCAATTTTCTATTTAAAATCAGCAAAATCGGTCCATAAATAGCTGGGATATGAGGAAAAAACCAGGACAACCTCGAGTCATTAATATAGACAATATGGATATTGTTGACAAAACAATGGAAACTTTTCCAAATATTCCATATGTAGCCCAAAATTTAAAATATTTTTTTTAAAATAAATTTTTTTTTTTTAGTATTTTACTTGTATAGTTTTATTTATATAAATTAACTGAAAAACAAACAACATAATTAATTATATTCTGAAAAAAGGGAACAAAATTAAAAATATTCACTATGTCGCTACTGACAAAACAATGGAAACTTTTAAACTTCTGCAAGAAAGAAACGAAAATAATATTTAAAAGAACGATGTAAAAAGCATTTTTTTATTTTATTTTATTTTTAAATTCTGGTAATTTTTCACAATTTCTTTTTCTAAGTTTTTCGCATAACTGCTTTTTTTCAAAGTGAACGAAAATGGCTAAAGTTAAGATTTGTGAAGACTTAAAAAATAAAATAATTAACGATTTTAAAGTTGGTTTAAAACAAAAAAGTATCTGTGACAAATATTCAATAAATAAATCAGCAGGTTCTGTAAAAACTCAACATTTAGGTGAAAGGCCTCGTAAGACTTCTCCTAGACAAGATAATTTAATAGCGAGAGAGTTCAAGAAATTCCCAATAATAACTCCTCGAGAGGTTGTTAATAGCCTAAAATTAGAAATAAGTACCCGAACAGTTAGTCGCAGGGCAAATGAGGCTGGTCTTGGTTGCTATCCTGTAAAAAAACCACTCATTTCTAAAAAGAACTATTCTGCTGGTCTACAATTTGCTAGGCATCATTTAGGCCCTAATTTTGTAAATCACTTCACAATGTGATATTTATATGGAAAGCAAAAACAAAATTTCAAAAATTTTAAAAATTTGTTTTTGTTTTATATACAAATTCTTAACAGAACAAACGCTCCAAAATTCAAACGTTGATTTGCCTTTCATAATTTGGAAATTTTGTATATAAAACAAAAACAATTTTTTAAAATTTTTGAAATTTTGTTTTTGCTTTCCATATAAATATCACTTTGGTGACGTGATTTACAAAATTAGGGCCTTAAACTGGTCGATACAGAAATGGAATACTGTCCTCTTTTCCGACGAATTCAAATACAATTTAAGAGGCAGTGATGGGAGAACATTTGTAAGACGACCAAAGGGAAAAAGATTAGATCCAAAGTACACAAATAAGACTGTAAAGTTTGGCGGTGGCAATATTATAGTATGGGGATGTTTTTTCAGGGCAAGGTATGGGCCCAATTCATATTATAAAAGATACCATCACAGGATATAGCACCATATTAAACGATGTTATGTATCCATACGCTGAGGAAAATATGCCTCTAGTTTGGAGATTCCAACACGACAACGACCCGAAACACACCTCTAGGGTTGTATCCGTGTGGTTACAATCCAACGAGGTACGTGTTTTGAAGTGGCCTGCCCAATCACCAGATCTCAATCCCATAGAAAATCTATGGGAAATTGTAGATCGTCAAATAAGGACCCAAAATTACACCAGGAAGGAAGATTTATCGTAGGCGGTTATAAGATAATGGCAAAATATTTCAAAGGAGACCATTGACTCTTTAATTGGTTCAATGCATCGTCGATGTATCACATATAAAAAAAATTATGGATACCCAACAAAATATTGAGTTATTGCAAAGTTTAGACCATATTTGTTAAAATAATTGTCAATGCCGTAATAAAGAAATCTTTTAATTTTGTTTTCTCATTTTTAGAATTTAATTAATTATGTCCTTTGTTTTTTGTTAAATTAAGTTGATAAAAGTATACAAATAAAATACTACAAAAATGTTAAAATTTTTAAGATTTTAGGCCACTAATGAAATATTTGGAAAAGTTTCCATTGTTTTGTCAACCACTGTATATTCTGGGTTCTCATAAAATTCAATGACCGCCCGTCCACCTGTTTGTCTGTCGATAGGGTCCAGAAGAAGGAACTAGCTGGCTGATTTTATTAGCTGGCACAAATACTCTCTGTTGATAAAGTTTGCTTGGTATTGAAATTTAGCAATATCGGTCCATGATTTCACCTAGCCCCCCTAAAAATTTCCCCCCAGAATACTGGTTGAACAGTAATAAATATTTTGATTATGTGGCAATCCTGAGAAAATTTTGCACAAATTAGTTCTATGTACTCTGAAATTATACTATAAAGTATGGAGAGCATCGAAAATAAGGCCACCCTATTGTTTGTTCAGTAATTTAGTAAACAATTTTTAATCGAGTTTTTGTATATGCCCCATTATTAACGGGCTTAATTGTCACAAATGTTTCATACATATGTATTTATCCAGCTGTTATCTTCTAGCTTTTATTTCATCCGGAATTTTCTGCTTATAATCGAATTTAAAGTAATAAAATTTAATAAAATTCAATATAGAGAAATGGTTCAATTGTTTGAAATGAAATTATCCGGTTACTACAAGAATTTCTTCAAATAAAATCGATATTCACTGGTTTCTTCTGATTTGCTCTTGTCGCAACTGAGTTTTTTAAGTAATTATTATTACAACTGATAACGTTTTCACACTTGAATTACATACAAATATAATTCTACTTATTTAGGTGTCAATACGCCCGAGTTTTTTATAATTAAAGTATTATTATTTATTTAATTTTCTTCCGGCTAATGGCAACAATTATTTCTATTCATTATAGCACAATACAATTGTAGAACAAATATAATAATTGTTATAAAAAAAAGTGCATTAAATAAAGTATTCCTGATCAAAAACATGCCACTCTGCAAATATATTGATTGTTTTTAGTTTTAATTAAGTAATTTTAATTTCATTGACATATTCTTTTTAATTTTAAAAGATTACCTGTTATCAAGTTAACTACCAGGAATACAGGAGAATAAATGGAAATGTGGAGAATATTGTGAAATTTCAAAACGTTGAAATATCATGATCTAATAGTAAAATAGATGTTATCAGATCTAAGACTGCTAACAGAATTATGACACACAGCAGAACAATGAAGAATCGTAATAAGGAAAAATTCGACATTTTTGACGATACAAGCAGATGTTTGAGACTTTGTAAGGATGAGATAATCATAACCAAGGGAGAGAAAGGAAACAAGACTGTTTTAATGTACAGGAAAGACAATTACGAGGGAATGGATAAATTACTGAAGGATAGGAACACATATAAACGTATTTTGATGAATCCAACACAAATATTGCAGAGGGCAAACAACAATATTATTATGGACTTATATAAAAAAGAATATATAAGTAGGTACGATATGAAAATATTAACATCAAATGCACCAACGGCCTCCAGACTTTATGGACTTTCTAAAATTCATAAACACTTCGTCCAATATCAGTTATGAAATATCGACATATTTAAAATATTATACAAGAAGAATATAATATAAGGAACTCCATAGAATTAAAAATAAAACTGGACACGCTTGCATTGGAAAAAGATGAAATTCTTATATCTTAGGACGTAGTATCGTTATTGACCTATTCAAACTGTTGGCATCACTAATAAATTTAGTTATATCGATTTTAGAAAAAATATCTTGAATATTACTGCCAAACAACAACATGGAACATATTCAAACATTGATTGTTTCTAGAGGATTTCAACCCAAATATTATAAAAACAAGTAAGAGAGTTATATTCGTCTGTGCCGAATCTTATATACCCTTCACCAAATTATACTTCAAAATACAAATTTTAAATATTTTTAGGTAAACAAAATAAATTTTTTTTTCTAAAGTTGATTTTTTGAAATTTTTTTTTTTTCGAATTCTTATTTTAAATTTTTCAAATTTTTCCAATTTTTTTTTTTGTTAAAAAAAATTCTGGTCAAAAAATAATTTTTCCGATTTTGAGCAATTGTAGGTCCAACTTACTATGGTCTTATATACGTCGTTGCAAAGGTCTGATATAAATATCTATCATACAGTGATTGACAAAACAATGGAAACTTTTCCAAATATTTCATTAGTGGCCTAAAATCTGAAATAATTTTTTAAAAGATTTTAAAATTTTTGTATATTTTTATTAACTTAATTTAACAAAAAACTAAGAACATAATTAATTAAATTCTAAAAATTAGAAAACAAAATTAAAAGATTTCTTTATTACGGCATTAACAAAACAATGGAAACTTAGGTATTGTTTTAACAAATATGGTCTAAACTTTGCAATAACTCAATATTTTGTTGGGTATCCCTTATTTTTTATAACTGCTACACATCGACGATGCATTGAACCAATTAAAGAGTCAATGGTCTCCTTTGAAATATTTTTCCATTCTCTTATAACCGCCTACGATAAATCTTCCTTCCTGGTGTAATTTTGGGTCCTTATTTGACGATCTACAATTTCCCATAGATTTTCTATGGGATTGAGATCTGGTGATTGGGCAGGCCACTTCAAAACACGTACCTCGTTGGATTGTAACCACACGGTTACAACCCTAGAGGTGTGTTTCGGGTCGTTGTCGTGTTGGAATCTCCAAACTAGGGGCATATTTTCCTCAGCGTATGGATACATAACATCGTTTAATATGGTGCTATATCCTGTCATGGTATCTTTTATAATATGAATTGGGCCCATACCTTGCCCTGAAAAACATCCCCATACTATAATATTGCCACCGCCAAACTTTACAGTGTTATTTGTGTACTTTGGATCTAATATTTTCCCTTTGGTCGTCTTACAAATGTTCTCCCATCACTGCCTCTTAAATTGTATTTGAATTCGTCGGAAAAGAGGACAGTATTCCATTTCTGTATCGACCAGTTTAAATGATCCAAATTGTAGACGAGCAGAACGGTTCTTTTTAGAAATTAGTGGTTTTTTCACAGGACGATAGCAACCAAGACCAGCCTCATTTGCCCTGCGACTAACTGTTCGGGTACTAATTTATAATTTTAGGCTATTAACAACCTCTCGAGGAGTTATTTTTGGGAATTCCTTGAACTCTCTCGCTATTAAATTATCTTGTCTAGGAGTAGTCTTACAAGGTCTTCCACCTAAATGTTGAGTTTTTACAGAACCGGTCTCACGAAATTACTTTATAATTTTTGAAACTGCTGATTTATTTATTGAATATTTGTGACAGATACTTTTTTGTTTTAAACCAGCTTTAAAATCGTTAATTATTTTATTCACAAATCTTAACTATAGCCATTTTCGTTAACTTTGAAAAAGCAATTATGCGAAAAACTTTGAAAAAGAAATTGTGAAAAATTACCAGAATTTAAATAAAATAAAATAACTGTAAACAGGATGCTTTTAAATATTATTTTCGTTTTACACTTCTTTCTTGCATAAGTTTAAAAGTTTCCATTGTTTTGTCAGTAGCGAAATAGTGAATATTTTTAATTTTGTTCCCTTTTTCAGAATTTAATTAATTATGTTGTTTGTTTTTCAGTTAATTTATATAAATAAAACTATACAAGTAAAAGACTAAAATAAAAAAAAAATTATTTTAAAAAAATATTTTAAATTTTGGGCTACATATGGAATATTTGGAAATGTTTCCATTGTTTTGTCAACCATTGTATATACTAACGCACAGTGGGGCAGAATCAAGATTTTTTGGAAATAAATCTGGCATTTCTAATCGGCTGGTCCGATCGGTATAAAATTTGACGTGGCCGTAGCCAAAGAGTATTCGAATTTACGTTATTAAAATGGTCCCGGCCAAAGTAGGGTACCTTCGACATGTAACATTTTTACAAACATGCAATTTTTATGTTTCCCATCCGATTTCCCAGATTTTTATATTTTTGGAAAGCGCTCGACTAGGTCTTTGAAAATGTATCTCTTATAATTTCCGAGTTATAGGCATTTCGAAATTGAAATTTTAAAATTTTGCCATACCTTGGTTTGCTTTTTTAAAAATATAGGGCGCACTTTTTGACCGGATGGACTAGAATTTTGTTTTTTATTTAGACAACTAAATTATCAATAATATACAAAAGATTTCAGAGCAATATCAATAACGGATTCAAAACAAAAACGATTTTCAATTTTAAAATTAAAAAAATAGTAAATTTTTGCTGTTTTTTGTCGAAAAAGTGACTTAACTCTTTTTTTATTAAAAAAAAACTTTCTTTAAGAACATATAACAATTTTATGTTTTTCTGTAAGCTATCTTTATGGAGAAAATTTTGGTATAAAAAACATGTCCTATTTTTCGAATATGTCGCTCCTATACTCTTAGGAAATTGACCTATTTTTTATCAAAATTTCAACTTTGGTCTACATGTTGTAAAATCCTAAAGCTGGGATCAGTAAACACAAAGCAGCTTTAGAAACCCTGATGTGTTCCCTATTTATCCCCAAAATAGTTTCCTAGTGCTGAAGAAAATGTAGACCCTATAGGCAAAATTGTAAAAAAATACCATTTTTGGGATTTTCGATCTATTTTTTAGGAATTTCGGGATTCGCTTTGACCTTTTGACATTTTTTTTTACTCCCTGTTATTTAGAATGACAATTTCAAAAAAACATTAAAAATTTCATTGAGTTTTGTTAATAAATAAAGATTTTATTACATATTACATATTTATTGAGTTTCCAAAAACTAAAATTTGTATCAAAATTTTAATAGGATTGCAGATATTAGGAACAATTTGATCCACATTTATTCCGAACTAATTTTTGTTTTGTTTAGATAAGTTAATTGTTTGTAAATATCTCAATTAGATTCATAAATATGTTACTTTAAAACTAGCCGAGCGCTTTCCAAAAATGTTGAAATATTTTACATGTCGAAGGTAGCCTACTTGTGACCCCATAGCGCCGCACCTTGATCATTTGTAGAGCCCATTATAATAACTAAAACTCGAATACTCCTTGGCTACGCCAACGTCAAATTTTATCGCGATCGGACCAGATACAGACAAATATTTTGTTGTATTACAAACGGAATGACAAAATCAAAATACCCCTTTTATGATGATGGGTATAAAGTTTGACAGTTGATAGCGACCATATTGTTGAAGCTACATCTGTCGAATTGGCTGCCATTTATTCAGTTTGTTTTGCCAAATCACCATGGACGGATATAGCGATCAACAACACATGCAAATGATAAAATTTGTTTATCAGTTCTTTTCGGGAAAAAATTCTCAAGCGCAGCCATTTTACGGTCGCCATAATCGTCCTACTGATAGAACTAGTCCACTAGTTCAGTAAACAATGATGAACGACTAAACGCAAGATCTGCCGAAAACATCTACGATGTTCGTGAGAGTGTGCACGAGAATCCGAAGCAGTCTATTTCGCTTCGCTCACAAGAACTCGGCCTATTACAGACCACAACATGGTGAAATTTGAGTCGTTACTTGGGTCTGCACGATGGCGTTTTTTTAAAGTATTTTTACTTTCACCCAAAACTCGTAACATCAAATAAAATGTGCAACCTCTTAACGTTATACGATTTTACTAAAATTTTCAGCATTTGGTTTTCCGACCTTGAGATTATCGAAAAATCAAAAAAATTTCTAACACTAGGACACCCTAATAAACAAGAATCATTAAGTTTTTATTACCAGCATTATTCATGCAGTTTTATACTAAATATAACAATTTGTTCTCATCATACAATTAATAGTTGATGGCAAATATTATTAATTATTTTTAATTTCCAAATTAAATCAAGTGTAAAATTTTATATTTATTTTTTTTTCGTTTGTAATGAAAATCATTTTGCGCATTTGGCAAAATATCATAAAATATTAATGTTTTTTAGGCAAGAAATTTTTATATAAAAATTATTTTGAAACTATTTAGCAGCCAGTCACAGCTAGTATATCATGTTTTAGTCATTGGACAACTAAATATTGTTTAGGTTTTTGTTTTATAAATAATTTTTGTTTTCTTTTTTTTTCGTGTTGTGGGAAACACAAACTTAATAACCAAAACTTATTTTAGCAAAAAAAGAAAATAGAAACAAAATTAAACAAACCATACAAATCACAGATTGCTGAAAATTAGAAAAAAACTAAATATACTAAATATTGTTGTACAAATATCTATTAAAATAATCCATATTTTTTGTATGTGTAAACAAGAATAGAAAATAAATACAATAAAAATCAAGAAATGCCAACCTAAAAGGCGAAATAAAGTTTAATTTCTCTTTAAAGAAGATCCCACCCTGGCTAGTGGAACATTCGAATAAAAATATCAAAACTTAATAAAAGGGGGTCAGACGGCATGTATTGCTTGTGTTTTGTGCCATGTATTGGGACATTTTTCCATATGTAAACATATACATACCGTGTGATCCACATGAAACTTTGTGTATGTAAAATACATGTGTATTACTCGTGACATTTTTGGCAATTAGAGCATGTTCTATTTTCGTGTGTATAACAGTGTTGTATTTTCAAATACAACACTGTGTGAGTGCAAAATAAAAAAACAAAACAAAAGCGAGTAAAGAAAAATCATAATAAAATAAGTTTCATTGCATTAAATATATTTATTGTGATTTAAAAATGTTTTAAATAAATATATTGTTAAAAACAATAAACATATAAACTTATAGAGGTTATGTCACATGCAATTACATATGTACGTTTGAACGTGGAAATTATGAATCGTATGTATAATGTGAATTATGACATACACATGGAATTCCATATGTATCGAATACATGTCCCAATACACAAGCAATACATGCCGTCTGACCCCCCTATAAGGACCTAATAGTTGGGAGGAAACCTAAATGCAAAACAAACGATGAAGAAGCTACCTATATAATTCAATTTAAAGCTTATAACATTTAAATATTAAATAATCCCCAAATAAATGTCTGGAAAAGCTACCAAACTCTATAAGTTAAGCGTGCCTAAGATTGCACAGCCCACCTTTAACCTTTACAATACCAGAAAATGTAAATAAAACCCAACAAAATCTAAGCAAATTAAATAAAATACACAAAAATATAAAAAAGGTAAAAATAAAGCTCACATTTTAAAACACACCTTTTGGTCAATATTTGTATTCATATGGAAATAAAACAAGTCAGAAAAGCCCCAACATTTTGTACCCTACACTCAGTATATGAACAAAATAAGTTTTCTTTTAAAATTTCAATAATTTAGTTTTCGTGAGTTATATTGGGAATTATATGAGAGATATGACTAATCATCGACCGATTGTTATCTTATTAAGACGCCTGGTTTCTGTAAATACAAAATTTATTTGTGTCGAATTTTATTTAGATGCCAACTTTTTTAAGAGATTTGTGATCGTTAAAAAGATTTTCGGAAATTAGCTTTATATGAAGGCACTGTCCAACAAATTAAGAAGTTTTGATTGGCACAGAATAGCATTTCTATAATTCTGAAAGGGCCTGTTGAGTAGATCATTTCTGTAAAATAAACTTATAGTCCAGCTGGTCTGAGTTTTTTTTTACAGTGGATCAAAGTTTTAATTTTTTGATCGAAGGGAGCAATATACTAAATGAAAAATAAGTTGTAAGGTAATGTCTGAGAGAATTCTTATGGTCACAGTTATATTGTGGAATTTTATGGGGATAATTTTTGTGGAAGATCTTAACCCTCCAGCTTCTCTCTTTAGAGGTCAATTTGACCCCTATTTCGAGAAAATCAAAAAAAAATTCCTATCAAAACTGACATTTAAGGATTAAAATATTCTACGAAAAATTTTGCCGGAAAATTTCAGTGGGGGTCACCAAAGATATCAAAGTTGTAAATAAAGCGCTTTACTCTTCATTAGCAAACTTTGGATCTCACATTTTTTTTGAAAAAAATCGCCAAAAATCCATTTATGTTCCGAATGAGCTGAAATTTAAAATCTAAATAGTCCTTGTGAAGATCTAGCTAATTCAATAAAACCAACAAAAATATAAAAAAGTTTAAAAAATTTTTGATCCAAGGGTGCATTGTACTAAATGAAGAAAACCTTGTAAGTTAATGTTTGAAAGAATTCTTATTGTCAGAGTTATATTGTGGAAATTTATGGGGATAATATTTGTGGAAGATCTTAACCCTCTAGCTACTCACTTTAGGTGACAATTTGACCCCTTTTTCGAGAAAATCGAAAAAGAAGTCCTTTCAATAAGGACATTTAAGGATTAAAATATTCTACGAAATTTTTTGCCGGAAAATTTCAATGGAGGTCACCAATGATACCAAAGTTGTAAATAAAGCCCTTTATGCAAAATTACACGCCATATCGGGTCTCACATTTTTTAAAAATATCTCCAAAAATCCAAGTATGATCCGAATGAGCTGAAATTTAAAATATAAATAGTCCTTAAGGAGATCTACAAAATAAATGTATACATATGTTAGTTATCTCTTTTAGTTCAAGATATATTTAGGTTTATTTAATTATTTTTTTTTAATTCTGCTCCATCTTTTTTTGGTTTTTTAGATATGGCGGCCCTATGGAGGTTGTGGCACGTGCAGTGTGTGCCGTTGCACCGTCCTGTTGGAACCACATGTTTTCCAATCCCAATTCATCAAGTTGCGGCAAAAAGAACTCGTTGATCATTGCTCTGTAGCGCTCACCATTCACAGTAACTGTTTGGCCCGCGACGTCTTCGAAGAAAAAAGGTCCGATGACTCCTCCAGAGAAAACAGTGACTTTGAGCGGGTGTAATGGCTCTTCGTGGGTTACACGCGGATTTTCAGTGCCCCAGAAGCGTAAATTTTGGCTTATTTATGTACCCGCTAAGATGGAAATGGGCCTCATCACTCATGATTATTTTTGATGAAAAAACCAACCGATTATTGGTCAAATAAATAGTCAGTAATAATCCGCGTTCTGGAGCAGTGTAGCGTAACATTGTTTATTAACATGTATTTCGCATGTGTTTACTACACAAATGTCAAAACAGAACTGACATTAGGGGCCAATCGCAAAATTTATAGCATTTTCTGATAGGAGGATTACTTTTGCGCCACCTTGTATATAAAAATGAAATGGTCCATGTATAGGGTTTTTATCCTGGGAATTCCCGGTACAAATTTCTTGGGAATTTTGCCAATTTTTCACTACCCGATTCTCGGGATTTTAAGTCGGGAATCCCGGGAATTAAAAACTGACGAAAATACATAGAAAACAAGTTAGAACTCACCAAAAAACAGTGAAAAGTTTTTTACAGTTTTTTGATTATATCTTGCCAATAAATAATAATAATAAGAGGTCTATTATTATTATTATTTATTTGGGGTTAAATTTTCATTAAGAAAATTTAAAAAGAGAATTCATTATTTATAGAATTTATTTTTTATTGAATCAATCTAATTTCTTTAAATTTCTTCTTCAAATACATAACAAAATAGCTTCAAAAATGTATTAAATGATTAAATTTGTCTTCAATTAACATCTAGTACAAAAAGGTTTAAGACAATTTTTTCAATTAATTTTGTAAGTGATTTGATTTAACAAAAATTTAATCATTCAAAGTTTGAATAAATTCTGTTATTAATTAACTTTAAAATTAATTCAGTTTAAACAAAGGCTTTGGAATGAATCTAAAAAATTAAATATTAGGAATGGATTTATGGAATGAAAGGCTGACATTTTTTAATTATAGATTAAGATTTTAGTGAATTAAGCTCAAATTTAATTAATTAATTCGAAGCTCTGATATTTAATAATTACTAGTTGACCGCCGGGAAATTGAAAACCCTATCCATGTATGTAATGTCATCACGTGAGAACGGCTGGAGCGATTTTTTTTATTAGTAAAGAGAAAAAATCAAAAATTCCGGGTAAAACTCAAAAATTCTTTTTTGAGTCCAGTCAACTGTAATAAAAAAGCTCCCTAAAGTATGCAGTACAAATTTAGATATTTTATTTACAAATAAATAAGAACAGGCTGGTGTGCGTGGGTTGGAGAAACTTGAAGAGCTAATATTAGTAAATGCTACCGGGCGAAGCCGGGGCGATCAACTAGTTTTATATAAATCTTATTTGTTGAGACTTTTTTGGAAAATTAGGTCAACTTTGCGCAAAAGGTTTAGTAGACAATCAGCCAGACGGACCTATGGAGATCGTTAAACTGACTCAGAAAGTGAGTTTGGATCGATCGGACCAGATTTATATTTTTGATCATTACAAACATCAGCACAAATGCAATATAACCTCCACTCTCTAATGATGTAGGGTATACAAATTGAAAAAGAAAAGAAAATTAATCAAAATTGATTTTATTTTATTTATTGTATTATTATTGCTGTGGGAACTACAAAAATAAACAAAACCAAAATTGTAGTCGTATTGAATTGTTTTTTCGTCTTCCCAATATAAATGCAATTGAGGAATTCTGAAAATTTATGGTCAACAATAAAATTTACAAAAATAAACCTTAAAAAAAAACTAAAATTTGTTGCCTAAATTGGCTTAAATCCAAAATAAATGTGTATGTAAACCAAAAAAAGAAAAACATTTAAATAATTTGTAGCCGGTATTTGATAATTATTTATTTTTAATTGTGTAACCAACCATATTTATTTCATATTCATTTGTATTTTTATAAATTCTGCATTGAGTTTAGCAGGAATTATTCTTGTTATTGTTATTTATTTTATTATTTTCCAAGAATATAAATTTTATTTTTACAGCATAACGGAAATATTTAAAGCATAGAAGAGAGTATTAGTAGTTATTTTACAATAATTCACCTGAATTGCATAAAATAAACATGTCAATATCAATTTACATCACACACTGATGACAATAATGATGATGATTGCGAAATATTTGTAACGACTATTATTTAAGTTTATTTGAGTTTTGCCAAGTTTGCACAAAAATACATACTCATATCTACATATTTGGGTTTTCTAAATTAAATTATGACAAAAGACAAAGTACTTTATTAAAAAAAACTAATAGGAGAGGCTACATTTTCACAAAAATTGTCTGACCCTTTTAGTGACTCAGTATTTTGTTCTATAGCGCTTGTTTTTTAATACTATGTCACGAATAATTCGAACAATGTTGGTCTCCAAGGCAACAATTGTAGCTGGTTTATCAATAGAAATTAAACGAGAGTTCTCAAATCGCATGACCTTGGAGGCCAATTAATAGGTTCATATCTCGAAATCAAGTTATCGCCAAATTTTAATTTCAATAAATCGATGGTCGCCTTATCCTGCCTTATCTGGCCCAGATCAATGTCATCCATATTTTCAAACAAAAAAATCATTGATCATGGTGCGGTAGGGGGTTGAAGTCTTTCAAAGAAGTGCTCTTGTGTGTAAAGCTCTCTGTCTGCTACCCACTTAGGGGGTGGCAAGATGCGATTCCTCTTTTTTTGAATTTCCCAAGCAGCTCACTACTTCCGGTTTAATACCAAATATACCCCGGAAGTGTCGCTCAGGCTCCCGTTTGGGGCAGCTAAAGTGAGAAGGCATTCAATTGAGATATCTGAATGGCGTTTTTTATTCTGAAACTCAATTGTTTCTATCCTGCCTAGAGGTTAAACACTAGGATCAGAGAAGGTTGCCCAATCACTATTAACGAAACCATAACTAATATTGATTATAACCAACGGATTCCCACGATGACAACCTTCAGCCTGAAAAAATATCTCGAATTGAAACATGGAACGTGCGCTCACTCCTAGATCAATCTAAACTGGCGCAAGTATGCAGATCTACTGCTTTTAGAACTGTGAACTCAATACTTCCGATAATCTCAAACTCATATATTCCGGCAAGCCAGGTGACCAGCCAAGATCAATCGGTGTCGGTTTTCTGCTATCGAAAGAATCTTTCAATGCAATGATCGGCTGGAAGCCGTATGCAGACAGAATTATATCAGCAAGATTTCGTACAAGAAATCGCCCGAAATCTGAACTGTGGGCTGTGTTATGCAACGACTTAAACATCAGAATCACCACAAAATGAAATGTTTTATAGTCACCTAAATAGAGTCCTATCCGCAATTACTCGCGGTGACATCGTTGTGCATGATGGGCGACTTTAATGCACAGATAGGCCCCGATAACGTGGGACGTATTTAACTGACGTATTTAACTTCACATCCTTAACAAATTATGGGTAGACACGCAATTGGAAGGATGACTGAAAATGTTAGGCTCTGCCAATCTTGTGATAGGGAAAACCTTATTCCCAAACACATGAGACAGAAAACCAAATTGACCACATAGCTATCAGCAGAACCTGGCGCAGTAACATTCTGGATGTGCGATCTAAAAAGGGGCTGATTGCAACTCGAATCATCATGTAGTTGTTGGAAGCTTATGGATTAGCGCGAATGTACGATGTAGCTAAGTTAAAAAATCCACAAACTTTTAACAATTACAGGGAAGAATTAAGAGCTGAACTAGCTGTACAACAATCTCATCCTTCCTCTGGTTGGCTAATAGTTAAAAGTAATTTTCTTGATGGTGCGTGTAATCACATCGGTCTAAAAGTACCTAAGAAAACCCATTGGATGTCTGATGCCACCTTGAATTAAACGAAAAATTCGGTGAGAAATGATAAGAGAATGTGCTGTAATAGACATGCAGCAGATGCACAAAAAGCCTCAGCATAGGATAGATCCAAAGAACTTTATAGCATCACAAAAAAACTAACTGGAAAAACTTTTCGAACACCAGACCGCTGAGAAACGCCGACGGCGAACTCACAACATCTGCGAAAGACCAGCTGAAAATATGGAAACAGCTTTATTTCAATATGCTTTCCTTAACAATTTCTAACTACCAAAATAAATGCACCTGCGTTTCCCACTAAATAAGGCAAGATATCTCCATTGAATGCCCAGATATCACAGAAGTTATGAATGCTGTAAATCACCTAAAAACGAATAAGGTCCGAGATGCTTAAAGCCGACCCCAAATATCCCCAAAAATGAAGAACTGTAAGAACTGGCGGGGCATTACCACCCTTAGTACAGTGAATAAGATCATATCGCAAATCATTAACTGGAGAATATCCGACACTTTACTAAGAGATCTAAGACCCGACAAAGCTGGCTTCCGGCCCCAAAAATCCTGTGTAGACCATCGAATAATTATAGAGCAATCTGCACAACTAAATATAAGGGACAGAAATGGCAACATCCTCACAAACATCAAAGATCAGCTAGGACGATGGAAAGAATTCTTCGAGACTCCACCTATGGCAACAGACTCACACAGCCCACCCTCTCAGCAACAAATCAAAGGATATCCAAGAAGAGACTTCCCCACAGCACCACCGACTATCGAAGAAGTATAAAGGGCTGCTGCCAAGCTCAAGAACAACAAAGCTGCTGGTCCCGACAATATTCCAGCCGAGTTCCGGAAGACATGCCCTGACCTCATAACATATATATATATGGCCACATGTCAAAGAAGCATGGTTATCATGCAAATTCCCTACCGAATGGAAAGAAGGCGTAGTAATAACACTACACAAAAAGGTAGACTTAACCGAATGTAGGAAATGGAGAGGCATAACTCTGTTGAACACCATCCAGAAGGTTATCACAATGATCATCTTAGACCGAACTTCGTCAACCATTGAAAAATCTCTTCGAAATGAACAGAGTGGATTTAGACCGAATCGATCATGTGTAGACCAAATCAATACATTGCGCATAATAATCGAACAGTCCGCAGAGTACAACTCCCCGCTATTCTTAGTATTTGTGAACTTCGAAAGAGCATTAGATACCATCAACAGACAGGCAATATGGTTTACACTCGTAAACATTGGAATTCCTGACCATCTCATATCCCTTATAAAGGAGCTATACCGAAACGCTCCATGTAAAGCGCGTTTCAAAGGCCAAGAAAGCAAGGCTTTTGATATGAACAACGGCGTGAGACAAGGATGTACGCTGTCATCAGTGCTTTTCCTCTTAGTTCGGGACACAGTTCTACATCAGACAAACATCGAGGCACCAAATGGAATCCAATGACACCTGAACCAACGGCTACATGACCTTGACTACGCGGGCGACATATGCCTTATGGACGGCATTCAACAAAAACTCGATAGGCTGCAAGAGTGTGGCATGCGGGTCGGGCTTAAGATCAACATCGCCAAAACCAAGTCGCTCAGAATCGCCACTGCAAACTTTTAAACGGTACCGAGATAGAAAACGTAAATAAATTTACCTACCTTGGTAGCATCATAAGTAAAGATGGATGCGCAGATGAAGATGCAGCAAACAGAATAAATCGAGCTCGTAGTGCATATGCCTCTCTGAGTAAAGTTTGGAGTTTTTCACAAATCTCTAAGCGGCACAAAATCAAAATCTTTAATTCTAGCGTAAAGCCGGTCCTTCTCTACGGATGTGAAACGCGGAAAGTCACAGAGTCCTTAACAACAAAAATACAAGTGTTTGTAAATAAATGTCTGCGCAAAATAAACAAAATATTTTGGCCAAACCGCATCGCAAACGCCGACCAACTGTCAATTAGCAACCAAAATCCCGTCGCCCACGAAATCCGCCATCGTAAATGGTCGTGGATTGGCCACACGCTGCGTAAAGACATCTCCAACATAGCAAAGGCCAGTTTGCAATGGAATCCGCAAGGGAGACGTAATGTTGGACGTCAACGAACAACATGGAGAAGATCTGTAGAAGCGGAACATCGACAACGAGGACTCACGTGGCCTCAAATCCTGCATATGACACAAGATAGAAATCGCTGGAGAGCCTTCGTGAACACATTCCCCTAACATATGAATATTAATTCCCTATTCGTTATTGTGTGGTAAAACTTAAATCTGTTTTTCTGTTCATTCAATATAAATATTTTGCTTTTACGATTGTATCGCTAGAAACTCCTTCTTTGGAGTAGCACACCTCATCTGCACAACTTCGATCTCCGCTTTACTTGTTGTTTATCGTCTTTGAAAAAGCATTTAATACGCTGAATCAAAACTCAATATGGAGCGCTCTGGCTTGCTAATAGAGGCATCAACTGGAGTCATAACCAACAATTCTAGAGCCTCGAGTATGCGATGATGTCTGCCTCCTTTCACACAGCTATAAAGATATGGCATCTAAAATGCATCTTAAATGCATCAAACGAGAGGCCATAAAAGCTGCTCTAAAAATAAAGAAAACATTGAACTAGAAGAAGTCTCGTAATTTTGCTAACAAACACAGGTGGCTCCATCAAAGATGTAGCGTACCGAATCTCAAAAGCCAATCAAGCATTTGCTACATTTCGGTCAGTATGGAAATCTCCTGTCATATCCAAGAACACCAACATCGGTATCTTTAACTTTTGTGTTAAGTCTATGCTGTTCTATGGATGCGAGACGTGGAATACGACAGAACATCACGTAAGCTGGTCTAAGACCATATCTAATACGGAACTCTGGAGACAAATAAATCAGCGGCCAATCCATATTGATATCTTGAACCGCAAATGGCGCACACGTTAAGCATGCCTTCAGATGACATAGCCAAAATTGTCATCTACTGGAACCCACAGGGTAGGGCACGAAGAGTAGACAGACAGTTACACACCTGGAGTCGGCAACTGAACATGGAAGTCAGCAGCAGTGATCTAAGCTGGAGAGAAGTAAAACAAATATCATCAAACCGAATCGAATGGAATAGATTCCCAATAGGAACCACAGGAGATCGACAACGATTTCCATTGACCGTAACGCTCCGGCTTAATATTTTAAGATATAAGCTCCGATGATGTAACCAGCATGTAAACCGCACCAAATGGTGAATTTTTCTAGATGTAATGGAGTCTATACGGTCTGTAGTCTATAGGTCTCACTCCAAGAAATAAATTTCTAACATTTTGAAATAAATTCTTATATTTTTAACAATTTTTAAATTGAATGATTAAAGTTGAATAAATCTTTCAACTAACTGATCAAATTCTATATGACTCGCTCTAGGAAAACCAACAATATGTTTCCCAGCCACTTTTACTTAAAGTTAGTTTTAAATTCAAGCTAAACAAATAGGATTTAACTATGCACAATTGTGAAAACTTTAAGCTAATTTATTATTCTACACAAAAAATGCAAAAAATTAATGAAAACTCAAATTTCATGCACAAAAAACCTCAACTTTAAATTTCTCTTTCACTAGTTTTTCTACTTTTTTTTCTGCAGAAAAATAGGAGGAAAACACAAATTCTATATGTACATTCTCTTCTTTCGAATTTTTCTGCACTTTTTGAACTTTGAAATTTAAAGCAAACAAAAACAAAATGTCCTTACATGGCAAAATTGCTGCTATAACACCAACAACAGTTGTTACAGGCAATGCACTCAAATTATGCCAAGGATATTGTAGACGTATGCAAAAAAATATATAAAAAAAAGTAAAACAACAAATAAAATGTACTTTCGTACTGGCAACTACTGGTGGTACTTTCTTCCACTTGCATTTTACACAAAAACTTAAACATTTGCTCAATTCAAAGTCTTGCATTCATTCATACATTCATTCATTCGTTTGTATAGGGATTTAGTTTACTTGTTATCGAGTCATGTTGTAATTTAAATAAATAAATAAATTGCAGTAAATATAATTATAATATGAATACTTAACTAACTAAGTAGACTATGTGTGTGTTATAAGTTAATATTAAATAAGATTAAAATAACCAATGAATAAATAAATGAAGAGAAGCAATTATACAATATATAAATGGTAATGTGCTTTCCAAAGTATACTTTCTAATATAATTTTAAGCACAGCCCCAAGTTATGCTACATATTTTAATTATCTGCTACATCTCCAATAAACAAATATATTGAAGAACTTTATAACTCTGTGATTATCAAGTTATTGTCTAGGAATTAGGGTATTCGAATTATTCGATTTTTCTCTTGTTCGAATAAAACGAATAATTCGAATAAGAGATTTTAACTTGTTCGAATAATTCGATCACACGTTTAAAATTAATCGAATAATTAAATTTTTTTTAAAAAAGTAAAGAATGAAGTTTTGATGTCGGTTTTTTAATATTTTATTGTTAAAGAAAAACAAAAAATAACGTTAAAATTAACAATTCAAGTATTGATAATGTTAAAAAACTTTCAAAAACAAAATCCATCATTAAATTTTCAACAAAAATATTCTGATCAGATTAACTCCCGAACAATCTGCAAAACAAATGACTAGCAAACCCATTGGTTTCTGTTTTGGAGCTATGCTTTAAAAAATTTGAGCTAGTTGGACATGATCCTGAATTCAAGAACTTTTTTATGTCGTTCATTAATTTGGGTTTTAAATTGAGTAACTAATTCTGTAGTAAAATAATTATTCACTATTTATAAATTATTTATAACAAATTGTATTAAACATCAAGCTCTATCAACGTTGCCGAATCTTTGCTTAATAAAGTGGTCTTGGGGAAATACGCAATAATGGGAATCTGTTCAAAGTTTGATATCATTGTCAGTGAACGTGGCTAATTTGAAGTCAGGCAGTGCATTATTGACGCATTTACAAATTCGCAAAAAGTTTATTACCATGTTAGACAAAGATGTTCAACGATGCAGAGTGGTATGAGAAAATAAAAAGAGGGAAATAAATCTGTAACTTCTAAACCCTTAGTCCGAATGAAATTTGACACGCGCAAAGAAGAAGTGTTGTCGAGTTTAAGTTTTTAATTTTTGCCGCATGGAGCCACAAAGGGTGCGGCCAGGGTTCCCCAAAGTAGGACACCTCGGGTATGTTGAATTTTTAAAACGATCCTATTTCTTTAGCTGTGTTCCGATTTTAAAACCATTACACATGTAGAATCTCCTTCTGTCATATAAACTGTATTAATGTCACCTAATTGTATGATGATCGGTCCATAATTAGTCATAGCTCCCATATAAGGCCCGCCTCCAAAAATCACATTAACGAGCATAAATCTCTTAAAATTGTTGGTATAAACACAAAATTCAACAGAAATAGCTTCCATATATACATAAATCACACGACCTAATTTCATGGCGATAGGTCCATAATTAGTCATAGATCCCATATAATGCCCTCTTCCGAAAATCATTCACGAAAATAAATTAAAGTGTAGGGTATTATATAGTCGAGCTTGACCGAACATACTTCCTTACTTGTTTTTATCTGCTTACAACTTTTTTTATAAGTAAAGCTGATGCAAAAAATAAAAAAATCCGCATTTTCATACTAAAAAATTAAAAGTTATACTTTAACCTTAAATTGCTCAACAACTGCTGAACCGATTTTAATTAAATTAAAACTGGAGAAAAATTTAAAAAGTTATCAGAGTTTTGGCCAATGAAAATCGATAATGAACCACTGTGCGATGACCGTTTCAAAATCACATTCAACTCCACTTTAATCTAAGTTAATATTTTGATTATTAATTGCGATTCTTTTAATGTTTTTCCAGCTAAATAACAAATATTTTATTCTGTACCTTTTATTTTCATTGGTTCAAATCCTAAGTTAAAAATTTTGAAAGATTTGTTTTTAGAATTGTAACTTCTTGCAGTAATATTTATATATTTATAGAAGGAGCTATCGGAACACTCATCTACAGTGATCAAAAGTCCCTTTGTCTTTAGTTATTTGTCGAATTTCAGAAACAATACAATTTTTGTGAGTCATTATTACTTATTTAAATTTGAAATTATGAAAAATTTTAAGCAATTTAATAAATTTAAATATTATTCGTTTTATTCGACTATTCTACATAAAATTGTTCGAATTATTCGTTATTCGAAAATGGCCATTTTTAAATTGTTCAAATAATTATTCGTAAGAAATTATTCGATTAATCGAACGATCATTAGTCGAATGAATACCCTACTAGGAATACTTGCGTTTGGTATCTTGGGAAAGGTGATGAAATGTATAAACCTGTTAGGGTTTTATATATTTTTCAATTTAGAGTACAAAAGTATTCCAGCAATAAAAATACCGTACACGGCGTATAAAGACAGCAGTATACTGGGATGAGTATCGTAATAAACTTGGTGAATATATGAAATAAAGTCCAGAATTTAAAATAACAGCACAAAAATGGAAATTAACCCTTAGCAGCACTTGGGGTCCAAATGACCCTGAACTTCTAAAATCACGAAAAACTCAGCCATTTTGACCCTAAGTGCTCCTAAAGGTTAAAATCCATTTTTGCACTGTTATTGGAAATGCTAGACCCTCAAGTTTCATTAAAATCGGCCTAAAAATGTATAACATTTCGCTATCTTTTCATTAGAAATTTCAAATATTGAAAAATTTGACCTTTGACCTTCACGATTTAAAGGTTAACGTTATCCGATTTTAGTAAAACTTTCAGACCATATTTAAAATTACCAGCACTATAATATTATGAATAGATTTTACTTCAAGTTTATAAAAGTATTGAAATTGGGCTCATTCGCCAAAATATGGACAAAAAAAATAGTTTTTCTTGAAAATCGCAAAATTTAAATCGGTACGGAAAAACTGTAAGCGGTATTGACATAATTTTTGTATATTATTATTCCCTATTATAATCTTAATTAATCCCAATGTGAAATTTGTTTAACAAAATTTTTAAAAATTTTAAAATGGAGAAACAGCCGTTAAAAAAATATTTTTTTTTGGTTATACCTGCGAATAGGTTAACGGTATCCAAAAACTTATACAAAAGTATATACGGATATATTTTAAATAAAAATTAGCTTCTATTTTAATTTTTCTCGAAATATGTTAATTTGTTTTTCTAAATTTCTTGTTCCAGTGGCCTGAGACCCCTTAATGGTCTGCCGAATTTGTAATAACTTTAACATTTTTTAACCAAATTTTGTCATTTATATCTCATTACAACGATAATTACGTATACATTTATATTCTTTTGCATTTAATTGCAAAAGTATTTATTTAGTAGAAAATTTTTACAAAAACTGAAAAATTTGTATTTTTTCCGAATTTTGTCGATACATACAGTTTATGGGTCATTTTGACCCAAAGGAGATAAAGGGTTAATTTTTTTTTTAATGTAACATTATTAATTTAAATAAATCTACATATTTCTAGAAAACAATGCAGAAAGTTAACGAGTTTCACCTATTTATTCCATATAAATAGTAAACTTTAGCATATATCTGAACTTTGACCTCGATGCGCGTCCAGAAATCGTTGTCCGATTTGGCACAAATTTTCAGCATTTAACTTTTAGGCCTAGTGTCACAATATTCCACCCGGCACTCTTCAAAATTTTAACAAACACTTTTTTCCTTACAGCTGATTGTCAGTCTAATGAGGAGAAGGGGAGGCTAACATAGAGATAGCTATCACAACTTACAAAGTAAAGAAGGCAATCAAAAGTTTTGCACCTTATAACGCTGCAGGACCGCACAATAACAGACAAAAACCTCAAATATAAGCTGAATGCTTATGTAAAGGGAAGATCGGTGGAAACCGCATTGAATGAAGTTCTCCACTATATAGGTGAATCCTTCGACAGCGAACTGTAAACACTGGCGGTATGCATTGACATCGAAGGCGCCTCCATAATCGTGCGCACTGTTGACCGGGCTCTCCGTAACTGGAATAACTGCATGCTAAGCAACAGATGGATATGCTGCGAAATGTACGATATAACTATCAGGAAAAGTGTATTTCGCGGTACACTATAGGGTGGGATTTTGTCCCCTTTACTCTGGGTAACCACCATTAATAGCCTACTAAGGACCCTAACCGAGAATGGAACTTAGACCAGTCCGCTATGCAGACGATGTCGTAATACTTTTAAGGGGATAGGATTCAAATCCCTTGTGTAGAAGCACTAAAGAGGCCCTGAATACGGCCTTAAGCTAGGCTCAACCGAGAGGGCTAAATGTAACCCGTCGAAGACTAAAATCTGTAATTTCACAAGAAAGACGAACATTTCTAAGTATGTATATTGAACCATGTTTCCTGGGCAAGAAGATACCGGTGACCGACAGAGTTAAGTACATAGTTACTTATGTGTAATGCTTGACTGGAAATTAAATTGGAGACACCACATAGAGGATAGGATCAATAAGGCACATCAGTGCTTGGCGTTATGAAGGAGAATCATAGGCACAAAATGGGGCTTTGGTCCTACTATGACACACTGGCTTTATAAAAGCGTGATAAGACCAATTCTAACATAAGCTTCAATTAGCTGGTGGACTTCTTTGAACAAAAAGTGTAATATAAAACCACTACATGGAGTTCTGCGTACATGCTGCTGGGGTATAAGTGGGGCCATGAGCACTACGTCAACCAAGACTCTAGAAACGTTGCTAGATATTTCTCCTATTGAAACATATATAACATATGAGGCGGCACTTACAGACGAACTTTAGGCGGACTGATCAAAGGACACGACATCAATGTATACTGAACACATTGGATGGCTATACACAAACATCGGAAGAGCCCGATCGCTTACGAGACACAGAATATAACTGGAACTTTGAAACACTGATCCCAGATAGAATATCATGGTCAAACGGAACGTTAAAGAAAATATCCGTAGGAATCCGTTGCTACACGGATGGCTCTAAACTGGGCCTTGGGTTCTGCATTGCATCATGGTTTTCGAGTTTTTAAAAATTAGCCTCCCTCTAAACATTCCATCCAAGAAGACCCCTGACCACCCCTCCACCTGGAAAAGAGGATAATATCATGGCAAAAGTCAAGCAGCCCGCCACCCCCTGGGAAAAATGGTAATAATCAAAGATTAGCAAGGTTCCACACCACTTCACCAAATACACAGAGGGCGTTGCTTCTAGGCAACGACAGATGCAAATGACCCCAAGAGGGTTTAAGGAGAAAAAAAACAAGTAAGAGAGCTATATTCGGCTGTGCCGAATCTTATATACACTTCACCAAATTATAGTTTAAAATAAAAATTTTAATTATTTTAAGGTAAACTAAATTTATTCCATTTTTTGGAGAACATTTTTTTTTCGAATTGTTTTTTTTTAAATTTTTTTTTTTATTTTTTCAAGTTTGTTTTAATATTTAGTGAAAAAAAACTTTTGATGAAAAAAAAAATTTGGGTTAAAATTTTTTTTTCCGATTTTGACTATGGTTGCAGAAGTCTTTGAAATATCTATCATTAGATATCCACATTGTCTATATTAATGACTTAGTAATGCAGATATAGGTCAAAAATCGAGGTTGTCCTGGTATTTTTATTATATCTCAGCCATTTGTGGATCGATTTTCTCGATAGCAACCGAGGCAGAAGAATTCCGGAGATATTGATGTATGAATCGTGTATGTAAGTTATTTGGGGGCTTCGGAAAGTTGATTTCAACAGACAGACAGACGGACATGGCATAATCGACTCCGTTATCTATAAGGATCCAGAATATATATACTTTATAGGGTCGGAAAATTATATTGTGGATATTACAAACGGAATGACAAACTTATACATATATACCTTTCTCACGAAGGTGAAGGGTATAAAAAGATGATAAGGATTAATCTAAGACCGATCGAATGAACTTTCTTTTAAGGGAAGGGAACTCGAACTTTAAAATATTCAAAGGAAAATTCGATTTTTGTTACTTAAGAAAATCACTAGAATATTGACTTTAAAGAAACAAGACAAATATCTTTAATATCAATTTCAATAATTTTATGTAAAGGAATTTAATAAAATAATATGCATATCTATTATAGGCATTATTATAGGCACTAAGTATTTATGTGATAAAATTAGGATATAAATATGTATGTCGTATAAATGTAAGCCAACTTTTATACACAAAAATATTTCGTATTAAACAACATGTTTAACACCTCTACGCCCACTCTTAAGGACATTCATATCCGTAAAAGCCTGTATATTTATAGTACATGATTTTGTCCACGTACATGTTCAAACATCAATTTCATTCAACAAATAATAGAAAAGTGAAACATGATGATGATGATGATGTTAAATTGTTCATAGAATCTCAATATTTTTCTTCTTTTTTTTCTGCTAAACAAATCTCATTGCGAAATTCTATATTAAACAAACGAAAGAAGAGGCAGAATGAAAATTCTACGCAATAACTTGTTTTCTATATTATAGTTTGATCAGATCCTACCCCAACTTCTGAGAAATAATACTTATAGTACATACTACGAGTATATACAGACTCATATATATAATATTAATGAATATTTATGTATGTATACAAACAATATTAAACAGACACACGAACAAATTTATATTTGAACACTTCCAAAACACACCTACACTTTCGTTAACTCTTTAAGTTGTATTCGTATTCAGGCTTGCCAGACTTGGGGATTTGTCCTAAAATATGGGGTTTTTTGGTTCAATACTTCCGTTAAGCCTTCTCGTTACTTCTTCCGATGATTTTGACACCCTTTAATAATCTGCTGCTATCGAACGCTGTGAACAAATCATCCTATTTGCGAGCGAGTTCATGAATTAAGAGGTCACAAGATTTTCTCCTCCAAAAACAGACAGCTACAAGTAATCATTTTACTCTGACGATGACTACGATCTATGATATCCACTTGTAACTCGGAAGCTGATCTCAAGCTGGTTTCTGGTTGCCCAAGGACCACTCCAATAAATTTCAGGCTTCATCCTGCAACTTACATTAACCATTATCCAACTTATTTGTTTAGCCCATTTCAAATATAAACTTTTGGCAACTCTTATACATGACGATATGCTCTCCAAACTTTAATCGTACTTTGTACTCGCAAAAACAAAAGAAAAACAAAATAAAACACAAAATCAATATTTGAACGCATGCTCTCGTGGGCTGTACTGGTTGTTGAATTTCACAAAATATGAAAATTTGGCGCCATTCACTAAAATAGAAATTATTATTCGGCATTTATATTTGTCCCTACTTTTGTAAATTTAAGAGACATAATTGCTCAATTTGCCTTTCTGAGAACATGGACAAGAAGTGGCAACAGCTCTCTTAAATTACAACTAACTACACATATTCATGTATCTTTACATCATTCGTCTATT
The DNA here is from genome assembly GCF_958450345.1 of Calliphora vicina. NCBI lineage: Eukaryota > Metazoa > Arthropoda > Insecta > Diptera > Calliphoridae > Calliphora > Calliphora vicina. The sequence continues at coordinate 75,306,630 of NC_088784.1, forward strand.
GCAAACTTCTGAAGGCCATATATTTTATTTCCTTTTTTTTGGGCTTGTTTTCTTTTTTTAAAAAAAATAATCATCATCAAAGGCAAATGCATCTTGTGAAATTCTTTTATGGCTTATTCTTGTTCTAAAGTTGTGTAAAATATAGTCTTTAAAAGAATTTATTCGTATATCGGTGGTTTGGAATAATGAACAAAGATACATTTTTGTTTGGAACAGGAAAAAAATGTTCTAATTAAAACAAACTTTGTTTCTGAATAAAACAAATCCGTCACAATCTGTCTACATTTTTTTTATATTAGAAATCTGATAGAAGCTGGAGATTTTCTCACAATCTTTCAGAACTTTTTCGGAATTAAAAAATATGCTTTTTTTCGAAATAAGAAAAATATTTCTCAACTTCTCATTATGAAATTTTAGGAAATATAAGAAATTGTGTCACAATTTGGCAAAAGTTTTTCGGTATAGAAAAATTTGTGTATAGAGTAAAGAATTTTTCGGAATATAAAAAAATTGTTTTATAATATGTCGGAGTAAAATAAATTATGTCACAATCTTAAAAATATATTTTGGAATAGAAAGAATCTGACTAAATATTACAATGCAGAAATATTATAATAATTTTTATACCCTTCACCTTCGTGGGAATGGTACATATAAGTTTGTCATTCCGTTTGTAATTTCCACAATATAATTTTCCGACCCTATAAAGTATATATATTCTGGATCCTTATAGATAGCGGAGTCTATTAAGCCATGTCCGTCTGTCTGTTGAAATCAACATTCCGAAGCCCCCAAATAACTTACATAGACAATTCATACATCAATATCTCCGGAATTCTTCCGGCTCGGTTGCTACTTAAAATCGGTACACAAATAGCTGAGATACATATAAGGAAAAAACCAGGACAAACTCCATTTTTGACCTATATCTGGATTACTAAGTCATTAATATAGCTAATATGGATATCTAATGATAGATATTTCAAAGACCTTTGCAACGACGTTGGACCTACAATGGGTCAAAATCGGAAAAAATATTTTTTAACCCGAATTTTTTTTTCACCAAATGTATTTTTTTTTGCTAAATATTAAAAAAAAATTTAAATTTGAAGATATTTATGGGAAAACGCATGGTGGAAATAATAAAAGACATATGGAATAATCGTACGTTCGCGACCCGTACGTGCGCGTCCATCTAATTAAGCCAATTAAACAAAAACCAATAGAGATATTCGAATTATTCGATTTTTCTCTTGTTCGAATAAAACGAATAATTCGAATAAGATATTTTAACTTGTTCGAATAATTCGATCACACGTTTAAAATTAATCGAATTATTCGAATAATTTAAATTTTTTAAAAAAGTAAAGAATGAAGTTGATGTCGGTTTTTTAATATTTTATTGTTAAAGAAAAACAAAAAATAACGTTAAAATTAACAATTCAAGTACTGATAATGTTAAAAAACAATCGAAAATAAAGTTAATCATTAAATTTTCAACAGAAATATTCTGATCAGATTAATTCCCGAACAATCTACAAATCAATTCACTAGCAAACCCTTTAGTTTCCGTTTTGGAGCTATGCTTTAATAAATTTGAGCTAGTTGGACATGATCCTGAATTCAAATACAATATAAACGTATTAAGAACTTTTTTAAGTCGTTCATTAGTTCAGGTTTTAAATTGAGTAACTAATTCTTTGGTAAATTAATTACTCACTAAATTATTTAAATTATTATAATATATTATAACTAATTCTTTAGTAAATTAATTATTCACTATTTCTAATTTATTTATAACAAATTGTATTATACATCAAGCTCTATCAACGTTGCCGAATCTTTGCTTAATAAAGTGGTGTTGGGGAATTACACAATAAAGGGAATCAGTCCAAAGTTTGATATCATTGTCAGTGAACGTGGCTAATTTGAATTCATTCAAAGATGTTCAAAATCATGTATATGACGAACTCTTGCAACAAAACGTTAGTTGGCAATATTTGTGTTTATCATTCGATTTATTAAATATTTTGCAACACTTACGTACGCGGTTAATAACATCACTTATATAAATATATTTTAAGATCATGGCCTTCATCTATTTCAATATCACATTCTACATCACATTCAACTCCACTTTAATCTAAGTTAAATTTTTGATTATTTAGAGCGATTCTTCTAATATTTCACCAGCTAAATAACAAATATTTTATTCCGTACCTTTTATTTTTATTGGTTCAAGTCCTAAGTTAAAAACTTTGAAATATTTGTTTTTAGAATTGTAACTTCTTGCAGTAATATTTATATATTTATAGAAGGAACACTATCGGAACACTCATCTGCAGTGATCGAAAGTCCCTTTGTCTTTAGTTATTTGTCGAATTTCAGAAACAATACAATTTTTGTGAGTCATTATTAGTTATTTAAATTTTAAATTATGAACAATTTTAAGCAATTTAATAAATTTAAATATATATGAGCATTTATTTATTCTTTTATTCTATTATTCTACATAAAATTGTTCGAATTATTCGTTATTCGAAAATGGCCATTAAAAATAAATTTAAATTGTTCGAATAACTATTTGTAAGAAATTATTCGATTAATCGAACGATCATTAGTAGAATGAATACCCTAGTAAATACCGAATAAAGACCTAGAGTAATACACTTTTAAAATAGATTAATCGCTTTTCAATATTCCGTTCCATTTCGCAGATTTTTACATTTCACTACTGTCAGCTAAAGTTGACTTTTATTTTGCGTACGTTCGTTACCACATGTTTATAACTATCATTATGAAAACTTAAAGTCCATGGAATCTAACTTTTGCACTAAACATATAGCTACCAAAATGTTATCGAATCGCAAAAAAAATTTATAGGAAATGTTTTGTTTTCTATATTTTTTGGACATCAAAAACGAACGTACGTCGTGACTCAGGGAAATGCCCATATTTAAAATATTTATTTTGAAGTATAATTTGGTGAACGGTATATAAGATTCGGCACAGAATTCGGCCATAGAATTGTGGATTAACATCTTAAGCTAGGTACTCTGTTCACATACATACATATAAAATATTTGGAATGAAATATATGCGAAATAATTTCGCAAAAGCAGTACTCTGTTTTTATTGTGGAAAACATGTGAAATAAATCTGGCAACCTTATTTTTCCACACGAAATAACTTACGCAGCACTTCTTTCGCACGAAATTAAAACCAACAGCTAGCTGTCAAACAGCATGTAAAATTTTTCGCATGAAAAAACCATAATTTTTCGCAAATATGAAAAGAGTACTAGGCTTTAATGAAAAAAAATTTTTGGATAAATTTTCAAAATAAAATTTACCTCAAAAACTTGAAATTTCATGATATAGTATAGTGATTTTTCGTGAAGAAAATGTAAAATTCGAATTAGTGTAAAATTCTAACCGATTAATATATCGTAATAAAAGTTGGAACTTACATAGATCGAAAGATCTTTTAATCAGTAGGTTGAAAACTTTTGCCATTGCCTTGATTTAAATACCGAAATTCCTAAAACGTGGAAAATATGTCCCAAAAGCAGTGTTTTCGTAAAAGAGGCCGCTTTACTGATATTTTAAAAATATTCAAAAATTATATATTATTTATAATCAGGACTTTAGCTTTTCAGAAATTTTTAAATAAATCTGAAATTATTATTCAAAGTTTGAATAGGACTGGTGCCCTGTTCTCTTAAATCGAAATCTTTTATTTTTACGACAAATTTTCTATCAGAATGATATTGAACATAAATATAATCCCGGAAAAAAATTATCTTCTATAAGAGAAATAATATGAAGATTTTTTTGGGAAAAAACGTAAAATAAAGTGTCTATCATTAAGAGCTTCATATCTTTAAATTTAAGTAAAACAAAGTTTTTTATTCGTTTGAAAGACCTATTGACGCAATTATGTATGGAATATAACATCGTGTCAATGTATCGCGCGTCCGAAATGTCGAATTTTCCATGACTCTAGCGCTGAATTTGAACGACGACATAAGTTATGTTGGTTTTGAGCCCCACTGTGTTTTGTTGCTTATTCGCATTGACCTGCGCCTTAGGAAAACACCACAAAAATCATGGGTATCGTCCCAAATTCGGTAATTTTGTTTGCTGACGTACCCATTCATCCAGAAATGGGCGACAGAACACCCATTTTGATAAAACAATTTTATCACTTGCACGTGTTGTTAAACGCTATTTCCACCATTGTGTTTTGGCAACACAAACTGAATAAATGATAGCTAATTAGAAATATGTAGCTTCAACAACATGGCCGCTATCAACTGTCAAATTTCGGAAGTCCCTATTGGAAGACCCTTTATACACTTTGCTTTACATGTTCCGAATTTGGATGACACTTTTCTCTGTTATATTTAATAAGAAATATTACTGATATTTTAAAATAACAGTAATATTTGTCTCAATATTTCATCCACTATACAGTTTCCCTTGCAGGAAATAGATCAATTATATTATTCTCCATCTTCGTCCTCTGTCTGACCAATTCTTCCTCTATACAGTTTTCCCAATAGTTACCATGTCTAGGAACGCAACTCATCGTTGTCCTAGATGTCTATAGATGGGATACCAATCTATAGATTCCCATAATTCGTCGATTAATCTAGGTGTCGAGAGGATACCAGATAATGATCTTACCGCAGCCTTTCGATTAGAAGGGGTATACATGGAGACTCATTGGATCCATTGTGATGCCGCAGTCTACCTATCCTTTCATTTATCACTAGGCATTGCTTAATACTTAAGACAATTAGCAGTACGTTTGATAGCAAAGATTTCTGCCTTGTACTACAGTAAAACCTTCTTATACACTTCCATACTCCTTGCAGGAGAGTAGAGTCCACTCAGCCTCATATCCATATCCGAAATAAATGTGAAAAATTGCTTATCAATGAAATGTTTAGGATTATAATAGTCGCAATTATTTGAATTCAAAATCATCCACATTGTTCTCCTCATTTGAGCCTTTCATATAAACATCCATGATCCTAGCAGGAGAGTAAAGTCGGATCAGCCACATATCCCTATCAGGAAAGAATGTATGGAATATCATAACACCGAGGGGTTTAGGTTAGCAATAGTCGCAATTATGAGAATTCCAAATATTCCTTACTTATCCAAATTCTGCCAGCATTTAACCAAAGTTGAAAGTCATTGGTATCACAATCAATTTAACATGGTGCTCCTGTTGGAGTGGACTATATAGACACATTGGCCATATCTATTTTGAATATAAAGATGCTATAATAGTATACTGTCCAAGCAATATCCATTATCTTCTGTCTGATGCAATTCAAAGATAGAAATTTATGTTTCCAGATAACTCGAGATCGTCGGGGTAAATAAACGTTTTAATCTAATCAATTCAAAGTGTTAGTAGCCATATTCCCCAGAAGAGAAAAATAATAATTCATATTGTGGTGTGCAGCGTTTTATCAGTTAAATACTGACCTTACCCAATGTACCACATATAATGATTACCAATTCACGATGAATACTCTACTCAACATAAAGACCCTCCACCCAGCATACAGCAAGACATTAGGTTGGAATATTGTTGCTCAGCTATATCCAAAAAAATACTCTTTATGTATAAGGAACTCTTCCATAACTCTTCAGTCTCAATAGAACTAAGTATCCTTTGTATATGCATGTAGTGCGTTAAGCCCTGTATCCACTAGCAAGTCACTTGCGGAAAAACTTCTGCAAGTATTTGCTTAAGTTTTCAAATATATTATTTGAATAACTGCGGACCGAAGATTTGTTTTCCTTTCTTTGTTTACTTCTTGACCAAATAGCATTCGGAGGTTGTGCAATTTCCGTTTGACCTCTTCTTCGGGCTCGTCTATATCATTGGCTATTGCCTTTGACGACTTCTTCTGCAAGTCTTCAAAACACTTGCAGTTTACAGAAAATCGAAGTTACTTCCAGGAAGCAACAAACACGTGTTTCCACATAAATGCTGCAAGCCGTGATTTTTGGAAGTCGACTTCTAATTTTATTTTTTTAAACAAACACAATCTGCGAAGCGTTTTGCTTGTCTGCAGATACACCCAGAGTCTCTGGCAGGAATCGAACCCGCAACCCCCATATTGATAGTCCAGCACACTATAGTGTAGTCTATCGGGGCACCCCAATACGTCTAAATACGTGTTTACACGACAAAAAACTTCTGGAAGTCAGTTCTGGAAGCAACTTCCGCAAGAAAACTTGGTAGTAAATATTGGACCAGCTTCATAAATGCTCGAGAGATTTGACAAGATCCTCATATCTTTGAAGATCTGCAGGAACAGTATTCTCTAAAAGCACAAAAATATCGTAAACTATTTTAAATTATAATTTTGTATTTGACTTTTTGACTTTACTTGTTTTGCTTGCTAATAACTTTTTCATTATTATTTTGTATGTATTCAACTAACATTTTTTTTAATCCCCAGCACATATTTCGGAATAAAAGTCATCAAGAACAACAAGACGTAGCAAAAGAAGAATAATACTCGTAGTTGTTGTTACATCTGTTGTATATATTTAAATATATATTTATTTTGTTTGTACTCAACACATTATTTTTCTAAAACGCAATTTCTGCATTTGTTTTAAATTAGTGTGACGGTAGGTTTTTCTTTGGTATGACACTTTGTCACTTTGTATGCCACCACATTTGTATTAAATGGTGCAAATATTACAGTTGATTTGGCTGAGAGTTTTTCTACTTTTATGGTAGTAGAAGAAGAATGTGACCAAACCTCAACTAAAATGTTGCCAAGTTATAACAAATTCATCTACATATATATGAAAACATTAGAGTGGCCCGAAAAAAAATTGCAGATGTTCCAAGTAAAATAAAATAATTCAATTTAAAATACCGTTTTTTTAAATGCTTGCACAGGCTATAAGTAGGTAAACAGTGCTCCAAAAAGAAAATGGAAGATCATCAAAGGACGATCACCTGTGATCACTTTAATTTTAACCAAAAATCGATTCCCAGAAAAAGTAAAATGAAACATAAAGTTGGCATATATAGTGGTACCAATGGAAAAAGGACATTCACAAAGGAGATCACCTGTGATCACTTTAATTTTAACCAAAAATCGATTTCGAACAAAAAATAAATGGAGGTGATAATCAGTAATCAATTTATTGTTATCCAAAAATCGATTTTTCAAATGAAAATTAACTGCAAATAAGTCTGAAAAAAGTGCTCCAAATGAAAAAATGATGATAATTTCTGGTCACTTATATTTGCAGGCAAAAATCGATTTTTCAAATGAAAATTAACTGAAAGATAAAAGTGTCTCTAAGTCGCTAAATAGCGATCGAATATGGAAAAAAGACGATGTTGTTAATATACAGAACAAAAAAAGTACTATTACAATAAAGTAAAAGTGACACTAATACCCTATTGTAAGTTCCTATTCTTCCCACTTAGAATCATATGCATACAATTTCATTCAAAAGATACAAATAGGAAAAAGGAAAAGTATTATTTCAGTATAACATGTCCCCAATTTCATGTTTATTGGTTCATTGTAATAGAAACATCGAAAAGTACCATTAAGCTCCCCTTTGTGGATTCTATTAACATAAGATTATATGTCTAATAATAAACTCCTTTGGACTCTGAGTCACTCAGAACAATATATTCGTAATTTCATGTTTCTAGGACCATTATTATAAAACATTCAAAAAGTACTTTTATTACGAAAAAAGTACCTACTTACTCAGGATCATGTGTGTCTAATTTCATGATTATATTTTAATTATTATAAATTATTCAAAAAGTACCATAATTCTAACTCACTCAGTACCACATATGCTTAATTTCATGAGTCTAGTTCAATTAATATATTGGGTATATGACTTAAAAATTAAGTATCTTTTGAACGAGGTTTTTCTTTTTAATAACTTATATTTCATTTTGGGTACATATCATTCATTTATTCTCACTTAGTAATAAATGTCGAATTTTGTGCCAACAAAGCGTCATATGCGGGAAGTTTTGCTTTGCTTCCTTAATTAGATAAAAAGTGCCACTTATGGAGAATACGTTCCATCGGTTTCAACGTAGGAGAGGTGAGTTGTACGGTTCAGAAGTGGTGATTACCCAGCCCAGGCAAAAAGGTTTGAAGACCTAGAATTGGAGGCATTACACCATGAAGATTGTTGCAAAACTCAACAAGAGCTTGCAAAATCATCGGGAGCTACTCGAGCAGCAATTTTAAAACGTTTACGAGTAGCAGGATTCATCCAAAAGCAGGGAAATTAGGTACCATACCAATTGAACACGAGAGTTCTTGAAAGATGATTTTGCATGTCTGAAACACAGCTTAAATGCTATAAAATAAATTTATTTTTGCACCGAATCATTACTTGCGATGAGAAATGGAATCATTACGATAACCCGAAGCGTAAGAGATCGTACGTGAAGCCCGGCAAACAAACCGAATCGACAGCAAAGCCAAATATCCATGACGCTAACGTAATTATCTGTATTTGATGGGAGCAAAAGGGTCCTATCTATTATGAGCTCCTGAAATCTGAGCATACCATCACATGGATCTTGTACCGAACATAACTGATTCGTTTGAAGCGAGCATTGGCCGAAAAACGAACAGAATATGCGGCCAGACATTAAACCTTAATAATCCATCATGACAACGCTAGGCGCCACATGTTGCAATACCTGTTAAAAATCATTTAGAAAGAAGTGGTTGGGAAGTTTTGCCTCACCCGCTTTATAGTCCAGACTTTGTCCCATCTGAATAATATTTGTGTAGATCAATGCAGAACGCTCTCTCTGGGATACGATTCACTTCAGATAGCAACATATGGCTCGGAATCCATATGTTGCCAGAACGATGGAAAATGGTCATAGCTAAAATGGCCAATACGTTGAATAAATTTATATTATACAAATGTTTCAAAATAAATGATAAACATTTTAAAAAAATACCCCATTTTTAAGTTATACACCCAATAGAAAATTCAAAAAGTACTATTAGAGAAACGATAAAGTGCCACTTAATCTGTTTTAAGCATATTTTATGTCGATAAGTTTAAAATATCAAATATTAAAAAAGTACCAATTTCTCATTGGTATTCTTGAAATATAAGAATACCTACTCCATTTTGGCGATTATTTTTGTGATACAGATATGTCTCAAACGTTTCAAGTCTGTATTCATGTGTTCAAAAAAAACATATGTTTTATAAAGTACCAATCTGTTTACCCGGATTTGTCCCAATCTAAATGTTCGCACTCGAGTTCCAAATACCATCCTGTTATTTAATTTTTGTATGACTGCAGAGACCAATGTTTAAATTTTTATCAAAATTGGCTTCAGAATTTCAAATACTTTTTAAAATTCGAACCCTTTAAGGGAGATAACGGGAAAAACTGTATTTTGGTACTTTTTTTCTACCCCATGTATATTTTAAACATAGAAATAAATTTTAAATCGTATTCTTTACTTATTAAAAATTAACAAACATATGTTTGGTACTTTTTGGAAATTCGAATAATTAAGGGGTAAAAATTTTATTCCTTTTTGGTACTTTTTTGTTCTCACTGAAATTGTACAAATTTTAAAATAATTATCTATGTCAATATATGGAAAAACATATTTTATGAAAAAAAAGTACCAAAAAGGAATACAATTTTTACCCCTTAATTATTCGAATTTCCAAAAAGTACCAAACATATGTTTGTTAATTTTTAATAAGTAAAGAATACGATTTAAAATTTATTTCTATGTTTAAAATATAAATGGGGTAGAAAAAAAGTATCAAAATACAGTTTTTCCCGTTATCTACCCTAAAGGGTTCGAATTTCAAAAAAGTACCAAACCCCTGTCTGCTAATTTTTTATGTAGATAAATATGCTTTTTTAATGTTTTCGGTATCTGTATTAGTTTAGAAGATAAAAGGTTATCGATTTTACCCCCTAAACCTTAGAATTTTCAAAAATCCCTTCTTAGTGAATCTACATAGGGAGAGGGGAACCAATAGTCGAAATTTTATGTATCTACCTTGTTACGTTTGGACTGCTACACGAAGCTGAAGCAGTCAGTTACTCAGTAACGTTACTCTTTTATAGATATAGATTTGTATCATGTAAAAGATCTTTGCAAACAAAATAAACTTTAATTTTATTTAAAAACATCTTCAACTTATTTTTCCTTCCTACAAACGGGGCCAACCTACTGTTCGTATATAGAAAATAAATGACAAAATATGTATTTACAGAGAAAAGCTAAAATTGACTTGCAAAAGACACTCAAATAGTTTATTGTGTAATGACATGACATTGTCCTTGACAAGGATATAAATTTCTTGGTATTATTTGCATATGAATATCTAGATGCAAAAATAATAATAGAAAAAAAACTTATTAGATAATTGTAGACATTTAAATATGCAGTAAAATAAGCAATAGCATGTGAATACGTACATATATCTTATAAGTATTTACGTGTCTATATTTTCATCTCAAGATTCATCTCTTCTTTATTGTTTCAAGAATAAATTGCGTTCTTTTTTTTTCAAAGGAAAATGTGTAAAGTGTTTCTTTGATATCATTGAGAAACTGTATTGTATAAATATAGTATCGTTGTTACCCACTCAGAAGTGGGTAGTAATTCTTTTGATTTTATAATATTAATCGCTATAAATTCTTTTTAAAGCCAATAAACCGCATTTGAATTTTATTTTAGACAACAGTAAATTAAGAGGAACATAATACACATTTTCAATTTGTAACAGAACAATAATATCGACTAAATATTGCATTTCAAAACATTTAAAAGGAAGAATTACCCTAACGGAGCCTTTCATGTAAACTTCCATGTTTCCAGCATGCTCAGCCATATACAGTGGAAACTTTTCCAAATATTCCATATGTAGCCCAAAATTTAAAATATTTTTTTAAAATAAATTTTTTTTTTTTTAATATTTTACTTGTATAGTTTTATTTATATAAATTAACTGAAAAACAAACAACATAATTAATTATATTCTGAAAAAAGGGAACAAAATGAAAAATATTCACTATTTCGCTACTGACAAAACAATGGAAACTTTTAAACTTCTACAAGAAAGAAGTGTAAAACGAAAATAATATTTAAAAGAACGATTTAAAAAGCATCCTGTTTATAGTTATTTTATTTTTAAATTCTGGTAATTTTTCACAATTGCTTTTTTTCAAAGTTAACGAAAATGGCTAAAGTTAAGATTTGTGAAGACTTAAAAAATAAAATAATTAACGATTTTAAAGCTGGTTTAAAACAAAAAAGTATCTGTGACAAATATTCAATAAATAAATCTGCAGTTTCAAAAATTGTATAGAAATTTCATGAGACCGGTTCTGTAAAAACTCAACATTTAGGTGGAAGATCTCGTAAGACTACTCCTAGACAAGATAATTTAATAGCGAGAGAGCTCAAGAAATTCCCAAAAATAACTCCTCGAGAGGTTGTTAATAGCCTAAAATTATAAATAAGTACCCGAACAGTTAGTCGCAGGGCAAATGAGGCTGGTCTTGGTTGCTATCGTCCTGTGAAAAAACCACTCATTTCTAAAAAGAACCGTTCTGCTCGTCTACAATTTGCCAGGGATCATTTAAACTGGTCGATACAGAAATGGAATACTGTCCTATTTTCCGACAAATCCAAATACAATTTAAGAGGCAGTGATGGGAGAACATTTGTAAGACGACCAAAATGAAAATGATTAGATCCAAAGTACACAAATAAGACTGTAAAGTTTGGCGGTGGCAATATTATGTTATGGGGATGTTTTTAGGGCAAGGTATGGGCCCAATTCATATTATAAAAGATACCATGACAGGTATAGGATATAGCACCATATTAAACGATGTTATGTATCCATACGCTGAGGAAAATATACCCCTAGTTTGGAGATTCCAACACGACAACGATTCGAAACACACCTCTAGGGTTGTAACCGAGTGGTTACAATCCAACGAGGTACGTGTTTTGAACTGGCCTGCCCAATCGCCAAATCTCAATCCCATAGAAAATCTATGGGAAAGTGTAGATCGTAAAATAAGGACCCAAAATTACACCAGGAATGAAGATTTATCGGAGGCGGTTATAAGGGAATGCCAATATATTTCAAAGGAGACCATTGACTCTTTAATTGGCTCAATGCATCGTCGATGTGTAGCAGTTATAAAAAATAAGGGATACCCAACAAAATATTGAGTTATTGCAAAGTTTAAACTATATTTGTTACAATAATACCTAAGTTTCCATTGTTTTGTCAATGCCGTAATAAAGAAATCTTTTAATTTTGTTTTCTCATTTTTAGAATTTAATTGATTATGTCCTTTGTTTTTTGTTAAATTAAGTTAATAAAAGTATACAAATAAAATACTACAAAAATGTTAACATTTTTTAAAAAATTATTTCAGATTTTAGGCCACTAATGAAATATTTGGAAAGGTTCAATTGTTTTGTCAACCACTGTACGTTTGGGAATTTTGATGTTGAGAATCAGCAAAATCAATTCAACGTCTACCACGATTTTTTTTTGCAATTGGATCCTGATATAACATCAAAATTATTTAGTTGTTCTTAAATTTTCTGCGAGTACCGCGTTCTTTAAAAATTTACAATGGAACAATTTCCAATAAACCCTCATATTTGCAAATAAACTACTACTCTATTGTTTTAGTTAATTGTCTTCATGTCCATTTAATTTTATAGATTCATTTTAAACATTTTAATTGATAAAATATAAACAGTTAATTAAAACGAGAATGAAGAAGAGAACTAAGTTAATTAAATGCAAATTGCTGTATACTTCAAACTAGTTTTTTTATTAAATACAACAAAAGACAATTATAATGCCAATTAGACAATTATGGCAACAATTTAAAAAATATTGTGTCAGTATAAATGAGATACCCGCAGGGAAATATATTAAATAAATCTATTAAATTGCCAATTTTGTAATAATCCTCTTTCTTTTTTTAAAAAAATAAAGAAAATTTTTTATTAATTTATTTCATTAATGTTTTATTGAATTGTATTTTTCAACACTTGCTAAATCTCAATAGAAAAACAGCTAAACTACATTGATTTAAGGTGCATTGAACGTCCTTGTAGCCAAGTGCAAAACAAATAAAATATTGTTGAAGTATTTACAATTTGAAAAAAAACTTAACGTACTCATAGATACAAACAGTCAAACAAACGATTAGATTTATTATATTGCCACAATATTTTTTTTTATTTTTTTGTTTAACACTTACAGTTGTGTGTAAGTCTAATGCTGTACAATGCACTCAATGTTTTACCTTGAATGCACTTGCACTCTGTCAATGATGATACAAACAAAAAAACAGCTAACAAATTATAAAATAAATAAAATATTTGAAAAATATTGTGATGGCTTAGAACGACCTTAAAATGACCTACACAGTTTACGCTAACAGTGTTAAAATATGGAATAAGTAATTTATAGGAACAAGTTGATTAAAAAATAACACAGACACAAGCCCTACTTTCGATCGTTGTCTACATGGGTCGGTAGCTCTGTAGACTCTCTCTTGAAAGCAACTTTCCGATACCAAATAACTTATGGACATGTATGCTACATCAACTTATTGGGTAAGGTCCAGAGGATTTTGGTCGTAGAACCAAAAAGTATAAATATCCGGGGTCCTCATAATATTCAAAGACGATCTAGCTATGTTCGTAGTTCTGTTCAAAACACGATAGGGCCCGAACGAAAGGAACTAGCTGGCAAAAATTTACCACAAATACTTTCTGTTGATAAGATTTGTTTGGTAAATATCGGTGTATGATTTCACTTAGCCCCCATACAAATGTCCCTCCGGAATACTGTTTAAGCAGTCATAAATATGTTAATTATGCTGCAATCCTGATAAAATATTGCGCAAATTAGTTCTAAGTATTCTAAAATTATACTGCACAGTTGGACAGAATCAAATTTTTTTGGAAATAAATCTAGCATTTCTAAACGTTTAGTCCGATAGGGATAAAATTTGGGCGTAGACAAGGAGTATTCGAGGAAAATTCATGTTTAAGTTATTAAAATGGACTCTACAAATGATACAGAGGAGGCGCTATAGGGACTCAAAATAGGGTACCTTCAATATGTAAAAATTGTAAACACATGAAATGTTTTATCTCTTATAATTTCCGATTGAAATTAAAATTTTGCCATACCTTAGTCCGCTTTTTAAAAAATTTAGGTCGTACTTTTAGACCGAATGGACGCGAATTTTTTTTTTAGTTAGACAACTAAATTACACTAGTTTACAAGGTTTTTGCTCATTTGTGTATTTAGGCCTTCTAACTTCGGAAAAAATATTTAAAAAAATCCTGGACGCCAAACTTTTGAGATATTTATTAAAAACGAAACATATAAAAATGTACATTAGGACAAAAAAAATTAAAAGTAAAGTGTTTAGTCCTCTTTTTATATTTATTTTCATTTGTCTCCCTCACGACACTTCAACAGTAGTCTCATAGCAAATTCTGATAATTCCTCTCGAAAAACTTCAAATCTAGATGGAAACGCTCTCCATGTTCGTCACTCATGTGTCCGAGGTTTTCCGGGAAAAAATCCACATGAGAATGTAAAAGTGAATTTTGAGGGATATATTTACACCCATCAGTTCAAAATTATGTAATAAATTCGCAACAATATCTCTGTAATTTTGACTTTTCTTATTCCCCAAAAATTCTTGAACAATAAGTTTAAAAGAATTCCATGCTGCATTTTCAACATCGGTTAATAGACACTCAAATTTGGTATCAACCAAAATTTTTCTTATTTGAGGACCCACAAATATCCCTTCTTTTAGTTTAGCCTTAGAAAGACTCGGGAACACGCTGCAAAAATATTGAAATGCTAGTTTTGTCTTATCTAAAGCATTTTGCAGTGTTTGTGTTATAGGAAAACCTCGATTTGACTGAATAATTTCTCCGCAAATAATACAAAAATGGTCTGGGTTTATTTTACACTTTCTAGAACACAGTGTTGGTCAATTCACAATGGGTATTATCAGTCATATTGTCATAATGTCCTAATATAACATATTATATAAACCCATATATCTCTAAATTTTGACGTATAGGTGGGAAACAAAAAATGGTCAATTGACTAGCGTCCCTAGGTCTTTTCAAAAATATAAGTTTTATTCCATGAGCAAACAAAAATCTTTGATTTGTAAACTAGTGTTATCAATAATATACAAAAGATTTCCGGGCAATATGAATTATGGATCCAAAAATAAACGATTTTCAATTTAAAAATTAAAAAAATATTAGATTTTTGCTGTTTTTTAAGCGAAAAGGTGACTTAACTCTTTTTTTTATTAAAAAAAAAACTTTTTTTAAGAACATATAACAATTTTATTTGTTTCTGAAAGGAATCTTTACGGAGAACATTTTGGTATAAAAACATGTCCCTACACTCTTCGGAATATGACCTGTTTTTAATAAAAATTTTAACATTGGGCCACATGTTCAAAAATCCCAAAGCTGGGATCAAACGGAAATAAGCTTTGGAAACCTCGATGAGTTCCCTATTTATCCCTAAAGTATTTTCCCAGCCCCGAAGGAAATGTGGACCCTATGGGCAAAATTGTAAAAAAATAAAATTTTTGGGATTTTCGCTCCATGTTTTAGGAATTCCGGGATTCCCTTTGACCTTTTGACAAGTTTTTTTTACACTTTATTATTTAGAATGAAAAAGTTAAATAAAGTTGAAAATTTCATTGAGTTTTGTTAATAAATAAAGATTTTATTACATATTTATTGAGTTTCTAAAACTAAAATTTGTACCAACATTTTAATAGGATTGCTAATATTAAGTATAATCAAAAATATGCCACTTTAAATCTCCGTCCTTTAAAAATATTGCACTTTTTCATACTAAACAAGTCAGAGAGCTATATTCGGCTGTGCCTAATCTTATATATCCTTCACCAAATTATACTTAAAAATATTTTTTTTTAAATATTTTTATTTAAACAAAATCAAAATTTTTTTTTAATGTTTTAAAATTTTTTTAAATTTTTTTTTTTCCAAATTGTTTTTTAAAAAAGTTTTTTCAATTTTTTTTTTAAATTTCTTTAATTAATTTTTTTGGAAAAAGAATTTACGACAAAAAAAAAATTTTGATGAAAAAAAAATTCGGGTTAAAAAATATTTTTTTCCGATTTTGACCCATTGTATGTCCAACTTACTATGGTCTTATATACGTCGTTGCAAAGGTCTTTGAAATATCTATCATTAGATATCCATATTGTCTATATTAATGACTTAGTAATCCAGATATAGGTCAAAAATAGGTAAAAAATCGAGGTTGTCCTAGTTTTTTCCTTATATCTCAGCCATTTGTGAACCGATTTTCTCGATTTTAAATAGCGACGGAGCCGGAAGAATTTCGGAGATATTGATGTATGAATCGTGTATGTAAGTTATTTGGGGGCTTCGGAAAGTTGATTTTAACACACAGACGGACAGACGGACAGACGGACATGGCTATATCGATTCCGCTATCTATAACGATCCAGAATATATATACTTTATGGGGTCGCAAATGAAAAATGTGGAAATTACAAACGGAATGACAAACTTATATACACCCTTGCCACTCATGGTGAAGGGTATAAAAATTTGCATACATTTTCTTAATTGACTTAGTGACATTAAAATATGAAGAAGAGCTTTCCAAAAATAAATAATCTTTGAAATCGGATGGGAAACAAAACAGTGGCACGGTTTGAAAATTTTACATGTCGAAGGTACCCTACTTTAGGCCCCCCACATTTATTTCCACAAAATTTGGATTCTGCCTGTTAATTGCTATACGTATTTAAGTAGCGTACAATTTTAAGAAACCTTTGGGCACTTATGATGCGGAATTTTACTGTCTGCATCTAATAATCTGATCCCTTTGCACTTCGGTTTTCCTTATAGAAATCAAAATGCGCGAAGGAATATATTAACTAAATCTGGCTTCGATATCGAAAATCTATGAGAAGTGGATTACCGGTGAAGTCGTTATTGCTGGTAATTTCTATGTCCATATTATTATAGCATTTCGGTCTCCTTTTTGTTCTCTTAACTTGATAACGTTTCATGGACGTTTTAATTTTTAATTCTGATTTCTAGACAACAATTTCAATGACATGGGGATAGTGATCATGATTGGAATGACAGCCTTCGTTTCAACAAAGATTATCGCTCAAAGTAAACCATATTTTTTATTTATTGTCTTGTCATTCGTTATAAAAGATAATGCCAATTTTTTACTACCGAATCTCTTAGGAAATGTCTAAATATTCACTAACCCAGATGATAAAGCTAACTTTTTAGCTCAAACATTTTCAAGTAATTCCCACTTGTTCAAAAGCAATCGATCACTGTTCAAATTGGAAAGGGTATCAGAAATTATGCTAAATATATTTCGTGATCGTTAAAAAGTTTTTAGCGAATCTTAACAGTGGAAGTATTCTTGGTCCGGTTGATATACCAGTAGTGCCATTAGATGCTAAATCGTCCATTAGCCAACCTTATCAGCATCTTATATGTGAATGTGAATTTCCAGTACGGTTTCCGTATAGAGGACTTACTGGCCTTTCTATCAGAAAAATGTTGTCGTTCCATTCTACGTTTTGGCGAAAATAAAGTTGTAGCTCCGCATAATTCAGAGACTTTCAATAGAGACCGCCATGGTGCTTTGTTTTTGGTGTCCATAATAACGTCTATAACTTCTATTCTTCAAACTTAATAATTCTAGGGTAGCGCTTAATGACGTCCAACATTAAGAAATCAGCAGCTCTTGATGCTCTATGAATATCTCCATTTAATTATACTCTTCAGCTTCGTGAGAAGGGTATATATAAGTTTGTCATTCCGTTTGTAATTTCCACACTATAATTTTCCGACCCTATAAAGTATATATATTCAGGATCCTTATAAATAGCGGTGACGATTAAGCAATGTCCGTCTGTCTATTGAAATCAATTTTCTGAAGACCTCAGATATTTTCGGGATCCAAATCTTCAATAATTCTGTCAGACATGCTTTCGAGAAGTTTCCTATTTAAAATCAGCAAAATCGGTCCACAAATGGCTGAGTTATGAGAAAAAAAAGCAGGACAACATCGATTTTTGACCTATATCTGGATTACTAAGTCATTGATTTAGACAATATGGATATCTAATGATAGATATTTCAAAGACCATTGCAACAAAATCGGAAAAAAAATTGTTTAACCCGAATTTTTTTTTTCACCAAAAAAAATTTAAAAAACTAAAGAATTTAAAAAAAAAAATTTTAAATAACAATTCGAAAAAAAAAATTCGAAAAAATTAATAAAACAACTTTGGAAAAAAAAAATGTTTGTTTACCTAAAAATATTTAAAATTTGTATTTTGAAGTATAATTTGGTGAAGGGTGTATAAGATTCGGTACAGCCGAATATAGCTCTCTTACTTGTTTTTCACTAAAACTGTGGCAGATTTCAGCTGCAAGTTATCTCCAACGGTCCTAAACTATTGATTTTAGAAAACGGCCACAAATTTAACAATTATTAAATTCGATATAGATCTAAAAAATATCTTGCATATATTTTTATTACACATTTAGTTAATAATTTATGGCATTTAAAGCGTTCATACTTATTACTTATTTAGATTGTTTAAACAAAAAAAAATGAATTACAAAATTTGAAAAGTAAATTTTTGCACATAAATTGTTTCAATTTGGTAGCATTCACAAATTGTTATGCGACGAAACAGTAAAACAAGTGTTAAACTTAATACTCTTTACATTACTAGATGATGTTAAAGTATGTCAATAAAGTATGCGGACAAATTTAAGGTTTTATTAAAGAAATACTCTTGAACGTTATTAACGATATAATATTATTAACAATATAAAGGGTTTTCCAATAGGGATTGGCGAACTTTGACAGTTGATGGCGGCTGAAGCTTCCGTCAATTGGCTGTTATTTATTCAGTTTGTTTTGCCATATCATCTGGAATGGAAATTAAATGGAAACTGACCACAATTTTCATCCAAAAATCATCTTCAGAGATTAGGCCCATTTCTGGATGAATTTAGGACGATACCAATCCACATGAGATCCATGAGAGTCCAATTTTATTGCTCTTAAAAATGTTAAATAAGATAAGCTTGACGTCAAGCATATGTATTTAATCGCCTAATAGTGGTTTTACTATTAAGCAATATTTGCCCATTGACTTTATCAACCCACTTTAAACAGTTTAAAAACAAAATTATTGTTTAACAGTAACTTGATTTTGAGAGTCAAGCTTGAAAACAGCAGCGTAGATTCATTAAAGGCATTAAAGGGGTCTTAATCACTCAATTAAATTGTTAAAATATTTAAATAATATTAAACAAATTTACAATTTTTTTTAATATTCCTACCATATGTCAACGAAAAGAAATATAAAACGCAAAGATACACATTCAATATAAACTTCTTTCCCAAAGGAAAAAAATAGAAATATGTAACGTAAAATACGAGTACTTGAAAGCTCTTGAGAGATCCTTTAACTGTTTTCTTATTCATATAAATTCAAAGTGCATATGCAGTTTTTATAATGAAGAAAAAAAAACATACATTTCTTCTTATTTTACAAAAAGCTTTACTATATATTTATATAACTGCTAAAATCTTTATGATTGTGGAAAAGTACAAGAAAAAAACTATTTGCCTACGCACTTATAGACGACACATATGACGCGTCAGTTTCAAATGCATTTTGTTTGATTTTTTTGTTCGCTTTTTGAGGTGAATGCACTCAAATTGCCTCAAAAAATGCCAAGGCAAGCGAATATGTAGAAAATTGTATGCTTAGAAATATTAGAGAGACAAAAAAAAAACGGCTACATAAAAAAACGATTGCAAATAATTGTGAACAAAACAAGTCACATGATGAAATTGTTAGACTGAAAAGTCAGCAACTAAGAAAAATACTTATATTTAGTTGATTTTGTTTGATCACTGCTAAAAAGGCATTGAATATTGTAGACATACTTGCATATTGACATAAAGTACACACAATAAATCGAATGATTTAGTTGTAGTTAATTTATTATACCCTACACCACCATAGTGGGGAGGGTATTATGCGTTTGTGCAGATGTTTGTAACGCCCAAAAATATTAGTCTAACACCCACCTTAAAGTATACCGATCGACTTAGAATCACTTTCTGAGTCGATTAAACGATGTCCGTCCGTCCGTCCGTCCGTCTGGTTGGCTGGCTGGCTGGCTGGCTGGCTGGCTGTCCATGTAAACCTTGTGCGCAGAGTACAGGTCGCAATTTTGAAGATATTTCGATAAAATTTGGTACATATTACTTTTTCGGCCCAAGGACCAAGCCTATTGAAACTGGCTGAAATCGGTCCATTATTTCACCTAGCCCCCATACAAATGTCCCCTCGAAATTGGACTTTATCGGTCATAAACGTTTATTTATCTATGTATCTACACAAATTTCGCTCCAAATAAGTCTTATATATACAAAATTCATGTCACCAAATTTTGTTACGATCGGTCCATAATTAGTCATAGCTCCCATATAGACCCGCTTCCGAAAATCACTTTAACGTGCATAAATCGCTTAAAAATGTTGGTATACACACAAAATTCAACATAGTTAACTTTAATATAGACATAAATCACACGACCTAATTTTATGGTGATCGGTCCATAATTGGTCATAGCTCCCATATAAGGCCCACTTCCGAAAATCACTCAAAAATATAAATTATTGATATTTTACAAGAAAAATATTTTTACTCATTTACTTGGTGTAGGGTATTATATGGTCGGGCTTGACCGACCATACTTTCTTACTTGTTTTTTGCTTGTAGTCGAAAATATAGCCGTGAAACCTATTGTGATTAGCTGAAATATTTATTTTTTTCTACATTTAAAATTTATAATCACAAACGTATAAATAATACTATAAAAGAATCAGACATTCTCGATTTTAGCCAAAAGTTTTGCACTTTTGCGATTTTCGATACTTCCAATGTCTAAAATTATTCTTCGTCATCTAAAAATCAAATACTGAAATTTTTAGCAAAATCGGATATAGTAGTTTAGAGATTGCAAATTTTATTGGAAGTTTTGTATTTTGAATCAAAGACTCGTAGCTATATTTTCAAAAAAAAAATTAAAAATTAAATTTTGAAAAAAATCTAATTAAAAATAGTTTTTGCTTTTGTATTTCATTTATCGATAAATATTTGAATATTACATATGCAAATTTTATAACATCAATAACCCATTGAACTTGATATCAATAAAAAATCATAAAATGTGATGCTAATCTCAAATCCAAAAAATCACATTTTCCAAAAAAAATTTTAAAGGAATTTTTAAAAATTTTTCGCTACTAATAAAAGTTAAATACAGATTAAAAACGCATATTTTAACAGTTAATTATTAAATTGTCGGACTTCGAGGAAAACTTGTTGTTGGTCAAAAATCTATATATATATATATACAGTGGTGGCCAGGTAATTAAGACAAAAATTGTTTGCTAAATTCCATGTAATTGTCAATTATTTTTTCAAATATTTCCACAAATATGTATGCATGAGTACTGTTTTAACACACAAGTGTGTTTTATTCGACTGTATCAATTCATACATATTCACCACGAACTCATAAGATTTTTCTAGAACTAGACCAACAATTTTTTTTTTAAATAAACATATTTTCTCATATTTATATCATTATATTTTTATTATTCTAAAATATTCGGACCAAATTTGGTATTTTTAGTTCCATTAGTTTCGGTCATATCATGTTATTAACAGCGGATGGTCGCTGAGGTGGGTCAACGTATTTCCACATATCTTTGTCCATATATGTTTTACCGATTTTTCCAAACTAGAAACATTAATAATAAATTTCATATCCTTAGAGGTCCTTTTATTTTGGCTCTAACGCACTTAAAATTCAGTTGATGAAAAAAATTCAAGTATTTGTCTTAAATTGGTGGCCACCACTGTATATAAATGAAATGGTTCATGTATGTAATGCATCACTTGAGAAAGGCTGGAGCGATTTGTTTGATTTTTTTTTATTCGATTCGAAATTTTCAGGAGATGGTTTGTAAAAAAATTATAAAATTACGGCTAAAACCGGCTTTTTTGAGTCAACTCTAATAAAATAGCCCCTAAAGTATGCAATACAAATTTAGATATTTTATTTGCAAATAAATAAGAACAGGCAGGGTTGGAGAAACTTGACGAACTAACATTAGTAAATGCTACCGCAGCTATATTCGGATCTTCACCAAATTATTCTTCAAAATAAAAATTTTAAACATTTTTAGGTAAATTAAATTAATTTTTTTTTCTTTTTTAGAAGAAAACATTTTTTCGAATTGTTTTTAAAACATTTTATTAAAATTTTTAAATTTAAAAAAAAAAAAAATTAAATATAATTTTTTTTTTTAATATTTAGAGAAAAAAATTTTTGGAGAACAAAAAATTCGGGTTAAAAAATATGTTTTCCGATTTTGACCCATTGTAGGTCCAACTTACTATTGTCTTATATACGTTGTTGCAAAGGTCTTTGAAATATCTATCATTAGATATTCATTAGGGTGGGTAAATTTTTTTGACTACTAAGCGTATAGCAAATTCGTAATCTACGGAAAATTCTAAGAACTTTTCCCGAAAAAACCATGGTTCTAAAATCAAAATCGAGCTTCCGGTTTTTTACGAGAAGATTTGTAGCTCAAGACCTCTTTTTCTAGGAGACCTCGGGTATGTTCAATTTTAAAAACAATAATATTTCTTCGTTTGTGTTCCGATATCAAAAAAAAATACATATATATAGAATCTTCTCGCCGAGTACTACATAAAACATCTCGTAGCTATCAATTATCTCTTATAGCTTAAAATATATTGGCATTTGAATAATACATTTTTAAAATTTTTACGCACCCTACTCCAGTTTTTTGATGACCGCGGTTCCAAATATTTACCGATTTTCTCCATTTTTACTTTATAGGACTAACAAGAAATGTATATATAAAATAAAGAAAAAATAGATTAAAAATCATGACTGAGTCCAAAGTTATGCATAAATTTAACAATTTTTCGTTATTTTTTTGAAGATTTGGATACCGAAGATATCTGGGGTCTTCAGAAAATTGGTTTCAACAGACAGACAGACAGACAGACAGACGGACATGGCTTAATCGACTCCGCTAACTATAAGGATCCATAATATATATATACTTTATAGGAAAATAATATTTTGGAAATTACAAACGGAATGACAAACTTATATAAGGAGTGAGATCGAAAAATTCTTAACACACGTTTTTCATTACATTTTTTAACCCAAGTATTATTTGAATTTTTTTTTGATCAAGTTACCTTTGAAAAACATGTCAGTTATTATGTGTAATGTCAATTATATTAATTTTTTTGTTAATCTGATTAAAATGAGTGACCAGAAAAAAGTGCGTACTGAAATTATTAAATATTTTCAACAAAACCCAACTTGGTCTTACAAAAAGTTGGCCAAGCATACAAAGGTCTGCCGTCAAACTGTTTCCAATGTTATTAAACAGTACCGGGAGAACTTGTCAGTTGATAGAAAACCTGGTTCAGGTAGAAGGAATGGTCCACATGATGTTTCTAAAGCCAAAAAAATAGAACGCATTTTCAAAAGAGCTCCCAACACATCCGGTAGGAAAGCAGCCCGGTTAGCTCAGTGCTCGGACTATTTGGTACGAAAAGTTAAAGCTAATGCAGGTTTAAAAACATACAAGGCTCAAAAAGTTCCTGACAGGAACGCTACTAAAAATTTAGAGGCCAAAAACAGAGCACGGAAATTGAAGTCAAGTTTTATAAAAAAATATTCTTGCTGCATAATGGATGACGAAACGTATGTTCTGGCAGATTTTTCGCAACTTCCAGGTCAAAAATTTTATGTTGCTGATGCTCGAGGGAATGTTGAAGAAAAGTTTAGGACCCAAAAGCAGACAAAATTTCCCAGAAAGTTCTTGGTATGGCAAGCAATATGCAGTTGCGGCAAAAGAAGCCACT
Source organism: Calliphora vicina (assembly GCF_958450345.1). Classification (NCBI taxonomy): domain Eukaryota; kingdom Metazoa; phylum Arthropoda; class Insecta; order Diptera; family Calliphoridae; genus Calliphora; species Calliphora vicina. Next base: position 75,330,795 of record NC_088784.1, read on the forward strand.
CATTTGTTACAACGGGCTCTATAAATACCGAAATTTACATCAAGGAATGTTTACAAAAAAGGCTGCTTCCATTCATAAGACTTCATAATGTGTCCACTTATTTTTGGCCTGACTTGGCATCCTGTCACTATGGCAAACAAGCCCTTGAGTGGTACAAGAACAATAATGTGGTATTTGTACCAAGAGAGGCAAATCCTCCAAACTGCCCGGAGCTAAGGCCAGTGGAGAGATATTGGGCTCTTGTTAAAAGAGAATTGAAGAGTACAAAAAAGGTGTCCAAAAGTGTGGTAGATTTTAAACGGAGATGGACTACATGTTCGAGCAAAGTGACAGAAAGCACTATAAAAACGTTAATGGAAGGGTTTCCGAAAAAGGTTCAAAATTTCATCACTAGTGATTAAAACTATAAAAATAATTTTTTTTGTAAATTGTAATAATAATTTCAATCAAATAAAAAAAAATTAAAGCTGTAAGTTTAGTGGTTTCTTTTTTATAAACATATACAGTGGTGGCCACCAATTTAAGACAAATAAATGAATTTTTTTCATCAACTGAATTTAAAGTGCGATAGAGCCAAAATAAAAGGACCTCTAAGGGTATGAAATTTATTATTAATGTTTCTAGTTTCTAAAAAATGTTTGGAAAACTCGGTAAAACATATATGGACAAAGATATGTGGAAATACGTTGACCCACCTCAGCGAACATCCGCTGTTAATAACATGATATGACCGAAACTAATGGAACTAAAAATACGAAATTTGGTCCGAATATTTTATAATAATAAAATTATAATGATATAAATGTGAGAAAATATCTTTATTTAAAAAAAAAAAAATTTGGGCAAGTTGTAGAAAAATTGTATGTGTTCATGGTGAATATGTATGAATTGACACAGTCGAATAAAACACACTTGTGTGTTAAAACAGTCCTCATGCATACATATTTGTGGAAATATTTGAAAAAACAATTGACAATCACGTGAAATTTAGCAAACAATTTTTGTCTTAAATTCCTGGCCACCACTGTATGTATGTTAAGAATTTTTCGATCTCACTCCTTATACCCATGTAACGAAGGTGAAGGGTATAATGGCGTGGGCGTAGAAAAGGAGCATTCGAGTTTAAGTTATTAAAATGGGCCACAAATTACCCAGAGGCGGCGCTATAGAGGCACAAAGTAGGGTACCCTTCGACATGTAAAATGTTTAAACACGTGCCATTTTTGGTTTGTCATACCTTGGTCCGAATTTTTAGGAATTTCGGGATTCCAACGACCTTCTGAAAAGTTTTTTTATACTTTGTTATTTCATTGAAAATTTACTTGGAAAATTTCATTGAGTTTTGTTAATACATAAAGATTTTATTACATATTTATTGAGTTTCTAAAACTAAAATTTGTATCACAATTTGAATAGGATTGCAAATATTTGGAACAATTTGATCCATATTTATTGCGAACTAATGTTTTTTGTTTAGATAAGTTAATTTTTTGTCCTACAAAAAAAAATTTCAAGTCAATATCTCAATTACAAAATTAAAAAATATGCCACTTTAAAACTCCGTCCTTCATACTAAATTTTCTTAATATTTTATTTAACAACAAGTCAATGGTTATGAATTAGTCACATTAAAATATGAAAATTTGAAAATTTTTGAAGTGGCATATTTTTGAATGGATCAAGAAAGATTTAGGTTTATAAAAAACTTGTTTATGTACATTTTCATCGCGATATTAATTATTATAAGACAATTATGAATGTTCAAGTCATTTTCTGAAGGGGACCTTGTAGGGGGCCTAGTCACAAATGTTGCCCGACTATCGCCATACTTTGCAGTATAATTTCAGAGTACTTAGATTTAATTTGTGGAACATTTTATCAGGATTGCAGCATAATCAACATAATTATGACTGCACAAACAGTAATCCGGGGGACTCATGTCTCATGTCTATAGAGACAAACCAACGGTGAAAAATTTGTTAAATTTATGTTCCCATGAAATATACATTTCCCTCGAAGGGAAAATTGATATCGTAATATTCCCCTGAACTTTTCATTTACAATAGTTGATTTTGTTCGTAACAGCTGTTTATTGCTTACAAAATTCCATCAAAAAATTTCACATGTTAGGGAACTTTTTCACGTGAACAAAGTTCATGTACGAAAAATGGGTAAAGGGAACACATTTACATGAAATTAACTTTAAACATTGAATTATATAGATCGTTATATCGTCTCAAATAAAGATTCCATACATTTCTCTAAATTGTGTGTTTTTTTTTCAAAAAAAAAATCTTATAGCTCTTAAAAAAATCACTTATTACCAGGGAAACCAAAATATGCAAATGCATGTTTTTTCTGGAGAGTCTAATGAGCACATGGATAAGATATTTACACGTTTCAGAACTATTTAAGAATTTTGGCATCGATTTGATAGTGCATATTTTTGCATATTTTACCCATAAATGCATATTTTTGCATATATTTGTTTTAAGAGCATATTTATGTCATATTTTTGCGTTTTTAGAGCATATGTTACTGTTTAATACCATATTTTGACTTTATCAAAAACAAATTTTGTCTTACGTATTTTTCGCTGTTGTGTTACAAGTTTTCACTTCCTTTGTTTATTACATATCTCAACCATTTGCGGTAATTGATTTTTGAAAAGAAAAAAAATTTTGGTGAAAATATATTTTGATGAAAATATATTTTGATATACATATTCCCGTAAAATCGGGAAAAATATTTTTTAAACCGAATTTTTTTTCACTAAAAAATTTTTTTTTGGAAAATTTTTTTTTTTTAAATTTTTTTTACTAATAAATTAGGTTAGCTCTTCTTTTCGAGATGAATAAACTAAAAAACCCGAAAATAAGGAAAAACTAAGGAAAGGTAACACAGTTACAGTCCCATCTTTTTGTACTGTCCTTTATTTTTGTCCCAATAACTTCCATCTGTCCTAATAATTTCAAAGGAATACATTTAAAATTAAATCAGTGCTGAAAACCAATTAAGTATGACTTAAAAAAGCGTGATTTATTTTTTTTTTTTAAATTTTTAGCTTTTATTTTGAAACATTTGTACAATATAAATTTATTCAACGTATTGGCAATATGACTTTTTCCCATCTTTTTGGCAACATATGGATTCCGAGTTAAAAGAACTGCTCATCTTTAGAGGCCAAGAACGATTCAAGCCAATTTCGTATATGTACTCTGTTCCAAAGTGAAGCGTATCCCAGAGAGAGCGTTCTGCATCGCTCGTATTATCAAGTATTGCAACATGTTGCCGAGCGATGTCATAATGGAATATTACAGTTTCAGAATATGTTGCGTTCGGTGAAGGTTCCCTGTGATGGTCTGGTGGATTTGCTGTCTAATCGGCCGGATGGCTAGGCTTCACATACGATCTCTTATTCAGCCTATTGAAACTGGCTGAAATCGGTCCACTATTTCACCTAGCCCCCATACAAATGTCCTCCCGAAATTGGACTTTATCGGTCATAAATGTTTAATTTATATATGTATCTCCACAAGTTCCGCTCCAAATAAGTTTTATATACACAAAATTCATGTCACCAAATTTTGTTACGATCGGTAAATAATTAGTCATAGCTCCCATATAGACCCGCTTCCGAAAATCACTTTAACGTGCATAAATCGCTTAAAAATGTTGGTAAACTCACAAAATTCAACATAGTTAACTTTAATATAGACATAAATTACACGACCTAATTTCATTGTGATCGGTCCATAATTGGTCATAGCCCCCATATAACCCCACTTCCGAAAATCACTAAAAATATAAATTATTGAAATTTTAAAAGAAAATTTTTTTTTTTTGCTCTTTTACTTAGTGTAGGGTATTATATGGTCGGGCTTGACCGACCATACTTCTTACTTGTTTTAAATTAAAGAAGTAAAACAAAACTGCCCGCGTTGACGCTTTGTTGGCAGAAAATTCGAAATTTTCGAAGCAAGAAAAAACTTTGTTGTTTACATTATAATGTTCAATAACTAAGTGAGAATAAATGATATATAATCAGCCCAATTATGAATAAAAATTCCCCGGGAGTGTTTTCCCTTTTTCTCATTTTTCCTATTCAAATTCAATGGGAAAAACTCCCGGGGAACAAACTTCCGCGGAATTTTTTATTCATTATTGGGCTGAATGTACCTTTCAAAATGACTTATAAGTTATTAAAAACAAAATTGTAAATCCCGCATTTTTAAGTCATACACCCAATATTTGTGAAACCCTTTGTTTCTATATTTTATTCTTATTAATTTGTTGATATTATATTAAAAAGTATCCCAGAAACAAAAAAGACTCGTGATGCATGTCAAACATTCGATGAACTGAATAATTTCTATTTTAATTTTAAATTGAAAATACATCCACGAATTTAGTGAACAATAACATAAAAAACAAACAAAACATAACAGTTCAACCAAATAATAATAGCAAATATGGTATTTGAAATCCTTTTTGTATAAACATGCGAATTTTTTAGGATTTTAGTGAGATCTACTGAAATAATCTTTTAGAAAAGACTATAATTTAAATGTTTTCTTTTTAAACGATTTTTTCTTTAGATTTAAAAATACTTGACTTGGAAAAAACTCTTTCGCTGATTGTAGATGATGGAGAAATGAAAGCATGATAAAGAATATCCAATATCTTATTTTTTTTTTTTAGTTTTTTCTAAGCATATAAAATCCTTCGGTATGTTTTAGACTAAAATTATGGCGAAATCTTGGCTCCCAATTAGCTTGTACTATGAAATGAATTTGACTCTGTTTTTTTGCTATTGTCATATTGTTTATTGAAACCGAATGTATATTTTCTATTAATTTTTTAGTTTTTGTATACATATCCTTTAACTTATGAGGTGGTGATAAATTTTACACTCTCTCTTCATTTTTTAAAAAGTATTATCAAAAAGTCTTGCGAATAAAGTGCCTTTTTGTTTGGTTTTTTGTTTCAAATAACATTTTGTTTTTTTTTTAATTTTTTTTAAATTAAAATTGTTGTATCTTATTGTTAAAAAGAAAATATTAACGAAAATTTTTTTTTTAAAGTAAAATTTTTTGCAAATATTATAAGGTGTAAAATTTACACTACATCTGTGACTATGTCAAAAATTTTCACGTCATAAGTTAAAGGATATATTTACAGAATATATATTGTTTTACTATAAGAGAAAAATCTGTCACGTACGGTATTTCAGGTACGATATTAAATCTTATTTATTATAAAATCATCCAAAGATTGTTTTTATTTAAATATGACGGATTGTAAAGGAAAAATATTTCGTTTAGTGCAAGAAATTAAAAGAAAACATAACGCCTCTCAGGATTCAAATATTTTCACATATTTCTATATGTACCTCAAAATGAGTTCCGTTTTATGTCACGTACGATATACCCTTATCAATATTTTGTACAACAATATTTCGAAAGAACTTTTTATTATTTTAAAATATAGTACCCTCTAAAGGGAACATAAAGACCAAATTATTTTTCAGATACTCTTATTTTTGCAAAATCTATTCCACTCTATAGGCTTACAAATGTCACGTACGATGATATGGAATTGCCCATATGTCAGTTGTTATACTCACTAGGGTTCTATAGCTGAAACAAAAAGTGGACTTTTCGACCTTTCGACTTTTTCCGTTTTTTAAAAAGTCGACTTTTCGAACTTTCGACTTTTTTCGTTTTTAAAAAGTCGACTTTTTGAACTTTCGACTTTTTAGTTAAATCGACTTTTCGACTTTTTTAGACTATTTTCGACTTTCCGACTATTTTCGACTTTTTCAACTTTTTACCATTTCTTGTAAAAAATATATAGTTTCTACATTTGTTGATGCGCCTTTTGTAATGTTTAGCAATAAAAATAAAATTTATCAAGGCGATAATAGTTAGAAGAATGTTGGAAGAATTTTGTGTAGAAAAAAGCTTTATTTTATAAACATTTATTTATTATTTATATTAGCATACACTACAAAAAATGCAAGTGTACCAAATTGCAATAGTTTTAGTTTAATGTTGAAATTAAATATTTAATCTAAATGTCGACTTTTATCGACTATTCGACTATTTTCGACTTTTATCGACTATTCGACTTTTTCCGATACTCACTAAACATATTTCTTGGATGTTCGAAAAAATATGTAATTTTAATTTGAAATTTGTATTAGAATTGAAACAAAAAAAAGGAATTTCTGTTAATCGGTTAATCAACACAAATTAATCGGTTTATTTGCTATTTGAAAATCGGCAATTTTAAATTATTTGAACAGTTAACCGTCCAAAATTAATCGGTTAACCGATTAACTGTTAATCGATTGAATACTCTAGTAATTACCCCTAAATTTTGTTAAAATCCCCAAATCCCCAATGTCCCAAAATTTTTCATGAAATCCCCAATTTGGGGAGAAAGCCGTCTGGCTACATTGTTAACTGCTCATGATGAAGGGTAGAAAAACAAAAGAATTATGCCTATCACGAATTCGTTACACCCCTAATATGTTGCTTTATCAATCTTTATTCGTCAGATTCAGCAGGTAATCGGTAAATCTTATAATCAATACACATGCAAAAATACTAATGTAAATCCATATTAATTTGTGGGTGTGTGCGTATTATTTTTATATTAAACAAACTGAATAAACGACCCTGTGAGATGTGGTGAGGTTGGTCAGTTAGGTGTGGGAAAAGATAAAAGCGAACGTGTGTATTTCTATGCCCACGACTAAAGGCAGCACAAAAAAAAACGGCAACAAAATATCACACATCAAATTAAACGTTTATAATAAACATACACTCACACATATTACGTACAAATAAAAATAACTTACCTTGGCCAATTAGCAACAAATAAAGTTCAATAAACTTTAAGAGGAAAATGTGTTTTAATTGATTTGATATCTTTTTTTTATTGATTTTATTCGCATCAAATTTCACTTTTTATTGAGCATAATTTTTCCAATTCACTACATAGGTATTTTTCATATTTCTTCACACACGTTTTTTCTTTCTACTTTTTTTGTTTGTTCCAAGAACAATGTGTTACTTAATTTTGCTTCTAATCAAGCGTAGCCATCAAATTGAATTGCATTTTACTTACTGTCCGACAAAATGTTTTAATTTACTTAATTTATTTCTGTGGTTTTGTTAACTTTTTGTTTCTTTTTTTTCACTTTTTGTAAACGCCTTGATTTTTTATTAATTTGTCTATTTCTAAGCGAAAGAAATACACAGAAGAGGAAAAAATGCACTCACGAACGAATTGTTGTAGTTGCGTATAGAAAACAAAATTCATTCAATTGATTCCAACTAAAATGTCAACTAATCGTCGTAAGTGGGTTAGGAATGCCATCAGTTCGTTGTAATAATAAAATTCCTAAATGGTTTTACACAAATATCCAAAATTAAGAAGTTGTAGGTATATGGGAGGAAACAATATTTTATGACAAAACAAACCACTTCCAACGAAACACGAATTCTCTGTGCTAATACGAACTTATTAATGGCTATTATTTGTAGAAAATAACAGAAATAGTAAATTTTAATCAAAACAAGTAAGAGAGCTATATTCGGCTGTGCCAAATGTTATATACCCTTCACCATATTATACTTTAAAATAAAAATTTTAAATATTTTTAGGTAAACAAAATTTATTTTTTTTTTGCAGTTTTTTGGAAAAAAATAGTTTTTTAAATTTTTTTAAATTTAAACAATTTTTTTTTTGTTTTATCAATTTTTTTATATTTAGCGAAAAAAAACTTTTGGTGAAAAAAAAATCGGGTTAAAAAATATTTTTCCGTATTACGCATTGTAGGTCCAACTTACTATGGTTTTATATACGCCATTGCAAAGGTCTTTGAAATATCTGTCATTAGATATCCATATTATCTATATTAATGACTTAGTAATCCAGATATAGGTCCAAAATAGGTCAAAAATCAAGGGTGTCCTGGTTTTTTCCTCATAACTCAGCCATTTGTGGACCGATTTTGCTGATTTTAAATAGCAAACTTCTCGAAAGCATGGCTGACAGAATTATTGAAGATTTGGATAACGAAGATATCTGGGGTCTTCAGAAAATTGATTTCAACAGACGGACATGGCTTAATCGACTCCGCTATCTATAAGGATACAGAATATATATTTTATAGGGTCGGAAATGAAAAATGTAGAAATTACAAACGGAATGACTTATATATACCCTTCTCACGAAGGTGAAGGGTATAAAAAAAGTTTGAAAATGATTTCGGGCATACGGCATTCTGGAAGTCCAACTTTGGTCCACTTTCACGAGCTTTACTGGCTATATGTCACGAATAACAATCTATACCAGACATCGGCAAAGAGCCACCTTAAGAGCTCTGGATTTATTTTCTTTCACACGTACGTAATTGGCAAAAAAATTACAAGAAATCATTCTTACAAACCTTTGTATCAGTGCACTGAAAGCCAGAGAGCGGTACTCAAAAAACGCAAAGTGGTGTTAGTGTGCAAAGGCAATTTTACTCTCTGCCGATGTCTGATCTATACAATATACTAGCTTATAAATATTCCTTTTTATAAGCTTTCTTGCTTAAAATTTTTCATATATTTTGTTACATATAAATATCCAGTAAACATTTTTACATAAATGTACTATTCTTATCATTACTGATTTTCATTCCCCACCACTTCTATTATACATTCTAGTGCTTGGCAACCTTCCTTTCAGACAAACTTGCAATTATTTGTTTTTGTTTTGCTTTCGTTTTTGTAAGTTTGACAATTTAAGAGAGCTCCGAAAAAGAGCTTTACAAAGTTTCTCTTTGTAAAATATTGTCTCTTTAATATTCACCAGGGATGGAAAATGGAAATTTTGTATATAAGACAAAACTCAAACGTTACACAGTGGGGAAGTGTATAAAAGTAGAAATAACTTCTAAACGGATGGTTCGATTATAATAAAATTTTCCACGGCAAAAGAGGAGTTGTAGCTGAGTTTATATTTTGAATTTGGACTTTAAAGACTAAGGGGGTGGCGGAGCCTCTATGTGGGGAATCTCGGGTACTTGAAAAATTATGCAAAATTATACAAATCTGACAATAGCGAATCCAAATACTTTCCCATTTTTTTCAAGTGTTTTATTTAATTAACAACAAATTTATAAGTATTCACGTAAAAATAAATATTTCAAACCACTGAGAAGACAAATGTTATTAAAAAAATTAAAAAATGTATTTTTCGCGATTTTTTCGGAAATTTTTAGTTATACAGAAAATATAATCAAAATAAATAATGTATTCACATTTCTTTTAATGGTAACATTTTGGGACGTACTATAAATGAAACATAATTACAAAATAGGTATTACTACAAGGTGCAGAGCCTTCCGAAGTATGTACGTAAATTTCAACTTTATGCCAAATTATCTCAAAAAATTAAAACCAGTTTTGTATGCCCCAATATGTTTTTAAATATTTAGCAAAGGGAATTTATAGCTCCAACCTAAGAGCCGATTATTGGGACTTTTGTAATGTAAAGACAAGCCAATGGGTTACTTTATACATCCCAGGTAATCTAGTGAAGTCAATGTTTATTTACCCTTCAGAAGTAATCAAATGGAGAGTCAATTGTCACAAAGTGTGTTTTTTTAAGCCGAAGTTGGGGCTTTGTAATCAATGTAGGATCAATTGACATACGCTAGGACATAAACATATTAAAGAAGTCAGATAGCTAATTGAGACGGTCATCCAGAGCTTAAGTATTAAATTATTAACATTTTTCTTTTAAACTTTAATTATGCACTCTTCATCAGCACTATTTCTTGCAAATCCAGTTAAAAATTAAATTAATTTTTAGCTTTTAGAAAAAATTTACTCCAAAACCCGATAGAACTAACGAAAGGGTTAACTGTCAAACGAACTGCGCGCACTTTTTGACATTTATGATCGGTATCCTCTGGCAAATCATTAGTAATAGATTGATGGTTGAACAACGCTACCAAATTAATTTGTTAATAAACAAAATTACCGCATATGGAATGAAACCAATCCACAACAGACCCTACAGACTCAATTATTTTTTGTTTGAAAATATGGAAGACCTTCATCCGGGCGAGATATTAATTCAGATTAAAAAATCTTCATTCCATAAAACCAATCACAACAAATCTAATCTCCATATTCACAAATGATTATTAGAGATAATAAAAATTATTCGAATAATCGAGAAAAAATATACACATAGCCTCAAAAGTGCGTAAACACCATCGAATTTTTTGATTTTTTTAAGATCATGAAAATCATAGTCCGACTTAAATCTTTTTTTCTCACAACCGAATCTATTATTCAACCAAATCTCCAACAAACCAAAACTTTAAAATTTTAATCGATGTATAAATTTTAGGATTTTCATTATCTTAAAAAAAATCAAATAATTTTTGGTGTATACTCACTTTTGAGGCTGTGTGTATTTTGTATTCGAATGAATACAATTTTTCAATTTCGAATAATGAAACAAGATCAATAGTTTATAATAGATAGATTTTCAATTTTTAAAACTGTCGGTTTTTAAATTCTACTGTTTTTTGGGAAACTCTAGTTTATAGTGTTATTACGAATGAATTACTTCCTGTCTATATCTCAGAGAGGAAGTGTTGTCGAGTTTAAGTTTTGAGTTTGGACCTCATGGATCCCCAAAGTAGGACACCTCGGGTATGTTAAATTTTTAAAACGATCCTATTTCTTTGTTTAGGCTACGATTTCCAAAAAATTACATATAAAGAATCTCCTCGTCGAGTACTATAAATTATAGCTATTAATTATCTCTCATAGCTTAGGAGATATTCGTATTTTAAAATAAAATTTTCCAAATTTTTACCCACCCTACTCCAGTTTTTTGATAAAAGCGGGTCCAAATATATCCCGATTTTCTCCATTTTAGTTTTATTGGAATGACAATAATTGTATATGTTAAACAGAAAAAAATTGTTTGAAAATCATGACAAATCATTTCAAAAATTTGAATTTTATATAAAAAAATAGTCGTTTTTTGGATGGACCTGGTCCCCTCGGTATCAAAAATTTTAAAACGACAAGCTCTATACATTTCCCAGCTAATCATAGCTGATCTGGGTCTACTTTGAAGCCTTTAGAAGAATGTTAGAATTGCCATTTATCTATTCCTTTCATTCATTATCTAATTAATCTTTAAACATTTGTTTTTTTTCTAAAATTATTTCTAATCCCAGCTTGTTTCATTTTCGAATCTGAAGACATGAATCTGGATATCAATATTTTTACGTCAAATTGGACACCTCTGTAAATTTGTGGTGATTCTCAGAATAAAGAAAGCGATTCTGAGTCGATCGGTATACTTTAAGTGTTACAAACATCATAATTAATTATGGTGTAGGGTATAATTAATTATGGATATATCAATTAATATTTATAATCACATAGTTTCATAAAACGTGAAATTAAAATTTATTATAAGAAAATGGGCTAAGTCCAGCCAAAAAACACAAAATCATAAAAATCAAAAGAGCTAAGTTCCTAAAAATGGTTTCAGTTTCTAAAGTCATTTCAATTATTTTATTTTTTCAACTGATACTTAAAGCCTACAGATCATAGGAGAGAACTACGTTTACAGATCTAAAGAATATTGAAAGCAAAAGAATATAGCGTTTTTTGTCTCTCCTATAAAATTAAAAAATGGGACTTGGCACGTTTGCGTACTAAGCTAACGATATGGTAGTTAATATTTATAATCACATAGTTTAACTAATTTGTAATTATGCAAACTTAAATTATTTAGTAACAATTTGTTACATCAGCATAAACTTATTTTATAACAATTGTAAAGTCAAATTATTGTATTTACACTCTTTTATGAACACCCTGTTTATTAAAGAAATGTCAAGTCAAGTACCAAATACCATCGCTAGAGGGAGTAGCAGTCACATTTAAAGAAAACACAGAAAAAGAAGAATTTAAAAGAATTAATAAAGAATTACTATAAACAGTGTTTAAATAAATAAAAATCACTTTAAAATTAATAGCAGAGAATAATATTTAACATAAATTGTAAATTGATTTAATAAAATGGCATTTCTATGTCCAGTGCGCATGAGACGCGACAAAAAGAAAGGTAAATAAAACAAAAATTAAATAAAAATAAGAAAATATGTAATAATAAACAAAAAATGTTAACAAAATAAATAAATGGTTAAAAATTGTTTATAAACAAAACGTCAAAAAACAAAAGATTTAGGAGTGATACCTGTATTGTGATTCGCCAAAAACAAAAGACTTAAAATTCAAACTTGTTCTTTATAAATATTTCTATTGTTCACAGCCACAAATGCCAACATTGAACGTGATTTACCTTTACCTGGTGGTGTGGGTTTAGGCCGTATTACCGGTTCCTCCAGCATAGAAACTCTGGTTCGTGTGGGCATTGAAAAGGAGCATGGCTTAAGTCCCGACTCTAAAATGGTGGTTTTGCACGATTTCACACCCTGTGTTGACGATGAACTCGAAGTTAAACGTGGCCAAATTGTCAATATTCTATACCGTGAAAATGATTGGGTGTATGTAATAGGTGAAGACTCGCGTCAGGAGGGTTTCATACCCTATTCCTATTGTGCACCCTACAATACACAACTGGCCGATATGGCTATAAAAAAGAAATTACCACGCGGCACTGCTGCCCCCGACGAGCACAATGAAAATATACCCTTACTGCCGGGCAGTGATCAAACTAAATTAGATTTAATCGAAGAAGTTAACAATGCCCAGGTGGCTTTAAAAAATGCCGTAGCCGAGCTGGCCTCCCCCGTTGTAATCATAGAACCCGAATGTACTCCCTTTCACAAGGAACCCAATGGCCGCTATATAGTGCTCTATACTTTTATAGCACGTGATGAGAATGATTTGTCCGTGGAGCGGGGAGAATTTGTTACGCTATTGAATCGTGATGACAGCGATTGGTTTTGGATAGTGCGCAGTGATGGTCAGGAGGGTTTTGTGCCCTCTGCTTTTATTTATCCGGCCGATAGTGTCTTGCAGACACAGCAGAAACTTTTGGAGAGTAACTTAAATAAAACGAATACACAATTATCGTCCGATATGATAACAGGTTCGGGACCTACACAGGGTAATCTGAATTCGTTGAGCCAGCCGGTGGCAATTGGTAATAATGGTTTGGAAAACTCTCTGCAGCAACAGCAGCAGCAACAAAACTCTCAAAATTCAGCTCAAATACCGGCAGACGATTTGAGATATGGCACGGAGTTGGTGATGTTATATGATTATAAGGTAAAGTGAACTGTAAATTACCAATGGGAGATATTGGACCCTGATAAAATGGAATGAATATTGTACAAAAATATTAAAAAATTGTTTTAAAATTTCTTTTACAAAATCAAAGCATTCCTTTATTTTCATTTCTTTTAGGCACAAGCACCTGATGATTTAAGTGTTAGACGAGGTGATTGGATTTATGCCGATTTAAACAATCAAACCGTTGACGGTTGGCTGTGGGCCTATGCCCCCAAAACACGCAAATATGGTTTTATACCAAAGGCCTATGCCCGGCCACCAGCCATGACAAGTTTATAAAGACAAAAAATAAGAATTTTAATTTTTTTACACATACAATTATTTTAATTGCATTTATTATTATTATTTGTATTGCTCTATATAATATTTTATTGTTTTTTATATTTGTTTTAAACTACATACTAATGCTAAACTATTGAGAGTACAATATTTAAAGTTCTTTTTTTAAGACAACTCATGAATATGTACGATTTAGGTATAAGGTCACTTTAATTTAACTATTTTACAAATTACATTTAGTATCTATGTTATATATTTAGTACTTTAGTATGTTAATTATTGTTTGGACACACAAAAAGGGCAAAAAAAGTATTAAGATAACTAAAATATGCTGAAAAAAATTATTGATGAACTTACAAACAATACTATTTAATTACTTTTGATTATATTTTACATAAAAAATATATATATTTACTTATAACTTAAATCAAATAAACTAAAAAACTATTACAAAATGTTTTATTTGTGTTTGAGTGTATATATTTGTAATTGTTTGTAAACTGATGTAATTATGCTCAACATAAATATCAGTATTACACAGCAACCATTTAGTTGGAATTGTTAACAAATTGTAGACACCATTTTATAAATCAACTAAACTAATTTTTAATAAAAAATAATATATAAACCTTTATCGTTGCAAAATAAAGTAGGGATTATGTGTGTTTAGCATCCATTTGTTTTTATATTAAATATTTAAATGTTGCCATTTGTGGGATTAATATTGAGATTTCTATAAAATAAAAAATAATGATTTTATTAAATTTTTGGAAAAAAAATCTATGAATATTTACTTTAGCATTTCTTTGAGTTGTTCCTTTTCTTGCATTTCCTCGCGTAGTTTTTGTTGTAGTTGCAATATCAAATCATTCTTGGTATTCACTTGTAGTTTTAAGTGTGCTATAGTTTCTTCTTGAGCCTCGAAAATTGCCTATGAATGGAAAAATAATCATAGATATAAAATATTAATTTCTCATTGTAAAAAAAGGAATTAAAATACATACATATATAAATAAAATATTATAAATAATTTCGTGTTATTAATTAAGGGAGAAACTAATTTCATGGTAATTTTTATTTAACATTCATAACAATCTATATAAATCTACATAAATATATAAATGTATTTGTATGTTTGTTTGTTTATTTGTTTGAGATCACGCCTAAACGTCTGATTTTATTGAAATTTGGAACGTAGATAGATCCTTACTGGGAAGCGTCAATAGGGTATATATTTTTTATTTTACTACGACAGGGGTAGCGAAGCGCACCGGGTCAAGCTAGATATCAATATATTCCAAAATGTCTCTACTTATTCCAAACTCCTGAAGAGTTATTAAAAAATAGGACTTTGGCTACCCAAATAATTTAAAATACTGTTATTATCTCTACTGATTCCAAATTCAAAAAGAGTTGCTAAAAACACATTGGTCCTTTTGCAGGCAAGAATTTATTCAAGGTTGGCTACCCTAAATATCATTTTACCGTTACCGAAAAACAATAGCGGTATTCATGATGGGGAGCTCTTAGCCTAGTAAAAAAGCTGAAGAGCTATTTATTGACAAACATATCTAAAGTATTTTGTCTTTAATTTGTGCTGATGTGCTATTTTACTACATTACCGGCTCAAGTCATAGAGAAACTAGAGCGGAAACTAGAAAAACACTCAAACAAAAAATTTACTCAAAATAATCACACGTACAAGTGTTGTTTTTGTTTTCACATAGTTTTTTCTACTAATACAATCTCAGCACTTAGGTTTCTGACAACTGAGTTAGGCCTTTTACAGGAGAGTTTCTGCTCTATGTCTATTCTCTATGTTCTCATCATTTAGGTTTTTGACAACTGAGTTAGGTCTTTGACAGGAGAATTTCCGAACTATGTGTATATGTATATAGCACTTTAAATAATAAGACTTTTTGAACATATGTTTATTGTTTTCTCATAAAATAACACTTTTTTGTTTGAAAAACAACTATAATTTTTTTAAACTATCATAATATGTATATGTATTTGAATACCCCAATTATTTTTGAAACTGAAAATGTAGACTTTTTATGATTCATTTTGGTTATGGTTATCGACAACTTTTTTGCATTCAAACATAATTGAAATCAACTTATTTATAGGGTCCAGATTAATTTTCTCAACGATACTATTAATTAAAAATCTTCAAGATGTATATTGAAAACAATTTGTTGGTGGAAAAAAAACATTTCGTAAAAAATTGGGGTTAATAAATATTTTTCCTGATTTTGAGCAATTGTCGGTCCGAATTTCTATGGCGTTATACGTCGTTGGAATGGTATTTGAGATGTCTATAATTAGATATCTTTACTATATATGTTAAATATTTAGTAATCCAGATATAGATAAAAAATTTAGGTAGTCGTGGTTTTATTATTATAATTGGGTCATTTGCGATATTCCCTAATTTAAATAGCAACCTAAGCTGGACTATAGTTGATATCAATCATGTATGGAAGTTATTTGGGGACTTCGGAAAGTTGATATCAACAGAATAATATACGGCCCAGAATATATATAATTTATGGGGTCGCAAATGAAAAATGTGGAAATTACAAACGGATTGACAAGCTTTTATATGCCAATAATGGTAAAGAGCATAGACAACAAGATAGGCAACTGAGAGCCAAAAACCTAAGTCTGTTGTCAAAAACCTAATTCATGAGAATGTATTGCATGTATTTTGTTTTTGTATCACCCGTATGTATGAAAAGAGAGTAATTTTTTCCTCTCTCCTTCCATGCATTTTTTCTATGGTTAAGGATATTAAAACAAGTAAGAGTGTTGAATTAATAGATCAAAATTCAAAAAATGTTGATATGTGCACAGACGGTCAGACTGATGGCTAAATCGTCGCAAAAAAAAAAATTGGAATTTCAAACTTCACTGTCTTATTTATAGTTGTGGGGTACAGTCTCTTTTCCTCTGGTCATCTTACAAATGTTTTCCCATTGCTTCCTCTTAAATTGTATTTGCTTTCATCCTAAAAGAAAACAGTCATCCATTCCTATATATACAAGTAGTACGGTTTGTTTTTAGAAAAAGAGTTTTATTCGCAGGGCGATATCAGCCAAGGCCAACCTCTTAAAGTAGTTTAACGAGACCTTCCTTCCTTTTGCTTCAATCCATAAATAAAATTGTTTATTATTTTTGTTTTAATTTTTTTGTAACTAGCCATTAGTTACAGTGCGAAAAAAATTAAAAAAAGAAATTATCAAAATGAAATATATCGTTACCTTAATATAGAAAGCCCCTAACTTGTGTTTTCGAGATTTTTTGGCTAATTAAAACGAAAATCTGGTCTTACAAAAAAAAAGAGTTAAGGCATTTCTATATTAACTGTAAAATATGGTTTTCTTACATGTTATCGTTGTTTTAGTCTTTTAACGCAGAAGTAAAAGTGTCCATTGTTTTGCCAATGCTAAGAAGTATAACTATATACATTCTGTAAATATATTTTTATTTTCTTTTAAGCATAAAAACGGCTAAATTTCTATATTTTAATAGAAAACCTAATAAATTTGAATTTATCTTAGAAATATGTATGTATCTTCTTTATATATATAATTCTTCTGTACGTGTGTTAGTAACTGAACTCCTCCTTAATGGCTGGGCCGATTTCGATGATATTGTTTGTGTGTGTTTGAGTGGGTCCCTGGATGGTTTAGATTCACAATTGACCTATATAGGTACAATGGGCGTGGTACCTCCCATACGAAATAAACATTTATTATAGTGGGAGTCTTCAAACTTTGTGTGAGCTATGACAGAACAATTTTCGTCGGGACAGCTAGTATATTTATATTTATTAAATTGTCATATTTTTGAAAACTTAAGGCCTATTTCACGATGTCGAAAGAAAAATGATTCGAACAAATTTGTATGAAAACTATTCGAAAGAATTTTAAAAACTATAAATTTTTTCGATTCATTTTTCATTCTACATCGTGGAACAAGCAGTTAAACAATGTTTTAAAAAAAACTATTTTTTTTAAAAAATCAAAATTTTTTCCAAAAATCTTCAATTTTACAAAGAATTATAATTTTTTTAAAAAATAAAAAAAAATTACTAAAATCACCAATTTTTTATACAAAAAATTTTAATTTTTATAAAAATTCACAAAATATATCACAATTTGGGTATGTTGGTATATGGACGAGTTATTTTCGATCTCTGATTATCACTCTTTGTATATATGTAGTTCAAGAATAGCAAATGAATATTATATACATATATGACAAACGGAATGACAAACCTATATGTATATTTTTTTTGCAGCAATGGTCAATATTTTGATCTCTTGTTTTTGTTAAAAAAAAACAAGTAAGAATGTATTGTCGGTCCAGCCCGACCTATTATAAACATTTAGTTCATGTACATAAACAGTTTTCGCTTAAAATTTAAATAAAAATCTTATTCGTGAGTGATTTACGGAAACTCATTTATGTTGAATTTTATGCGATTTTCATTTTCGGAGGTGTGAGTTTTATGGGAGGTATGGCCAATTATAAATCGATTCGCATAAAATTTTAAAATGTAATTGATTTTTATATAAAATTTATTTGCGGAGAAAATTGTCTATATAAATTAGAACTTTATGACAAAAAAAGTACCATTTCGGGACGAAAATATTATGGGGACTACGAGAAATAATTGACCGATTTCAACCAGTCTCAATAGGCTCAAAAAAAGCATCGAAATATCTTCAAAATTATGACCGACTCAAAATGGATTCTGAATCGATCGCTACATTTTAAGGTGGGTGTTAGATTAATATTTTTGGACGTTACAATCATCACATTGCACAAAAGCAATATACCCTTCCCACTACGGTGGTGTATGGCATAAAAATATACGATGCGATCGCAAAAAACAACAGTGAGCGAGCTCTTTTATTTGTCACTCGCTGTATTTTCGTAATCTGCATACATAACACCACCACCTTAATTAGGTAAAGAGAAATTTTGCTTTTGCTTTCTTTTAACATTCAAATTATAATATAAAATTATACAATAATACAAATTAATTTATTTGTTCCCTTATCACAACAATAATGGTCGGTCGGTCAGTGCCAAACAGCAAGTATGTTTTCATTTTGTTTACAGCTTATATAGTATTAAGCATTGATTAATTACTATTTTTGCACATGCTCCAATAATTTCAGTGATTCAATAAAATAAAAATGTTATGAACAAACAAACAAAAAAAATAACACTTACCCGACATTCTTCCATTGATTCTGAGTAGGAGGGTGGTTCATCTAAACAGAAAAATTCACGTACCAACTGGCATTGCCTCAACTCCTCTTTGCTCATTATGGAATTTACAAACATTTGCAAACCCTGTATGCGATTGTCTAGGAAAACTGCATTGAAATTATCGCCGAATATTTTTTTGCGTGGCAAATTCAAGATAAGATGAGGAAATGATTGTTTCAATTTCGTATTTAAACGTACGAAATCAGTGTAACGTCTTAAAACCAACCAACAATCGTTTGTATGAGGATTTTCCACACGTAGTTTATAGACCGTGAAACGAGCTCTCTCCTCCATTACCTCATAGCCTATGATGGGTATGCGTAATATACTATTGGGATCAACGGGGGGCACACAGTGACCCAAAGAGGAGGAGGCAGCATTCGAGGAAGTGGTCATTTCACTTGTCGACATTGAATTCGTTCTTTGTGACCTCATGTAGTTGCCTTCACTCATGCGACGACGTGCGGCTGGCTGACCACAATTGCTGACCTCAACATTGTGTTGCGAAGAGGCATAAGCTGATTGGCTTAAGTCGCGATGAGAACGGGCACCAGTTAACATGGTGTTTTGTGTGATTTTTTGAGATTTACGGGGCGTTTTAAACGTTTGTGTCAGTGTATTATTGTTGTTGTTGTTATTGCTCACAGGAGCTTGATAACTATGTGTTGATATGGTTTTCAGGCAGACTTCTGATTTAGCATTTAGTAGAGCACCTTGTTTTGTTTGGTGTATGCTGCTCAACAGCTTATTGACATCAGCTTCCGATTTTGTTCTTACCAAACGTGCTGCCTCTAAACGTTTAAGCGTTTCAGAGGGTTTTCCAAATTCCGGATTCGATTTTGTTAATCTGCCCAGCAGTTGATATTGTTGTTTAATGTGATTTGCTGTTATATTAAATTGTTTGCAATTTGTACTTTGTATAAAACCCCCACCACCAATATCGCCTGCTTCACAACTGCCACCAGTTGATTGCTGTTGTTGCTGCTGATGTTGCAATGCACCTTTGGTATTGTTTTTATTGGTTAATTTTTTAAAGAGAGTGGTTCTTGAATTTGTACTGTTTACACCAGGCGGGGGTAATTGATTTTCGCGCTTCTTAATAGCGCGCAAAGACATTGATTTGTAATTTACTATTCAGTTCAGTTAAACAATAATAAATAATAATTGCGAATACTTTTATGCTTGTTTTTGTTATTTTCAAGGCAGTTGTTAGTTTGGTTGTAAGTTAGTTGTATTTTAATAGTATGTTTGTGTTTGTATATGGATGTTTAAAATAGACAATTGGCAAAAAAAAAATAATGATAATAATGATGACGGCATCATCAGCCACTTTGAGACTCCAAATTAAAATTGTTTAGAAAATCTTAAATGTTTGTGTTTCATTTTTATATCTAAACTGAACTTTTTGTTTTTAACATTTCTTTATTCAAACGAAAATCAACAGCACCACAAAAATATTTAAATGTTTAGAATTTTTTAGAAAAATTAGGGAAAATTAGGAAAAAATAATATGAAAGAAAAACTGCTTTGTTGTGTGATCTTTTTCGTTGTCTTTTTCTGTTTTCTTTCTTGTTGCTGTCAAAAATAAAACATGACCAGATTAATTAGTGCAGAGATGCCAGATATCAAAAAAAGATATACAAGGATGTAATACTGATAAAATTGCTGTTTTGAAATTATTTTATAGATTTCATACAAGAGCACTTATTTTGGCATGAATCAAGATCTTCGAAACTGCTTGCATTTTAATAATTTTGTTTCTGTTGATAGCTCTCATAATTATGAATACATTAACATTTTCGACTGCTATCTCTTACACTGCAGCCACACAATCAATTTTTTCTTGATAGTATTTACATTCATATAATGTTTAGGTATAAATCAAGATCAGCGAAACAGCTTGCATTTTTATAATTTCTTTGGTGTTGATAGCTCTCATAATTAGAAGCACAAAAACGTTAATATTTTTCCCTGCTCTCTCTTAGTTTAAGAGTTATATGAATTTAAAGTCAATACATATAATAGTACATTTCTCATATATTTGGAAAACAAACTGATCGTTATGGGTATCATTGAATAGTGCTTCACAATACCTTTAATATGATATATAATATGGTACAGTTTATTAATATTGTGAACCAAAAATTCCTTTTTGATTTTATATGATAGTACTTCAGAAAATTTTGATATACAGAAAAAGTGATTTTAGCGAAGCCGGTGTTCGATACACCCCAGAGTTAAAAGTCCCTTCACCCGGCCGAAGGCCGGCAACACAGAAAATTTGAATATTAACAGAAAAAAAATTAATGAAAATATAAACTGTTACGTGGATCTTGATTTGTTCCGTTGTAGTATTATTTTAGCTTTTTATAAAAATAAATTTATCTTAAATATTTATTTCCATACTTTATTAAAAATAAACGCTAAAATGACAACATTACTATTTCTCAAATAAATGGCATCACTCTCAATTCTCTTTATCAATATGTCAAAAAACGTTGACAAAAGAGAGCAGACAAAAACATAAAAACGTGCTCGTCTAAATTTTTTCTTTTCTTTTTGGTGAAGATTTAAAAAAGTCGAAAAAATTAAAGCAAATCTTAAAACAATAAAACCACATTATGGTACGGCATAATAATCAATTGCCGGATAATCTGCCGCAGTTACAGAATTTAATCAAACGTGATCCAGAATCTTACAAAGATGAATTTCATCAACAGTATAGGCATTTTCTTAGCAGCCTGGAAGTTTTTGCCTTGAATCCTACCGAGGAAAACAAATCCTTAGATGAATTGGTTATGTTTATAGCACAGGTAAGTTATTATATAGTTAGGCTATCTGTTATTTTTTTCTATATGAATAGTATTAATTGTTCTAATAGGTGGCTCAATGTTATCCTGATGTATGTCTACAATTTCCACAACATTTGGTTGATTTGTTGAAAAATCATGCTACCACGTTGGATCCAGTTATGCGTAATTGTTTTGTTAAGGCCTTGATATTGCTGCGCAATAAAAATCTTATACCTGCCTTGGACTTGCTGGAATTATTTTTCCAATTGTTGCGCTGTCCCGACAAACATTTGCGTACATTTTTACAGAATCATATTATTACCGATATTAAAAATATGAATGCCAAACATAAGGATATGAAATTGAATTCTACACTACAGAATTTTATGTACTCCATGCTAAAGGATGCAAATCCAAAGGCCGCAAAAATGTCAGCTGACATTATGATTGAGCTGTATAAGAAAGATATTTGGAATGACGAAAAGACCGTTAATGTCATTGCAACTGTGGGATGTTTTTCGAAAATAACTAAGGTAACGTTTCATAAATTTGGAACATATTTGTTTAAAGTTTTAATTTAATATATTTTTTTAGGTGCAAGTAGCCTCTTTGAAATTTTTCTTGGGCCATGATGACGATGGGGAGAAGGGTTCTGATGGTTCGGATAGTGAAAATGAAGTTGATTTAAAATCTGCTCTCATCCAAAGTCGTGTCAATAAAAAGACCAAGAAACGTAAGAAGCAATTGGATCAACTTAAAAAGCAGGCTATTAAACAGCAAAAGAAAAAGAAGAATGCGGTGGCTTTCAATTTCTCTGCCATTCACTTGATACACAATCCTCAGGGCATGGCCGAGGGACTTTTCAAACAATTACAGGCTGGAAATGAACGTTTCGAGGTTAAACTAATGCACTTGGATGTCATTTCTCGTCTCATTGGTATACACGAACTGTTTCTTTTCGCTTTTTATCCCTACATAACTCGTTTCATACAGCCACATCAAAGGCAGGTTACCAGAATTTTACAGTTTGCCGCACAGGCTTCTCATGAACTAGTACCGGGCGATGTGGTGGAACCCATTTTGAAAACAATTGCTAATAATTTTATCACTGAGCGCAATTCATCGGATGTTATGGCTATAGGTTTGAATGCAACACGAGAAATTTGCCAAAGATGTCCTTTGGCCATGGGAGAAGATTTGCTCAAGGATTTGACCATGTATAAGACGTACAAAGAGAAGTCCGTTATGATGGCTGCTCGTTCATTAATTATTTTGTACAGGGCACAACTGCCAGCATTGTTGCACAAAAAAGACCGTGGCCGTTTGACCGAAGCTCAGGCTGAACTTAAACCAAAAGCTTATGGTGCTGTTGACGTACATGAATCTATTCCGGGTGCTGAGGCCTTATTGAAGAGTTCCAAAACCATTGATTTGGGCAGTGATAGCGATGAGACAGATTCCAATGATGGTGATTGGGTCAATGTAACTCACAGTGATGGTGAAGACTATGGTGAGGACGACGACGTTGAAGAAGCAAGTGATGATGAAGAGGACGAAGACGACGAGGAAGATGATGATGAAGACGATGACGATGAAGATTGTGAGGATGAAGATGACGAAAGTGTTGCTAGTGACGAAGAGGATGAGGAAGAAGATGAAGAAGAACAACCAGAAAAGAAAAAGAATGAAGCCAAAAATAAAAAGGCCCGCTCCGCATCCATTTCATCTAAAGCCTCCTCAAAATCTTCCAAAAAGTCTCAAAAAGGCAAGAAAAAATCTTCTGAACTTCCTGAAAATGCCACCATACTGAACGAAAAAGAGGCCGCTCAAGAATTAGCACTTACACGCATCTTCACCGACGAAGACTTTAAACGTATCAATGCTGCAAATGTCAAGAAAGCCGTAACAAATGCTCGCAAGAGGCCACTGGAAAAAGATCGCGAAGAATTTGTCAAATTAGATAAAATCGAAATGATCTATAAGAAACGTAAGCATGACAAAGATACGCGTCTGGAGACGGTGCAAGGTGGTCGTACAGATCGTGAGAAATTTGGCTGGAAGGATGGCCGTAAGAATGAAAATTGCTCAAAGACTAATCGTGAGAAGGAGAAACGTAAGAATTTCGTTATGATGCGTCACAAGGCCAGATCCAAGGTGAAGAAGAGTTTCCGCGATAAACAACAGGCGATGAGAAAACATTTGCTGCACATAAAGAAAATGAGGTAATGCTGCAATAAAATATGTGTGTTTCCTTTAACAAAATATGTTTGTTAAAATTTTATTGTAGATTTTTAGGTGAAGTTAAAATATAATAATAAATTAAATATATTATTCTTTTATATTTAAAAAAAGGAACAAAAATTGTGTTATTTTTTTATTCATGAGTAGCACTTTTAATAGTAAAACTAACAATGCATCTTTTTTTTTGCGCTGCTATAAAAGGTCTATTGGAGTTATAGACCTTTTAAATCTCGACGTATTTTATTTGTGAAAAAAATTACGGCAACAAAATTTTAGGTTCAAAAATATTTTTACCGATTTTGACCCATTGTAGGCCCAAAACAGAAATAGGTGCTTATTTCTCAGCCATTTGTGGGCCGATTTCTCGATTTTAAATAGAAACCGAACCGGGACATACATCAATGTATGTAAGTTATTTGTGGGCTACAGTAAGTTGATTTCAACATACAGGCGGACATGAATATAATGAATGAAAACTATCCAGAATATAAATACTTTATAGGGTCGCAAATAAAGAATTTAGAAATTACAAACGGGATAACAAACTTATATATACCCTTGGCACTCATGGTGAAGGGCAACCGAACCGGGACTATAGCTGATACATTGATGTATGTAAGTTATTTGTGGGCTACAGTAAGTTGATTTCAACATACAGGCGGACATGAATATAATGAATGAAAACTATCCAGAATATAAATACTTTATAGGGACGCAAATAAAGAATTTAGAAATTACAAACGGCATAACAAACTTATATATACCCTTGGCACTCATGGTGAAGGGTACAATAAAGGAAAATTTTAAATAATGTGTTGCATATGTATGCCAGAGGGCAACTACAAATTTCTTTTTGCCAGTTTGGCAACAGAAACGATAGCTGCAAGTTGGCATCTGTACCATTTAGGCAACTGAAGTTAGGTTGCTATCCCATAATTTATCATTTGAAATAAAATTGATTTTATTTTTGATCGGAAAGTATATACAATTTTTACACCTGCAACTTTTTAATTAAATAAACTATATATGTGGTTACGAAATTATTAAAATCTGAGCCATTCAGTCATATACATTTTTAATTTATTTCTACAGTAAATGAATTTTATTTGTTTACAGTTAACATTATAAAATGTTTATATATACTTTTTATTAATTCAAAAGTCTGTTCAAGAGTTACATATTTAAATTTACACTAATTTAATGCATTTGTAAATATAATTTAAAATTCATTTGGGTGTGAGTGTCGTCTTACTTATGGAAAATGATTCATTAGAAAAAAAAAACTATACACTATCCTTTGTTTTTATCAACGACGTCTTTTATCCGATGACTTCTTAACACGTTTAGGTCCCTTTACAAAACACCAATCAACTTGTATTGGCTGACCCATGATTTCGGCTGCATTCAGTGCCTCTTTGGCAGCCCACGCTTCTTTGTGTGTTTCGAATTCGACCAGAGCATAACCTTTGGAAAAACCAGTTCTACGATCTAAATTCAAGTGAATATTCTTAATTGCACCAAAATCGCAGAATTTCTCTTGTATTTCATCCTCTTGGGCTTCTTCGTGTATATTCGTGACAAATAGAATCCAACCTTCCACCGAACGTTGTGGGCCCGGTTCCAGTTCATCGTCATCCTCATGACGGACACGTTCATATTGATGTATTGTTTCGCGTGTGGTGGTTTCATTTCCAAAGCCTCTACCCTTGCGGTGCTTAGCCTTTTCCTTTAAACGCACGATGCCCTCTACAAAATAATAACAATAAAAAGAGAAATTTCTACTTTTAGCAAATTGTGTACAACTGGCACAGACAACTCATCTAGAGCTGAAATTTTTAGTCTTTGCTACAAATTACTTACGATCGCCATCCTCATCGACTTCAAATTCTTCAGCATTATCAATATCTAAAACATCAGCCATTGTGTTCTGTGAATATGGTTTTTAAATAAAATCTAGTAAAATTAACTTTTTTCAATTTTTTCAGAAATCACTAATCCACACGGCGTTTCAATACGTCAAATTGAATGGCATTTAATTGGCTGTGTTCATGATCTAATATTTTTGTTGCAATATTATGTTACGTTGCCAACCTTTAGTTTGTTTAACCCAGTGATGCCATATTCTCTTGTTTGAAAATTAACGCTATTATTTTATCACAATGAACAAGGGTATGAATTATATGTAATTTAACGACAAATCGCGTATTTTTCTATAATGTTATGTAAAGTATTTGAGCTATAAGTGTATATAAGAATAATTGCAATATTTACTCAATTAATTTAAGTTTTTCTAACTTAAGGTAAGCTACAGATTCAATATGGTAAATAGGTAACGCTAATTTGGATTATTTCGATGCGGTATATAATTATTAAAATTTACAAAAATTAAACATAATTTAGCAATGTTTTCATTTTCAATAAACTCAATTGAGAAAAACAAAAATGGTTATTTTTTATAATTTAGAATTATAATGGTAACGGTAATTGCAGTTGCTTCGGTAACGATATTTTAGCAGTAACCGTAATTGAACTGGATGGGTATTTTAGGGGTAACCAACCTTGAAAAATGGCGTTCTTTTTTTAATAATTTCTTCTGGACATAATTTACATGTCATATTAAGGTTTAAAAATAGCAGTGCATGTAAAATTTTAAATAAAATGAGATGATGTTAATTTTGATTAATTCGGTAACGGTATTTTCTCCCATTTCGGTATTTTCGTTATAACTGTAATTTCAGTCTCTTAAAAATGATTAATAAAATTAAACAAATTAAATTAATTATGGAAATAAAAAATTTTATTTTTATAATATAAAATAATTTTTATAGAAAACGGAGATTTGGCGGTAACGCTATGGCAGTTATGGAACTCAATTACATCTCTGAATCACTAAAATCGTAAATATCTTCTTAAATATTTACAATTCACACCATTAATATTGAATCGAAAACATTATTAATAGTGAAATAATTAAAACAAACCGTTTTATATCAACAACTGTCACTTAGGTAATGGTAGCCAACCTTGTTTGAACTTCAAAAATTAAATCAATAGTTTGTATAATAATTGAAATTTTAGAATAAAAGTTATGACAACATTTTTGAAAACAAATTTATTGTAATAATACTTCGAGAACTTACATGCGCTTTTTATACATCTAAATGTTTTAGTTAGTGCCCGTTATAATTCAAATTAAAATGTTATTTGAAAATTAACTTCAGTCAATTTGTTTTTAAAACATTGGTGTACTTTTTCCCTCCATACTAAAAAATACAACTCAGTTAGTACTGAGTACCAGAATTTATTCAGCTTTGGCTACTGAGTATTCAAATACTCAATACTGTCACAACACTGAGAGGCATTGTAAAAAATTCTTTCAATTGGAAAAAACAATTTTTTGTTTGTATGAAAATTAAGCTAAAGAATTTTCCTTTTTTTTACTAATAAATATTGCAATTAATTAATTTAAGTAACGAAAATGTGATAAATTGGTACAGTTGAACATAAATATCATTAAACGGATATGGCAAACAATTGTGTAAAGTAATTAAAAAACTTGTTGAAATGTTTTAAAGAAAAAAAGTCATAAAACTTCTACTACAAGACCGCACCCCCGTTACAGTGAATTACCCTCTTCTTTGTCCATAAGCAAAAAGTATACAACAAAACCTGAAACAGTTACGGCCGCAAACAACCAGCCAGCCATTCATACAATATGTGGCGTGTAAAGTAAATTTACCTGTGGTTTTACACAGATACCGCTTGTATGTGCAATTGTGTGCGTTTGTTTCTTTAAGTGTGTAGCGGTGTGCGTGAAAGAATTTTCCTCATTTACATAGACTGTTTGTTTTTCGTCTACTTTTACAACAATTGCAAGTGTGGAAAATTGAAGAAAGAAAAAAAAAAACATCAACAAAAACAGAAAAGAAAACTGTAACAGGTGCCAAAGTAGGCGTGTTTGGCAGAAACCAAAAAATAGTACTAACGCCCATTTGTGAAGAAACTTTAAGCCATGGAAAATGAATCGGTTAAATCAGAACAAAGCGGACGTTCTCGCCGCTCAAGAAACCATAATAATAATGGTGGAGGAGGAGGTGGTGGAGGTTCCATAAATAATGGCTATCACCGGGACCGTACTCGACACTCACATCGTAGTAACTCCCATTCGAAATCCAAAAATAGTCGTAACAATGAGATGAATCCCTACCAAACAACAGTCAATATGACGGGTGATGAAGGACGCGAGGGCCAAGAGATTATAGAGGTACAGATTTTACCACAAGACGATAATTGGGGTGAAAACACCACTGCGGTTACCGGTAACACTTCAGAACAAAGCATTTCCATGGAGGACATCAACAATGCCTGGCATCGTGAAATGGCCGAAACTGGTATAGGTTTCAAGTGTCGGCGTTATCTGGAATCTATATTTTCATTTTTACTTGGTTTCGGTGCTTTTTTCTCTCCCGTAGCCATGGTGGTA
Source organism: Calliphora vicina (assembly GCF_958450345.1). Lineage (NCBI taxonomy): Eukaryota > Metazoa > Arthropoda > Insecta > Diptera > Calliphoridae > Calliphora > Calliphora vicina. Next base: position 75,359,231 of record NC_088784.1, read on the forward strand.
ATGCCACATATGGGATTTTTTCCCTCAGCCTTTGATCATCCCGAATTGACACAAACAGTAAGAACTCAATTGTTGGCATGTGGTAGTGAGTGTAAAGGCTTATTGGTCTCGATGGCCGTTCGTCTGCTTTTATTGGCCATTGGTCTGTGGGCCTTGTTTATGCGTCATACGGCTGCAACAATGCCTAGAATATTTTTATATCGTGCTGTGGTTTTACTACTGGTCACATTATCAACATTTGCATATTGGCTGTTTTATATAGTGCAGGTGAGTTCAAAAAATAGTTTAAAAAACTGTTCCCTACTTTTGGTGTCTAAGTATTTCGTATTTTAACCATAAGAATAGTATTTTAACCATTTAAAAAGTCAATAATTTCCTTTTAAATATTTTGCCATTCCCTTATACCCGCATCTGATAAAGCTTCCATCAAGTTATAATTTTGAGTATACAGTTATGCGATCTGCTATTTCCGATAGGTTTTCATGTGCTAGAGATCTGGAGATTGGTCACTTCAAAACACGTACCCTATTCGATTATAACCACTCGGCTACAAACCTGGAAGTGTTTTTGGGTTTTTGTCGTACTGGAACCTCCAAAAAAAGGGCATATTTTCCTCAACGTTTGAATACATAACATTGTAATGAATGTATCTGTGTCCGATTTAGGCCATTGTTAGGTTAGGTTAGGAAGGGGTGTACATTATGTGCACTTCCACTCGGAGACCTTGAGGTCCATTGTGATTCCCTTGAATAGATGTAGACAATGAGGATAGCCTTAGAATAAGAGAAGAGTCCAAAGTACCGCCTGTTAAAAAGAGAAAGAAAGAGAGATATTTTTACGGATTTGGAATCGCCGTAGAACGTCCCTTAAATAGCCACCCTATTCATTTAATGAAACCTAGTATGTTGCTCAGTTTGAAGCAAGTTCGTCCAGAAATCTATTTCCTAGCCATCTAAGTCTGTGACCCTGTAACCTAGGGCAGTTGAACATAATGTGCTTTACTGTCTCTAGCTCCTCTACATCTCCACACACTCTACAGAAGTCCCGTGTGCCATTATCCCATTTACCCTTAAAGGCTCCAATTGAGCAATGACCGGTTATCACTTCTACTAGAATCATGAGATTATACCTATCCAACTCTATCAGTGTTCTGCTTGCGTTTGCATTCAGTTTTGGCCATAAGGCCCTGGACACTTTGCAATCTGACCTACTGCCCCAGGATTGATTTGTATAGTCGCGGAATCTTTCGTAAATTAACTTGTAGTAGTGACAAATGGGTGGTTTAACATCCCATTCCCTAGTATCATGATTCAGATCAGAACCACCTACCTAAGGCACCTGTGATGCCCAGACATGCACACCTTTGAGCTTTATTGAGTACAGCCCTGTAGCTACGTTTTCTTATTGCCTCCCACCACACTGCGCAACCATAAGTAATAATAGGTCTAACAACAGAAGTGTAGATCCAATTAACCATACTAGGTCTCAAGCCCCAGTTCTTGCATGTATGGTAGGCATTGAGGCCCTTTTTTAATCTTTCCTGCGTATTTATTTTCTATGACAGTTTATTGTCAAGGAAGGTTCCTAAATACTTGGCTCCCCCTGATAAACTCAGCTTAACAACGTCTAATTTCGGCAAATTGAAGCTCTCTACCTTGTACTTCATAGTAAATAACACCAATTCTGTCTTTGATGGGTTAACACCCAGCCCGTTAGCTTTTGCTAGGCCATAGTTACTTTTATGACTTGAATTGCCTTGCCCTTATAAACAGCCCCACACAATAATATACAAGGAGTTCGGTTTTCTTTTAGACATATGAGGTTTTTTAGAGGATGGTGCAACCAAGACATTTGCCTACGGCTAACAGACCCAGTCCAATAGATTATTGCTAATCTCCCGAGCAGTCATTTTTAGGAATTTCATAAACTCTATTGCTATTCATTTAAAAAAAAAATCGAATTTTTAACCAAAAACCGATTTTCAACTAAAACACACGGTTTCTTAATATTTTTCTTATATTAAACATAACACTGTAGCTTATTTTTTCATTGTTAATGTTTTCAATATTTTAGGTCACGAATGGAGCAAAAATTGTCGTTGAGACTGGAGGTGAAGCAGTCGACTACAAATCTTTAGTGGCCTATGCAACAAATCTAGTTGACACTCTACTCTTCATACACTACATAGCTGTTGTTTTGCTCGAATTGCGACACAATCAGCCTATGTATTATGTAAAAATTATACGCTCACCCGATGGTATATCACGTTCATATACCTTGGGCCAACTGAGCATACAAAGAGCAGCAGTTTGGGTACTACAGCGTTATTATGTTGATTTTCCCATTTACAATCCCTATTTGGAACGAATACCCATATCAAAATCACAAAGAAATAAGATAACAACTAGTTTTAAATATTACGAAGTTGATGGGGTTAATAACTCACAACAACAGAGCCAAAGTCGAGCAGTACTGGCAGCAAATGCCAGACGTCGTGATTCTTCACACAATGAACGCTTCTATGAGGAGCACGAATACGAGCGCAGAGTAAAGAAGCGCCGAGCACGTTTGATAACAGCGGCTGAAGAAGCATTTACGCACATCAAACGTATACATAATGAACCAGCGCCAGCAGTGCCACTAGATCCAAATGAAGCAGCTCAGGCAGTCTTTCCCTCAATGGCTCGAGCCTTACAGAAGTACTTACGAGTGACCAGACAACAACCCAGACATACTTTCGAAAGTATACTCAAACATTTGGCGCACTGTCTCAAACATGATTTGTCGCCGCGAGCATTTTTAGAGCCATACCTTACGGAATCGCCAGTTTTACAAAGTGAAAAAGAACGCAGATGGGTGCAGTCTTGGTCACTTATATGCGATGAACTAGTTTCACGACCAATTGCTGGTGACATAACATTCCAGCTTATACAAAATGATGTATCATTAATGGTCTCAATACACAAACTGCCGCACTTCAATATAGCCGAGGAGGTGGTTGATCCCAAAAGTAATAAATTTGTATTGAAACTGAACTCGGAGACATCTGTATGACAACAGCAATCGCAGACACCAACCATAACACCAACGCACAGTAATGTTACACAATCTTCATATTTGCATGTTTTCGTATAGGATTCCTGAAACTAACTAGTGAGTATCCCTGAACGAAATATTGTCAAATATTTGAGATCAGTGTTACTTTATGGTATTTGTATATTTTTCTTTTAAGTTATTATACACAAAATAAGAAAATTATGCTCAAATCGTAAAACTCAACAGAAACCAAACCCAGTGTACTTAAATTAACTCATAAATCCTTTTAAACATAATCATTTTTCTTAAAATAAAACCCTAGCATACAATAATACTCATTTAATTCCTTATAAAACTACATATCAACAAATATGACGTAGAAAATTAATACATAATTTCTCTTAAGTAAAACAGAAAAAAAAACGAATTAGATTTGCTCTATATTACTATATTTTATAATTTTTAGTTTCCTAGAAATTATACTTTTATAAAATGGCTGGACCTTTATTATTTTAAACACATATAATTTCAAAGAAAATTTTAAAATTAGGAGTTCTTTATTTAGTTTATTTATTTTCGGTTTTTTAGAAAATTTTATATAAGAATCTCTATCTGATATTGCCAATATTTTAATTAAATATTCCTAAAAGAAAACTAAGTTGTTGCATATAAATCAATTGCAGTGATATTCGAATATTTTACTTTTTTTTTTAAATTCTAATTTCTTGTCTGATATCGATTGGGGAAAATTTGTAAACTCAGTGAAATATAAATCAACAAAAACTGAGTGATTTCTTTAAATTCAATAAAGAAATAGTTTTTAATAGGTTGTACTTACGGTACCGTGAAATATCTCCCAAATGAAATAACTCTTAATGAAATAATTCCTAAACTTGAAAAATTAAATAACTACCAAAGGGTAAAATGAAATTAATTACTCCCAATAATCGGCGGTTTCATAATTTTAAAAATATTAGTCCCAAAAAAAGCGAAATAACTCCAAATAAAATAAATCCCAATAGAAATGAAATAATTCCCAATCCGAAGCAATTTATTTATGTAATCTAACTTCCAATGAAAGAACCGGAAAAGTGAAATTATTCTTAGCTTACCTAACATTTTTTGCATTGCGGGCCTATGGCGTAGCGCAAAGTTTTCCTTCTCTGGAGTATATCAAAACCTGGCTTCGCTTAGAAAATTTGTTTTGTATTTTCTCCTCTGGGGTGTATCAAAATATGGCTTCGCTCAGAAAGGTTTCTTTCATTGTAGAAATGTTTTATAATATTTCAGAAAGCCGATTTTCATTTCGCACATGATTAAGAAATCATTGCGACCTGACAATGGCCGACAATGTAAAAAGAATCTTTTCTGAGCGAAGCCGGTTTTTGGTACACCCCAGAGGAGAAAACCTTTGCGCCCAATGCAAAAATCTTTTCTGAGCGAAGCCAGTTTTTGATACTTCCCAGAAAACAAATTTTCTGAGCGAAGCCAGTTTTTGATATGAAATAACTCCCAATACAATGAAATAACTCCTAATTCCCAAAATAAAATGAAATAAAACCCAACAAAAATTTCATTGGGAGTTATTTCATAATGCAATAACACCCAACAAAAAATTATGAAATAACTGCCTCCTATGCGGTAGGAGTTGTTTCATAAAAGTCCCAAGTATGAAAAATTTGTTGGGTGTTATTTCATTTTTTCGTGGGGAGTTATTTCACGGTACCTGTACTCACTTCATCTTAATAAAAAGAAAGCGTTGAAGTCTTTATTAAGTTATAATATGAGAACTAGTTGAAAAGCCGTTAAAAAAAAAATTAAGTCGTTAAAAGTATTTAAAAATGCTAGGGAAATTATTTCTCTGACAAAATATTGTAAAAATCAAATGAAAATACAAAGACGGTGGGCCATTTAGAGTTTTCACGGATACCGAGCTTGGATCGATAGGCGATTGGTGTCCGATGTAATATCGATGGATGCAAAGTTGTTGACGCTTGCTAGCAACAAGTAGCGAGAATCGGTTTGGAAAGATTTCAATAACTATAGGCTTTTTCTAATAAATGCGTACAGAGTGGCTTTTGTATGTTGGTGTTTCCCTTGCAATTTTCCATTGAAAAAATCATTTTAAAGCAAACAAAGTTTAAACTGTTTTTCTTATAGTTCTTCAGAACTATATTTCTAGTTCTCCTGAACTATAATTGTATGGGAGGTGCGACCACCACTAATGCAATTCCGACAATTTTTAGCCTAACTATGTAAAATGATAAGAGACCTATTCGGACAATGTTTGAAGAATCTTGCAATTATATGTAGTTCTCAAGATATTTAGAAATAACTATTTACTTTGTATGAGAGGTAACCTTCCTCCAGTTCCGATGCTTCCCATTTTTGGTTAAAGCTCATGTCACTGATAAGAAATTTAATCATGTAAAGTTTCAAGACTTTCAGTATTATAGTTCTCTAGATATTGAAAATGATTTTCTGTATTCATGAGCGCCATATCGGGAAGAAATGCTTCCATAAAGCGTTTATCAATCTCAAATATGCCACTCGATCGGGAAATCTTCTTCCTCTTCCTCGAAAGAACAGTCCGTGGATACCCTCCAATCTCTAACAAAATTATCATTACGGTTCGACAGTGTCATATCTATAACCGCTTGTCTATCTTTGTTCCTGAACATGGGCGTTCAGGATTATTTTTATTAATCCAAGGTTCTTGGATCAGAGCCCGTCAGTCTGTGATCGGATGAGAAATGTTGACAATTCTGCGGAAACCGCTTCACAATAATGCAAGTTTAACTGCACCACTAGCAGCCTCCTTGATAGTGTCATGTTTCGAGTACTGAAACCTGACAGTGTCAAGACCAAAATTGACAACACCCCTCACCATATCCAAGACTTCCTGGGATTTCCGATCCATTGCGAACCGGAAATCCCTGACAGTATTCTTCTTACACACCATTGAGGCCACCGACTTCCATTGGTTGTAAGGAGATTATCTTTTTGTTTGGCCAATACTGCCGGTTTCCACCGGTCTTACTGGGGATGGAATCCACATTGTCACTATTAACCCTAGTGGTAACTCCGAGGCGTGTATGACTTCCAGTTTTGTGGCTAGATTAAGATCGCCCACTGTGGTTTTTAAAAATTCAATACAATTTGAAATATGAATCAATTGGGGGATTCAAACGGTCTGCTATTAGGTCGTATTGTCATAATGTCCAAAAATATTTCAGTTTAAACAAATTGTTGTTGTGCTGCAAACAAAAATAGTGTTATTTTATGGCAAAACAATAAACATAGTTCAAAAAGTCTTATTAGTTTAGAACTTTTTTTTTTTGAAACACAACAAAAATTTGTTTAAACTATAATAATATTTAATACGACCTAATAGCCGACCGTTTGAATCCCCCATATATATTTAGGTTCCATCCTAAATCAACTTGTTTTTAGAAAGTCATACGGACGGACATTTTGTTCATTCTTTTTATTTTTTCTGTTAAACAAAATACTTCGGTTCTCTCAGAAGGATGGATAGCTAAATCTTAGAATTACAATATTACACAGAATATATGTATATGGGAACTATACCAATATATCGATGTGTTAATATGGAATGAGAAAATCAATGATGGAAATAAACATGTTATTGAAAAATAGTTTGCTAAAACAGAAATACATTTCCAAATTTGCTTATATTTTTTTAATATTCATACTATACTTTATTTTTTCTTGAAAATATTCGATTAATAAACTGCATTTAAATAAAACAACTTATATTTCACTATGGTTACATTTGTTACTAGTCTAAATTTGTTTAACTATTACATTATTTACCCTCCCTCAATAAACTTAATCTTAAACACATACATACATAGAAAATTCACAAAAGTTTGACTTTTTTTACTTCAACTGATAAATGTATTTGACCATAGAGGTCAATTACATTGAATTTGATACACATTTTATTATGGCTGCTAGAAATTATAAAAAAAAATCTCTAAGCAAGTTAATCATATTTAATAAATATACTATGTAATTTAAATTGCCATTACATGAATCAAAAAGCAAACACAAAATGCCCTAAATATAACTTAAGATTCCTTAATACACAATAATCACAAAATAAAACAAATATCCTAACAAAACTAGACAAAACTAATTTTATATTTATTTACAATTACAATATTAACATAAAAAAAGCTAACTCTAACAAAATGCCTCTTTTAGTCTTTTAACAAACTTCATCTAAAACATTAAGCCTAAATGAAACTTAACAAAAAATATATATTATGTATAATACTCATTGAGGAATGTTCTGTATGTACTTAAACCTCGAATCTAAATCAGAATTGTTAAACAGAAATTGAAAATCAAACGACAAATTATGTTTTAATAAATATTAAATAAAGTATTGAACTTACGTTTGAAAAACAGAACAATGCCAAATTAGAAACTCAAATTTGTTAACAATAAGACAAATAACAACGTTGGAGACTGTATAAAAATAATTTTTTTTTATTTAATAAAAACAAATTTATCTGAGAACAAGATATTTTAATAAAACAAAACAAAAAACGTATTACTTTTATGAAAATAATTATATAAACATTTTATAACTGCCCGAATTTTATATAAATACAAGCAAACAATGTATTTAATTAAATATTATAAAAAACTATAAAGTATTTCGTTTAGCTTTTAATACCTTATTCAAAATACATTTTATTTGATTACTAACTTTTGTTATTAGAATTTACTATACACTTTATGTAAAGGGTCTTCCAATAGCGACTTTAACAGTTGATGATAACGGCCATATTGTTGAAGCTACATCTGTCGAATTGGTTGTTTTTTATTCAGTTTGTTTTGCGAAATCACCACGGACGGATATAGCGTCCAACAGCAAGTGCAATGGATGAAATTGTTTTATCAAAATGGGTGTTTTGTTCGGACAAGGATCCGCGCACTTCGCCCATTTTACGGTTAGGCCCATTTCTGGATGAATGGGTATGTTAACAAACAATATTGTCAAGTTTGGGACGATACCAATCATCATGAGATTTAAGAGCGTCCAATACATACAGAAAAAGTTACTGTTTGGAGGCGTCATCGGTCAATATTTTCTTGAAAATGGCCAGGTCCATCATCCCCGTCAACGGCGAGCGTTTTAAGTCGATGATTACCAACGACATGTGGTTTCAACAGGACGGCGCTACGTGCTACACAGCTGATCCACATTGGAAATTCTGCACGAGCGATTTGAGGGCATGGTCATCTCACATGGAGGTGATGTGAACTGCCTAACGAGAACGTGCGATTTGAACCCGTTAGACTTTTTCTTGTGGGGTTTTCTGAAGTCGCAGGTCTATCTACAAAGCCAATATAAACCATGCTATCGGTAAAAATCCAGCCTGATTTATGCGACATTTATGTGCGGCGGAAAAATACCATATATAATCGCATCGATATACAAAACGAATACAAAATTTCGATGATATCTTTGATACACTCCGTTTTATTTAAATTTAAAGATATGATAGCGATTAATGAAAGACCCTTTATTTGTTTGCTAAATAATAATCTGTAAATTATTGTAGTTTTCTTAACATTTATTATAATGTTGATAATTTGTTTTATGAATAAGGCATTAAGTAGTTTAAACAACTCTATATACATTCTTTTGTACATTAAGTATTTTAATTATTAATGATAATATTATCTTAATTCAAACACTTGAAATGCATTTAACTTGATAATATTTTTAGCTAATTTTAATCTTATAATTTTCTTTTACTTTATTTTATATATATTGTTTTATAAAATAAGCAATTTTAATAGCTTTTAATTGATCAAAAGTAATTTTAATTGAACATAATATAAAGTTATAATATATTAAAGATTCTAATAAATTTAATATAAATAAATAAATATTTAAGATTATTTTATAAGCCAAGAAATACTACCAACCAACAATACATATTTATACATAATTATTGAAAAATTATATAAAGAAATTTTGAATAAATGCGAAAAAAAATTAATACTTTTTTACATAACTTAACAATGTGTCGATTATTTATTCTTTAAGTGTAAAATTCTTAAGATGTGAGGTCATTATGAGGATTCCAATCATTAGCAACAAAATTTCATAAAGAAAAAAATGTTGGTGCCGAGATCTTATTAGTGGCTTTGTGTTAGGTGTGCATTGATTGGTAACTTCAATAATGTTTTTAATATTTTTCCCACGTGTAGCTTGAATCTACCTTCATTTTTTAATATTGACTGTCATAAGTAAATTCGGGTGCCCTTTTCGTAATTTATTTTAACATTATCTCCTCATAGCGAAAAAGTTGTCGCAATGACCGAAATGTTTTTTGCTATATTTGTGGTGAATATTTTATACCAAAAATCGATTTTTAGTATAAAAAACTCAAATATTTTAAATCGTTGATAACTTTCTAAATTCTGCGATTTTAAGGAAAACAAGCTCAATCTGTGATCACTCATATTTTATACCAAACATCGGTTTTTAGTATAAAAAACTCAAATATTTTAAATCGTTAATAACTTTGTAAATACTGTGATTTTAGGGAAAACAAGCTCAATCTGTGATCACTCATATTTCATACCAAAAATCGAATTTTAGCATAAAAACCTCAAATATTTTAAATCGTTAATAACTTTGTAAATACTGCGATTTTAGGGAAAAAGCTCAATCTGTGATCACTCATATCTTATGCCAAAAATTGATTTTTAGTATAAAAAACTCAAATATTTTAAATCGTTGATAACTTTGTAAATACTGCGATTTTAAGGAAAACAAGCTCAATCTGTGATCACTCATATTTTATACCAAACATCGATTTTTAGTATAAAAAACTCAAATACTGCGACTTTAGGGAAAACAAGCTCAATCTGTGATCACTCATATTTCATACCAAAAATCTATTTTTTGTATAAAAAACTCAAATATTTTAAATCGTTGATAACTTTGTAAATACTGCGATTTTAGGAAAAACAAGCTCAATCTGTGATCACTCATATTTTATACCAAAAATCGATTTTTAGTAAAAAAAAACTAAAATATTTTAAATCGTTAATAACTTTGTAAATACTGCGATTTTAAGGAAAACAAGCTCAATCTGTGATCACTCATATTTTATGCCAAACATTGATTTTTAGTATAAAAAATGCAAATATTTTAAATCGTTGATAACTTTGTAAATACTGCGGATTTAAGGAAAACAAGCTCAATCTGTGATCACTCATATTTTATACCAATAATCGATATTTAGTATAAAAAACTCAAATATTTTAAATCGTTAATAACTTTGTAAATACTGCGATTTCATGGAAAACAAGCTCAATCTGTGATCACTCATATTTTATACCAAAAATCGATTTTTAGTATAAAAAACTCAAATATTTTAAATCGTTTATAACTTTGTAAATACTGCGATTTTAGGGAAATAAGCTCAATCTGTGATCACTCATATTTTATACCAAACATCGATTTTTAGTATAAAAAACTCAAATATTTTAAATCTTTAATAACTTTGTAAATACTGCGATTTTAGAGAAAACAAGCTCAATCTGTGATCACTCATATTTCATACCAAAAATCGATTTTTAGTATTAAAAACTCAAATATTTTAAATCGTTAATAACTTCGCAAATACTGCGATTTTAAGGAAAACAAGCTTAATCTGTGATCACTCATATTTTATACCAAAAATCGATATTTATGTGTTTGACATGTATTTAGTTTTTGTTACAATAACAAAACGCATGTTAAATTTCCACTCAAAGTACTCGTTCGCTATAGAAAAACAGCACATTGATAACTTAGTAAATACTGCGGTTCACTTAATAAAAAAAACTAAATTGTTAATATTTATATTTTGAAGCAGTAAATTTATTTTATTACATATGTTAATACATTATAAGAAACAATTCTTACAAGAAAATATGTTTTGGCATATGATACTATAAATATATACCCTGAAAAAAGAAAGTGGAATATTTATTTATTCATTCAAATTTTTAAATTTCCATGGCAAATTTAATTAAAAAAAATGTTTACAATTATATTTGTAAAACTTTATATACGAGTAGTATTTTATAAAAAAATGAGTTTATTTAAATTAATGTGCATTAACATTAGTAAATTCGTCAATATATTAAAATCTACTAAATGTTAATAACGCTCATGTGGTAAAATAACATCATATCTCAAAAACTTAAGTTTCGAGAAAATTTATTATGTTTATAAAAATTTCTAGATTGTTTATCACAAAAAAGAAAGAAATGTGCATAAATATGAAATATGTTAAGACGCAAAATTGTTTAAATATTTATAGGTATAACACACATTAAATAGGAATGTGTTTCGTCGCATTTTATTATATACACATATACAAGCAACAAAGACAATTATAAAATTTCTATTATAAAAAAGATACTACACAAATTATTACATACAAATAACTTAGACGAAAATAGAAGTGTTTACTTTTACTTATTAACTAAATTCAACATAGAATTCAATCTGTTTTAGGTTTTAAATCATTTACTGTAGGCTGTAGGAATTCCTCAACAATCGCACTAACCATACGATCTAAAGTTTCTCTTAAGGACTGCCAATCTTTTTCTTCTGGCTTTGCACACAATTCGGCATAATATTTAATCTTTGGTTCGGTGCCACTTGTGCGCAAAGTAATAACTAGGCCATTTTCAAAAGTAAATGTTATCATTTGTGAACTGGCACTCACAGGTAGACGCGCTTTACCATCTGCCTGCGCTGTATCGACACCAGTTGTCAAATCTCTGACAGTTTTAATGGCAAACTCACCATTGAGTATAGACTGGGGATACGTATTAGGTTTGCCATCTTGGAAGTTACGCAAACGTTCAAATATTCGGTTAATAACAGGAGCTTTATCACAAAATAGATACGAACAATTTGTGCAATGGTAGCCATATTTTTCATAAATCTCATTTAATTTCTGTGTTAGATTTATGTCCTGAGTTTCTTTGATGTAGCAAGCCATGGTGGCTAGATGTGTGGCCGCACTTACGCCATCTTTATCGAGTACAGCTGTGGAAAACATAAAGCCTATAGCTTCTTCGAATGCAAACAAAACTTGTTTTCCTTCGTTCATTAGCTCAATGCCACGATTGCCCATCCACTTGAAGCCGGTAAGAGTTTCCTCAAAATTATAACCATCCATGTGGCCCATTGAGCGTAAAATTTTGGAACTAACAGTGCTGGCCAAGAGATAGCAGTCAGATAAATTCACATCGGGATGAAGAGTTTTGTAATTTTCAACAGACCACCATCCTATAAGTGCGCCAAGTTCATTGCCATTGAAAACCTAGAAATTATAAACAAATATTTTATTTGGTCTGCTAGTATTTCAGTATTACGGTATTCGGCCAAATTTTGAACGAATACTGGCATTAAGTCCCATTTTTTGGACTAATCCAAATATTCGGTAATTCTTGATAAATACGATATAAAATCACACAATTTTCTGTTTCTGCACAAGCTCTATCTAGAAGACAAGACGATCGCATTGCAAAATTGCTCATTTTCTTTACTCACCTTCCATTGTCCAGTTTTTGGATCCTTCTCCGCACATGCCAGACGGTCGGCATCTGGGTCATTGGCCAAAATGGTTGTCACCCCTTCAGCTTCGGCTAGTTTAATCGATAATTCTAAAGAGCTTTTACCCTCTTCAGGATTTGGAAATTTGACTGTTGGAAATTCAGGATCAGCCTCCTTTTGCTCTTCTACGGGTAAAATTTCTGGCAAATTGGCCTCTTTGAAAGCCTTATCGACATAGGGCCAACCCACACCGTGCATGGCTGTATAAACGAACTTTAATTTACCCAAAGATTTTTGTTTCTCATTGATTTCCATGAACTTTGCTGGTATATTTGCCTTCAAGGTTGTGTAGTAGGCTGTGTACATTTCTGCATAGGGATCTTCTAAAAGAGCCGAGCCCTTTAAAATATCTGTATTCCAAGAGGAATCTTTTGGTTCTAAATTATCGAGTATAGACTGTTGTATACCCTTGTCGTGGGGCGTAATGATCTGAGCACCATTGCCCCAGTACACCTTATAGCCATTGTCCTCTTTGGGATTGTGCGAAGCGGTCACCATGACACCAGCCAAACACTTCTTTTGTAATATAGCAAAAGGAACAAAAGGCGTAGCCACCATACGAGTATAGAGATAAACTTTAATGCCACTCTGTATAAATATGGTTGAGGAAAGTTCGGCGAAACGTTTGCTATTGTAACGGCCATCATAACCAAATACAATGCCACGTTCATATTCTTCAGGCTTGTATTGTTGCTTAACATACTCACACAATCCCTGGGCAGTTTGAACAATGACCAAATCATTCATGGAATCAAAACCGGCACGCATACATCCACGCAAACCGGCCGTACCAAAGGCCAAACGTTCCAATAATCGTTTACGCAATTGTTCCCAATCTTTAGTCTCAATCATTTGTTTAATTTCATTTATGGTGTTTTCATTGCGGTCCCATTTTAGCCATAATTGTATTTGATCGTCCAATTTTACGTCACCCGAGTATGTAGCCATTTTAATTACAACTTTTATATGCGTCTCTGAATGTGCTTATTTGTGAAAAACAACTTTTTCACCTTATCTTTTACGGAACAGCTGGTTATTTGATTTGATGACTGTTTTCTAGTCTCGTATCACTGTTAATAATCAAGGTCGACTATGCCGATACCTTCTTTATATACAAATGTGACGAAAATCTTGTCTGCAAAAAAATCTAAAATTAATGTTTTATATGTATATTATTAAAAGAACTGCCAAATTGTTTTGATTATGGGGCATTACCCTTAAATTTATGTATGTCTAATTGACGCCACCACCTCAGTTTTTGTGTATCGATTTTTTTGTTTACTTGCAAATGTTAAATTAATAAAAACTGCACTTATCAAATACCGTCCGACGTTAACAACACGAACAAAGAAATACGAATGCCAAATTGATTACAATTGGCGCCGTAACTGCTGACGACTCTGTGTTTACATAAATTGTCTATGCATTGAGAATCAACGCCTTGTTGCTGACCACAATCCGACATGTTTAACTATTAAAGTTTGTATATTTTATCTAATTCTCTTTAGAGTATTGCTAAGATTGTGTAAGTTTTTCTTGGCAAATTTTAAATTTTGCCTGATAATTTTGTTTCTTTTTAAAACTTTGTTGGTTATTTTGTTTAAAAATTTTGCATTTTTGTCGCCTTTTGATTTTATGTAGTTTGCGGTTATAATTGTAATCTGTCTCAGCTGACCGGTGTTTTTCTCTCCCTCTTTTGAGAAAATACAATGCTGTGCCAGAGTTGCCGAGTCTATTTTCTAAGCTTTTGTTTATTTGAGCGTTGCCAGGTTGATAATTTTATCAATATTCATTTCTTCAACTATTTTTAATTTTGCTCCATATGGGCATTTCCATCTGACGTGACATATAGATTGAAATAGATTTTTCAAAAATTAGAGTAACTTATAATTTGGTCTCAGAGCCAAATTAATTTCTTTGTCGCCAACTTATCCTACTAAATACTAATTAAATTAAACAAATAAGAGTGTTTTATTCGGCATTGCCAAATTTTGTATATAGGGGATCGATCCTTACAAAAGTTAGTAGAAAGATTTAGGTTCATATATAACTCATCTTGAAAAAGTTTCAAGAGTTTAGTTTTTTATATACGAGAAGTTTCAAGAGTTTTGTTTTTTAGACCCCTTTCTCACTAGGCAATTTAGTTGCGCAATTCTCTTGTGTTTGTAGAATCCAGAGGTAATGTCGGGTTAAGGAGACGAAAATTTTGCATGCTATTTTGTTGTTGGGCAAGAGACTTGCCCAACAACTCGTATGTAAAAAACTAAACTCTTGAAACTTTTTCAAGATGAGTTATATATGAACCTAAATCTTTCTACTAACTTTTGTAAAATTAAATTAATTTATCGGTAATATTTTCCATAATAAGAATATAGGTAATTTGTAACGTTTTTTGCACATACTTATTACCCGCTAAATAAAGACATGATTGCCAACACTAATAAATAACATAACTGCTTTGAAAATACAATTACGTCATATTAATATATACAAATGCTGATTGTTATGAAAACCAGTGATATTAAAACAGCTGTTAATTAACCTATAATCGATGCTAGGGGTGAGCTAAGTGAGCTAAGGGCTGATTTAAAAGTAGCATAATGCTTTCAAATAACAGTGCTGTAATAGCAAACTGTAACATATCTGTGGGCATTATTAAATAAAAGCTTTCAGTTGACCATTGATCGTAAGTTGGCAACGCTGTTTGAATTCGAATATTCAGTTAAAGAACATTGTAGAAAGTACACCAGAGATGGCGTATGATCTAGAATATTCGAACTTTGGCAGTTAAAGAGCAATATAGAGTGCAGATGGCAGTGTTATAAATAGTGGCAGAGGTTGCAGTCGTTAGTGAGTTTATCAGAGACGCTTTTCGAATAAACATCAACTGAGTGCCTTAAAGTGTGTTGTGTTTTTCAAGTAAATTCGTGTACATTATAAATTGTGTATGTATTTCTGCGAATTTGCAAACGTGTATAAAAAAACATTGAGTGACTATTTAATTATGTTGTTGTTGTACATTTTTAAATAAATAAAGAGTTTTTACAATTTTCAAACTACTAAACGGCTTTTATTTGCAATCAAAAGTATCCGGTTTATTTAAAGGAAATAAACTAACGTTTTGAAAAGGTTAAAACGTAACAATATGTATAGACAAAGTTATATTTAGTTTCGAAATCGGGCTTTGTATTGGTATTGAATTAGAAATAATTTGTAAACTTGAGGGTTTAGAATATAAAGCAGTTATGATATTATTATTTTGATTTATAAACAAGTAAGAGGAGCTATATCTTATATAATATTCACCAAAGGATACTTGAAGATAAAAATTTAAAAAATGATTTAGTAATCCAGATATACATAGATCAAACATCGATGTAGTCGTGGTGTTTTTTTTATATCTCAGCCATTTGTGGACGGATTTTTCCAAATTTAAATAGCAACCGAACCGAATCAGAACTGTAGCAGATATTTTGATATATAAATTATGTATGTAGGTTATTTGGGGACTTCGGAAAGTTGATTTCGACAGACAGACTGACATGCAATATGGACTCTGCTATCTATAACGATCCAGAATATATATATATGTATACTTTATGGGGTAGAAAATTTGTTTTTAAAATTAAATATTTTGTAAAAATTTAAATTAATTTTTTAATTCGCAAAAAAGTATTTGAATTTTCTACATCTCATTGCATTTTCATTACATCTCTATTATTAACCTTTAAGTATTTGTGCAGTATACATTAATTTGAAACACAATTTGTGTATAGTTTTCATTTATTTCTAATATTATGTATTTGGTCTACCAGAATTATGAGTTTTCGTTAAGGCCTCATAGGTTATATCGTACTGTACGAGAAATATAAATAATGCTGATATGGCCACCAAAACCTATAAAAATAAAACAATTTTAATTAACAAACAATTTGAACAGTAAATAAAAGATAATACTAACCGATGTTATAAAATTCATATTTAAAGCTGCTATGCCACATACAAAATTGCTTCGGGTATCAGACATTAGTTGTAGTATAAAAAGGCGTATCTGTAATATAAAAAAATATGTGGTTATATATGTAATTGAATTAAAATTTGTGCACTAAAATTCCTTTGAAATCTTGAGTTCGTCCATCTAAAAGTCCATCCGTTTTCCAAAAATTTTAAAATTAAAAAAAGTCGGCCAAAAAATGGAATGTTTAATACGATCAGTTAGAATTTTACGAGAAATTCTATATATGATTGTCAGGGTTACAGTTCAATACTTACCGTGGTTTCAACTGTCTGATGTTTGAACTTCAATGAGCTCAGCAATACTGTAGCCTTACTTTTCTAAAATTATAAAAAGATAGCAAAGAATTAATTAACAAATAAAAATAGTTTTCGGGAATTAGTCAATCTTAAAAAGGATAATATACAGGAAAATATATAAAGTTTCACTAAAACCTGAAATTATTCACCATATTCTGTATATTTTGATTGTAATACAAAATCAAAAACATTTTTCCAACATGCATAAAAGCCCACGCAAATGAGTAAATGGTCCAAGCGGGATTCGAAGTACCCCATGAATTCAAGTATTTATACAACAAAAATACATTTACACTCAAATTGATAAACGAACCAAAGTACACCAGAAGTATAGAAATCGAGAAATGATCATTAACACTTTTGGTGAATTCCTCCAATTTTGCAAACAAACTACGAATTAAATGTAACTGATGGCGAAACTTCCAGACCTCGTTAGAACTGGATGTATTCAAAAGTTTCTCTAAAAGAAAATATAATTTCTCGCCACGTTTATAGACGACGAAAAGCAGGGCATAATATTGAACTAGCGAGATGTGGATGATGACATTCGGTAATATGTAGACGGTATTGGTGCGAAGGAAATTCAAAATTTTACCATCATTGTAGAAATAACCGATTATAATGGTAGCAATGAAATGAAGTACGATCAAAGCCATATGTTGGCGTAAAAATCTCCTTATATCGCCATAATTAATTCGTATTTTCATTTCGAGCAATGTACGATCTAAATCTAGTATGAACATTTGAAATTTCCAATACATTTCACGGCGAAAGTTAATAATGCGTATTAACTCCAATAAGTGGATAAGATACACCAAGTATTCACTGAAATATAGAGGCTTCTGTATGGTGGGCAATTCAATATTCGATAAGGTATACTCATCGTAAACGCAAAAGGCCAGAAAGGTATAAATACTTAAACACCAGATCACATGCAGCCGATAAAGTATTAGGTCCTTTCTTTGTATATTACTTCTCGGCTTGTGTATACCCATGGGAGCACTTATGAAAAGCTGGGATATTATTAGGAAATCTTTGCTGATTTTATACAATTGTTTTTCCATTTGCTGTCCCTTTTGCTCTTTGTCATTTTGTACTTTGACTATAAAATTTAAGGGATTCGATTTGTTAGGCGTTTTTTTGAATAACTTCATGTTGTTCCTCCAGTATCAGACTATTAAATGACTCGTTCTTAAAATCGTTGTGAATTAGGTGTTGAATGCTGTTTGGGGTTTTTATTTTAACACTTGGTTTAATAAATGTTTTTATAATTGGTGAATTGTAATTAATTATAAATTAGTTGTAGGGGATGTTTAATAAGGAAGTTGAAGTTTGTTGTGAGTTAACGAGGGCATAGAATGGTTAATTGTAAGTAGGAGTACAGGTACGTTTAACCCTTTGTAATTGAGCTTCATGGTTAATTAATTGAATCTCATGCAACAGGCTAAAGAACTGGTTAAGCCGAATTTTATCATGAGTGGTAAGTTGTTCATTCTGTTTGTAATTTAGACAGTTTTCAATTGCGAACTCATAAAGAAAAAAAGTTGAACTATTATATCATGTTACACAATAGTCCAAACCGCAATCCTAAAAAACCAAAAAAAAACATACTATTTTTTGTATGCAATTTTTTTTGGTGAAACTTGATATAATAATTCAACTATTTTTCTATAGATTTTTGACATTTATATCTTTTTGGAAATAAAATTCGGTACAGATTATAACTACATCTATTTAAATGCATTTCCAATTTTTACAATATAAATATTGACCATTGTTAACAATGACCTTTTCCTATCTTTCTGGCAACATATTGTTACGTTTTTACCTTTTAAAACGGTGGTTTATTTCCTTTAAATAAACCGGAACTTTTGATTGCTAATAAAAGCAGTTTAGTAGTTTAAAATTGTAACAACTGTTTAAATAGTCACTCAATGTTTTTATACAAATTCACAGTAATACACACACTTAAATTACACTTTATAATGTACAAGAATGCAGTTGATGTTAACTCTAACAGCGCCTATGATAAACTGACTACCGACTCTGCCACTATTTATACACATCGCCATCTTCCTTCCGATAGCTTCAACAGTGATATTAACGGACAAAACTATAATGGTAGAATTTCTGATCGCAAGTGATGATTCGGTGCAAAAATAATTTTCTTTCAAGCATAATTTCGTACATGCAAAATCGTCTTTCAAAGTATCTCGGAATTTCCCTGCTTTTGGATGTATTCTGCTGCTCGCAAACGTTTTGAAATTGCTGCTTGAGTAGTTCCAATGATTTTGCAGGCTCTTGTTGAGTTCGACAACAATCTTCATGGTGTAATGCCTCCAATTCTTGGTCTTCAAGTCTCTTTCCCTTTGGCCGTCTCACAAATGTCCAATCACTGCCTCTTAAATTGTATTGGGATATAATTATCAACAAAGAAAAGTATTCCATTTCTGTCTCGATCTTTTTAAATTATGAAAATTTCTTCAATTCTCTTGCTATTAAATTATTTTGCCTTGGAGTAGTTTTACGGGAAGTTATCAATAACCTGATATTGGAAATTAGTTCTCTTACAGTTATTCACAGGGCAAATAAAAGGTTAAAGGTTAAAACAACGTACTGTTCGTATACAATTTACCAAAGAATATTTAAAAAGGTCGAGATAGAATGGATGAATCACTTATAAGATGGCCGAAGGGAAATATACTGGATCTCTGCTTTTCCGGGAAAGACATGGGTCCAATTTATATCATGAAAGATACTATGACTGGAATCGGATATACATAGGATTTTGGTTCATATTTCTTTGAAAACGAAGATGACCTGGCCAGTGTCAACGGCGAGCGCTATAGGTCGAAGATTACCAACTTCTTTTGTCCTTAATTAAATGATATGGACACCAACGATATGTGATTTCAACAGGACGGCGCTACGTGTCACGAAGCTCATGCCACATCTCACGTGGAGGTGATGTGCGATCTCGTTAGACTTTTTCTTGTGAGGTTTTCTTAAGTCGCCACAACCACATTGGCTCTCAAAGCCAACATAATCCATGTCATCGATCAAATTCAGCCAGAGTCATGGAAAATTTTACATTTCGGATGCGCAAAACCCAGCAAAGCTGGGCCGAATATTTGCACGATGTTATATTCCATCGATATTCCTTTCAAACGAATAAAAAATTTCGATTTTATCTCTGTGTTTTATTGAAATTATAAGATACGAAGCTTTAAGATAAGAAGTTTTTATAAATTGTAATGAATTGGTAGACCACGTACATAAAAAACCTTTGGTAAAGCGAAGGTTAAAGTTACCATTAACTATAACGGCAAGTTGTAATAATGGCCCTAAAACTCACTGGCTATTCGAGGAGAAACCCCCGGTTTCTTCGATATTCGAAATGTGAGCTTTTCAAAAAAACCGAAACCGACCTTACCAAAAAAGCCGGTTATAATAGATGTCAATGAAAATTACTATTTACTTGCCATCAATGCTTGGAATATCGACTGAGAAGGAAGGAAAGGTTTTCAGAATATGTAGTTTGTATATATGTACATAAATTTAAATTTAACACAAGGTTTATTAAAGATTGCCGTAATTCTCTCCTCCCGTTCTATCCGTTTATTCTATGGCCGTTATAATCATTTCAGTAGATTAAATTTATTGAATATGTATATTCAAAATGAAGTTGTGTGATTTTTTAATATTCCTACATAAATCTGTACCAATTAAAATATGTAATTAATCAACACCAAAAGGATACAAAATTCTTTGAAACAATCAATAAACATTATAAATAATTAATAATTCACAACAAAAATTAATTAATTATTAAACACATGCTAATTAAATACCACAAACAGATATTAAAACTAAATAACACTGTTCCATTTCCTGGGCCAGTTGAGTATCGACAAGCGTTCCGGTTGAAGTGCTCTTTTAAAAATGGCCGTACGAATACATCAACGCAAATACAATCAACAAAATGAACTGCAATCAAACGTCAGAGACAGAAATTCATTGCTAAATATTTTGAAAGTTCTACGCATTATATTGCAATTTCTGGGAGTAGTACCAATTATGGGAACATCGAAAATTTTGACTCGATTGCAGCAAATCTGGTGCTCACTTTTGTTACTGCTAATATGGGTAATGTGTGGTCAACAGACCCAAAGTTTACCGGAATCGTTTACAACCATTGAAAAAGGATTTTATTTAAGTGAATTGATATTTAATTCAATGTTACCCGTGCCCATTTATTTCATCAGTTTTGTTAATCGAACGAAATTTCTTAAAATTTACGAACATATAGTCAGTATCTATGAACAATTGAAACTTTGCCGTGGCTCTGAGATACGACCTCCTACACCGATATATCGCCAACTCAAAAAAGAAGTTTTATTGCTAACATTTCTACTTTTTTCATTTTATTTATTTTGTATTTTAATTAATGTGGTCAACAATCATGGCTTTACTATCTACGTTATGCAATTAGTTTGTGCCTTCCATTTGCCCAATATGTTGATTAGTACAAATTTATGTCTCTATTGGTTGACCTTACGTGTCATATCTCTTTCGAATTCTTATTCGAATACCATTTTAGAAAGCTTTCACGAGTTCTCAATTCCTCCCAATTCTTCCAGTTTAAATATTACTCATCTTTCTAGTTCACTTTGGTATAAACAAGAATTTTTTACTTTTAATATTAGAAAGTCTTTAAAGTACAATGATATTTTTATAACCCTTACCGAGATCAGTTCAAGTTTGGATCAGTTAAGGCGTGAAGTAACTGATATATTTCGTTTAGTTTTAATATTGAATTTTGTTAATTCATTTATGATTTTGTCCATACAATATTTTGCGGTCTATAAATATTTCGATAGTCCAGATGTGCGTAAAATGTTGGTGTTTTTATTGAAATTTGCTCGTCTCGTGCTGCATACGTTTAATATTATTTTTGTTTTATGCTCGAATAATGCTATAATTAAAGAGGTAAGTAAAATAGCGACTACAATAAGCCTAAATAGAAGTCGAACGTTTGGTAGTTTTATAAAAATATCGGTTTTATAAACTATCAAAAGTTCTTTTAGAAAATATTTTTTAAAAAAATCTATTTATAATATGTTTTCGCCGAATTTTTAGTAAATTTTATAGTTCCTTCATTTTTAAAAATATATTTTATATAGAGTATAATACATATTTTCTCTCTAGAGATTTCAGTTATTGTTGTGATGTTTGTATCTCACTTAATCTAAATCGACTATTTCAGAAGTGTCATACTATTTATATTCTGAATAGTTTGCCTGTGGAAGCTTTAGATATGGAAAGGAATATAAGCGGATTTCTGTTACAATTAATGGTACGTAAACATACGGTGTCGGTATGTGATATATTTGATCTGGATTTGACATTCATACTTTCGGTAAGTAGTTATAATTATAATTTAGATATATACATATGTATAGTGATTGACAATACAATGGAAACTTTAATATGTCGTAATTTAGGTTTTCAAAAACATAACCTTTTACCAAATATGTATGTTAGAGAGATTCACTTCGTATGGAGAGGAAAAATATGATTTTGTTATCCGTGTCAAGGTTAGGTTACGTGGGTTGCTCGCAATTTAGCGAGATCACTCGGAGGCCTTGTAGCCCATTGTGATACCCTTAGAAATACTATTCCCTTATGCTGAAAATTCGTACATAAAATGAGAATAGTTTCCCTCCCTAATTTCGTTGACTATGTGATTCTTGTGGTCCCCGTGGGAACCAACCGGTACTTCTAATAAATCTGATCATATTTACTAGTGACACATTTCTGAGACAGTCCAGATCATGGAAAAGAGCTCTACCAAGATGTAGTAGTCTATGCTCTTGTAAGGCTGGGCATTCACATAGAAGGTGCTGTACCGATTCCTCCTCCTCTTCATCTAAACAACTTCTACAGTAGCTATAACGTGGGTAACCCATACGTTCCGACATATGTCCAATCATACAGTGCCCAGTAATTATACCCGTAAGAAGCCTGATCGAATTCCTGCTAAGAGACAAAAGAGTCCTAGTTCTAGCCTCTGTCAGATTGGGCCATATCATTCTGGATATTCTACAAGTGATGATATTTGACCACCTGAGTTCCGTCTCGCTCAAAGCCCATTCATCTATCAATCTCGATACTGTCACCAGGGGAGTGTGAATATCCCTTTGCGTTAGAGATACGTCCAGGGACAACCCGTTGGTTGCGCACTCATCAGATACTTAATTTCCCCGGATGCCCTCGTGTCCTGGAACCCATATCAACTCGACGTGATGTTGTGTCAGTTGTGCCAGTGATTTGATACAATTGAGAAGACATTTCGACCTGATCACGCTGGAGTTAAGAGCCTTGATTGATGCAAGGCTGTCTAAGTAGATATGTATAGTCGAATTTTCGAGATTCAGTTCCCGGATTCTTCTTGCGGCTATATCGATGGCATAATTCTCTGCCTGGAAAACCGTGCAGGTATCGGGTAATCGAATAGACATCAAAAGGTCCAGCCTGCTCTGGTTTGGTTCGGTCGTAGTCTTGACTGGCCTGACCTCCACAACAGTAGTATTTAGCATAGCCTCATACTTCTGTATGTGGTAGGTATGTTTACGCCGTAAACGCTTTGCCCTGGTGGTCAAAGACGCGGGATCTCGTGAGTCCAACATCCTGACATACCGGAGAGGGCGTTTGTAGCCCGCCAACCTTTTCCGTTCGTCCTGTTCTGAGTCCTGTTTCTTGATTTTCTGTTCTGTGTCTCCCTTTGCAGGGCCATGGGCCTCCGGATTGTGTACGTCTTCCTACGCTTTTAGCGGCTCGGGGGACACCATGAGTAAGTCATCCTCATCAGTCTCATAAAGGTTTAACCCTTTCAGACCTGAGAGGTTGTCGTCACTGTCGTCCAAAGTCACTCCTTCCTGTCTTGTCAAAAAACTGTTCGGTTTGTTGTTAACCCCAGTAGCATCACCGACTACCAGACCCGGGGTATTCGTCTGATTCGTCGCAGTCACAGTAGCTCCAGTGGCACTCAGACCTGTGGCTTCCGCATGAGTACTCACGTTACCCTTGGAGATTTTAGCACCCTCGACCAAGGACATAGGGCCGTCTTTCTTATTTGACATTTCATGGGTCAGTTTATACCTCTATCATAGGTAAGAAAAAAGACACTGCCGCTCCACAGGAGTCAGACGCAGACCAGGATGCCGCTCAATGTGAGTCAGACGCATCCTGGATTTGAGTTTTTTACCAAAATCATTCGGACTAGGTAACCCAACCACAGTCCCGGACCGACATCAAAAAAAATTTAGGGTAATTTACCAGGACTTAGGCAGTTTAAAAGGTTCATTACTATGTCCAATTGTTGCTATCGCTCGGAAAGGGTGAATTGAGAATACTTACTGGATTATTCATCGGACACTGTGGCTTTAGGAATCACCAATTTATTTAAGGTAATGTTGCGAATGAACAGTGTATGTTTTGTTAACTTCAAGCTGAAACATCTGAATATATTCTATGCCACTGCCCAATGCTGGCAATACGCAGAACAAAATGGCTCGTAAAGGCCTTTATGGCACCGGGGGATGTAATGATCTTTCATCGAATAGATTAATTTGCTTCATACGCAGCCTAAATCTGTTATGATGAAACTTTAAGACTGCACAAAAGATTCTATGGGTCGTAGTGCGTGAAACTAACTAATAATAATATTAATAATCTTAATATTGTGATATTCCATAATTTATATGATTTTTCAAGGATTTACAAGAGCCCAATACCTAACCACAGGCCGAAGGTCTGGACATTTGGTTGGATTTGCCTACCGTGGTACAACATTGACATTATTGTTTGAATACCACTAAAGGGCCTTTTTTCATTGGTGGCATGATGTCAAATCGGGCCAGAAATATGAATTCTTTCTGTGCTGTTTTAATAAAGGTAAAACTGGAACTTTCGGAACTTTATAGGCCTTTAACCCTGCATTAGCTTTGACACTGCACACACAAGAATAAGAGCATATAACTTCACGAGCTGCTTTTCTGATAGAAGTGTTCGGTGCTATCCAAAAGACTTGTACGACTTATTTTGCCTTACCAATATCTGTTAGACCTTTTTTCCTTCCTGATCCAGATTTTCTTTCAATGTTCAATTCATTCTTATACTTTTTAATGACTTTTGAAACAGTTTGACGATGAACCTTCAATTCATATTGTATTTTTTTGAAAATTGTTTTTTCACATACTTTCTTTTCGCTGTCCATTTTGCTGAAATTAACAGTTATTAAGCTGGAGGTCCACACTACGCGTCTTCGCGTCACAGCATTGAGTGCTTTTCATACCTACTTCGCACTCTACGCTTCAAGTTACATGCAATGCCTTTTAAGCGTCAATTTTTTTGTTTTATTATTAAAAAAACTTCGGGTTTTCTGTAGCTTTTATTTATTTTTTCACCATTAAACTTGTTTTAATTTATTAAAATTTAAAAATACACATTAAAAAAGAATATAAATTGTCAAAATCAGCTGACATGTTCGTGCGCCGCTAGTGACGCTTATAAAAGTAGAAAGTAGATCTACTTTAAGCATTCTACGCGTCAAGGCATTCTACGCTTTTGTACTTGTAACTTGCATCGTAAAAATACATTGATTCTACTTTTTTGACAGCCGCGTAGAATGCGAGAAAGCGTAAAACGCGTGGTGTGGACCTCCGGATTTAAGCTGGCTACACACGGAATGATTTGTTCGCCTGATTTGTGATTGAAAATTTTCAATTAATTGTGATTTTGTGCGCGCACAGCCCCATTAACAAGTTGAACACGAACAAATCGCACTTACAAATCACCCGTGTGTGGGCAGCTTTAATGATTTAGAAAAGATAATATTTGACATATTTTTAAAAGCTAACGTGATTAAAAAATAATAATTTCTGCGACCAATGAATAGTTTTGGCTGTAATAGTATGTATAAGTTTTTTCTGACTCACTCTTTAGTTTGTTAGTTTTATTTTTAATATTAGTACTAGTTCGCTTGTTATCGGACATTCAATCTGGTAAACGTCATGTTTCAAACATGGATAATATGGGTAATGGTCCAGCTCACGAACAGTTATCACTACACCCAAACCAATGTAATGCTCGATTGAAGCAAAAAACTATCTGTGATAAAAAGCGAAGTTTTTTTTTTTTTTAAATAACTTAAATAACTTATTTTTATTGATGTTTCTCTAAAATTCTCCATTTCTAGATTATCAGTGCTTTATCTACTTATGTAATATTCCTGATACAAATTGACCTGGGTGCTGTTTCGATTGAAGAAAGAACTGCTACTAATGCCAGTTAATCAAACACCAACCACCACCATTTGAGGCGAAGCAGACAAAAAAGCCTGAAACAATTAGTATTGTTAACAATAAATACAAAATTTAGTACAAATTACCAAAAAAAATTAAACAATAAAATCAATTAGTAATAAAACTTATAACTATTACACATTACTCTAAAAGGATATTCTTTTATTTTATTTATCACAAAGAGAAATCTAATAAAAGGCGCTAGGTGAAATAATAAATCTGAATAATTGTGGCTTTTAGTTGAATTCCAGACTTTCTTAAGCAATGTACGACATACGCAAATTACTAAAAACGTTTTATCAAAAATTAACCAGAGTTTTAAAATTTATTGTGTATTTTATGAAAATAATCTTTAAAACTCTATGGTTTGTTATAAAATCAACGGTGAACTTTTGGTCCAGAAGAATGGGCAGTTTTCTGAGGAACGTGGGAGATGAGACTGGAATATTGGCATTGAAGTTGATGTTTAATCGGAGTTTACATAATTTGGAAAGGTAATAGAAAGATTAATGGTTTCTAACCTGAGGCCAAATTACCGCATTCGTGATCGAATGAGCTATTGTATAGAAAAATGATTTCGATATCGAAATTATGATAAAATGTACTAAATTTATTGGTCGATATCGGATGCCATAATCTCAAATAAGAAAATTAAAATTTTACTCGATATCGAATGCGGTAATTTGGCCCCTGGACTCTGTTCATATATAAATCTGAAGGCATCCTGATTTTCTTATTCTTTTGACAAATGTCAGCTGTACAAAAGTACTCGATAGTACTGAATTGTAGTTGTATGAATAAACCATACGTTTTTCTGTATTATTGGCAGCTGACATTGAACTGAAAAGTCACGAAAGTTTCACAAGTGATGCAGTCAGCACATTCCCTAGTCCATCACTACAAACTTAAAGTCTTCATGTTATTTAAATCCATTTTAGGATATTCTGGTTCTTAACATTTGTTGTCGCCATCTATGGAGCCCTTTTTATAACGAAATTTCAAATTTATCGTTACATTAATTCGCCAACAGTGATTTCAGTTGATCGTAATTATCGCGATTGGGTAGGTTTTATGCCGGCCATAACATTGTGCTATTACGATCACATCGATTCTTACAAGGCCAACGAATACATACTGGACAATTGGAATGTCTCCATAGTTGACGAGGACTATTTTTATTTCATGGACTTTTTATATGCTGTGGTTAATGCCACTGCTACCAATTATGCTGATTTGGCAAAATTTGCTGAGGATGAAAGATTCGATGATGTGGATTTATTTGATATTATTCAGGCTATAGATAAACCATTTGAACAGATTATAAACACGTTTGAGGGTAATTTTGAAGTTTCGGTGACTACGGCAATGACGGAAAGGGGTTCGTGTTATATTATGAATTCCGCTATAGGTGAAGTTTTGGGAGCAAAGTAAGTTTTTTTTTTTTAAATTTTGATTGCTCATTGAAGTATTAACTTTATATATTATCTTTTAGTTTCAGATTTAGTTTTCAAGCCTTTGAAGATTTGAAGAAACCTTTAAAATGCAAATTTGGCAAACAACAGTGTTTTATTAAAATTGATCTGCTGGAAAGTACGGGAGTGGTGAGTTTGTAATTAAAAGTAAAATTTTGATTATTATCGTATCAGAAGATACATTTTTAGTTCGTAAAATGATACTTAATGGTGTTTGAATTTCTTAGATAGATGTTCATTCACCTTTCGAAATATCTTCTACGGATGGCAGTGTTATAGCTTTACA
The DNA here is from genome assembly GCF_958450345.1 of Calliphora vicina. Classification (NCBI taxonomy): domain Eukaryota; kingdom Metazoa; phylum Arthropoda; class Insecta; order Diptera; family Calliphoridae; genus Calliphora; species Calliphora vicina. The sequence continues at coordinate 75,387,374 of NC_088784.1, forward strand.
GAAATCTGATGAAGTTATTGCTTCTTATAAGGTTTTGGAAACAATGTAAGTAAATTTTTATTTATATTTATGAGAAAATTTTTAGAACTTGCTTTAAAATAATTAGTTCTAACTACATCAGATCCCACAGAGGGGCAGAATCAAAATTGGAATGGGAATAAATCTGAAATTTGACGTGAGCGTAGCCAAGGACTATTCAAATTTATGTTATTAAAATGGGCCCTATAAATGCTTCAGGGGCGGCGATATGAGGGCTCAAAGTAGGGTACCTTCGACATGAACAATTTTTAAACACGTGCCATTTTTTGAAAAAACATGCTTGCTTGTGCTATTTACATATCTCTTATAATTTCCGAGTTTTTTCAGTTTGTCATTCCGTTTGTAATTTCCACAATATAATTTTCCGACCCTATAAAGTATTGTTACGTTTTAACCTTTTCAAAACGTTTGTTTATTTCCTTTAAATAAACCGGATACTTTTGATTGCAAATAAAAGCCGTTTAGTAGTTTGAAAATTGTAACAACTCTTTATTTATTTAAAATGTACAACAGCAGAATTAAATAGTCACTCAATGTTTTTTATACACGTTTATAAATTCGCAGAAATACAGACACACTTTATTATGTACACGAATTCACTTGAAAATACAGCACACTTTAAGGCACTCAGTTGATGTTTATTCGAAAAGCGTCTCTGATAAACTCACTACTGACTGCAACCTCTGCCACTATTTATAACACTGCCATCAAGGCGAATTTATACAAGGTGGAGTCAGTCAATCAGCTGTTTGGTTCTAACACTTGTCAAAGCTTGTTTTTATACTTCAATATCTATATATTATATGCTAATTAACAAAATATGTACAGTGAATGTCACTTAAAATCGTACATCATCGTAGTCAAATTTTATTCATTAGTTTTAGAAAGTTGATGTTTTGGAAATATTTTAAAATGCTATTTTTATATTGTGTGCGCTATTACCTATCAGAAAATTGGGTATAATTTTAATTGCGCTTATCTACAAATAACAAAATTGGGTAACACTGTCAGTGCCCAGAATATCAACGCTTCATTTAAAATCGTAAAAGGCACTAAAAAATAGCAAATTATACCCTACACAGTATTAGGATTATTTAATATTAACATTTTTTTTAATTTTTAAAGTTTTAATTATAATTTAATATAATTGTACGAATTTAAGTGAAATATGAATTTTGTGATGTTCGTTAATTTTCATCAATATTTTTTTAACGAATTGAGGTTTTGTAAACTTTTTTGTTGAAATACATATTTTTGTTCCAATTAATAAAATTACTTTTAATTTTTTATATAATCACCTATTATTTCCTGTATAATTTCATAATATTTAAAAAAAAAATATGTTGTACGATTTTGAGTGACACTCACTGTATTTATATTTTGCATAAATATGTAAAGCCCTCACTATTCAATTATCTACACTATATTTAGTTTTAATACATATTTGTTTAATTTTTAATTTCTGTTTTTTGACATTTGTTAAGACCATTTGTTGTTTTTGTAGAACTACCACCACCTTGTCTGCCATCTGCACTCTAGATTGCTCTTTAACTGTCTAGAGCTTTCTAATACATGCGCCATATGTGGTGTACTTTCTATAATGTTCTTTAACTGAATATTCGAATTCGAATATACGGTCGCAGCAAACAGCGTTGCCAACTTACGATCAATGGTCAACTGAAAGCTTTTATTCAATGTTAATAATGCCCACAGATATGTTACAGTTTGCTATTACTGTACTGCTATTTGAAAGCATTAGGCTACTGTTAAATCAGCCGTTAAAATCGTTATATTTGAATTCAAGTACAATTTTGTAACAGTATATATATACTGGATCCTTATTACTAGCGGAGTCGATTAAGCCATGCCCGTCTGTGGAAATCAACTTTCCGAAGCCCCCAAATAACTTACATACACGATTTATATATCGTTCCGGCTCGTTCGGTCCACAAATGGCTGAAATATAAGGAAAAAACCAGGACAACCTAGATTTTTGACCTATATCTGGATTATTAAGTCATTAATATAGACAATATAGATATCTAATGATAGATATTTCAAAGACCTTTGCAACGACGTATATAAAACCATAGTAAGTTGGACCAACAATGGGTCAAAATCGGAAAAAATATTTTTTAACCCGATTTTTTTTTCACAAAAGTTTTCTTTCGCTAAATATTAAAAAAAAATTTCAAATTTAAAAAAAATTAAAAAAATTAAAATTTAAAAAAACAAATCGAAAAATTTGTTTTCGGAAAAAAATTAAAAAAACTAATTTGGAAAAAAAAATTTGTTTACCTAAAAATATTTAATATTTAATTTGAAGTATAAATTGGTGAAGGGTATACAAGATTCGGCACTGCCGAATATAGCTCTTTTACTTGTTAAAAATATAGGTCGTACTTTTGACCGAATGGACTCGATTTTTTTGTTTAGCTAGACAACTAAATTACCAATAGTATACAAGATATTCCAGAGCAATATCAATTATAGATCACAAAAAATAAACGATTTAATTTAAAAATTAAAAAAATAATAGATATTAGCTATTTTTTTGGGCCAAAAGGTGACTTAACTCTTTTTTTTTAATAAAAAGAAAACTTTCTTTAAGAACATACATATAACAATATTATATTTTTCTATAAGGTATCTTTACGGAGAACATTTTGGTATAAAAACATGTCCTAATTTTCGAATATGTCGCCCTACGTCCTTCTGAATTTGACCTATTTTTTTTATCAAAATTTCAACTTTGGCCCAGATGTTCTAAAATCCCAAAGCTGGGATTAGAAAACGGAAAGCAGCTTTAGAAACATTGATGTGTATCCTATTTAATACCAAAGTATTTTCCCAGCCCTAAAGGAAATGTGGACCCTATGAGAAAAATTGTAAATATTACCATTTTTGGTATTTTCGCTAAAATTTTTAGGATTTGCTGGATTCCCTTTGACCTTTAGACAAGTTTTTTTTTGCACTTTGTTATTTAGAATGACAAATTTACAATAAAGATTTCATTACAATTTATTGAGTGTCTAAAACTAAAATTTGTATCAAAATTTTAATGGGATTGTTAATATTAGGAACAATATGATTCATATTTATTCCGAACTAATTTTTATATCCTTCGCCATGAGTGGCAAACAAGTTTGTCATTCCGTTTGTAATTTCTACATTTTTCATTTGCGACCCCACAAAGAATATATATTCTGGATCGTTATAGATAGTGAAGTAGATATAGCCATGTCCGTCTGTATGTTGAAATCAACTTTCCGTAGCCCCCAAATAACTAACATACATGATTCATACATCAATATTTAAAATCGACAAAATCGGCCCACAAATGACTGAGATATAAGGATAAAACCGGAAAAACCTCGATTTTTGGCCCATTTTTTATCTATATCTGGATTACTAAGTCATTAATATAGACAATATGGATTCTAATGATAGATATTTTAAAGTCCATTGCAACGACGTATATAAAGCTATAGTAAGTTGGACCTACAATGGGTAAAAATCGGGAAAAATATTTTTTAACCCGAATTTTTTTTTCATCAAAAATTTTTTTTGTCATAAATTATTTTTCCAAAAAAAAATTTTTTAAAAATTAAAAAAAAAAATTTAAAAAATTGGAAAAAAAAATTTTAAAAATAATTAAAACACAATTTCGAAAAGAAAAAATTTCAAAAAAAAAATTTTAATTTTGTTTACCTAAAAATATTTTCAAAATTTATCCCGATCGAACCAGCCTATTTTTTTTTGATTCTCCCCCACTGTGGATCCTCTAATGATATAATTGGAACTTGTAATGTCGCAACCATCAAAAATAGAAACTATTCTGTAGCAGAATAATGTGGTGTTATAGTACTACAATATAATTTCCTAATGATTTGAGGCTTTATTCATAATGAAAATATTTTTTTTTCAACGTCTTAGAGAATCCCCCAATTTACGCGATCTTAGTTTTGAGCAGAGAAAGTGTGTTTTCAATGACGAGGAAACGTCCGACCTAAAGGTTGGAAAGTTCAATATTTGTTTTAGAAAATTTAAGAATTATACTATATTAAAATTTTTAGATTTATAGCAAAACTTTATGTTTGGCAAAATGTCGAGCCATGATGGCGGTGGAAATGTGCGATTGTGTGCCCTTCTTTTATACATTTGTGGGTGAGTAGTGCCTCTATTAAAGTTTTTATATTTTTCAATTAAGATTTCATTCATATAAAACTTTAAAACTTTCATGTTTGTATTTACCAGAAAAATTAAGTAAAATATTAATTGACACAAATAATTTCTTAAGTAAAACTTTTTTTATTTCCCCATCATAGATGGTCGGTCTTGTAATCCCTCTGGTTTTGAATGCCTGCTCGACTTCAAGTGGCCCGTTTGGGCATTACATATTTGTAAGTGCCCCAATACTTGCATTGAAATGGAATATACTTTGCAAACTGTCAAGAAGAGTTCTTGGGGTGTTAGTAACATGGACGATGCTGGAAAATCGGATGTTGTTACCTCAAGTTTTCGTTGGGACTTAATATCGCCTAAAGTACGTTTCCGACGTGACGTGGTGTTTAGTTTTGAAGATTTATTGGGTAAATTTTAATAGATTTTTAGTTTATTAAACTGCTTTTACTGTAAAAAGTTTTACACAGGGCAAGTTTTCTTGACGCAAGTCTGAGTTTATAGGAGAGAGAGGCAAGTCTCTTCAAGTTTAAAAGGGAATCGGAAAGACTTGCTTCAAGTAAACTTGCTGTATGTAAAAGCAAACTTATTTAAGATTAGGTCACAGTAGGCAAATAATTTGTCAAAATATTTAACAATTAAACATGTATTTCACGTTATTTAGTCATTCAAATATTTGATATGAATCAAATAAAAATTTTATTTTTTTTAATTTTAAATATTTCCTCATATGTCAATTATTTGCCTAATGTGACTACTTTACCCATACAAGTACTTTAAAATGTTTAATCTTTTTTTCAGTATCCTTTGGCGGTACTCTGGCTCTATTTCTCGGCTTCAGTATTCTATCTCTTATCCATATGATTTATGCTTTAACCAAACGTATTCTAGAAGACATTTATGATTTAATACGTTTAATTTTTATGGGTTGCCGGAATTTTAGGCAACGCTATGTGAACCTCAGGAAGGCCAAAAAAGCAGCCATCATTGTCAGAGAGATCAACATGGCTCCGGAGGTTTCATTTTTAAAGAGAATCCAACAACGTCGAGACAAATTTTTGAAAATGCGTTTAAAATCCTCAGAAGATGTGGCTGATGTGGAGAATAATGCTGCTCCGAGTAGTTTATTGGAGGAGACCGATAATAGTTCGGTATTTGAATTTGTTAATTGAAGAAGAATAATTGAAATAAAATAAAAAGTTATTAAAACCTTTAATTGTACGGGACAACATTAAGAATATTGGGTCTTCAGAATAAAGTGAAATATAATTTATATTATAGCCAATATTCTTGCTCTCATTTAGTGTAAAATGGTTTTTATACCATTCGACTAATGATCGTTCGATTAATCGAATAATTTCTTACGAGTAATTCTTCGAACAATTTAAAAATGGGCATTTTCGAATAACGAATAATTCGAAAAATTTTATGTAGAATAATCGAATGAAACGAATAAATGTTCATATATATTTAAATTTATTAAATTGCGTAAAATTTTTCATAATTTCAAATTTAAATAAGTAATAAAGACTCACAAAAATCGTATTGATTCTGAAATTCGACAAATAACCAAAGACAAAGGGACTTTCGATCACTGTAGATGAGTGTTCTGATAGCTACTTCTATAAATATATAAATATTACTGCAAGAAGTTACAATTCTAGAAACAAATCTTTCAAAACTTTTAACTTAGGTCTTGAACCAATGAAAATAAAAGGTACGGAATAAAATATTTGTTATTTAGCTGGCGAAATATTAGAAGCATCGCAATTAATAATCAAAATTTTAACTTAGATTAAAGGGGAGTTGAATGTTACGGAGAATGTGATTTTGAAACGGTCGTCGAAAGTCATATTGAGGATGACATTTATAATGATTACATTGATATAAAGGCCATTATCTTAAATTATATGTATATAAATGATGGTATTATCCGCATACGAATGATAAGCACAAATATGGCAAACTAACGTTTTGTTGCAAGAAAAGCATGGAGTTCGTCTTACACATGATTTTGAACAACGTTGAACATCTTTGTCTAACATGGTAATACACTTTTTACGTATTTGTAAATGCATCAATCATGCACTGCCTGACTTCAAATTAGCCAAGTTCACTGACAATGATATCAAACTTTGGACAGATTCCCTTTATTGTGTAATTCCCCAAGACCACTTTATTAAGCAACGATTCGGCAACGTTGATAGAGCTTGATGTAAAATACAATTTGTTATAAATAATTTAGAAAAAGTGAATAATTAATTTACTAAAGAATTAGTTATTCAATTTAAAACCCGAATTAATGAACGACATAACAAAGTTCTTAATACGTTAATATTGTATTTGAATGATCATGATCTTGTCCAACTAGCTCAATTTTTTTAAAGCATAGCTCCAAAACGGAAACCAATAGGTTTGCTAGTCAATTGTTTTGTAGATTGTTTGGGAGTTAATCTGATCAGAATATTTCTGTTGAAAATTTAATGATGGACTTTGTTTTTGAATGTTTTTTAACATTATCCATACTTGAATTGTTAACTTTAACGTTATTATGCCCTACACCACCATAGTGGGGAAGGTATAATGCGTTTGTGCAGATGTTTGTAACGCCCAAAAATATTAGTCTAACACCCACCTTAAAGTGGATCGACTTAGAATCACTTTCTGAGTCGATTAAACGATGTCCGTCCGTCCGTCCGTCTGACTGGTTGGCTGTCCATGTAAACCTTGTGCGCAGAGTACAGGTCGCAATTTTGAAGATATTTCGATGAAATTTGGTACATATTATTTTTTCGGCTCAAGGACCAAGCCTATTGAAACTGGCTGAAATCGGTCCACTATTTCACCAAGCGCCCATACAAATATCCTCCCGAAATTGGACTTTATCGGTCATAAATGTTTAATTTATATATGTATCTCCACAAATTCCGCTCCAAATAAGTTTTATGTACACAAAATTCATGTCACCAAATTTTGTTAAAATCGGTCCATAATTAGTCATAGCTCTCATATAGACCCGCTTCCGAAAATCACTTTAACGTGCATAAATCGCTTAAAAATGTTGGTACACACACGAAATTCAACATACTTAACTTTAATATAGACATAAATCACACGACCTAATTTCATGGTGATCGGTCCATAATTGGTCATAGCCCCCATATAAGGCCCACTTCCGAAAATCACTCAAAAATATAAATTATTGATATTTTAAAAGAAAAATATTTTTGCTCTTTTACTTAGTGTAGGGTATTATATGGTCGGGCTTGACCGACCATACTTCCTTACTTGTTTTTTGCTTTTCTTTAACAATAAAATATTAAAATACCGACATCAAAACTTTTTAAAAAAAATTTTAATTATTCGAATAATTCGATTAATTTTAAACGTGTGATCGAATTATTCGAACAAGTTAAAATCTCTTATTCGAATTATTCGTTTTATTCGAATAAGAGAAAAATCGAATAATTCGAATACCCTAGTATATACAAGTTTGTCATTCCGTTTGTAATTTCCACAATATCATTTTCCGACTCTATAAAGTATATATATTCTGGATCTTTATAGATAACGGAGTTGATTAAGCCTTTCTGTTGAAATCAATTTTCTGAAGACGCCGGATATCTTCGGGATCCAAATCATCAATAATTCTGTCAGACATGCTTTCGAGAAGTTTCCTATTTATAATCAGCAAAAACGGTCCACAAATGGCTGAGATACGAGGGAAAAACCAGGACAACCTCGATTTTTGACCTATATCTGGATTACTAAGTTAATAATATAGACAATATGGATATCTAATGATAGACCTTTGCAACGACGTATATAAGACCATAGTAAGTTGGACCTACAATGGGTCAAAATCGGAAAAAATATTTTTTAACCCGAATTTTGTTTTCAAAAAAAAAAAAATTTAAAAACAAAAAAAAAATTTTAAATTTAAAAAAAAAATTTAAGTTTAAAAAAATAACTAATCGAAAAATTTTTTTTCCAAAAAAATTAAAAAAACAACTTTTGAAAAAAAAAATAAATTTAAAATTTGTATTTTGAAGTATAATTTGGTGAAGGGTATATAAGATTCGGCACAGCCAATTATAGCTCTCTTACTTGTTTAATTGATCATTAGGATTCCTTGGGAGAAGCGTAAATTCTCTGCGATTTGTTAAGTTCTCCCTAATTAATTTGCCACATAAATAGACACAATTTTGTCTATTTTTCAAAAATATATATAACTTTTGACTATTAAAAAATTCATGGAATACTTTTTTGAAAAATGTAACAAAAATTGCTTTTTATTGAGTTTTTGCAAAGATACATATTTTTCAATTAAAATTACAGTTTTGGTACCGTGAAATAGCTCCCAAATGAAATAACTCCCTATGAAATAATTCCCATCAAAAATGAAATAATTCCCAAACTTGAAAAATGAAATAACTACCAAAAGGTAAAATGAAATTACTCCCAATAATCGGCGGTTTCATAATTTTAAAAATACTACTCCCAAAAAAGCGAAATAACTCCCAATGAAATAATTCCCAATCCGAAGCAATTTATTTATGTAATCTAAAAAAAGGAACTACAAAAATGAAATTATTCATCGCTTACCAAACATTTTTTGCATTGCGGGCCTATGAGCGAAGCCGGTTTTTGATACACCCCAGAGGAGAAAACCTTTGCGCCCGGCCGAAGGCCGACAATGCAAAAACCTTTTCTGAGCGAAGCCAGTTTTTGATACACCCCAGAGGAGAAATCCTTAGCGCCCGGCCGAAGTCCGCAAATGCAAAAAACTTTTCTGAGTGAAGCCAGTTTTTGATATTTATGGGTTCTGCTGCAAAGTAGAACCTAACAAAAATGAAATAACTCCCAATACAGTGAAATAACTCCTAATTCCCAAAATAAAACAAGTAAGAAAGTATGGTCGGTCAAGCCCGACCATATAATACCCTACACTAAGTAAAAGAGCAAAAAAAATTTTTCTTTTAAAATTTCAATAATTTATATTTTTGAGTGATTTTCGGAAGTGGGGTTATATGGGGGCTATGACCAATTATGGACCGATCACCATGAAATTAGGTCGTGTGATTTATGTCTATATTAAAGTTAACTATGTTGAATTTTGTGTGTTTACCAACATTTTTAAGCGATTTATGCACGTTAAAGTGATTTTCGGAAGCGGGTCTATATGGGAGCTATGACTAATTATGGACCGATCCTAACAAAATTTGGTGACATGAATTTTTTGTATATAAAACTTATTTGGAGCGGAATTTGTGGAGATACATTCATAAATTAAACATTTATGACCGATAAAGTCCAATTTAGGGAGTACATTTGTATGGGGGCTAGGTGAAATAGTGGACCGATTTCAGCCAGTTTCAATAGGCTTGGTCCTTGAGCCAAAAAAATAATATGTACCAAATTTGATCGAAATATCTTCCAAATTGCGACCTGTACTCTGCGCACAAGCTTTACATGGACAGCCAGCCAGCCAGCCGACCAGACGGACGGACGGACGGACGGACATCGCTTAATCGACTCAGAAAGTGATTCTAAGTCGATCGGTATACTTTAAGGTGGGTGTTAGACTAATATTTTTGGGCGTTACAAACATCTGCACAAACGCATAATACCCTCCCCACTATGGTGGTGTAGGGTATAAAAATAAAACCCAACAAAAATGTTATTGGGAGTTGTTTCATTGGGAGTTATCATTATGAAATAACTCCCAACAAAAAATTATGAAATAACTCCCTATGCGTTGGGAGTTGTTTCATAATGAAATAAGTCCTAAGTTGTATGAAAAATTCGTTGGGTGTTATTTCATCTTTTCGTGGGGAGTTATTTCACGGTACCTACATTTTTATTTATCAATATTTTTTAATAAAATTTTACAGTTATGTATACAGATTTTGTCATTGAAAATAGAACACTAAAAACAAATTTTGAAATTTGTAATCAAGAATCCCGCAATTTCCAAAAAAGTGTTGAAAAATCCCAAATATGGGCTTTTTTAGTGTTTTGGCTATAATATTCATACCAAGGGCGGCGTTATCGGAACCCTTTACAAAACAATTAAAAACATATTTGGCCATCTAAAATGGTTTACTATATTTTGATATCGAGTATGCGATTTGAGATTTTTTGCGCTAAAATTTAATTTTATATAAAAAAATAGACGTTTTTTGGATGGACCTGGTTCCCTTGGTATCAACAATTTTCAAATATGTTTTCATTTAAAATATTTAATGTAATGTTAGCTTTTCAAAAAGTGTTAATTTACTAATACATATTTTAAGAAATTTTTTAGATAACTTAAAAAAATAAAAGTACTTTTTTCCCAAAAAGTAGCGAAAAGTCGCCTTTTTTAAAAAATTTTAAATTCAAATGCATATAACTTTGGAGTCAGTCACGATTTTTAAATAATTTTTTTTGTTTGACATAAACATTTGTTTTTAGTGCAATAAAAGACAAATGAAGAAAATCGGGAAAAAATGGAGAAAATCCTACTGGAGTAGGGTTGGTAAAAATGTTGAAAATTTAATTTTCAAATGCGAATATCTCCTAAGTTATAAGAGATAATTGATAGCTACTCGACGAGGAGATTCTATATATGCAATAGTTTTAAAATCGGAATACAGCCGAAGAAATAGAATTTTCCATTAATTCAAATTTTATATTTTTATTCGTGGAAAATCACCATATGAAATTTTTTTTAGTTTTTAAGGTAAATGAAGTCCCAAAATTTCATAAAATTATTTAGTTTTACTAAAATATCAATCTAAAGGTCCTAAGGTTTTCAACAATATCAAATACTTATATAAAAAGCCTTTATTTACTCCTCAGAAATTCCACAAACCTTGCCCCCTTTGACAAATTTTTACGATTTTTCATATATTTCATGCAAAATGTTATTAACATATCAAATGCCAATTTTGAATTCAAACACGTACTGACTTAACAGAAATTTTGGCAAATATTTACTCAAAAAAGCGTAACCACTTTTTATAGCATAAATTTGTTTGACGTGTTTACTCTTACGAGTGTTTTGTAAGATCAAACAGCATCAATTAAAATAAAACTAAATATTTGTTTTGAATTGTCTTAAGTAAAAGCAGTTTTTGAAAATAAATAAAATAATTCAAATATATTTTATTTAGTGGTTACGTCTTTTTCGTCTAATATTTGCCATGTGTGACCCTACCTTAAGAAAAAACGTACAAACTTGTCAAATGGGGCAAGGTTTGTTGAACATCTAAGGAGTAATTAAAGGCTTTTGATATAAGTATTTGATATTGACTTGGTGACCAACTTTGAGGGGCTATGTACTGGAATCCATTAGCGCTAGGAAGCTGAACAAACGTAAAACACCTCAGCTCAAACCATGTGAAATTTCGTAACAATATCTCCAATAGTTCCGAAGATACCGAATTAGTTCCAAAAAAAAGTTTTTAAACCACTGTGCGCTGCTGAAAGCTCTAGAAATAGAACATTCTAGTTTTGTCAGTTAAGATCATTCATGAAGCTACTTGAAGGAAGATGACACTGTGTATAAATAGTGACAGCGGTTGCAGTCGTTAGTTAGTTAGTTTATCATGTGAATTATAAAAGTGTATTTGAATATTCTGAAAAGATTGATAGTTTTTCTTGGAGCACTCTAGAGATTATAGTATTTGCACATAAGACACACCTGTTGGACAGCTCAGTTCCCCCGTAAACATAATTTAGTCTAACAATTGCATATTTTATTCAAACCTTTGTGGTTAATTCATATTGTTAACTTGTTTAGTTAGTTAACATCTTCGAAACGAATAGGTTCTCTATTCTGCTTACCTCAAAACAAATAAAAAAATAAAACTAACAACTAACAGCTAGACTAGTGTTAGACACTAACTACTAATAGTGTGAACTAGATTCACTTAAATTGCATATTTAGAAAAATAAACTGAAAACAAATTAAGTTAAAAATTCTTAAAATTTTTAAAAACAGTGATAAATAATTGTACTCATATTTGCATAAGTTAACATTGTATCCAGATGATTTAAATGAGATTGATAAGATCATACTTGGCTGGCATTATAAACATAAGTAGTCCAGCTAATAGGTAGATAGATAACAAGTGATAAGATTATACAAATTAAAAGTGATTTTATCTTGTAGTTTGGGATGTAAAGTGCCCATGAGTGGTGTTCAGCGGTTAATACACGTGTTTAAATTCGTGTCTCTATAGTTTTATTTTGTAATTTAAATCATAAAGTTTGGAATTTTTTTAAAATCATTAATATAAAAAATATAATGGAAAACTCTTCAGCAGCGGGTTTATGTTTGGAGTGGAAACATCTAAATTATTATGTGCCAGCCAAAGAGCAGACAAATTATAGTTTTTGGCAATCGTGTCAAACTCAAAAGGAATTACAAATATTAAATGATGGTAAGTAGGTTTAATTGTAATTTAAGAACAAAGTTCAGTGTCATTTTGTAAGATATTTAAAAAAGTTAAGCAATGTACATATGTATGCATTTTAAATGTCGTTAAAATGCTGAAACTTTATATATAAAATTTTAATATTTTCTAATCTAAATTACACCTGCGTGTTGTGTTGTTTTTGTGTTTGTTAAATTTATTGGGCAATATTGACTCTATTCTAGTATGGTGGAAGCACTAATATGATTTCTTTGGCGACACTAACACTTTAATCAGAAGTACCACCTGTGGCACAGTAAATATTCTCATTATACCCACCAAAAGATGCGGGGTATATTGATTTTGTCATTCCGTTTGTAACATATCAAAATATTGGTTGTAAAACCAAAAAGTATATAATATATTCTGGGTCTTCATTAGATTTTAAGACGATCTAGCTTTATCCGTCCGTCTGTCTGTCTGTTCAAAACATGATAGGGGCCGAACGAAGGGGCTAGCTAGCTGAAATATTCCTCATACATTCTCTGTTGATAAGGTTTGTTATTTGTTCAAAATAACTAGCCTCCATACACATGTCCTCCCAGAATACTGTTTGATCAGTCATAAATATGTTTATTATGCAGCAATACTGATAAAAATGTTCACAAATTAGTTCTATCTACTCTAATTTAAGAGTCCCCCTCAGAAAATTACTGACCATTCATAATACAAGTCTTATAATAATTAATATCGTGATGAAATTGAACATAAACAAGTTTTATATGAACCCAAATCTTTCTACCAAATTTAGTGAGGATCGGTGCATAATTGACTCTACCCCCATATAAGTCCTATATCAGAAAAATATTTTATTGTCGCATATTGATGGAGGGAATACAAGATTCGAATATAACCCTCTTACTTATTTATTTTTTTATTTTTATAAATTTGTGTTATGGATATTTTTATACCCGTCACCTGAGTGGCAAGGGTATATATAAGTTTGTCATTCGGTTTGTAATTTCTACATTTTTCATTTGCGACCCCATAAAGTATATTTATTCTGGATCGTTATAGATAGCGAAGACGATGTAGCCATGTCTGTCTGTCCGTCTGTATGTTGAAATAACTTACAAACATGATTGATACATCAATATATCGGGAATTCTTCCGGTTCAGTTGCTATTTAAAATCGAGAAAATCGGCCCACAAATGTCTGAGATATAAGGAAAAAACCGCGACTACCTCGAATTTTGGCCTATTTTTTATCTATATCTGGATTACTAAGTCATTAATATAGACAATATGGATATCTGATGATAGATATTTAAAAGTCCATTGCAACGATGTATATAAGGCTATAGTAATGTGGACCTACAATGGGTCAAAATCGGGAAAATTTACCAAAATTTTTTATATTTTTTCACTAATAAATTTAAAAAAAAACATCGAAAAATTTTTTTTTAATATTTTTAAATTTTGTTTACCTAAAAATATTTAAAATTTGTATTTTAAAGTATAATTTGGTGAAGGGTATATAAGATTCGGCACAGCCGAATATAGGTCTCTTACTTGTTGTTTTAAAATTTGGCTATATGAGTAAGCAAAGATTATAATGCAATGTTTTTAATATAGGAATTAAATGATAATTGCTTATCTGAAAATAATATAAATTAACATACATTTTTTCATTGCATTTAAAACTCATAAAAAAGTATGACCGATCAAGTCCTACCTTAATACCCTACACCGAGTAAATCAGCAACAATTTTTTTTTTTAAATTTCAATAATTTATTTTCACCAGTGATTTTCGGGACCTTAAAAAATTCAGAGATGTAATATAACACGATATAGGTGATCTGTTGACAGGTCCGGAACGCGAAATGAGCTGCTCACCAAAATTATTGCTCGAACAAATTTCTCACAGAACGTTGATTTTCGTAATATATCTTATATACATATACAGAATAGATTTGGGCTTTCTAAATTCCAAACATGATACTATTTAGTCCGGTGCACTAAGGAAATTTGACTTATTTTTCTGGCCATATTTAAATACTGCCAAACGGCTGGACCGATTGAAATGGTTTTATGGATGTTGAAATCATTTTTCCGTAACCCTCAAATAACTTACATACATGATTCCTACATCAATATATCCGCTATATTCTCGGTTTGGTTGCAAAAAACCACGACAACCTTGATTTTTTACCTATTTTTAATATATATCTTCATGGATAAAGATATAATAGCAAACTTCGGAACTAATATAGACCCAAATATTCTTAAATCAATACCATTTTTTATTTTCAAATATCGAAATTCCTAAAACTGAGAAAATGTGTTTCAAAAATTGAGTTTTTTTGTAGGATTATGTCCGATTAAGTGAGCCAATTACACTTTTGCTCTAAGTTCGCCTTCCAGGTCATACAAAAGTTGTATATAGTCTCGATGAAATTTGTTTTCTATAAAGAAAAAAATATATTGACTTTTTTCGGAAAAATCGTAATACGTCCAATTTTACATGTTCCAATTTTGGATGCTTGTAACTTTTTATAGGGACGAGATAACTGTTAGCAAGTTGTTTATATTTTATTAGGAATATTATCACAAATATAGCTAATATTCTAAGCAAAAAAATTTGAACATCCGTAGTCTAACCATATCTAAAAAAAATCGAGTAAAATAAAAAAAAAATATCTCTTTTTATATTACTAACTAAAATATATAACTTACATATGTATGCATGTAGATCTTCTCAAGGACTATTTATATTTTAAATTTCAGCTCATTCGGATAATCAAGGGATTTTTGGCGATTTTTTTAAAAAAAATGCGAGACCCATCTTTGGTGCACCCCAAAATATTTTCGTAGAATGTTTTGAATTTACTTTTTTTGATTACCTCCAAAAAAGGGCCAAACTGACCCCTAAAGAGAGGAGATAGAGGGTTAAGATCTTCCACAAAACTTATCCTCATTAAAATTCTACAATATTAGCTCTGACAATAAGAATTCTGTCAGACATTAAGTTACATTTTTTTCCATTTAGTATAATGCTCCCTACAATCAAAAAATTTAACCTTTGACCCACTATAAAAAAAACTCAGACCAGCTGGACTATAAGTTTATTTTACAAAAATGATCTACTCAACATGCCCTTTCAGAATTATAGGGTCGCTATTGTATTAGAAAAATGCTGTTTACTGTGTTATTATAAGACAATTATGAATGTTCAAGTCATTTCCTTGTAAGGGGACTAGGGACAAATGTTGTCTGATTTTCGCCATTCTTTACAGTATACAATTTTTATCAGGATTGCCGCATAATCAACATATTTATGAATACTCAAACAGTATTCCGAGAGGACATTTGTGGTCCCCATACAAATGAAATCATGGACAACGGAATGACAAAATCAATAGTTTTATTATTCTGTATTCATTATGACTAGGGTTTGGGGTTTCCCGGATATTTTTATTTCCCGGGAAACGGGAATAAAAAATTTCATTTCCTGGGAACTTCTTTTCAACTAGAAAAGTAAGTGAAAAAGAATATTGTTTTACAAAATTGTTTCATTTTATTAAAAGAAAATGAAAAACAATACATTACAATTCAATTCTACTAACATAAAACAAACAAAAATTTTGGATAAAATATTTGGAGGTCATTTGTTACTATAAAATTTAATATTAGCGGTATTCATGATGTAGAGCTCTAGTCCTTGTAATAGAGCAAAAAGCAATTAAGTGTCAATTTTATAAATTGTGAATAATTGTGAATACCGCTATTATTTCATATAAATAATGTTATAAGTTCGTCATAGAGCTATTTTTTTTTTTTTTTTTTTAAATTGAGTTTTCAAAATGCATTCAGTAAATCATTTGACGATTTCTTATTTTAGTGGCAAAGTTTCCAGACACCGAGAAAACTCTTTGTCTTTAAACAGGCGGTGGCTTTATCATTATTAAAGCATTATAAAGACAATCTAAATTTTTTCTTTCCGATTGATACTTGCTTCAAATAATTCCAGCTTAAAACGACTTTCAGCATTTGATTTTAAATGTTTAGGATTTTCTTTTTCAATATTGATTGAACTATCTAACTAGTTTTTAAAATTTTGCTCCATTTGTATTTCGGAAACATCATCGTCATCGGTTTGAACTGGTGAGGGAACATTGCTGTCAAATAGACGTATGTATGAACATTGTCTTTTTGTATTATAATTTAGCATATTATGTTGTGAAGTTATTAGGAAATTTACATAAGTCTGCTGTTATATTGTTTTACATTTTATTGCAAAAACTATTTTTTGAGAAATCGTAGAATTTTTAGATAACAGCTGTTCATAAAGAGTGTTCATCATAGCAAAATGTCGGCTTAATGCTTCTACTGTATCCTTAATGGGGATTAAAACCTCCACTAATATTTGGAACAAGCCATTCATCAAACAGATGTTATATTTAAATGTATTAAAGTATTTTTAATTAATTTTAAATTTCCCGTTTTTCCCGGGAAAAAAATTTAAATTAAAAAAAATTTAAATTTAAAATTTTTGCTGGGAATTCCCGGACCCCAAACCGTAATTATGACAGAAAACTCAAGAAGTATCATTATAATTTTTAAATATATATTACTCTCTCCTTCCGTTCTATGTGTTTATTCTATGGTCCTGTCTGCCTAATTTCATGTTCCTATATTTATTATTATAAAATATTATAACAAAGAAAAAGTGTATTCCTGCTTTAGTCGTACATTTGAAGAACAAAAGTACAATAAAGCCGATCTCTCACTTGAAGCATTATTTTAAAAAATACAAAAAGTACCATTAGAAGCATGAATAGTACCAATAAATCCCACTTTCAGGATTCCTATGTGTTATACTGGGAAGTGCCGAATCTTATAGATATTTGTGCATTTTGTATAAAAATATTTATCTGGTTCACCCGATTTGGTAACTTTTATATTTTCTATTAAGTTGGGAATACTTCTTAATGGGAGCTAAGGGTAATTATGGGCCAATAATTACTCTTAGCTCTCATTAAGAATTATTTCCGAAAGTCACTTAAACGCTTATAAATCTCTTGAAAATGTTGTATGTAAATTGAAATCACGCTACCATATTCAATGCGAATCATTTTGTATCCATAGAGAAATACACATAGAGTGAAAACTAGAAAAAAATTAAAAAAAAAAAAAATACTCAAAATCATCACACATACGAGTGTTGTTTTCACATAGTTTTTTTACTAATACATTCTCATTACTTGGGTTTTTGGCAAGTGAGTTAGGTGTTTGACAGGATAGTTTCCGATCTATGTGTATTTATCAATGTTTGTAGCTTCAATATAATGTCTAAACTGGCATTTTAGTGTCCACATAGTTAATTTGTTTCTAACAAATAAATCAAAATGTTGCATTTAAAATATAAAATAGATCGATTACTAAATACATATTTACGTACATGATTTTGAAAAAAAGTGACGACAATTAGAAAATATTTACATATGCTAGTAGAATTCATAAAGTATAAATTACAAATGATGCATGTAAATGTTTGAATTTCCGCAATTGTTGAAATAATCCAACAAGTATGTATTTTCATATCAATGTTATTTATTTATTCAAGTAGAAGTATTTATTATTAAGTATGTATGTAATATTATTATACAAAACTAACAACATTAAACATTTTATCTGTTGACCTTTGCGGTTAAACGAAACCTAATTGTTTAATCTTTCCTCACATCTCCCACTGACTGAGTGACTGACTGCCTGCCTGCCTGGCCACCTCTTTTATTGTTGTTGTATTTGCAGTTAGCGGTCATATGAAAACGGGAGATCTGGTGGCAATATTGGGATGCAGTGGCGCCGGTAAAACCACATTGCTAGCAGCCATATCACAGCGTTTGCGCGGTAACTTAAGCGGCGAGATTGTTGTAAATGGTATTGCGACGGAGCGAGCAGACATGATACGCATCTCGAGTTTTCTGCCACAGTTTGAAATCAATGTACAGACATTCACTGCCTACGAACATTTGTATTTTATGGTAAGTTGTTGTACATTGTGAAAAATATTAAAAAATAAAGATTTAGAAAAGAAACAATTATTTATTTCCGTTTATTTGCCTTCAGTCCCATTTTAAAATGCATCGCAAAACAACCAAATTACAAAAGCACCAAAGGGTTAATGATCTTCTATTAGCAGTGGGTCTAAGAGATGTGGCCAATACACGCATTCAACAGCTGTCGGGTGGAGAACGTAAAAGGCTGAGTTTAGCAGAAGAGGTAAATGAAAACTACTTACTTACATATATATTTAACAATAACTAATCAAATAATGCCTAACTCTCTTTCCCAGCTTATTACCGATCCCCCGTTTTTATTTTGTGATGAACCCACCACAGGTCTGGACAGTTATAATGCCTATACAGTGGTCAAAACTCTACGACATCTTTGTACCCGTCACCGTATTGTGACTCCCTCGCTAACGGCTTTGTATGGCGAAGATTCCTATACATCGCCCAGCGATAGCAGTAGTTCTCGCAGCAGTCCTCACAGTTCCATTGAAATGGAAACATTAACTTCAGATTTACCTAGTCTTGAGGCCTTAAATAATAGTCCCAATGGCCGTTACAAAAAAGCCATTATATGTTCCATACATCAACCAACTTCCGATATATTTGAGTTATTTACGCACATTATTTTGATGGATGCTGGTCGAATTATCTATCAGGGTCGTACGGAAGAGGCATTGGAGTTTTTTACCAGGTTTGCTTTAATAGTTTTTAAAACTTTTAATCGGTTTGTTAATTTTGCGGGAATTCTTAATTTCAGATTAGACTATGTTGTACCTCAAAACTGTAATCCAGCTGATTTTTATCTGAAAACTATTTCGGACAGTCACACAAATCGTAATGATGGTAAATTAATTAAAGCCAAATATAGTCTACAAACATCGGGTCTGTACAGCAGTAGTTGGTTGTTGCCGAAGCCATATAGTGGGGAGTATTTGACGAATATAAAAAATTTGTAAGTTTTTATTTGGTTTTTGTTGTTGTAACAGTTGTCCAGAGCTCTTTCCGGGGGAAAATTCCGTTTAATAATGCTTTTGCTGTCGTAGCTCCAATTGGGAACGATTTGCGTACAAATGTGTAGATTCAATAGGGAACGATTTTTTTGAAACACGTGTGACGTCAAAATTTCTTTACGGGGGAAAAAAACTTTTGGTTGATACAGCTGTTGCTGAGTTGAGAATCATTGGCCGAGTGAGACTACGGTCCTTCCGAAGCGATGAATTATTTGTTGTCGTTCCAAGGGGAAGATCCGATTGTCAGGGGAATGATTTGAGTTGAGAATTTTTGGCTTAGGGAGACTTGGGTTGTTCTAGAGCGTATATCCAATTCATAACGATGCTGTTGTTACAGGTCTGCGACATCGAAATTTCTTCCCTGGGGATATAAATTTTGGTTGTTACAGCTGTCGTTGAGTTAAGAATCATTGGCCGAGTTATTCTTGGGTCGTTGCAAAGGGAAGATACAATTACCATGGAAATAGTTTGAGTTTAGAATTTTTGGCTTAGGGAGACACGGGTTGTTCAAATTGGGAACGATGATGTTGTAGTAACAGGTCTGCTGACATCGAAATTTCTTCCCCGGGGAAAAAAACTTTCGGTTGATAGAGCTGTCACTATGTTGAGAATATTTAGACTCTAGATTCCAGTCGTTCCGCAGTCATGATCCAATTGTCGTGGGAATGAATTGAGTTGAGAATTATTAATCGACTCGGGTTGCTCCTGAGCATATATCCTTTTGCTAATGATGTTGTAGTTGTAAAAGGTGTGCTGACGGTGAAATTTCTTGTCATGTGAATGATTTGAGTTAAGAATGTTTAACCTAGGGAGACTTGGATTGTTCTAGAGCGTATATGAAATTGGAAACGATGTTGTAACAGATCTACTGACGTCGAAATTTCGTTCCTGTGGAAAAAAGGTTTTTCTTTCTTTAAGCTGTCGCTGAGTAGAGAATATTAATATACAATTTAACAGACATAAGTTCTATGTAAAACGAAATCACAACACAAAACTTTGTTTGGATCGGTCCATTCCTAAAATCACATAAATAAGGATATCAGTTTGAAATTCGACATAAATAATCCTAATATATTGATTAGCCAATTGCTAATCCTAATAAAGGCATTGATCATGTCGATAGCTCAGAAAGACTATTTAAGGAACCATGTCCCAGAAACCTGATACGTAGATCTCCTAATGCCGGGCAATGGCAAAGAAGATGAACAATGGTCCCATACTCTTCTTCATTTTGACAAGTCTTTTCGCATGGTGAATTGTGAGTGTGTCAGGTCGAGAAGATATCGCTCATTTGCTGTTAGTTCAACATCATTTAATCGGGGTAGCGAGAAATAAGGAATCTTGAACTTTATTGTGAACAATACAAGCTCGGTTTTGCTGGGTTCACACCTAGTCCACTGTCAGTACTCCACCGACTTAGTATACTGAGTGCATTTTTCAACCATCGAGTTATCGTGGCCAAGTGGATCTCAGAGACTGCAACTGCTACGTCGACCTCATAGGCGACAGTCTTATAACCCATGATATCCAATTTCCTGAGCAAGCAATTTATGGCCAGATTCCACGAGGCCTGAGCCTCGTGATCGTTCCCTTTTCAGAACGAAAGATCCTGTAATGTAGAAGGTTCATGATAAACCTAAGAATTGATTGGCCCAGACCATGGTCTTGTAGGGCTAATCCTACAGTTGCAGATTCTACATTGTTGAAAGCTCCTGCTATATCCAGAAAGACCACTAATGTAAAATTGTCAAATTCAAGCGATTTCTCAATGTATCCCAATAAGGAGTGAAGTGTTGTCTAAACAGATTTCCCCTTCGGACCATCGATTTGGTATGTACGACCATGTGAGACATGCATGATAAATAAAAATCAGCCAAGGAGTGACCAGATCTATATTTTCCTGTAGATCATAGAGAGCACTTATAGCGTTTCAATTCAAACAGTGGTACCAACCATACCAAATCAAGAACTAATTGCTAAATCAAAAACTTTTTTGATTTTTTTTAACATATATATTTTCTTTTAATTAAATTTCTTTGCAGCAAAAAAATCTGGTGGCCTTTTCAAGTGTATTTGCTGCTCAAGAGATTTGTAACCGAAGATAGTCGCAATATGAAACAGGGTGTAATATCCATGGGTTTCTTTATGGTAAAAATTTTAATAAAACTTTATAAAAAACATTATAATAAATGCATTTTCTAATACTTCCAGATAACTTCCGTAACACTAGCCATTATGTATTCCGGTGTACAAGGTCTCTCCCAAACTTCGATACAAGATATTGGTGGTTCCATTTTCATGTTAAGTACAGAAATGATTTTTACATTTTCTTATGGTGTTACCTATGTGTTTCCCTCGGCTCTGCCGATAATGCGTCGTGAAGTGGGAGAGGGCACTTACAGCTTGTCGGCCTATTATGTGGCAGTTGTGCTCTCATTTATAC
Source organism: Calliphora vicina (assembly GCF_958450345.1). Taxonomy (NCBI): domain Eukaryota; kingdom Metazoa; phylum Arthropoda; class Insecta; order Diptera; family Calliphoridae; genus Calliphora; species Calliphora vicina. The sequence goes on from NC_088784.1 coordinate 75,409,528, forward strand.
CCATGGCTTTTTTCAAGAGTTTCGTATTCTTTGCTGTAGTTTATGGTTCCATATATTTAGATCGTGGTTTTATGCTGTTTCTAACAATGGGCTTGGTGTTGGCTCTTTCGGCAGTGGCTGCTACCGGTTATGGTTTATTTCTATCGACCATATTTGAGACGGAAAAAATGGCCTCCGAATGTGCAGCACCATTTGATTTGCTATTTCTGATATTTGGTGGTGCCTATTATAATGTCGATTCGATACCGTTTTTAAAGTATTTCTCCTTGTTCTTTTACTCCAATGAGGCTTTAATGTATAATTTTTGGATAAATGTTGATAAAATTGGTGAGTTTGTAAGATTTATGAAGTAAATTTTATATTATTTGTATTTTCTTTTAAAGATTGCCCCCTAAATGAAGCTCATCCCTGCATAAAGAATGGCTATGAGGTTTTAGTGCGTGGCTCATTTCGCATAGCAGATAACACTTATTGGACCGATTGTTTGGGTTTAATATTTGTAGCTGTAGTATTTAATGTAATTGCATATTGTTTTGTTCGCAAATATGTCAGACGTAGTGGTTATTATTAATTAAATCCATTTACTGTGTTCATTTTCATATCAACTCAGAACTTTTTGTTTGTTTCATAAACCGCACATATTTTATTATGCACAGATTAAGACAAATAAATAAATATTACTATTATTTTTATTATTCATTTACAATATAAAAACATAGTTTGACTACAAATGTTATAAACCGCAGAAGTTTGGCACAAAAATGTGGACTGAAAGATAGTCAAATCAAAATTGTCTAGACCTTCGTATTTATATTCTAAATAAAGTACTAAAAGTCAGCTCTATACTTGAGATATTGGAGCAACCTTAACGATATATGGCTGTACCAATCATGTTCGTCTGGGGGGCTTCGGATAGTTGATTTCAACAGACAATTAACCATTCTCGCGGCAACAAATCATGCATTGTGTTTATTCCCAAATATTTCTTAAATTCCTTTAATTCAAAAACAATTTAACACTTGATTTCTTATTTTTTTGTATTTTATTTTTGGGAAATTCTTACTTCCATTCGAATCAAAGTTTACACATGTTTCCTTTTAATTTCACGTACAATCGACGACTTCTTTTCACCCAACCACCACCTCTACTTACACCATTCGGTTGTGGAATGCAATGAATGATTGTTCACCTACATACAAGTTCGTAGTTGTTGTCAGAATCAATTGTAAAGTTTTTAGTTGTTGCAAGTATTTTTTGGGCTGTGCGCACTCAACTCGACTCGAACCATGTCACACCGACAAGGCGGCAATAGTTGTATCAAGAGTTTTAAGTGTGTTTTATTTATTTATTTTTTTTTTGTTTGATTAATTTCTAGTTATTTTCCAACAGACAAAGGAAAAATTGCTAGAACAGAATTGCAGGGTTTTTAAAGAGTTAAATCTTATAGGGGATTTGAAATAATAGAACACGGGATTCAGTGAATCTATGGTTTTTTCCAAGAAGCACTTCCGAACTTTGACAGTTGATATCAGCCATATTGTTATAGCCACATCTGTCCAATTGGCTGTCATTTATTCAGTTTATTTTGCCAAATCACTATGGACGGATATAGCGTTCAACAACACATGAAAATGATAAAACTGTTTTATCAAAATGGGTGTACTGTTCGGGAAAAGTTCCGTTCGCTTCGACCATTTTACGGTGAGGCACATTTCTTAATGAATAGGTACGTCAACAAACAAAATTGTTGAGTTTGGGACGATACCAATCCACATGAGATCCAAGAGCATCCCAAATAAGTTAGGCTGACGACGTCATCGGTCCATATTTCTTTGAGAACGAGGTTGGTCGGGACGATGATTACCAACTTCTTTTGGCCTGAATGGATGATATGGACACCAACGACATGTGTTTTCAACAGGACGGCACAATGTGACACACAGCTCATGTCACATTGAACATTCTGCACGAGCGATTTGAGGGTTTGGTCATCTCACGTGGAGGTGATGTGAACTGGCCACCCGTTTTACTCTTTCTTGTGAGGCTTTCTTGGCGGTCCTCAAAGCCAAAATAACACATGCAAGCGGTAAAATTCAGCATAATTTATGCGCAAGAGTCATGGAAACATGGACTAGCCAGCGAAGCGGAGGTGGACATTTGTACGATGTTATTCCATATATAAAGACATCGATAGACATTTCAAACCTTAATATATATTGGGTGTATGACTTAAAAATTTTTTCAAATGTTTAGCTTTTATTTTGAAATATTTGTACAATATAAATTTATTCAAAGTATTGGCCATTGTTAGCTATGACCTTTTCCCATATTTCTGGCAACATATGGATTCCGAGCCAGAAGAACTGCAAATCTTTAAAGATCAAGAACGAATCAAGCCAATTTCGTATACTCTGTTCCAGAGTGAAGCATATCCCAGAGAGAGAGAGTTCTACATCGATCGAAAGAAATAGTATTCGGTAGGGGAAAGATCTGGATCATAAGGCAGGTGGGAAAAAACTTTCCAACCACTTCATACTAAAGAGCTTGTAACAGGTATTGCATATTGCGGTGTCATGAAGGAATATTACGGTTTCATGTCGACCGCATATTCTGGGCGTTTTTAAGCAAATGTTCGCTTTAAACGAGTCAGTTGCGTTCGGTACAGGTTCCATGAGATTTTCTGGGCAGATTCCAGCAGTTCATAACAGATAACAGCCTTTTTCTCCCAATACAGAGCATTACCTTAACGCCATGGATATTTGGCTTCACGTCTCTTACGCTCCGGGTTATCGTAATGGTTCCATTTTTCATCGCAAGTAATGATTCGGTGCAAAAATAATTTTCTTTTATAGCTTTCAAACATCATTTCGAAAAATGGTCTATTAAGGTCTCTCGGCTTCAATTCTTATGGTACCCAATTTCTTTGCTTTTAGATGAATCTTGCTGCTCGCAAACGTTTTGAAATTACTGCTTGGCTCCCAATGATTTTGCAAGTTCTTGTTGAGTTGTACAACAATCTTCATGTAGTAGATAATGCCTCCAATTCTTGGTCTTCAAACTTGTTTGGCTTACGTGTCAAAATCACCACTTCTGAAACCGATGGAACTCATTCACCATAAGCTTTGGTGAGCAATGTGTGAAAATTAATTTCCAATATCAATCAATTCTGCACTTTCCAAAGTTATTGAAAGTTATATATCCGACAGAACAACTCCCATATATGGGCCGGAGGTTCAAAGCTATTTCGGAGCTTCTCGACCGCGTACAGGAGAGGGCGAAGGTGATTATTGTTGACAGTAAGGTATCCAACTCTATTGATTCGCTGGAGCACCGTTGCAATGTGGGCTGCGTTTCACTGTTTTATCGGTACTACAATGGAATGTGTTCTGATGAAATTAGAGAACTTGTTCCGGATATCCGCATATTTTTACGTAATACACGTTTTTTCCATCAAGAATACATCCCACATGTGGTCGATTAGCCAGTAGACCGTACAACACACTAGAGGGAAAATTCGTCCTTTAGCCGTACTGTATCATTTTCAATGTAGGAAAGTTCAAATCGAATGTCCACAAACACTATTCCCTCATTCACCCCTCCCATAACCTATTTTCCTAGTTCCAACACAATGCTTTGCATGAATAGGGGACATCCCCTTAGTGTTTAGTGCGAAGAAAAAAAGAACATATTTTTTTCATGACCACAAGAACAAAGATTTGAATAGTTTGAGAATGTCTGTTTTCTGCTAAATTGGGACATTGTATGATAATGAAGTGGAATTGCCTAGAGCTAAAACAAATTTAATAAATGAATACTTTCTATCCAAATTTGCTATCGAAGGTAAAATAATAGAGTTTTAGTTAAATTTGAACTACTTTTTTTCATGCTAAATTTTTGGGGTACATTAAAATAAAATTCTTAATAAATGCGAAATTATGTCTTATTTCTGACTTTCTGGTTGAATTTTCCGTTTTAGAGTATTTAGGGACTTATAGTAAAATTTCACGTATAATTTTTTTTACCCAAAATGAAAGGATCACGTGGTTTCTTATGCCGATTAACAATAAGAATGAAATTCAGATGTAAACATTCAAAACGCCGATACACGTGTCTTTTTTTGTATCCTCTATCAAAATTTATTGGTCGGACCTTGTAAATTTTTTTGTGTTGTACAGTGTTATATATGATCCCATATGAAGTACAATTCACATAATAGTGATAATTTTCGATTGGTTGAAAATATAATTGATCACAGATTATCGTTAATTTTCCTTTGGACCACAATCTACCGACTTATAGCAACATAAATGTTTCACTTCATTTTCATATAAAAAATCGGTTTTTGCTTTAAAATTTTAGTGATCACAGATTATCATCCTTTTTCATTTGGACCACAATTTACCAACTTATAGCCACATTTTTGTTTCAATTTATTTTTATAAGAAAAATAAATTTTTGCTTGAAAATAGAAATGTTCTCAGATTATCGTTCTATTTCCATTGGGACTATTTACCGATACAGTAGCGTTTTTACAAATTCTTTACATTCAGACTGATTTTTTGCTGTAACTAAAGTATTGTTATGAAAATTGACTATCAATTTGATTTTAACGGTCTGTAAACATTGCTTGCAATATTCATTATGTTTATAAACATGTCCCTCAGTAGAAGCTTCTACTTATCAACAATGTTGATAGCATGCAGTTATTAGCATTATTTGTAAGTATGTCAACACTAATGGCGTTTTCTTTTCTTATACAAATGTTGTCAACATATTTTGTACCATTTATTAAAAGTTACCCATACCCTCATAATGTTTTACATTTTTAACGATAACAATAGAACAAAAACCATTATCTTTTATGTACCTTCTAAATGTTGTAAAACTATACATTTTGCTGTTTAAAAAGTACTGCATTTCTAACCCTTTGATAAAATTTAGGGTGACACGTGTAGCATATCTTCGAGCAACATTATTTGAAAAGAACACGTTATACCCTTACCAAACTACATTTGTTTTAGAAAAGAACACAGAAAATGGTAAAAGGCAGAATAAAGGCATCATTTATGCCAGAAAAGAAAACGCTATAAATGTTTAAGCTGCTAACATTAACATTGAAGTTGCTAAAAGCTCTAGAATTCGAACATTCTAGTTTTGACCGTTAAGATCATTCATAAAGCTACTGGAAGGAAGATGGCACTGTGTATAAATAGTGGCAGAGGTTGCAGTCCGTAGCCAGTTCATCATAAGCACTGTTATAGTTAACATTAACTGTATTCTTGTAAATTATAAAGTGTAATTTAAGTGTGTGTATTGTATAATAACACTGAGTGACTATTTAAACTGTTGTTGTGTAAATTTTAATGAATAAACAACGAGTTGTTACCATTTTAAACTATTAAACAGCTTTTATTTGCAATCAAAAGTAACCGGATTATATTAAAGGAAATAAACCACCGTTTTTAAATGGTAAAAACGTAACATTATGTTATCTTGTGTATAACAGTATTTGCTATGGAAAATCTTTAGTATAAATGTATTTTCTATAGAAAATCATATGTATAACAGGCATTTCTATAGAAATCTCGTGCAGTATTTTCTAGAGAAAATCTTCAGTATAACCGCATTTTCTAATTCCAAAATTTTTCACTTTTTTTTTAAACTTGTCCCGTTTTCTTTTGCATTTTTAAATCTATTACAATGACTACACTCTTTTATGTCACAGCAAAACCAGCACAAATATAGACTGTTGCTGCTGATTTTAGAATTTTATTGTTTGAATAAAAAAAAAAAACATATCTACGAGTATAATTCAAAACTTAAAACAAAAAAAGGAAAAACTAAAAATAAAGCCAAAAAACTTTCTTATCAAACTTGTCTTAAAAATTTTGTGGTGGCACAAAAGTTAAGAGTGCATTTTGTGTAAAAGTTTCTGTCGAGGTTCGTTCTGTTATTCTCATGTTTTTTTTTTGCTTTTGTGTCTTTTTATTATATTTTTCGGTATGATTTCAAGATTTGTTTGTAAAACTTATAATTGAAAATTTTATGTAACATTTTAGTTTTTGTTCTTGTTGTTTTTGGTACTTTTTGTTGCATGTTCTAGAGCAGAAATTTTTGTTTTTTTAAAAAAAGGTGAGTTTTGTTTGTTGGACTTTTTCTTCCAGCACTTTATCTTCTTCTTCTGGTTTCTGCTGAAGTGGCAGTTGGACTAAAAACTACTATAGTAGTAACTCATAGTTGATGATGAATGTACTTATGGAGGTATGTATGCATGTATGTTTGAAAGTGTAGGTAGGAAAAAAAAAGTAGTAAATTGCAGTTGGTATGAAGGAGGCCTAAAAGTTTTTTGATTTTTGTGTTCTTCTAGGTTTTTCTTTTTGTTTTTTTTTTGTTTTTCGAAAGTTTAATGCATATACAGTATAAACTATTTTGTAATTTTGTCAGTTGACTAAATTTTTTGTTTTAGTTAGTACAAGTGAGTAGTAAGTATAGCAAAATTTGTAGACGATTCGTAAATTTATATTTTGTTAAATTGTTTGTGTTTTATACTTCTACATGACTTCTTTATGTAGAGGGGTCTTTTGTACACCTTCAAAAGTTTATCTTATCGTTTTTATGCTTGTTTTATGTTTTATTTTTAAAGATGCACTGTGTAGTTATATAAAAGTTTTTATTGTTTCTTTTAACGTCTAGATTTTAGTTACTTATTTTGGGTGTATTAAAAAAATTTTGTTTGATTATTTGTCTGAAAAGTTTATTTAAATCAATATTTAATGAATTCAGATTTAAACCATTAAATGCAAGCTTTCTCATTATTAACAATATTTATATGATATACAAGTTAAGTCGATGCACTGGCTATAAGTCGGTAAATAGTGGTTCGAATGGAAAAAGGACGATAATCTGTGATCACTTATAGTTTTCAGCAAGAATATATTTTTCATTTAAAAGTTAACTGAAACATAAACGTGGATATAAGTCGGTTGTTCGAATGGAAAAAATACGATAATCTGTGATCAGTTATACATTCAAGCAAAATCGATTTTTGTATGAAAATTATGGAAAAAGGACCAGTTTGTTAATATCCGGAATTAAAATAGTACTACTAAAATAAAAATAAAGTGACACTTATTCCTTTTTGTAAGTTCAAACTTCCCCTGCTTTTTGAGGGGCAAATTTCCTTTTTACAGTGGTTTAAAAACTTATTTTTTTGATAATAATTCGGTATCTTGGGAACTATTGGAGATATTGTTACGAAATTTCATATGGTTTTCGAGCTGATTTGTTCAGCTTCCTGGCGCTAATGGGGGCAAGTACGTAGCCCCTCAAAGTTGGTCGCCTCGGGTCTCAATTTTTTTTAAAGAAATCGTCAAAAATCCTTATAAATATAAATAGTCCTTGAGAAGATCTACAAAAAATACGCTTACAAGTGTAGGTTATCTCTATTAGTTGAAGAGATATTCAGGTTTATTGATTTATTTTTTTTAATTTTGCTCGATCTTTTTATGGTTTATTAGATATGGCGGACCTACGGAAGGACGAAATTTATTTTTAAAATATCAGCTATATCGGCGATAAAATTCTAAATAAAATAAAAAAAACTCCCTATAAAAAGTTATACGCATCCAAATTTGGAACTTGTAAAAAGGGCCGTTTTCTTAAGTTTTTTCCCAAAAAAGCCCATATATTTTTTCTTTTGTAGAAAAAAAAATTTCTTGGGACTATATAGAATTTTTATATGATCCAGAAATATAACTTAATGCAAAAGCGTAAAAAGAAAAATTTGGCTCACTTAAGCGAACATGCCACCCCCCAGTCCTATCCAAACTTAGCCAATTTAAAAAAAAAATTTCGGTTTGAGTAAAAAATTCTAAAAAGGCAAAGCACTGATCCATGAAAAAGCTCCATATTTGTATAACGCCATATGTTTCTTAAATACTTACTAAGAATTTTTACTATCACACGGTAAATAACATCACAGTAGGTACTTTTCCAAAAACACTCAGTTTTTGGAACACATTTTCCCCGTTTTTGGAATTTCGGTATTTGAAAATAAAAAATTTCAAAGGTGCTAGTGCCATTGATTTAAGGACATTTGAGTCTATATTGTTTCCAAATTTTGTTATGATATCTTTAATTGTTAAAATTTTACATTAATTCAAATTTTATATTTTTATTCGTGGAAAATCACCATATGATTTTTTTTTAGTTTTTAAGGTAAATGAAGTCCCAAAATTTTATAAAATTTTAAAAATTTGTACGTTTTTGTAGATCTTCTCAAGGACTATTTATATTCAAAATTTCTGCACATTCGGATCGTAAATGGATTTTTGGCGATTTTTTTTAAAAAATTTTAAACCCGAGGTGACAAACTTTGAGGTGCTACGTACTGGCCCCCATTAGCGTTAGGAAGCTGAACAAACGTAAATTAACTCGAAAACACCTCAGCTCAAACCATGTGGAATTTCGTAACAATATCTCCAATAGTTCCCAAGATACCGAATTATTTTCAAAAAAAAAAGTTTCTAAACCACTGTGCCCCGCTGGATCCTTGCCAGGGTACACTACTAACCTGTCATCATCAAAGAAAATTCACAAGGTATCATTAATCGAAAAGTATCATTAAGTCCCAATTTGAGGATTCTTATTTATTCCGGATATATACATATCTAATTGCATGTTTCCAGGTTCATTATTATAAAATATTAAGGAAGTACCATTCGAATAAAGAGAAAAGTACTAATAATCACCACCTTTGGATTCTTAGTCATTCAGAACCATATATGTATGCTTTATTTCATGATTCTAGGTAAATTATTATAGAAAATTCAAAAAGTACCACTAGTGAACGAAAAAGTACAATTTGCTTTTTCTTTTTGGTACCTTAATCACTTAAAGTACCCTATATTTAATTCTTACTTCACTCAGAAGTATATTAGCTAACTTTTAGGTCGATAACTTAAATAAATAAAAATATTAAAAAAGTACCATGGGAATAAAAAGTACCGATAACTTTTTTTCCTCTTGAATATCACAATACTCACTTTTTGTAAAACATATGTGTCTCAAACGATTAAAAAATTACCAAAAATAAATCAAATTTTTGGCCATAACGGTGCGAATTTCCCAAAAAGTCCCAAATTCATATATGGTACGAGTATTTTTTGAGATTGACGATTTTGAATCAGTTATGGACAATATGGACTTCTAAATTTTGACACTTGATGGCGGCCATATTTTTGAAGCTACATCTACGAATTGGATGTCATTTGTTCAGTTTGTTTTGCCAAATCACCATGGATGGTTATAGCGTTCAACAACATCGTTCCGAGCGTTATAGATCGATGATTATCAACTGAATTGTATGATGTAGATACCGGCCACACTGCTCATGCAACATTGGACATTCCGCGAGAGCGATTTGAGAGCATAGTCATTTCACCTAGAGGTGATGTGAACTGGCAGGTCAATGCGAATAAACCACAAACCACAGCGGCCATCAAAGCCAACATAATCCATGCCATTGGTAAAATTCAGTCCGAATTATGCGACAAAATTATGGTAAATTTTACATTTCGGATGCGTGCCACCCAGCGGAGTTTGTGGTTGACAGCCATTGATAGAAGACTACCTCGTGATTTAAGCATGGATGCCCAGTTGAGGTCTCTACACCCGAAACAAATGAAAAAAATTACGATATGGTGTTGGCTGATCGGAGATTGAAAGTTCGAGAGATTTGGAAAGCCATAGGCATCTCACATGGCTCGATAAATCTTAATTTTTGGAGGGGACAAAAAAAAAATTGGAGGAACTTTGGACACATTGTATAGATCTCACGGTTTGAGCCTGAAAACCTCTTATTGTTTTAATGGGTTGTTGTTGTAGCAGCAGTGCTTGCTGAGTTTTAAAGGGGTCGGAGAGGCTTTCTCCTATTTGAGGACGCTTTGGTTATTTGTTTTTCTTTGGTATTTTCCAGGGTTTGATGTAGAGTGAATATCTGGTATATGGTGGACTTACCAGGTCTAAAACCGCACTGATACTTTCCTATCAGTTTGCTAGTGTATGGCATCAATCATTCACATATTACGCCATACCTCGGTAGTTGGTGCAAAGGGTAGAGCCTCTGCGAAGTCAATTAGTGTTATCGTGGAAACTAAATTTACCGACTGTTGGCCCAAAAACGTTCTCCTTCCCAATTTTGGCATTTTAATCGCCAAGGGCAATTCGGGCATGATCGTAGAGTTCTTCAAGACAATCATAAAAACTGTCTTTAACCACTTCTTCATTCTCTTCGGTCGGGCTTATGTTGAAAAATTTATCTTAATGCGGAGTGAAGCAAGCCGTTCATCTACGGGTGTAAAACCGACCACATGGTTGCGCTATCGTGGACTATAAAGCCGCAACCGAACTTAGGAGAGTACTGCTACAATTATAATATCAATAATAAAGATTCACTTGCTATAATATCCGCTACTCTTTTCCAAAGAAAGTATCTTAGTTATGTATAAGAAAAAATATGTTTATACCGGCAAAAATGCAGAACAAAACAAAAAATCGGAAGAAACAAAAAACCAAAAAAAAAAATAAACAATAACATACATACTTACATCCTATTGAACCCCCAACCAACAACTGCACATGAATCACATACCAAAATAAATAGTCATCGAAAGAAAAACAAGTAAAAAAAAAATAAACCATGTGTAACTGAATTCCAAATACGCTGTAACACATACAAAATATTAAGACAGAAAAAACATACAGACTTAGACATACCAATAGATAGACAAACAGACGGACGGACCGACATTATGACATATGTATGAACAGACCCACAAACCCACCAGTTGTTTGGAACACACACACAAACACTCTCCTTTACTGTTAAGTCTATTCTCAAGCACACGCAAATGGCCAGAAGAAACAATTCAGCCAAACAACAGACATACACACTCGTAGTGGCAATCGGTTAGCGAAGCTTTAGCAGCCAACCAACACGAGACTATCATTATTACACCCGAAGGAATTTAGGTGTTAAAATTAAAAATGTAATATTAAATGATAAGTTATTCTTCAAATGTTCGCACGATGTCACGGATCCGAGAGGTTCAATTTTCAAAACTTTATATTGTTACAAATTTTTAATAGCGATTTGAATTTAACGGTCTGTAACGACTGTCTGCAACATTCATCATGTTTATAAACATATCCATCAGTAGAAGTTTGTACTTATCAACAATGTTAATAAGTATGGCAACACTAAATGTTTAAGCCGCTTGCTTACATTAGCATTGAAAGCTCTAGAATTCGAATATACGAGTTTTGACTGTTAAGACCAATCTAGGCTACTCAGATGCAATGGCAGTGTGTATAAATAGTGACTGCGGTTGCAGTAGTGACTGAGTCTAATTTGAAGTATCATTAAGTAAATACATCAACTGCATTGCCAGTGTATACTTGTACATTATAAAGTGTGTGTGAATTTCTGCGAATTTATAAACTTATATAAAAACACTGAGTGACTATTTAAAGTGTTGTTTTATAAATTTAAATAAATAAAAATGTGTTACAATTTTAAACTACTAAACTGCTTTTTATTTGCAATCAAAAGTATCCGGTTTTTAAAAGGTAAAAACGTAACAATATTTTGGAAATAATTTGGTAGCTCTTGAAAGATTGTAATTTGTATGTTGTATTTTTGATAAAATTTCAAATAAAATATAAGCTAGTTCCATACAACTATCTGGAGGGTTACTCAGTAATACGATTCGAAAGGAAATCTTTTCGAATTATAAGTTATTTTCCACACATTTTCGAACTTTTGAGTTACGCAGTAACCGCCCTAGTTCGTATGCATCCGAATTCGGAACATCGAATATAGTTATAAATTATACGGTTAGGAAAAACATTTCAAAAATTTTAAATGGGATAATAAGATACAGGTTAATTTAGCCAACCACATTAGTTATTATCTAATATTAGGTACATAACTTAAAAATGCGGGACAGATGGCATATATGTATTTGAAACGCGATTTTTGTCTTTAATAACTTATATGTCATTTTGAAGGGAACATATCTGTCGTTTATTCTCACTTCACCAAAGCTTATGGTGAATGTGTTCCAACGATTTCAACGTCCGAGAGATGGTTTTGGCGATTTTGACACCTTACTTCACAAAGATTGTTGTCAAACTCAAAAAGAGCTTGCAAAAATCATTAGGAGCTACTCAAGCAGCAATTTCAAAATTGAAGTTGGGAGACCTTGAAAGAAAATGTTGCATGTACGAAATGCTGCTTGAACGCTATAAAAGATAATTATTTTTGCACCGAATCATTACTAGCAACGAAAAATGGATCCATTATGTACCCCAAGTGTAAGATATCGACACCAAAGCCAAATATCCATAACGTTAAGGTTATAGATCTATATTTGGAGTGACAAAAAGGGTCCTATCTATTACGAGCAGCTGAAATCTGTCCAGACCATCACTGGGAACCTGTAGCGAATGCAACTTATTCGTTTGAAACGAGAACGTTAAGAACATGAATCCGTAATATTCCATCATGACAATACTCGGTCACACGTTGCAATACCTTTTAAATGCTATGTATTTAGAAAGAAGTGGTTGGGAAGTATTGCCTCATCCGCTTTATGGTCCAGACTTTGCCCCGTCCGACTACTATTTGTTTCGATTTATTCCAGACATCCTACCTTTAAAGATTTTATAGTTGCGCTTAAAACCGGACATATCCCGGGATACCTTTCCAGTCTTTACCGCATTGCGATCTGGAACTTTCTTAACTTTATACGACTACAACCCAGCATTAGCTTTGGTTCTGCGCACAAAAGAATCAGTACATTAAACTTTACGAGCTACTTTTCTGATAAAAATTGTCGGTGCTCTTCGAAAAAGTTGTTCGATTTCTTTTGCCTTATCAATATCTGTTAGACCCTTTTTTCTTCCTAATCCAAGTTTTCTTTCAATGTTCAAGTCTTCCTTATACTGTTTAATGGCTTTTGAAGCAGTGTGACGATGAAACTTCAGATCTTTTGCTATTTTTTGGAAAGTCTATATTGGAATTTTTTACAATTTTGACCGAAATAATAGTTGAAAATTATTGATTTAGAAAAGGCAAAAGAAAAGAAGTGTTGTCGAGTTTAAGTTTTGAATTTGGACCGCATGGATCCACCAGTACTGCGGCCAGGGGTCCGCAAATTAGGATACCTCGGGTATGTTCAATTTTTAAAACGATCCTATTTTTTCGTCTGTGTTCCGATTTCAAAAAAAAATAAAAATACATATATAGAATCTCCTCGTCGAGCACTAAAATTAATTTTCAACATTTTTACTCACTCTACTCCATTTTTTTGATAACAGCGGATACAAATATTAACAAATTTTAAAAATAAGAATACCTATTTTTTATGTAAAATTCAACTTTAGGGCAAAATTTCTCAAATGGCTAGTCGATATCAATATATAATAACCCATTTTAGATGGCCAAATATGTTCTTAATTATTTTGAAAAGGGTTCCGATAACCCCGACCCTGGTATGAATATTATAGCCAAACAACTAAAAAATTCCCATTTTCCAACACTTTTTTGGGAATTGCTGGATTCCTGATCCCAGGCAGAGGAAGAAACATTTTCATCATGGTTTTCGAGTTTTAAAAATTAAGTGGCTTTAACAATTAATCCAAGAAGCCAACTGACCACCCTCCCACTGAAAAAGAGGATAACATCATGGCAAAGGTTTTTTAACTGCAGAAGGCAACAAGCCATCAGAAGAGAGGTATTATGTGGGGCTACAAGTACGATTAGAGGACTTGGATTATGCCGATGACATATGTCTACTTAGCCACTCATTCTCAGAGATGCAGTCCAAAATTACCACCATCAGTGAGATCGCAAAACTGGTTGGGCTGAAAATAAATATTTCCAAAACAAAATCGGTCCCGATCAATTGTAATACAGATCGACGCTTCTTCGTATTCGACCAAGATATTGAAGAGGTAAAGTCCTTCTGCTACCTGGGAAGCACAATTGATGCAACTGGTGGCTCAGCAGCAGATATATCCAGTCGCATTAATAAGGGACGGAGTGCATTTGCCCAGTTAACTCCGGTTTGTAAATATTTCAAAACGAACCAAAATCAAATTATTTAACTTCAACATAAAATCTACTCTTTTGTACGGATGTGAGACCTGGAACATGGCACCACGTCATACACAATGTCTTCAAGTGTTTCTTAACAAATGCCTCCGCAAGATCTTACGGATTTTCTGGCCTGTAACACTATCCAACATGCAACCTATTCGAACGGAAATAATAAAGCGGAAATGGAGTTGGATAGGTCACACCCTCCGAAAACCAGACGATGACATTGCCAAGAAATGCATAGACTGGAACCATCAGGGAAGCAGACGAGGTGGAAGACCAGTTCATAGCTGGAAGCGACAACTAACAACAGAGCTTTAGAGATTGCGGATGAAGTGGTACGAAGTCAAACATCGAGCAGACGATGGAGATTATTGGAACCACCTTGTTATGGCCCTATGCTCCCTCGAGGAGTGAAAGGAACATATGTATATATATGTATATAAAGGTCAGGCAGCAGCCACCCACTGAAAAAAGGTAGGAATTAAAGATTAGCAAGTTTCCCCACCAAATACACAGATGGCGTTGTTTATAGGAATCGACAGATAGCAGTTCCACTACCTCTGCTACAGAAGACCAATCATATACTTAGCTGGAACAACAACCACTTAACGAAACTCATACAAGGCAAAAATTACAATAGACTGGATCCTTATGGTAACATTGAACATGAACGCACTATACTCCAATAACTAGAATAGATCAATCTTACATGGGAAATACACGAAAACAACTGCCACAAATCGAATAAGATGGATTTGCTTTGTGGAAGTCAAAAATGCTCCCAAGAGGGGTAATGAAGAAAAAAATTTACATATTTTTAAAACTCATATATTAAAACTCGCTGTTTAACTTTGTATCCAATTTTAGTGTAAAACGTAAAGTCTGAACCACGATAGATCAAATTTGGAAGTGGTAAGGATACGATACCATGTCGATTTTTCTTCAGTGTACCGTACATTTAGACGATAGTTTATGCTCAATTGTTTAAATGTTATCGTTTTAAGCACGTGTTTGCTATCAATGTAAAGCCCTCATACTCGTATTATTTGTTGTACACATTCGTACTTAAAAACTTCGATTTTTTGTTGCAGTTTTGCAAAAAAGTTTTAATATTTTTGTTGTTAAAACTACATAAATATGAGTGTGTGAGTGTGTGTGTGTAGCAATTTTAACATACATAGATTCAAACAATTATAGCTGTAAAATCGTTGCTGTTAGTGTTGTTGTTATTGTTGTCGCCGATGTTGTTATTGTTTGCCGTCGTATACAATGGCAAAAGTTGTATGCAGCTGTAAATTAAAATATTCTGTCAGACAAATGTTACAAAAACAACAACAATAAACCATTGGTTTGTAAATCTATTTGAACGAACACATTAGAATCTATGCGAGGGCTACACGAAGGGAAAACAATTATTGTCTGTACATTGTACAATATGCGCCAATAATGTTTTTTTTTATGTTTATAACAGAGTCTGGAAATAGAATCGGAAATGGATTAGGATTTAATAGAGAATTTAACGATTTTGCAAAAGTGGAGAATCCAAAAATAAAAAAACGAATGCTGTGTTCTTTTCGCATAAAAAATAATTAAATTTTTCTGATTGCTATAATAAAATAAGAAAAGGATTAACATTTTTGTGAAAGGCGATAAAGATCCGAGATGGGTTCTTCTGAAATTATAATACGATTTAGATATGTCCGTCACTCTGTCTGTTGAATCCACGATAGGGCCTATAGAAAGAATCTAGGGGATTGAAATATAATAGGATTTCCCCACCCCCAAAAAAAAACCGAAAAGATTTCATATAAAAATGAAAAAAAGAAAAATGTAGAACAAATTTTAATTTCCCCCCACCCCCTGCAAATAGTTGACCTGTAATTGTTCCATATGCAAAAGCTAGTATTCTCAACTTCAGAGGCAATGCAGCACGGTTGCACCGAAACTGCTAACGTTATTTAGTTTTAATTTCAAACCCTGTCTAAAGTCATTACAAGCAAAAGTTATAAATGAACTTATCTATCGCCCGCTACTCCCTTTAGATTTTTACAGTTGAGCAAATTGCAAATAATCAAGTTTTTTGTTAGAAGAAGAAAACAAAAAAAAAACTGAAAACTTTAGTTAACAAAGTTATTCTTTGTTTATTTTTATTATTTTCATATTATATTTGCACTCCAGTAACTTGGTGAACTTGCGTCTAGTGTTGCCAGAACTCAATTAAATAAAAATTTGTTTGTTATTCAAATTAATAACTGTACTAATCAAATTTATAGGTTTTAGACAGAATTATTTAGAACAAGTAAGAGAGCCAAATTATATTTTATTTTTTTAAATAAAAATTTATATTTTTAGGTGAAGAAATTTAAAAAAAAAAAATTTTAAATTTTTTGTTCTAATTTTTTTAGTGAAAACAATTTTTTTGCCGAAAAATAATTTTTTTAAATTTTTTTTTCAAAAATATTTAAAATTTTTTTTTCCAATTTTTTAGTGAAAAAAATGTTAATCGCAAAAAAAATTTTAAAAATTCTTTTTTTAAATTTATTAATACAAAAAATGTTATATTCGGGTTAAAATTTTGTTTCCCGATTTTGACTCCTGTAGATCAGATTTTCTAAGGCCTTATATACACCATTGCAAAGGTCTTTGAAATATCTAACATTAGATATCCATATTGTCTTTATTAATGACTTAGTAATCCAGATGCAGATATAGTTTTTACCTTATATCTCAGCCATTTGTGGTGCCGATTTTCCCGATTTTGAATGGAAACCGAGCCGCGTCTATAGCGGAGATTTTGATGTATGTAAGTTGTTTGGGAGCTACGGAAAGTTGATTTCAACATACAGACGGACATGGCTATATCGACTCCGCTCTATAACGATCCATAATATATAAAACAGCAAGATATTTATGTTGAAATTTAGAGTATGGGAACGATTTCCTATAAAATCTGGCAGGCACTAGAGCAATTCTTAACAACCCAAAGCCCAATGCACTGTGGTTCTAAATCAATATCTAGGTGGACAAAATTATTTGGTGCTCTTTTTATATAGAATTGGTGTCTCCGATTCCAAAAAAAAATTAAATTTAAAAGATTCAAGTTACAGTAGATTCTAGATATATAAAAATCAATATTAAAAAAAAATATTTCTAAAAATTCCATTCCGTAAAAATTAAAAAAAGTATTTCGACAGGTGCTGGCGGCTAAAATTTTTTTACAAAGACATTCCCCAGAAGTTTCGTTATATGATGTATATAGTCATTGGACGGGCTTCGGTGGTCTTTTTTTTGGCAATCTATATAATATTCTTAGAAATAAAAATATTAGTATATTTGAGACCAAAGTTTAAAGGACTAAAACAGGAAAATGGAGAGCCCCATAAATATAAGATATACACTTAATAAAATCCTATATCAATGTTTATCTATATTTTGAAGTATGAGTTTCTATATGGTAAAACAATTGAGATTTATGTAATTTAGTAAAGCAGTAAAATAATAAAAAAAAATTAACGAAAATATGATTCAAAATTGTTTGAACTTCTGGCGCTTCGTCGAGAAAACGAAATGTCGAATTGAAAAACCCATTTGTATTGAAGGAGAGCAGATTGTCAGCTTCTGAAAAAACTTCGTTTTTCCAAATTCTGAAGATACCGATTTTCATAATTTTGTCCACCTAGATTTTGATTTGGAACCACAGTGCAATGCCTGGAAAATTGGGTAGAGTCTTACCGTTTTTGGAACTAGGGAAGAACTTGACCAAGGGGAAATCATACAGGCTGATTTCCCTCTGATTTCCATGTACCATTAGAACTTAGAAAGCCTTCGAAACAAAGCGTCACGACACTTTCATCCTGGACATCATGTATTCAGTAATACGGAGCAACTTGAAGAGATGGATCGTAAGTCGCTCGTCGAGTTTTACGACAAATGCTCAAAACAGTTATAATTAAACAAAGAGTTCCCTAGGACGTCCTGTTTCTCCTGTTTTACTTCTACCTCTCTAAACTCCTGCCATATCCAGAAGATGTGGATGTGATATCATGCGCTGACGACTGCACCATTATGTCGACAAGCCACGACGCTGATGATCTATGCGGTAAATGGTTATCTCTATGGATAAATGGTTATCTCTTAGAAATTCACCATTTCTTCACTACGCGTAACCTGCAACTATCACCAGCAAAGTCATCGGTAATACGATCCAGCACCTGGAAGAACGAGGTTAAGATCAATCTTGTAGTCAGTAATACCGAACAATTTGAAGAGATGGATCGTAAGTCGCTTTTCGAGTTCCTTAGGACGGCCTGTTTCTCCTGTTTTACTTCAAACTGTGTTGGGGTCACTTTTGGCAAACTCCTCAGTTGATCCCACTGCAATCACAAACAAGTTCCTAATCATGTTTGGTTTGTTATTGATTAACTAAACTGCTCTACTGTGGTCTCCTTTGAACCGAGTTGAGATATAGTCAATGCTAGCGTCATAAGATGCATTCGAATTACCTTGGAAAAACGAGGGTTCTCTAGTTCTTAACAGTTCCTAATGTAATGTCATCGGAGGTATCAACGCCATATAGTAGATCACATTTTCCAGAAATGTCAGGAAGAATATCCTAATAAACTAGGAGGCATAGATGACAACTATATATGTAGGTAACTGAGATCAAAAAATCTAAGTTTGTTGTAGAAACCTAATTCGTGAGAATGTATTGAAAGGTACACTCAGGTCTCGTTTTATGCGGATTCAAATTTAGGCGATTTTTAAATTAATTTTTTTTGGAATTTTAAAAGATTTTTAATTCTTCATTTACATAACCGAGCCCTTAAGGGCCTTACCTTTTTACCATTTTTAAATTAAACCAATTTTGCATCACTGATATAATGTTTTTTACAAAATCAAATTCTTAATATAGATTCAGATACGGAAAGATTCATCGCGGGCTGACTGATCTGTTTTCGGGATATCAAGAGTTGCATAAGCAACTTAAAAATTAAAAATCGCAAAGTTTAATGACAAATTATTTTGCAAGAAAATAAGCAATTGAAGGTCCTAAAAATTCTTCGATTTCGTCTCCTATTCACTAGATTAATTCTAGTGATGAAAATGATATTGTACCATATGATGACAATATGATTATATCATCTAGTGATGAAAGTGACGTTGAACCAATTCCAAACCAATGCAGTGATTCAGATTATTTACAGAATTGCCTTAAAAATGTGTTAGCTAATTTTTTTGGATCATTTGTATTTTGTTATTGTATAAGCAAAGACGCCAAATTGTTTCTGTTAGTGGATTCTGTTTGAATGTACTTGGAGGCCGTCCGCCGTATATTTCAGACATGTAGAAATATGTGCCAACTCAATCTAGGATTGAGCAACAATCTGAATGCATACTGATCCCGCATACGGTGCCGTCTCCAATTTATGCCCAGCATGTGGTCAGGTGCCCATGATACTCCCACATACATATTCAACTGTCGAACCAACCCCACCTCATTTCTTTCACTCAACTTATGGAGAAGAAGCAGAATTCCTTGGACATTATCTCATTTCAGAACCCCTGGTAATTTATTATCTGTAATTAATCAATGTAATCTGCTATAACTAGTAGAAAATATCTCAAAATGGCAACACTGCTTGCATCGTACATACAGACTAGTATTCGAGTACGTGTATCTTAATAAGCACCCTAAAAAACCATAATTCACTCAAAAAGAAAAATATGTTGTCACTCAAGTTTCTGTTTATACTCGTATTGTTGCTGATGTTGTTGGTGTTCTTCGAGTTTGCAGGCTTTGTTCGATCTATGATTTGGTTTTGCTTTAAACTACCATCAAATACAGGACAATATGATCGTTTGCCCATAACGTTTGTAACTAGCTCATGAAGATATTGGAAAAATGAGTTGTTATTTGTGAACTTTAGTTCAGAATAAAACGTAGAACAAATTACCGGAACCAATACGAATCTAATAGGCATGATTTTTCGTTTCACCTATCAAAAAAAGTTCGTGCCTTTTTTAATAAAACAAAGGTTTTGGGATAAAAAATTATTTTATTTTCCAACATAGTCTCCTTTGAGCGCTATGCAATGTGTCCAAATTTTGTCCAATTTGTTTATCCCTTCCAAAAAATAAGATTTGTCGAGGTGATCGTTGGAGTTAAATCTCCTTCCGCTGATGCATTTCTTCAGGTCTGGAAACAAGAAATAGTCACTCGGGACTAAATCCAGAGAATAAGTTGGAAGAGGGAGCATTTCGTAGCCTAATTCATGTATTTTTGCCATGGAAACAACACATGTGTGTACCCTTCTGTGCACCCGATTGTGAGCAAACGCGGCAGCCACCTTGCGGAAAGCTTTCTCATACCCAATAGATCACTCAAATTTGAAACCATGAGCCATGTTGTTACCACAACCTCTCGCAGTTTGAACACCATATCGTAATTGTTTCAATTGTTTCGGGTGTAGGGACCTCAACTGGGCATCCAGAATGTTAGGTATATTCCGTGCTTGTACGGTTACAACGAAAATCAGTGAACCACTTTTTTTACCATTGAAATTGATGGTGCAGAGTTCTCATAGTATTTATCAAGCTTATCCTTTATTTGAGTAATGGGGTTTTCCGCAAAAAATAATGCTTAATGAGCAGACGAAATTCACTTTATTCCAATTTCTCCTCAAGTCACGCGATAGTCTGCTATCAATGGCAGTCAAACTCAAAGTAAATGTCACTGCTTGTTCAAATTTTGACAGGAGTCAACTCATAGATGCCTGTTGACAGGAGCAGTGTTGCCTTTTCAGTTAGGAGCCGGGTAATTAAAAAAATTGCGGACTTATTGACCCACCCGCGTATATATTCCCATGGATACCATCCGTTAAACTTTGAAGCGGAGACGTTCGGCATCCTCATTTGTTTTGATAAGTGTTTTATATGAATATTGAGGGATTTGGGGATTTTTGTAATGTCGGATAGCCAGGCTTCACTTAGGGCCTTATGATGTAAGGAAGGCTGGACTGCGTTACGTCTTTGAACTTCTATCTCTTTAGTTACATATTTATTGTCCGACAAACAGTGGGATTGTGCTTGTTTACATAACACCTGAACCTCTCCTTGGCATCACCTGAGGATATGCTAGAGATAGAATGATTTATCTGTGCTTAGGGAGTCTAGATTCAGAAAGCTAATATCAGTTGAATATTTACGGGACATTGTGGTCTTAGGTGAGCCGATTTAACTTCTTCAAATCCTCTTTGGCTCTACCATCTGCAATGAAATTTACACCTAGCTACATCCATTCTTCAGTCGTCTTGAGAGACCTTATTGAACATCCTGTTACGAAGTGTTTTGATTGTCCTTTAATAGACATAGAAAGGCTTTTCAACCTGAGTCCTCATGATTGAAGGAATTCAGTTGAAGACCTTGTGGTCTGATAATGTGATTTCCAATTTCCAACAGTGCTGGAGACAAGGGGGATTCCTGTTTTACTCCTCTCGGGAAAAACTAATTGATTAATTTCCATGTCATTCTCTACTTCAAATGATTCAACTGGCAGTTGCTGGTTTGGTACCCATGCAGTCAGAATATGAGCTGGTCCTCTTACTGAGATAATAAAACGTTATATACGTCTCTTTTACGCATTTTCTTGATTGCGTCTTCTCTGCGATGCAGAGGTACATGCCAAAAATTAAATCTCCTGGTGTTCCATGGACAAAAGGATTTGGGACGTTAGATGACACATGGTTAGATTTATTCTTGTCCAGAAATTGTTCTGGCAATGAGTGATATATAGTGGCTTGCTTCCTTTGGGTATTGTCTCTAATATATTGTAATTATCTTTATATAAACTCATGAACAGTGGATTGACGTTCAAAGGGGGAGGCCACCCCAGGAACCTCCCCCTTTAACATAACATGCTGAATACGCCAATTACCAAAGTGATACATGTTCCACCACAATCAAGAAAATCAAGGCCATATATGAAACTGTTGCTAATCGGTTGGTGCCACGATGAGGTATGAAATATGAAAGTGTAAGTGAAGTGAAGTGAAAATTGTTCATCGTAAGTTCCTTTCTCTCTAAGTTAATTTAAGATACTATATTGTGGATATAGTGTAGTGTATCAAGAGGTCGTGTAAATTTTCTTACAAGCTTTTTATCTTGCATCTGCTGTATCGTTTGTAATGTTAAACAACTGAAATCGTAATCAGTTTTTGTGGTTGTTGTGCTGTTGGTGTGATTTTTGAACATTTTGGCAAACAAAAAAACAACAAACAAACCAACCATATTTGAAAAAAGTTTGATGCAAATGCAAAGTAACACAACATACTTCGACCTAAAGTAAACAAAACAATTGAACGATGGAATACAATAGAAGCACGCGACGCCTATTATTCGGTACTTGTATGAAACTGCAGTAACTGCAACACTGTAGTGCAGTTGTGTTCCCTACTGCTTGTTGCAAGCATGTGTGCATAAATAAGCTTTTGTGTGTGTGAGTATGACAGTGTGTCTGTGTATGTGGGTTGACAATTGATTTGACATTTGCTTAATGTATTAATACATCTAATCTTTGTTGGGCTTTTTCCTCTGTTTTCCGTTTTTTTTAGTTTTGTTTGCTGTTGTTTCTCTTATTCAATTCAATAGGCCGTTGATTAGTTGGTATTTCTCTGTTTTTGTGTACGTCCGTCCGTCCGTCCGTCTGTCTGCTTGTTTGTTAGTGCAAAAAGTTTTTTAAATATTGTTTGGTTTTTCATTTTCCAAATCCAGTTTAGAATAAATAGTTTTATATTTTTAAACACGTGTATAATTTATTTGATTATGACTAATGATTCCGAAAAACAAATTCCTTTTTCGCATAGAGGTGGAACACAAGTCTGTTTCTTATTTTTTTTTGTTTCTAAGTTTCGTAAGATAATCGAAAATGACATAACATGCGTGTTTTTCGTTAAGTTCAGATGTAAAAACACACACATTGTGAAACACATAAACATATCTACTGCTGCATACATAGCCATTGATAGAATTTAATTATGTATTTGAAATCATTTTGAAATCTCTTTCAAATGCATCTGTGTGGAAATAAATTTGGCCGTATTAATACCAAAAAAAATTTTAATTTTATATTGCTTAAATAGCTTAAGGAACATTTATTGTTAAAACATTTTAAAATTCTTTTAAAATACTTCACCTATATGAGCCAAATTCTTTTGAAAATGATAGAAAAGTTTGTTATTTGCAGTTAACCTAGTTTTATTTTCCACATAACTACTGTTTTAGCTCAATTTCTTCTAATCAATTTATATTTTGTTGGAAATTCCAAATGAAATCCAGCTTAATCCTACACAAATCTGAAATTAAACTTTGTTTGATGGTGATTTCTGAAACTCACCTTACAAACATTTATAATTTTAAAATTCCAGTTTTCTCATTTCATAAGGCAAATCACTTTGACTAAAAATCACATGGAGATATGTACTTTTATCTTAATTGGAGACTAAGACATTGCGTCTTACAGGAATTTTCAATTTGCATTAACGATTTTTATGAATAAGGAAAAAATCGAGAATGTGGTGGTGCAATAGGATATTGTTTCTTGGCTTGCATTGACTGCAATAATTGATTAATCTCACTTCAACCTGCTGAATATAACCTAGAAAAAACTGATATCAATTTTGCTTTCGAATTGTTACTTTTTACTAGAAGATATTAAATATTGGAACTTAGATCACAAAGGTTGGTATTATGCTGACACTTTCTAAGGAAGCAAAATACATTGCCACAATTATGGACTTTCGTCCATATTATGGACGATAGGTATTGTTGGGAGTCGAATGCTAAAGCCTGTTATGATTAATACACTAGTAAGAAAACTAGTGGGGAAGAGATGGGGTCTCAATCCTTATATGACTCACTGGATGTACACAGCGATCATCAGGCCTATTCTTACCTATGAAGCATTTGTGTGCTGGACAAGGAACAAAAACTACCTTATTGGTACCATGAGTTACACTCCTCCGGCCAGTCTAGAGACGATGCTATTGGGAGTATGACTTAAAAATGCGGAATTTTTTTAAATGTTTAGCTTTTATTTTGAAACTTTTGTACAATATAAATTTATTTAAAGTATTAGCCATTGTTAGCTATGAACTTTTCCCATCTTTCTGATAACATATGGATTCCGAGTTGGGCTGAAAGACCCAAGAAGTCTGGAGTACTACAGCACTACTGTATTATTCAATTCACTAACAACCAACAGCCAACGTATTTCAACAGATCATTTAAGGTTGGATTATTAACAAGA
This sequence comes from Calliphora vicina, assembly GCF_958450345.1. Taxonomy (NCBI): domain Eukaryota; kingdom Metazoa; phylum Arthropoda; class Insecta; order Diptera; family Calliphoridae; genus Calliphora; species Calliphora vicina. The sequence continues at coordinate 75,433,995 of NC_088784.1, forward strand.
GACGGCTGGCCTGCTAACTTTGTCCTTTTGTTAAGTTTTCCCTAATTAATTTGCCACGTAAAAAACATAAGGTAGATATGTTATATATCAATGGATAGAGGTCTACTTTTCAATAATGTATATAGCATTTGACAATTAAAAAAATTCATGAAATACTTTTTTGAAAAATATGACAAAAAATGCTTTTTATTAAGTTTTTGCATAGATACAAATTTTTCAAATTGTAATAAAATTTTTATTTATGAATATTTTTTAATGAAATTTTACAATTATATAGATTTTTTGAAAAAATTGAAAATGGAAAAATAAAAACAAATTTTAAAATTTCTAATCACGAATCCCGCAGTTCCCAAAAAATTTTTGAAAAATTCAAAAAATGGGATATTTTTGTTTTTTAACAAAAATAACCCACGGGCGGGGTTATCGGAACCCTTTACAAAATAATTAAGAACATATTGGGTCATCTAAAATGGGTTACTATATTTTGATATTGCCTATGCGATTTGAGAATTTTTGCCCTAAAGTTGAATTTTACAGAAAAAATAGGCGTTTTTTGAATGGACCTGGAATGGTCCCCTCGGTATCAAAAATTATAAATTTTTTTTTCATTTAAAATCTTTGGTGTAAAGTTAGCTTTTCAAAACGTATAAATTTATTATACATCCTTTTAGAAATTTTTTAGATAACTTAAAAAGAAAAAATGTACTTTTTTCCCAAAAAAATAGCGAAAAATCGCATTTTTCAATTTTTTTAAAAATCAAATTCATGTAACTTTGGACTTAGTCATGAGTTTTAAACAATTATTTCTTTATTTGATATATACATCTGATGTCAATCCTATGAAAAAAAAATAGAGAAAATCGGGAAATATTTGGAACCGCGGTCATCAAAAAACTGGTGGGTAGTAGGGTGGGTAAAAATGTTGAAAATTTAATTTTCAAATGCGAATATCTCCTAAGCTATAAGAGATAATTGACAGCTACACGAGATTTTATGTAGTTCTCAATGACAAGATTCTATATATGTAATTTTTTGAAATCGGAACACAAACGAAGAAATAGGATCATTTTAAAAATTGACCATACCCGAGCTGTCCTACTTTGGGGACCCCTGGTCCAGCGCCTGCCGGGCGCATGAGGTCCAGATTCAAAACTTAAAACACTTCACCTTTGAGCATGTGCAATTTCATTCAAATCGGACTAAGGGTTTAGAAGTTACATATTTATTTCCCTCATTTTTCTTTCTCATACCACTGCGCGACGCGATTTCAGTCTGTACTGATGGTTCAAAGACGAAAACGAGAACTTGCTTGGGAGTTTTCTCTGATGTACTAAGCTTCTTGGTTTCTCTCAGGTTGAATTTACGCCTTCGATGCAGCCGCAATGGTCGTCCACCATTGATATATAAGCGGGCAGGTTTGCATTAATCAAAGTTCTCACTTCCAATATAATATGGTCGAAATGTATTTTTGTTTGCATTCGTTCTCTGGAGACATTATTATACCTTTAATGGAATTCAGCTGGTTTACTATCATATTCAAAATGCTTAGGTAATCTTTGATACAATAGGACCTAGACTCTCTTGGTAGGAACTTGTTCAAGTTTTTTATGGGAACACTTACTGAGCAATGGAATTCACATAACTTACGATTACCACTTTGTGATACTGGTTTTGTTTACATCCGGGGTATTCTTAGTCTGTCCAGGTTCTGCTTCCTTTGAAATCTTTTTTAACACAGACTTATTATTGTAAAGTAAATGCTCTATAAGTTAAGACTAGCTACTGAGTATAATCAGATGAGATAAATGCTTCGGCTATCGGCCGGCTAACGACTAATATGAATATTTGTGTTAAACCCTCTCAGGGATCACACACTTATAATGGTATCCCTGAAATTAATAACAGCACGATGTTATGTTTCCGAACCGTAGTACGAGTATCTATCGTTTCCCGATGTAGAAGATGATTTATAAATAAATATTTAATAAATCTCCACTGCTTGGATTTTAAGAACCGCGTTCTATATCGAAATTTTAGCATAATTTTTAGGTTTATATCAAGATTTTTAAGAAATTGTCTATTTTTGGTACCTTTTAACCTAAATCTTTGTTATTTTTAGTCATGTCTATTAAATAAACTAGTCTGATCTAAACAGGAATTTTTAAATTCATTATCAAACTGTACTTGTGCATGAATCATAGTTATGTTCATAAATATTCATATAATCCATAATTGAAACTTAAAGAAAACTAATATTTATACTAATACTTATAACAATAGATAAAATTAAACCCTGAATAATAACAAATAATAAATAAATTCTAATTAAATAAACAAAAGTCAAAACCAAGTCATATACTAATTGTAAGTGACTCAAATTTTAAACGACTAACAATAATACAATGTTTTTATTGGCCATAACGACTGGGTAGAGCTGTACATGGTTAAGAGAACTACATATTTAACATTTTTAATTTCAAAAGTTTCAAAAAAGAAATGCTACGAAAATATGCACATACCCGAGATTGTAAATGTTGGCATACTGTTTCGTATCCAGTGATAGAGTAATGGAAAGTGGCCGGTTACTGGAAGGAGTGCCTCCAGAATAGATCATCCCCACTGGATTTGAAGTTTGAACATGTACTTGTTGTTTTTATACCCTTCACCATGAGGAACAAGGGTATATTTAAGTTTGTCATTCCGATTGTAATTTCCAAATTATTCATTTGCTGTCCCATGAAGTATATACATTCTAGATCGTTATAGATAGCGGTGTCGATATATACATGTCCGTCTGTTGAAATACATTTTCCGAAGTGATGTACTTGATTGGTACATGAATATGTCGGGTATAGTCCTGATTCGACTGCTATTTAAAACCGAGATCGGTCCACAAATGTTTGAAATATTAAAAAAAATTTAAAAAAAATATTATAAATATTAGATTCGGCACAGCCCTCTTCTTCCTCTTCTGCCTGCTTAACTCCCTGTGGTGCATAGCGCCTATACAAAATTTCTCCAATATATTCGATCATTCTCAAATACTTTTATTTCATTCCAGCTTCCTCCGGTGTTTTCGATGTCTTTAAGCAAGCTTCTTTTCCATGTGGTCTTTGGCCAACCTCTTCTTCCTTTTGGATTTCAATCTAGCGTTTGGCGGCTTATTTCATCTGAATCCTTTCTAAGAGTATGTTCGATCCATTTCCACTTTCTTCTTTTTATATATAGTTCATCGTTGGTTATGACTTTTGGCCACCAGATTTTCAAAATGTAACGCAAACAGCGGTGTGAAAAACTTTGCAGTTTACAGTTCAGTGCTATTGTTGTCAACCAAGTTTCGCAGCAAAACTGTTAGAACGTTTGACATAATTTGATTTTAGTTGATTTTAGTTTTGACTGATATAATAGTTGATTTCCAAATATTTCGCAGATGAAAGAACGCACTGTTTACTTTACCAATCCTATGTTCGATGTCTGATTTTGCGGTATCTTCTGATGAAACCATGCTTCACAGGTAACCGAATTTGTCAACATACACGACCTCTTCCTGGCCGATGACAAAAGGGTTGTAGTTTTCCGTTCTTATTTTTATCGCCTTAGTTTTCTCTGTGTTAATTTTAAGACCAACATTTACTGAGTCTACAACCAAGTCATCAAGTTTCGTGTGCATATCCGAATGTTAAGTGGACAGAAAACAGATGTCGTCAGCGTAATTCCATTGGATAGAGGGTCCATTAGTTGCAAACGTATTTTCATTGTCTACAACAATCAGAAACAGTAGTGGAGACTATAGGCATCCCTCTCTTACACCCGATTTCGGAAGAAATGGTTCTGAGAGCCGGTTGCTGTGCTAGGCTCTGCATTGAAAAGTATCATATTGAGCTCTTATGAGGTCAATTAGCTTGTGTGGAATAATAGTGATTTTTAAGAGATTCCATATTTTGCAACGGAATATGCTGTCAAATGCGTTAGTATAATCTACAAGAGTGAGATACAGATTACTTTGCCATTCTTTTAGTTTTAAGGTTTCTTGTAAGTATTTTGGAGATTCCACGATAACTCTTACTCCCATTTTCTCAATCTCTGGTTATTTGTTATCGTGACGATACACAGTTCCCATACAAAAAATGTTAATTGGAAGTATATCGTTACGAAAAACGATAACCAGATATTGAGAAAAGGGCGGCTACATTGCGAGAGGTCCTCTATTTTTTCGTATTTTTATAACGGTAATTTTATTTCATCCGGAGATGGATGGCTGGTTCTAAGCAGAACTAATGTTGAAGCGAACGTGTCATTGGATGGTCCAGGATATTGTGAGCTGTTGTTGAGGGTTTTGATAAAGTGCATCCTCCATCGTATCTGTTAGTAGAGTTCTATCCTTGGATTTGATGGGGCGGTCAGGTGGTTTATGTTTACCAGTTAGTCTTATCGTTATCTCATAAACAGTTTTAGTGTCGTTTTTGCTTGCGGCTTCGTTTGCCTGGGCCGCATGTTCATCGGTAAATAAACTTTTGTCTCTCGTTTATTTTTTATTGAATATGCATGTTTTAGTTAAATCCGTTTACTAAGCGACTTTTCATTCTTCTTTAATGTTTTCAATGATCGCCTTTCTTCGATTAAGGACCAATATTGGGAGCTCATCCACTCCATTCTTCCCTAAGGGTCGTGTCCCACTATTTGCTAACATATTTGTAAGATATTTTCTATTATTTGATTCCAACATTGTTCCGCTCCATTATTTGGATTGAAATTCTGTTTTGTTAATCTGTTAATATCGTTTTCTACCACTTTTAGTTAGCTAAGCGCAATATTAAAATGCGACATCAAACTTACGTGTGGACAACTGTTGATGGTGGTTACTGATGGCACAGATTTTCATCTGCAAGACACCTACAACCAGGTGATATGTTAGGTTATAAAAGCAGCCAGTATCAACCAGCTCACTTGGGTCCATGCATTGGTCCTTTTGTGATAACCTAAGGATCATGCTCAGGTCCTCAAGAGCTCCTTCACATGTCAGAAATGGGTTCAGTGCCGAACCAACCTGACGCACGAATGAACGAATCCATCTTCCTGACATCCAGAGTAGATATATCCGCTAGGCAGTGCAAAAATGGACTACCTATTGTCGCAGTCCGAGTCCCTGATAGAGCCGGGCAAAGACATAGGAGATGTTCAACTGTTTCCATCTCGTCTTCATCATGGCAACTCCTACAGAAGTCATTATATGGAGTGTTCAATATCCTAGCATGGGCACCAATCAGGCAGTGCCGCGTAAGCACTGATATCAGAGCTCGTATCCTAGCCCGTGGTAGCCCCGTGAGGGACATTGACCTATGATGGTCAAAAACGGGCCATCGATATCGAGCAATTTGTCAGATTAGACCATCTGAGCAAAGCAGACTCAAATTTCTGAGGATTAAATGAAGGCTTTTTATATACATAAGTATTTGATATTGTTGAAAACTTTATGACTTGAGGATTGATATTTTAGTAAAATTAAATAATTTTATAAAATATTGGGACGTCATTTGGCTTAAAAACTAAAAAAATATGGTGATTTTACACGAAGAAAAATATAAAATTTGTATTAATGTAAAATTTTAACAATTAATGATATCATAACAAAATTTGGAACCAATATAGACTCAAATGTCCTTAAATCATTTTTTATTTTCAAATACTGAAATTCCTAAAACGGGGAAAAGTGTTCCCCGTTTAGGAATGAGATAGTAAAAAAAACTTTGCAAGTATCTAAGAAACATACAGGGTTATTTAAATGTAGAGCTTTTTCGAGGATTGCTGCTTTGCCTTTTTAGAATTTTTTACTTAAACCGATTTTTTTTTTAAATTGGCCAAGTTTGGATACGTCTGGGGGTGATAGGTCCGCTTAAATGAGCCAAGTTTTTTTTAACACGCTTTTGCATTAAGTTATCTTTCCGGATCATATAAAAATTCTATATAGCCCCGAAGAAATATATGGGTTTTTTTTTGGGACAAAACGTAAAAAATAAGGCCGTTTTTACAAGTTCCAACTTTGGATGCGTGTAAATTTTTATAAGGAAGAGATAACTCTTAACAAGTTTTTTTATTTTATTTAGAATTTTATAGCCAATATAGCTGATATTTTAAAAATTAATGTGGACCGTCCATAGGCCCGCCATATCTAAAAAACCATAAAAAAATCGAGCAAAATTAAAAAAATAAATCAATAAACCTGAATATCTCTTCAACTAATAGAGATAATCTACACTTGTAAGCGTATTTATATTTAAAATTTCAGCTCATTCGGATCATAAATGGATTTTTTTAAAAAATTTTATACCCGAGGTGACCAACTTTCAGGGACTACGCACTGGCCCCCATTAGCGGTAGGAAGCTGAAATCAACTCGCAAACACCTCAGCTCAAACCATATGAAATTTCGTAACAATATCTCCAATAATTCCCAAGATACCGAATTATTTCCAAAAAAAAAAATTTCTAAACCACTGTGCGTGGTTTCGATAGGAGCATACATTTGAAATCTTGCTGCTATTATATGTTTATTTGTTGTATCCCAACTAATAAGGGCTTTACGAGTTACGACTTATGAAAATTGCAACTCCATCGCTATGTATATCGTTTTCTTCCCGACCTGAGTAAAGTAGTTTATCCCGGATTACATATATGCTGCCATCTTACTTGTTTTATATTTCATTGATAATTGAATTGTTATGGTTGGAAAAATATTAAAGTAGTTAACAATTTCTCAGCTGAATTAGAAATGAGAATTGGGAACGAACCACTTTTTTGATTAAAAGAAATGTGTACTGAATATTTTACCAAAAAGAGGAAATTAAATTAAATGAAAACTAAGTCATCGGAAGTTTTATAGTTGAATATAAGTTTAATCTAAGCTTAAACAAATCGACCGGTTAAACCTGAGAATTAACAGTACTGAGCAAAAAGCTGAGTCTAAACTTTATTTAATTAAATGATTTAAATGGCTACTAAAAACATAATCAAAACCATTAGTATTTTTCCTCATATTTGTTATACGTAATCTGTTATAAAATATGACAATTTAAAGACATTGAATACATAATTGTAGGGTATTGACAGAAAAACTAAACAAAGACTCTCCTCTTTTTTCAATAAATATGAATATTTACTTACAATATACATTAAATTAAATGAAAACTAAGCAAATGTTCTAATATGACTGACTCTAAGCCCAGTCTGTCCCAACTACACACATGTTCGTAACCATGTTTATGGGTAGCACAAAAATCTATTCCACATTTGAACTTCCATTTAATTTGATCGATTCAGCTAATTGCAAACTAACTCACAAATATTATTGTAATGAAAAAAAAAATAGAATGAGAGAAAATAAAAAAAAACAATACGAGCAGAAATGTTTGAAAAATAATTACAATATAGAGGAACTCATACGAATGAAAATCTTTATTCATAAGTTGCTAACTAAGTAAGTTTGTCGCTTAGTATCTAAATAAGTTAGCAGTTATGTCGTCGTCATCGTTGTCGGGAGTAAGGGGGCTTACATTGAACACATTTGAATGCATAAAAGCTGTGCTTAAGATATTTATACTAGATTTATAAGTATTTGTTGTTTATAGTATTTTTTAATATTGATGATTATTTGTTCTGGCTTTTTTTAGTGTTTATTGTTTATTATTATTTTTAATTTGTATATTGCAAATATGGTTTAAGTAAATAAAATAATTAACAGACATTCGACCATATGGTGACATGATAGAAATCATTATTAAGAATTTGAAATTAAAACTTATAGTAAGAGTTATTAGAATTAAGTGTAGACAAAAATTTAAAACTGGATATTATTAGTAAAAAGTAAGAACTGGAAATCGATAAAAACAGGCCAACTGGGAAAAAGGCTTGAATAACCACTAAAATATGGTAAAAATTTTAAATGCTATGAAGAGGTTTTTCTTTTTAAAAAAATTTTAAGTAAAATTAGAAATTTGTTTAGACGTTTCTCCACATAATTAATGATAACTTAAAAAGAGTTAGTTGGATGTTAATAAAATAAATTTAGAAAATTTTAGATTTATATAATCTTTATTTCGTGTATATATTGCGTTTCAATCCGCTCAGTAGTTTCGGTGTTATAATTACAAATTTAAGCAAAAAATATATCTTTTACGTGAAAATAAAAAAAATTTTGTTTTAAAAAAATCATAAAAAATCGAAAACGACAGAAATTGTTCAGGTTTGTTGCTTTATTGCAAAGCCACATGTAATAGGAACAAAACGAGATATAGGTCATAAAAATCTATGGATTATTTTCTAATTTATTCACAATTAAGTGAATTCGCTCCGTTTCACCAAATTTTAGTTTTTTGTTTGATATATTTAAAATTGAAGAGTTAATGTTCTTCCTTCGATTAATTGAATTTTGAAAACATTTTCCTCATGCTATGTACAAATTTTCGTTTCAATCGGTTCAGTAGTTTCGGAGTTATGAAAACAAATTGAAGCACAAAATATATTTTTTACTTGAAAATAGCAAATTTTTTTTGTTTTAAAAAAATCATGAAAAATGGAAAACGGCAGAAATTGTTCAGGTTTATTGCTATATTGCAAAGCCACATGTAATAGCAACAAAATGAGATACCGATCATTGAAATCGATGGATTATTTTCTAATTTATTTACAATTCACTGAATTCGCTCCTTTTCGCAAAATTTTAGTTTTTTGTTTGATATATTTAAAATTGAACAGTAATGTTCTTCCTTCGATTAATTCAATTTTGAAAACATTTTCCTCATGATATGTACAAATTTTCGTTTCAATCGGTTCAATAGTTTCGGAGTTATGAAAACCAATTGAAGCACAAAATATATTTTTTACTTGAAAATAGCAATTTTTTTTTGTTTTAAAAAAATCATGAAAAATCGAAAACGTCAGAAATTGTTCAGGTTTATTGCCTTATTGTAAATCCACATATAATAGGAACAAAATGTGATATCGATCATATAAATCGATGGATTAGTTTCGAATTTATTCACAATTAAGTGAATTCGCTCATTTTTACAAAATTTTAGTTTTTTGTTTGATATACATAAAATTGAGTGGTTAATGTTCTTGTTTGGATTGATTGAATTTCAAAAACATTTTCCCCATGCTATGTACAAATTTTCACATTTATATTGCTTTTCAATCGGCTCGGTAGTTTCGGAGTTATAATAACAAATTGAAGCAAAAAATATATTTTTTACGAGAAAATAGCTTTTTTTTTGTTTTAAAAAAATCATGAAAAATCGAAAACTGCATATATTTTAATGATTTATTGCTTTGTTCCAAAGCCACATGTAATAGGAATAAAATGAGATATAGGTGATAAAAATGGAGGGATTATTTTGGAATTTATTTACAATTAAGTGAATTCGCTCCTTTTCACAAAATCTTAATTTTTTGTTTGATATACATAAAATTGAGTAGTTAATGTTCTTGTTTCGATTGATTGAATTTTAAAAACATTTTCCCCATGCTATGTACAACTTTTCATATATATATTGCGTTTCAATCGGCTCAGTAGTTTCGGAGTTATAATAACAAATTGAAGCAAAAAATGTATTTTTTATGTGGAAATAGCTAATTTTTTTTGTTTTAAAAAAATCATAAAAAATCGAAAACGGCAGAAAATGTACAGATTTATTACTTTATCGGAAAGACATGTATAATAGCAACAAAATAAGATATAGATCACAAAAATCTATGGATTCTTTTCGAATTTATTCACAATTGAGTGAATTCGCTCCTTTTCACAAAATGTTTGTTTTATGTTTGATATACATTAAATTGTGTAGTTAATGTTCTTCTTTCGATTGATTGAATTTTGAAAACATTTTGCCCATGCTATGTACGAACTTTCACATACATATTGCGTTTCAATCGGCTCAGTAGTTTCGGAGTTATAATAACAAATTGAAGCAAAAAATATATTTTTTATGTACATGAAAATAGGATTTTTTTTTGTTTTAAACAAATCATAAAAAATCGGAAACGACAGAAATTGTTCAGGTTTATTGCTCTATTGCAAAGCTACATATAATAGGAACAAAATGGGGTATCGGTTATAAAAATCGATGGATTCTTTTCTAATTTATTCACAATTAAGTGAATTCGCTCCATTTCACAAAATTTTGAGTTTTTTGTTTGATATATTTAAAATTGAGTAGTTAATGTTCTTGTTTGGATTGATTGAATTTTGAAAACATTTTCCCCATGCACAGATTTACAAGATATGAATACATAAACTAATACAGTTAGTCAAATTTCGTCACTTTTCATTATCTTCGTACTTTTTTTATTATCTTCGTACTAATTAATCCCCCTTATTTCTTTTCTTTTCACTACTAGTCTAATTTTTTTTTAGTTTACAAAAATTAATAACTTTAGTTAAATTTAAACTATTTTTAGTTTAGTTTGAATCCGTGCGTTAGCTGGTTTAAGTGCTGTTTTAATCATTGATTTTTCTGTGAAAAATGTCACCTACTTAATTGACTCATGTCAAAATATTGGAATTGTTTAAAAAAAACTTAATAATTTTGTTGTTGTTGTTGTTTTTATTTTGAATTCTTTTAAATTTATTTTCGTTTAATACCTATTTTGCATACTAATGAAGAAAATTAAGTTATTGCGTGACGTACTTATTCGTGTTAATGTGTTTTTTGGGGTTTTTCTGTTTTTCAATTTAAATCTATAAAAATATTAACCATAATTTATTAATCATTTCGGTGATAAATTTAATTGAAATTTTAGTGTTAATAACTTAATTGTAATAGTTTTATTGCTTCTAAGAAGTAGAAAGTGATAGTGTGTAGGTAAGTACCTGCATTTTTATAAATAAATATTTTAATATAGAATATTTAGTTACTGTTACAAATATAGACTATGATCTAAACTAAACAACTAGATCAGAGACTTTTTGGTGTAAGCAAAGTTTAATTATTATTTTTTTTTTAACTTCTGTGTCTCGTTCTGTATCCCCTCACCATGAGTGGTAAATTTGTCATTCCTTTTGCAATTTAAAAAATTTTCTTTTTCAACCTCACAACATATGTATATTCTGGGTCGTTATAGATAGCGGAGTCGATATACCCATATCCGTCTGTATGTTTAAATCAACATTCGGAAGACCCTAATTAACTTATATAACTTACATAGATTGCTATTTAAAATCGGCTCAAAAATATCTGAGATATAAGCTAAAAACTGCGATACCTTGATTTTTCAATATTTTTCAACACCATTTTTTTCCATCCAATTATTTTTTTCACAAAAAATTATTTTTTTTACCAAAATTGCCAAATATTCAAATATTTATGGTGCTATAGACAATGTTTTAGAAACGATTTTTGGAAATAAATCGGTATCACGGGAACTATTGGAGATATTATTACAAAGGAATTACTCAGCTTCCTAGGCGTATGTCTATTCAAAAATGGCATCTTCGGGTCTCACATTTTTTAAAAAAAATTTATGATCCGAATGAGATGAAATTTAAAATATAAATAGTCCTTGAGAAGGAAGTATTCTTACATTTATAAAGTTATTAAATTTTACTAAAATAACAACCTTCAAGTCCTAGGCTTTCATCAATATCATATCAAATACATATATTTTGCATTCAACATACGAAAAAAAGTTAAAATTTTTCAAAGGGGGCAAGGTGTGTGGAGCTTCTGAAGAATAAATAAAGGCTTCTTATACAAGTATTTAATATTTGCGAAAACCTTAGGACTTGTAGGTTGATTTTTTAGTAAAATTAAATAATTTTATAAATTTTCGGACGTCATTCACATTAAAAACTAAAAAAATTATAATATTTGAATTAATGTAATATTTTAACGATTAAAGATACATAACAAAATTTGGAAGTAATATAGAATCAAATGTCATAAAATCAAAGGCATTAAATTTTTGACATTTCTTATTTTGAAATACCAAAATTCCTAAAACGGGTCAAGCCCGACCATATAATACCCTACACCAAGTAAATGAGTAAAAATATTTTTCTTTTAAAATATCAATAATTTATATTCGTGATTTTCGGAAGTGGGCCTTATATGGGAGCTATGACCAATTATGGACCGATCACCATAAAATTAGGTCGTGTGATTTATGTCTATATGAAAGTTATTTATGTTGAATTTTGTGTATATACCAACATTCTTAAGTGATTTAAGCACGTTAAAGTGATTTTCGGAAGCGGGTCTATATGGGAGCTATGACTAATTATGGACCCATCATAACACAATTTGGTGACATGAATTTGGTGTATATAAAACTTATTTGGAGCGGAATTTATACATATATAAATTAAACATTTATGACCGATAAAGTCCAATTTCGGGAGGACATTTGTATGGGGGCTAGGTGAAATAATGGGTATAAAAAGTAAGAGAGCTATATTTGGCTGTGCCGAATCTTATATACCATTCACCAAGTTATACTTTAAAATAAATATTTTTAGGTAAACAAAATTAATTTTTTTTTTAAAAAAAGTTTTTTCCAATTTTTTGGAAATTTTTAAAATTTTTTTTAATGAAAAAAAATTCGGGTTAAAAATATTTTTCCCAATTGTGACCCATGGTAGGTCCAACTTACTATAGCCTTATATACATCGTTGCAATGGACTTTGAAATATCTATCATTAGATATCCATATTGTCTATATTAATGACTTTGTAATCCAGATATACATACATTAGAGTGCTCCAAAAAAATAAAATTGCGAATTTTGACCGTCCCCCCCCTCTACAATGGTTCTATGTATTGTAGAAACACGTTGTGTAAAATATTAGGATGATAGGGTAACGTTAACTGGTGCCGCAGTTTTGAGGTGCATTTACAAGGGGAAAAAATGCATTTTTTCAGTTTTTGTAAAAATGTTGGCATTAAATAATTACTTTTGCAATTTAATTTAAAAGAATCGAAATGTACACGTAATTGTCGTTCTAATAAGATATAAAAGACATAAATTTGTTAAAAAATGTGAAAGTTATTAAAAAATCGCCAGGCCATTAACGTGTCTCTAGCCACTAGAACAATAAATATTGGAACAAAATTAACCTATTTTGAGAAATATTAAAATAAAAGCATATTTTTACTTAAATTATATCCATATTTTCTTGTATCTGAGTTTTTGTCTTCGTAGGATACCGTTAACCTATTCGCAGGTATGACCAAAAAAATTTAATTTTTTAAAGGCAGTTTCAAAACTCCAATTTCAAATTTTTAAAAATTTTGTTAAACAAATTTCAAGATTTTATGATCGTCACATTGGGATTTATTGAGAACATAATAGGGAATAAAAATATGAAAAAAGTATGAAAATACCTCCTATAGTTTTTCCGTACCTGCGATTTAAATTTTGAGATTTTCGAGAAAAACAATTATTTTGGCCATATTTTGGCGAATGAGCCGAATTTCTTTACTGTTATGATTTTTAAGCAAAAGCTATTCAGAATATTATATTCCAGGTAATTTGAAATATAGTCTGAAAGTTTTACTAAAATCGGAAAACGTTAACCCTTAAATCGTGAAGGTCAAAGGTCAAATTTTTCAATATTTGGAATTTCTCATGGAAAGATAGCGAAATGTTATATATTTTTATGCCGATTTTGATGAAACTTAAGAAAAATATAACACATAGTCTAGTATTTACAAAAACAGCAGAAAAATTAAAATTAACCCTTAATAGCACTTTCAAAGTAGGTAAATAAAAATCAGCTTTGTTGTTGATTTCCCCTTACTTAGTGGATCCTGGTCCATAAAGTTGACTATTATTTTAAATTTCGTACCATAAAACAAATTTGAAATATAATTTAAAATGTTTTATTATTTAAAAAAAAAAGATTTTTGTTTTGAACTTTTATGTGCATTTTGTTTTTTTAATTTTTTGAAATTTCTTTTTATTATTTACATTCATTGTAAAATATTTCCAATTATTTCAATGTATATGTTGGAAAAAGTTTTGAAGCTTTTTTCAAATAAAAATAAAAGATATATTTTAAAATAAAGTAGACTTTAACATAAAATAACTTTAAAATTTCTTTCATAGTTAGGGTGTATGATTTTAGAGGCTTTAAAGTAATATTTTTTTGCATGATTAGTACTGCTACTTCCATATTTAAATTTTGAAAATGATTTCCGGATTTAAAATTCAAAAAATTTTTACCTGTCTTTGTCTTTAGTACACGTGGTTGCAAAAAGATAAACAATCAATAAATCTAAACAAATACTGTGAATATTATTTTGAAGATATACTATACTAAAACACATGGGTACAATTTTAGAAAAAAAAAAAATAGTAAAATAATGAGTCCTGATGACACAGCATATTTATTAAACATACGAATATTTTTCATAAATACTTGTCCATAGAAATATATTCGTGTGTGTGTGAGTGTTCAACACCTGTTGGTGTATGCAATACAAAACAAAAGGAAATGCCACAAAAGTAATGTTAATCACGTTTGCTCCGACTTTTAATACTCTTTCATATAGAAACACTCATCCAGCGCCCAAAATGCAAGGACTTAAAAAGGACAAACTAAAATTTAGCTGTGCAAACTCTAAGAGATTTAAACATGAAGTATTGTTTGTTCTCTTCCCTCTCTCCCTCTATGTTAATGTTAAAATATAAATTTGAGTTGTTGTTAGTGTGTCCGTCTGTCCGTCTTTCTGTCATAGACCTAGGACAACATGTGTCCTTTTTTTAAAATCCTTCACTCTACACATGGCTGTGTTTGTGTTAATATTTGTTGCTATTTTCCATGTGACAAGGCAAATGATGATCCCTATTGTTTGGGTTACCTGTGTGTGGGTTTAATTTTTTTTGTCAACACTTTACACCAATACCCAGCACCAAACAATATCCAAACAATAGCAACAACATGAATGGAATAGTTAGTAGCACTGTCCGATAATAATAATAATAACCGACATGACAATAAAAACTAAAAAAAGTAGTATTATATTTTAGTGCTTGTTTTAAAAAATAAAATCTACCTTCTTAAATTATGTTTAAAATTTTGTGTGAATGAAATCTATCTAGTAATTGTCAAAATATTAATTTTTTATGATTGATTTTCTTTATTTCCTTTTTTATGTTGTTCATGTTGTCTATTGTCGCGTGTTGTGGTTGTCCTGGACTCCTGTTTTTAGGATAACGAATTGTAAAACAGTTGTTTAGTTGGGCTCAAGCGTATGTCGTACTTTATTTTTAGTAACAGTTGTTTAAGGTTAGTTAAAGTGTGTCTGTTATCTTTAAGGAAATGTTGATAATTGTTATTTCTTGCAAGATGCTTGGTTCTTGGTAAATTACTCTGTCCTATAAAATATTAAAATAAATATACTCACCAAGGGATGTAGACATGGTTGTAATATATTACCGCGTTTTTGAAATATTGAAGTTATTGGCAAAAAATTTTCTTTTGCTGACACTTAAAAAATCCTACGCAGCACAGTGGTATGAGAAAAAGAAAGAGGGAAATAAATCTGTAACTTCTAAACCCTTAGTCCGATTTGAATGAAATTTCACATGCGCAAAGAGGAAGTGTAGTCTAGTTTAAGTTTTGAATTTACACCTCAGCAGCCCACCAGGAGCGGGGCCAGGGGTCCCCAAATAAGAATCCTCGGGTATGTTCAATTTTAAAAATGATCCTATTTCTTCGTTTGTTCCGATTTCAAAAAAATTACATAAATATAATCTGCTATCAATTAGGAGATATTCGCATTTGAAAATTAAATTTTCAACATTTTTACCCACCCTACTCTAGTTTTTTGATGACCGCGGTTCCAAATATTTCCCGATTTTCTCCACTTTTCTTTTATAGGATTAACAACAGATGTATATATCAAATAAAGAAAGAATTTATCTAAAAATTTTCTAAGAGGATATATAATGAATTTGTACTTTTTGAAAAGCTAACTTTACACCAAATATTTTAAATGAAAAAAAAATTTATAATTTTTGATACCGAGGGGACCAGGTCCATTCAAAAAATGCCTATTTTTTATGTAAAATTCAACTTTAGGGCAAAAATTCTCAAATCGCATAGTCGATATCAAAATATTGTAATCTATTTTAGATGGCCATGGGGGCGGGGTTATCGATATATTGGGTGTAAAACTTAAAAATGCGGGATTCGTATGGCGGATCTTTTGAACGCAGTTTTTGTCTTTAACAAAGCGTCATGTGCAGGAAGTTATGCTTAACTAATTTAATTTGCAAAAAGTGCCGCTGAAGCATACCGATTACTCACTGATGCTCATGGTGAATGTGTTCCATTGGGGAGGGGAGGTTTAAAAAATGTAAAATTTATTTTAAATTGTTCTTTTTTCCTTTTTATAACCTTCACCTTAGAGAGAAGTATGTATATATAAGTTTATCATTCCGTTTGTAATTTCCACAATATAATTTTCCGACCCTATAAAGTATATATAATATGGATTCTTATATATATCGGATTCGATTAAGCCATGTCAGTCTGTCTGTTGAAATCAACTTTCCGAAGCCCCCAAATAACTTACATACACTATTCATACATATATTCATACATCAATATCTACGGAATTCTTCCGGCTCGATCGAGAAAATCGGTCCACAAATGGCTGAGATATAACGATATAAAACCAGGTCAACCTTGAAATTATTTACCTAAAGATATTTAAAATTTGTATTTTGAAGTATAATTTGGTGAAGGGTATATAAGATTCGGCACAGACGAATATAGTTCTCTTATTTGTTTATATTAATACTATTTTGCTGAGAATTTACCTTTTTCCCCTACTTGATCCGCGCCTGGCTGCAGAAATCACAGGGAACCTATACCAAATGCAACTGATACGTTTGAAGGGAGCATTGACCGTAATATTCCATCATGAAAACTCTCACGCAACATATTGGATTTTTTTTGTCCTTTATTTATTGCACTTGGTCATAGCGCTACTAGAATCAAATTCCAACTAAATCTATCATTTACAAAGTAATTTAATTTCATCAAAACATTTGTTTACTTTCTTAAGTTCATTTAAAATGGTCATGTATTTTTTTGGACGAACAGTGCGCCGACTTCTTTGTGGATTCAATTCCAAGGCGGATCCATTTGCTTCATATTATTTGACGAACTATTCGTTCTTCCTTTTGTAACCAGCAGAGCTCTGTGTGTGTGATTTTATTTAGCCAAAATATTCGACATATTAGTTATAGACACTTGTTTATAAATACTTGGAGTCTCTGTGCTATGTGTTTGTCATCAGCCAAGTTTCGCTTCGAATATGCGGACACTTATAATCCCATTGTGACGAACTTGTACTGAGGAATTGGTCATTTCTTGCCACATTCCTATTTCATCTTTTGCCACATTCCTAAGCAGTTTGCATGTTTCGTCCCATGTTCTGTTATTTGATGGTAAACGATCTCTTAACAATTCTCCAACTCTATAATTTTTACTTTTATCAGAAATTGGACTATTGTGATGCATTTTCTGACTTTGCTGTAGAAACGGGCTGTTATTATGTTCAAAAGATGGGAAAATGTCATAGCTAACAATGGCCAATACTTTGAATAAATTTATATTTTAAACATGTTTATTTTTCGGAGAGCTCTTGTCTTGTTCGATATCAATATTTATAAGCTTATAATTTAGGTTAATGAGTTTTTCTGAAGTGGTCCTTATATGGAAGTTGTGACCAATTGTGGGCTCATCTTCATAAAATTAGGTGGGGCTATTATGACGATTATTGATTTGCCACATACGGGTAAACAGTTTGGATCTTTTTAAAAACATTTCTTTTTGAGCAGATGAACACAGATTTAAGTTATTTGAAAGATATCTATGGCTTTGCCAAAATGGAGTATTTTGAAATTTCAAACTAGACGGCTGTTCAAGTGGGTAAAGAAATGGGTACTTTTTATTGTAATCATACTTTTTTAATATATGGGGGATTTCATGTCATGTGAAAAATTTGACATTTTGGCCAAACATGTGTTTTTTCTCATCCATGTAACTTATTACCTATTGTTCTTAGCAAAATGTGTCCCAAATATGTAGTTTAGATTTATTTATTTTATTTATTTATTTATTCACAGTAATATAAAAAAGCCTTCCTAGGCCAATTAACATATATTACAAGATTTATTCCTGAATAAAGATATCTAAAATTAAAAAAAAACAAAAAATTATTTCAATTCATACTCAATACTTCAATTTAATGGCTCCCCAGCCAAAGTAGGAAAGAGAAAAAAAAATATAAAAAAATGACCATAGTTATATAATCCCAAAAGTAGTAGCAAACATCATGAAATAAAAATTAGCATAAAACAAATTAAACAGTTTTATGAACATTATAACAAAACTATCGAGTAACTAAATACCACATAAGTTTTAATCGAAATACATTATTCGACTGAGAAAACACACGAAGTTCCAAAGGTAAAGAGTTCCAGCAACGTGCAACTCTAACAATAAACGATCGCTCAAAAACAGAGTTTCTAATCCTAGGTATAATAATTTGCGGGTTACGACTTTCCAAAAAAAATATTTTTTTTTCTTAAAGCTTAGATATTTTCCTTGAATACCTATTTCAATTCAAACATTTAATTTCAAATACAAAAATTATTGAATTGATAATTTTCGTAATTGAAACACAAAAAATAACAAAAATGTGTTTTCAATTCCGAAAATTATATTCAATAATTTTTGTATTTGAAATTCAAACAAAAACGAAAATTGTATATTCAATTGTCAAAATAATCAAATTCAAAACTCAAAATTCAATAGAAAATATCAAGAAATTTTGTTTTTCAGCAAATGAATACTTGATTTAATTATGAAATAATTGAAACCAGTTCAATATGTGACAAATATTTGAATTGAAACGGTTTAAGAAATAGTTTTTTCTGTGTTAGTGGGATGCGAGTTCGATATCTATCAAAATAAATGTTTTGTAACTCAAAACAAGCTATTTTTGACTTTTTTTTGCAAAATCAAAAACTTTTTTGACGTTCAAAAGCAAGCTTAGGTCTTTTCCTTGAAGACCTTTTAAGTCGCTTAGTGGGATGCGAGTGGGATATCTATCAAAATAAATATTTTGTAACTCAAAACATACAATTTCTTTGCAAAATCTAACTTTTTATCCAAAATGGGCCCTTTTTTTTATTTTTTTTTGGCTCATAAGAAAGCATAGTGGGATGCGAGTGGGACTTTTTTTTCCAAAATGGGCCTTTTTAAAATTTTTTTTTTTGCGCAAAAGAAAACTTAGATCTGTTCCTTTATGAGATTTTTGGTCTCATAGTGGATATATATCAAAATAAATGTTTTCTAACTCAAGGCATACAATTTTTGAGGTGGACAAAGATCGCCCACACCAGTAAAAAAGTTTGAAGATCAAGAATTGGAGGCATTACTCATTGCGAGCAGCAGGATTCATCCAAAAACAGAGAAATTGGGTACCATACGAATTGAAGCCGAGAGAATGATGCTATTACTTGCGATGAAAAATGGATTCATTACTATAAACCGAAGCGTAAGAGATCGTTTGTGAAACCCGGCCAACCAGCCGAATCGACACCAAAGATAAATATCCATGACTAGCAGACCCGGTGCGCTTCGCCACCCCAATTAGAAGAAAGAAATAGTACTATTAAGTCTCCGTTTGTGAATCTAATTGTAAATGTCTAATTTCATATTTCTGGGTCCATTATTATAGAAAATGCAAAATGTGTTCCTAATTTAAAATTTTTATGTTTATTATTATAAAATATTCAAAAAGTACCATTGCAATAAGGAAATAGTACCATTGATTATCACTTTTAAATTCGCATTCACTAAACCATAACCCGTCAAGTTTGAATTTTAGATTTGTATATCATTTCCTATATTATCAACTAATCTTGTTTCTATAATACTTAAGATTTAATAAATTATCACAAAACCGAAACCGATCGGTTTTTTTCTATGTTTTTAGGTTCATTGGTGAAGAAATTACAAAAAGTACCATTAGAATAAAGAAAAAGTACCAAAAAGTCTCCCCTAGAATTCTAACTCACTTAGGACCATGTAGTATGCTTAATTTCATGTTTTAAGTCCATTGCTATAGAAAATTAAAAAAAATACCATTAGAATAAACAAAAGGTACCATGAGGTATCCGCTTGAATTTTCAATCACTTAGGACCATATACGCTCAATTTCATATTTCTAGGTCCATTATGTTATAGAAAATTCAATATATGTTTAATTTCGTGTTTCTAAGTCCATTGTTATAGAAAATTCAAAAAAGTACCATTAGAATATAGAAAAAGTACCAAAAAGCAGCCACTTGCGGATTCCCACTCACTCTGGTCCATATAACCTTTATTTCATATTTCAAGGTTCATTGGTGAAGAAATTACAAAAAGTACCAATCGAATAAAGAAAAAGTACCAAAAAGTCTCTCCCTAGAATTCTAACTCACTTAGGACCATGTATGCTTAATTTCATGTTTTTAAGTCCATTGCTATAGAAAATTAAAAAAAAGTACCATTAGAATAAACAAAAGGTACCAAAAAGCCCACAATTGTGGTTTCCCGCTCACTCGGTTCCATATAAGCTTTTTTCATGTTTGTAGGTTCATTGGTGAAGAAATTACAAAAAGTACCAATCGAATAAAGAAAAAGTACCAAAAAGTCTCTCCCTAGAATTATCACTTACTTAGGACCATATATGCTTAATTTCATGTTTCTAAGTCCATAGTTATAGAAAATTCAAAAAAGTACCATTAGAATATAGAAAAAGTACCAAAAAACCCACACTTGTGGTTTCCCACTCACTCGGTTTATATATAAGCTTTATTTCATGTTTCTAGGTTCATTGGTGAAGAAATTACAAAAAGTACCATTCCAATAAAGAAAAAGTACCAAAAAGTCTCCCCCTAGAATTCTCACTCACTTAGGACCATATATGTTTAATTTCATGTTTCTAAGTCCATTATTATAGAAATTTCAAAAAGTACCATTAGATGAACAAAAAAGTACCTATAGTACAGTTCACACATTTTGGTACCTAAATATTATCCCCTATTCCTAACACTAACTAACTCAAATACATATCAGCTAACTTTAATGTCGATAACTGAAATAATTTAAATTTTAAAAAAGTACCATTAGGAGAAAAGTACCAATTTCCCTTTTCTTACTTGAACACCCCTCAAGTTTGAAATTTAAAAATATTCCATTTTGCCAAAATTGTTTATGCTACAGGCATGTCTGAAAATATTAAAATCTGTGTTAATGTGCCCAAGAATAAATATGTTTTAAAAAAAGTACCAAACTGTTTACCCGGATTTGGCCCAATATACACCTTGGTACTCGAGTTCCAAATAACACCCTGTTAGTTAATTTTTGTATGAATCCAGGAACCAACGTTAAAAAAAATTATCAAAATTGGCTTAATAATTTCAAATATAATGTATTTTCCCGATTTTATCCCCTTTTTGGTACCTTTTTTATCCCCATTGAGGTGGTACAATTTCATTGAAATAAATTTCTGTAACGTGGTGGGAGCTCATAATAAAATATTCGTATGTCTATGTCAAATTATAGAAAAACATATTTTATGAAAAAGTACCAAAAATTAACACAATTTTTATCCCTTAAAGGTTCGAATTTCCAAAAAGTACCAAACTTATATTTTTTATTTTTTGTTAATTAAAGAATACGATTTAAAATTTGTTTCTATGTTTATTGGTTTAAAAGATACATAGGGTGCAAAAAAAGTACCAAAATACAGTTTTTACCCGTTTTCTCCCCTAAAAGTTTCGAATTTCCAAAAAGTACGAAACACCTGTCAGCTTATTTTTTAAATGGAGTAACATGCTATTTTAAGTTTTTTTATATCTTTATTAGTTTTGATGATATAAGGTTACCGAATTTACCCGTTTTTACCCTTTTTTACCCCCTAAACGTTCGAATTTCCAAAAATCCCTTCTTATCGGATCGTTTTGGGGAGGGAGGAACCCACAGTTAAAATTTCGTGATTCTAGCTTCAGCCGTTTGGGCTGTGCTATGATGAATCAGTCAGTCAGTCAGTCAGTCAGTCAGTAACGTTACTCTTTTATATATATAGATTCGTGTGAAGCAAGAATATGTGGCC
Source organism: Calliphora vicina (assembly GCF_958450345.1). Lineage (NCBI taxonomy): Eukaryota > Metazoa > Arthropoda > Insecta > Diptera > Calliphoridae > Calliphora > Calliphora vicina. Next base: position 75,456,166 of record NC_088784.1, read on the forward strand.
AGACATGAAACCGTAATATTTATCATGGCAACGCTCGGCCACAGAATGAAGTGTTTGGAAAGTTTTTTAATCACTCTCTGAGATACGTTTCACTTTGGAACAGAGTATCCGATATTGGCTTGATTCGTTCTTGGCCTCAGGACAAACATTTTCAGAAACGGTATCTTAGAATTAATTGAGCTTTTATTTTAATTGCGAACATTTGAATTTATTTTGGGGCCCTCCTAATGTACATACATATAGTCGTTTCGAAACGAGAAAGTTTCTTAAACATTCAAACAATTAGCAGACACATAAAGATTTGTCAGCTGAAATAAACAAGTACATACGTTAAATAGAATATAGAACATACAATAAAAATATGAATTAAAATAAATCTATAATTTTAGTATTTGAACAAATAAAATAAAAAGTAATTGCATAAGTACGAGTATCATAGAAAACCAAAGAAAACATTTTTAAGTTGAAAATGTTCAAGTACTTAAAAATTCAAAGCGAAAGCAACAACATTGATATAGATGCGATAGATTTAAATACTTCTTTCTCAACGACATACAGATGTTTAAATATTCCAATATTATACAGATTTGTATCTGAAAAACATAAATAATTCACTTATTTTTTTTTTCTCTAATATAAAATTCAATGGATTTAATTTTTTTTCTTAATGTTTTCTAATTTCTAACAACGAGTTTTACTCAACAAGAAAAAAAACGAAAAAAACTGACACAGATAAAAGAAGGGTTTGTATATTTGATTTGTTCACTTATTTTTTCTTTTGGCTTGACGAATACTTAGATATTCATACAAAGATACATACATACATCCATAGATATTTATATCAGAGATTTAGTTATTTAACCATTAGTACTCGTAAGATACTTACACATCCACATACATACATATTGTAGATACTTTATTTAACATCCGCTTAAATTTTGTTACTTCAATACCAATTTAGCTCATTTGATAATGCTGCTGGTATTGATTGTTCTGTCAAAATATTCTAATAGAGTAAAAATACTCGTTTCTTTAATACAATACACGAACTGTACAATAACCGAAAATAAAAACTGAAATTAAAGGGGTCTGTGACAACAAATACTCCGTCATGAAATCAAATTTCAATTGTTTAGAAAATTCCAACAAAAATTACTTTTTCGTAATTGCATTTTATCGTTCAATTTGGTTATAAATCTGTACATTAAAATGCTTTTCTTTTTTGTTGTTACTAATTTCATAATGAATTGATTTGGTGGTGATCGTTTTAATGGATCGTTCTTGCCCAACAAACAAATTTGTAACGAACGAGTTGACATTTTTGATTGTTATTTATGGTTGAGAAATAATTTATACAAATTTCCGTTTTCTGTAATACGGGTTGATTAATTAGAGATGTGAGAAATGCTGAAATGTTTACAGTAGTTATAAAATATTAGAAGGAAATTTGTAGTAATTATAAATTGTACAATAGTTAGGAGAATCCATTCTAAAACTTACAAAATTTACAATTTTTTCATTCGTCATTTCCAATTTCAACGACATTAACTACATATTTCCAGAAATGTGACGTCTGGAATATTGAAAGAAAAAACCTGCAAAAAAGATAAAGATATTGCATGCGAATTGCTATAAATGAGATTTTTATACCCACCAATAAAAAGATATTAATTTTTTCATTCCGTTTGTAATAAGCGAAATATTTTTTGATGAAAAAAAATTCGGGTTAAAAAATATTTTCCCCGATTTTGACCCATTGTAGGTCCAACTTACTATAGCCTTATCTACATCGTACAATGGACCTATCCAAAATAATTCAAAAATCAAGGTGTCCCGGATTTTTTGCTCATATCTCCGTTATTTATGGACCGATTTTGCTGATTTTAAATAGCAAACTTCTCGAAAGCATGTCTGACAGAATTATTGAAGATTTGGATCCCGAAGATATCTGGGGTCTTCAGAAAATTGATTTCAACATACAGACAGACAGACGGACATGGCTTAATCGATTCCGCTATCTATAAGGATCCAGAATATATATACTTTATAGGGTCGGAAATGAAAAATGTAGAAATTACAAACGGAATGACAAACTTATATATACCCTTCTCACGAAGGTGAAGGGTATAAAAACGGATAAATTAACGTTCTGATTCAAATAGTCAATGTTTTACCACAAATGATTACTAAAGTTACCTTAATTCTGTAAAATATAAAAAAAAATGGAAAAAAGTTGTTTTTGGAAAAACTAGGTAACTCCATATACTCCATATCTTATATACCCTTCACCAAATTATACTTAAAAATAAAAATTTTAAATACTTTTAGGTAAACAAAATTTAAATTTTTTTCCAGTTGTTTTTTAAAATTTTATAATTTTTTTTTAATTTTAAAAAATTTTTTTTTTTAGTTTTTAAATTTTTTTTTTAATATTTTGTGAAAAAAATTTTGGTGAAAAAAAATTCGGGTTAAAAATTATTTTTTCAGATTTTCACCCATTGTAGGTCCAACTTACTATGGTCTTATATACGTCGTTGCACAGGTCTTTGAAATATCTATCATTAGATATCCATATTGTCTATATTAATGATTTAGTAATCCAGATATGGGTCAAAAATCGAGGTTGTCCTGGTTTTTTCCTTATATCTCAGCCATTTGTGGACCGATTTTCTCGATTTTAAATAGCAACCGAGCCGGAAAAATTTTGGAGATATTGATGTATCATTCGTGTATGTAAGATATTTGGGGGCTTCAGAAAGTTGATTTGAACACGCAGACGGACAGACGGACATGGCTATATAGACTCCGCTATCTATAACGATTCAGAATATATATACTTTGTGGGGTCGCAAATGAAAAATGTAGAAATTACAAACGGAATGACAAACTTATATATACCCTTGCCACTCATGGTGAAGGGTATAACAAGGTAACCGACATCGATTTTCGGTTTTAATGTCCTAAAAAGAGTTCAATGGAATGAGAAGTTACCTTGTTTTTCCGTACTACTACAGATATATTGTGGGTCCTTAATAAATTCAAAAACGATGTAGCCATGTTTATAAGGGTGGTAACTATTTTATCTGAAATTATTCTCCGTCAATTAAAAACCAAATGCTAAAAATTTGAGGAACATCAGATTACGTTGACACATTTTATTTTAATTTTGATTTTTGGGTCAAAGTACTTCTAGCTGTATGACGTAAAAATGCGTATATGACGTACAAAAAGTATTGGTCATTGTTAGCAATGAACTTTTGACATCTTGCTGGCAACATATAGATTCCGAGCCAAGAGAACTGCTCATCTTTTGAGGCTAAGAACAAATCAAGCCAATATCGGATACTCTGTTTCAAAGTGAAGCGTATCCCAGAGAGAGCATTCTGCATCGATGGAAAAAAATTGTATTCGGACGGTGCAAGGTCTGGAATATAAGGCGGGTGAGGCAAAACTTCCCAACCACTTCATTCTAAATAGTTTTTAACAGGTATTGCATAATGTGACCGAGCGTTGTCATGATGGAATATTACGGTTTCATGTCTGGCCGCATATTCTGAGCATACTTTGGCAATGCTTTGTTCAAACAGAATCAGTTTCGATCAGTAAAAATGGGCCATACAAATGCTCCTGGGGCGTCGATATGGGCGCTCAAAGTAGGGAACCTTCGACATGTAAAATTTTTAAACACGTGCCATTTTTTGTTTCCCATCCGATTTCAAAGATTTCAAGATTTCTGAAACGCCCTCGGCTAGGTCTTCAAAAAACATGCTTGCGTGTGCTATTTATCTCCTCTAATTTTCGAGTTCTAGGTATTTAAAAATTTAATTTTAAAATTTGGCCATACCTTGGCCCGCTCTTTTAAAAATATAGGGCGTAATTTTTGACCGAATATACAAAAGATTTGAGGTCAATATCTATTATGGATCAAAAAATAAACGATTTTCAATTTAAATATTAAAAAATAGTCGATTTTTGCTGTTTTTTGGGCGAAAAGGTGACTTAACATTTTTTTTATTAAAAAAAAACTTTCTTTAAGAACATATAACAATTTTATGTTTTTCTGTAAGGTATCTTTACGGGGAACATTTTGGTATAAAAAACATGTAAAATTTTTCAATAGGTCAAATTCCGTAGGGGTGACATGTCCCCTACGGAATTTGACCTATTTTTTTATCAAAAATTCAACTTTGGGCCACATATTCTAAAATCCCAAAGCTGGGATCAGAAAACAAAATACAGCTTTGGAAACCTTGATGTGTTCCCTATTTATCGCCAAAGTATTTTCCCAGCCCCGAAGGAAATGTGGACCCTATAGGCAAAATTGTAAAAAATACCATTTTTGAGATTTTCGCTCCAATTTTTAGGAATTGCGGGATTGCCTTTGACCTTTTGACAAGTTTTTTTACACATTTTTTACATTTTTAGAATGATAAAAAATAGGTAAAATTCCGAAGGGTGTAGGGGCGACATATTCTAAGAATAGGAAAAAACAGCAAAAATCAACTATTTTTTGAATATTTAAATAGAAAATCGTTTATTTTTGATCCATAATTGAGATTGCACTGAAATCTTTTGTATATTATTATTAATTTAGTTGCCTAACTAATACAAAAAATTCGAGTCTATTCGGTAATAGTTTTTTCAAGACTTAGCCGAGCGCTTTCCAAAAATATATAAAAATATTTGAAATCGGATAGGAAACAAAAAATTGCACGTGTTTAAAAATTTTACGTCGAAGGTACCCTACTTTGAGCCCCGTTGGAACCGTTTTAATATTTTAAACGTTTTGTTTTACTTCTTTAATTTGAAGAAAGTGCCGCTGAAGCAAACCGATTGAATGTGTTCCATCGGTTTCAACGTGCGATAGATGTGCGGTTCAGAAGTGGTAATTTTGACATGGAAGACAAACATCCCCAGACCAGCAAAAAAAGTTTGAAGACCAAGAATTGGATGCACTACTTCATTAAGATTATTGTCAAACTCAACAAGAGCTTTCAAAATTATTGGAGCTACTCAATGAACAGCAGGATTCATCAAAAAGCAAGGAAATTTGGGAACCATACGAATTAAAGCCCAGAGATAGTTTTTGTATGTCCGAACGTCGTCAATTGATATCATCAGGCCATTTAGTAGCTCATTCACATAGTTGTAAAGGGTTTGATGGTATTGTCGTTGGGTGGATTCAAGTTTGCCTAAGCCCACACTTCCAACTTCAACGTAGGATCAGACTCTCTCCAATTTTATTGGATTCACCAAAGTTACAAAAAGTTGAATAAGAATGTTAGGTCATATAATTATAAAGTGGAGATTTGCGGAAAGTAAATTTTTGTAAATCTCTGCTTAATAAAACCGAACGTAATGTAATAAAAACATTTTCGTCATCACATTTTAACTTTACGTCATTCAATTATTCCAATTTCAATTTCGTCGGTCGTATTTATTTATTTATTGTAATTTATTTTCTCTCTGTACAAATACATATTCGATGTTGTAAATCATAAAAGTAAAAGAAACTTAAATACATCTTATACAAACATATGCATTTAAATTGTATCTGTTTTTTTATATTATTTTTTTTTGGTTTTTTAATGTAAGTTAAAATTAATCTATTTTGAAATTACCACACAATTCATATTCCATTATTTAAAGACATGCTATTTAGTTCATACAAGTATTATTATTCCATTTTTTTTTAAATAAATTTCTTTGAACAACATTGTAACATTAACAAATGATTTTGGTTATGTTAATTATTTGTGTTATAAGATCGAGTACTTGTATCTCTAGACATTTTAAACATTCTTTTCATTTCAATTATATTCTGTGCTGCTTTATTCTTAAAGTTTCTAGTTGAACATTAAGCATAAATACAATAGAATTTTTTTCAAGCCGTAACTCATTGAAATGTTGTCAATCCACTTGGATTAAAATTTCTTTCAGCTCTTTTTATTTTGGTAATTTAATTCGATGGAATTTTTCTTAAAAAAATATTAGATTTTTTTGTTAATGTATTAATGTAGATTTTCCAGTCAATTGTTTTTTCATTTCTTTCATTTTGATGAGTCACTTTGGGTGTAAATTTTGTTTAAAAATAATTAAGATTTTGTTTTTGTTGAAATGCATAGTATGAGTAAATAACAAATGGACACTTAATTATTGATTTGGAAAAAAATATTTTAATTATACCCTTCACTATGAGTGGCAAGGGTGTGTAAGTATAAGTTTGTCATTCCGTTTGTAATTTCTAAATTTTTCATTTGTGACCCCATAATGCAGGAGTGGATCCAAGGGTGAAAAAAAGGAAATGTCCCCTCCCAAAACCGAAAAGTTTTAATGTTAAAAGGGAGAAATGTAAAATAAAGTTTACTTTCTTTTAAAATGGTTGACCTGGATCCGTGTCTGCCATAATGTATATTAGTCCGGGTCGATTTGTATGGAGGATCAAAAAGTAAAAAATCGTATAGCAGAAACGCAATCTACGGAAAATTCTAAGAAAGTTTCTTCAAGAAACCATAGGTCTAAAATCAAATCCTATCTTGCGCATTTCGTCTTTATCCAATAAAATAACTATTAAAAAAAAATTATATTGAAATATCATTGGATAAAAGACCAAATGCGCAAGATAGGATTTGATTTTAGACCTATCGTTTCTTTGGGAAATTTTTTTTTAGAATTTTCCCTAGAATGCGTTTCTGCTAAACGATTTTTCTTGAAAAAAATCGTCCCACCCTAATGTATATATATTTTGAATCGTTATAGCCATCTCTGTTGAAATCCACTTTTCGTACCTCCAAATAACTTAAATACATGACCCCTACATCAATATATCCCCTATAGTCCCGGTTCGATTGCTATTTAAAATCAAGAAAATCGGTCCACAAATGTCTGAGATATAAGCAAAAAACCACGATTACCTCGCCATCAATATAGACAATATGGATATCTTGTGAATGATATTTCAAAGACCTTTCGAAGAACGTATATAACGTCATAGTAATTCGGAACTACTGGTTTCTTGTTCCCCATCATAATTTTCGAAAAAATATGTACCAAACCGTGCATCTGAGAGTGTTTAATTGTCGCTGATGCACTAGGATTTCGGGTTCCCCAAATTTGGAAGTTATGTTTATTATATCAATTTAAATGAAAATATGCTACGTCGCTCAAAATGAGCTTATCAAAAAGTTGTAATTTTCTCTCGCAAACAAATTTAGTATATTGGCATGTGATGCATCCCGAGGCAATAATTTTTGAACAAATTTCATTTTATATGGAAACATAACCAGATCAACTTTTATAATGCACCGCAGTGATATTCTGGAGATTCTCAATTGAGTACAACGTCTACGAGTAGACTCAGATGGATCCGTATGAACAATTTTTCGTACAGCATCCACAGCTATCCAGTGCGAACAGGTTGAGCAACAGTTCTTCGTGGTTCTTTACCTACTGAACCCTTACACTAGGAGCTGTCGCATTATTAAAATGTTTAGGGTATTTTCTTTGTGTTGTAAGAATTGACAATGCTGGCGAAGACCAAAGGTCAAATTAAGCAACATTTGGGATTTCTCATGGAATTATAGAAATTATGCACCTATGCACCTATGCACATAATGCATTCTTTATCTTATAGAAAAAATTGTTTCTCTCTATAAGATCTCTCATAATACACTCACAAATAAATACAATAAAAGGCTATCGAATTTTTTCAAACCGTATTTGGATATTGGAACCATGATTCAGTACAATGTTGAGAAATCTTTATTGACGCCATTTTCATGGCATTTCAAAGTTTTCTTTTCCCAAATAAAGACTAGAAAGATTAACCCTGCATGGTGGAATACAAAATGTCCTAGCATCACACCAAACCAACATATGTTAAAAAGATTTATGACTCATGATCTGAGCCTTCAGCGTAATCACTGGACATTCATCTCATCAGCAACTTTCCAGGCTTAACGGAGTCGGTTTAATAAGTCATAATATACCAGCATAGAATCTCATAGGCGATTAAGCGTTTTTCTCCATTCAACGATCAGATAGCATTCTTCTGCATTGATGCTGCTGAGAGCACCCTTTCTGAACTATGTTCCTATGAGTTGAAGAAAGGTAAAATATGTTTGAGAATGAGAAAGAATTCCTGCAATACACTTAAAGGGTCGATCAACGAAAATTTCTCTCCAAGAGGTTATATAGTCTATAAAGAGATAAGTGGTATTTAAGAATCTTTACAGATTAAAAGATCTTGGATGCTTCTGAGATCACATTTTCTAAACTATGTTCCTATGAGATAAAGAATGGTAAAAGATGATAGAGAATGAGGGAGAATTCCTGCAATAAGCTGTCTTTTCTTTACTGATAAAAACCATGAAAGACTTATTGACCCACACAGCGTTTTTCTCTCGAGTAGACAATATACTTAAGGAGTCGATCTACGGAAATTTCTTTCCAAGAGGTTGTAAAGACTATGGTATTTAAGAATATTTACAGATTAAAAGTTCAATTATGTTCCTATGGGTTGAAGAAAGATAAAAGTACCGCTGAAGAAGACCGGTGAATTTGTTTCATAGGTTTCAACGTGGGAGGGATGGTTTGTGCGGTTTAGAAGTGGTGATTTTAACACGAAAGACAAAGATCGCCCAGGCCAGCCAAAAAAGTGTGAAGACGAAGAAATGGAGGCATTACTCCATGAAGATTGTTGTCAATCTTAACAAAAGCTTGCAAAATCATTGGGAGCTACTCAATCAGCCATTTGGATTCATCCAAAGGCACTTGAAAGATCATTTTGACACCGAATCATTACTTGCGATGAAAAATGGTTTCATTACGATAACCCGAAGCTTAAGAAATTGTATATGAAGCCGGCCAACCAGACGAATCGACGTTAAAGCCAAATTTTCACGGCGTTTAGGTAATGCTCAGTATTTGGTGGGACCAAAAGTATTCTATATATTATGAGCTGTGGAAATCTAGTCAGATCATCACAGGGAACTTGTACCGAACGCAACTGATTCGTTTAAAGCCATAATTGGCCGAAAAATGCCCAAAATATGCGAAATATTCCATAATGACTATGAGAGGCCAAATATTTCAGTACCTGTTAAAAACTAAAAACTAAAAAAAGAAGTAGTTGGGTAGTTTTGTCTCAAATGCCTGATAGTCTAGACCTTGCCCCATCTGACTACTATTTGTTTCGATTGATGCAGAACGATATCTCTGGGATACGCTTCACTTCAGAACAGAGTATCCGAAATTGGCTTGATTCGTTATTGGTCTCAAAAGATGAGCAGTTCTTTTGGCTCGAAATCCATATATTGCCAGAAAGATAGGAAAAGGCCATAGCTTACAATGGCCAATACTTTGAATTAATGTATATTGTACAAATGTTTTAAAATAAAAGCTAAACATTTTCAAAAAATCCCATTTTCAATACACCCAATGCGATCGGCCTTAATATAAATCATTTGACCAAATATAAAGTTTTGATGAACCGCTGAGAGAGGAGATATCAGAGAATCCGTCAGACAAATTAGAAATAGATGTTTGAAATATCCTTAATAAGACGAGAAAATATTTAAACTAACGCACAGTGCGGCCAAAGGCACCTTTGTCCGGCCAAAAGTCGAAAAATGTACAAAATGATCCACAAATTGGTATATGGGGGTTTTTGGGGTCGCTAATTACCAATCCGTTATCAGAATTAGCAAATTCAAAATGGCCGACATAATATGGCGTAATTTTTCATACGAAAAAACTTGTAAAAAATTAAATGAATTTGCTAATTGACTAAAAGTTTTTGTTTTGATATTATTATGGTATATAATTGAAAATTTACAAATTTACAATGGTGAAATGCAATATGGCAATGTTACATACTAAAATGCATACGAAAACGTAGGGCAACTTGCAAAATTTTATTTTATTTGTTAAATAATACTTTGACTTATTACCTCCAATAGCTTAGAGAGCAGGAAAAAGCAGGAAAAAAATGTTTCACACAATCACATCAATTTTATTAAAAAAAAAATAAAAATAGTCCTAACATATCACTTTCTAACAATTTACTATTTAGAAATTTACATTCAGATTTTAATTTACGTATTGTTTTTACCTTCAGCTGTAGAATCCATTTTGTTTCGTTTGATTTGCTTGATTACAAGAACTTTGACACGTGTTTAACGGAAAATCCTACTAGTCGATCTTTCCTACGGTAGTGTGCCATTCGTGTGAAGGCCTCATTCAAACTGAAATTATGAAGGGCATTTGAGGCAACCCAATGACAAAAAAAAACCCAACTAAAACCTTGTTTTTCGACTTTTGGCCGGACAAAGGTGCCTTTGGCCGCACTGTGTAACGCCGAAGTTATATTAAAAAGTTATACTAAATTAGATACTTAGTTTTTAGAACTTGATTTATTTGTACATATATATTGCTTTTATTTGTCATAAAAATACTTATGATCTCAACAAATCTCAACAAAATGGTTTCTAATCGATTACTGTACTATAACTTAGTCATATACATATACTACGTATTTACCAACCCATAAAACATTTTTATTTCCATTATAACACAAGTTAACTACTTATTTCCAACTAAAATATGCGTAAATTCTAAAAATAAAAACGTCATAAATTCAAAGTAAATTACAATTGAAGCGATACAACTACAGAACATATTTAATGAATAAAAAATCGCTAAAGAAAAATCATATAAACCAAAATTTTAACGAAAATATAAAACGGAAATTACAGCCATAAATTAAGAAACAAAGACTAAAATTTAACCCCCCTAATTCAGAAACACGATCGGAAAACATTTTTCTATGAAAAACACTCAAAATTCATTGGAAAACTGAGAGATTTTTATATTAATTTTTAAAATAAATTTGCTGTTGGTGCTTCTGAATCAGGCTCTAAAGTAAAAATTCGTTCACATTTGTTTATTTCCCAGCATAGCAGGCTGAAAGGTGTTATAATCTGGTCCAGGATTTTTCACAATAAATATATTCTATGTAGCCGGCATTCGAGCACGTGGATGAGTTTTCTCCTCTGTTGTTAAGAGTTTCTGAAACAAATTATAAGAATTATGGGTCGATTAATTTGATTTACAATATTGTTACGTTTTTAGCTTTTAAAAAGCGGTGGTTTATTTCTTTTAAATAAACCGGATGATTTTAATAGCAAATAAAATCGCCAAGTAGTTTTAAAATGGTAACAACTCTTTATTTATTCAAATTTATACAGCAATTTAAATTATCACCCTCTTTTAATACACACAGTGCTTACTATATATTAACTCACAACTCGCTGTTACTATATAAATGCACAGAGCCATCTTCTAGAAGTCTCATGAATAATCTAACGGAAAAACTCGAATGTTTCATTTCCACAATGATCGTCTAGAGCTTTTAAAGCTGCTGCACAGTTAATGTTGTCCTACTTATATAAAATAACAGTTTATATGTGGAAGTTTCAAAAAAATAATGTTTCTGTGGTAATTAAGTTGGAAATGTATTAAATGTTTCTTAAAGCTTTTGTCGCCTAACGCCTGAAATGTAAATCCAAACTTACAGGTACAACAAACACATGAACTTAAACAAATTGTTTTAAATTGTTACAAAGTAATCGTAACATGAATTTAATTTTTAATTTAAAGTGTAAATGATTTGTGTGGTGTCTGTCTTAAACAAAAATATTTTTGCACGTTCTACCTTTTTTTCTGCCTTTAGGCACTAAAATGTTAAATAAGAGAAGGCAAAACTAATACACACAGAACAACAAATGTGATTAACGACTGCTACAGGTATAATGGGGGAGTTTTAGTACCCGTAACGTCGTTTTGTCAAATTAGAGGGGGTTTGCCTGGCTGTTCACTTATTTTAACTGCTTCTACTATTTCTATTTAAAAAAAAAATAAAACTCGATTTGTTTCAAATAGAGGATTATTTTTTAGACATTTACTTTGTACATAAACGTAATTCTTAAATGTACTTTAAATTTCAATATTTTTACTCTTGTTCGCGTATCTTGCTTGAGCGTACGTTTATTGGAAGGTAATTAACCGCTCGAGTTGCTTGACCTTGAAGTGCGTAATAGTTGTTATTTTATATGATTTTTTTAAGCAAAAGTTAGTTTTTGTAAATATAAAAAGTGTGTGGTTTTTAACAAATATTTTTATTCTTTAAGAATAAGAAATTATATATTGGTGGTGGGGTGGTAGTAATTTCCTAGTAGAAATACAACACCCTCAATTATATTATCAAATATATCTGACGATTTGCTTGACGATTGCTTTTCGTTATTGAAAGAATGATTTCGTTCTAGCAACCAAATGATTCGGTTGCACAAATAGAATTTTTCAGCTCTATCAACAATAAACCAATTGATAAAGAGGAATTTCGCTTGAAGCAACCAAACATTTGTTACCACTTCTAAAATTTTGTAGCCACAACTGTATAATTCTTCCACTAAGGTGACCGAACAAATTTGGTTGCTATCACGTTTAATTAAATCCACTTACCTGTAAACGAGAACTCGAAAGACAATTTGAGCGAAAGTTTTGGTTTCTCTCTTTTCTACTCTGCGAATCTAAATAGAGAAATTAAAACTCTGTTGAACGAAAGCTTTCAATATAGAGGAATCTAATTTCTGTCGACTACGAGTGACTAACTTTCGTTCGTTTTGCTTTTCTTTCGATATCTAGGAACAGGATATGCAGAGCTTACGTACGACTAGTAAAAATAGCTCATCGTTTTCTCACCAATTATGGTGAATGTGTTCCATCGGTTTCAACGTGTGAGAGATGGTTTGCGCGGTTTAGAAGTGGTGATTTTGACACAGAAGATAAATATCGCCTAGGCTAGCCAAAAAAAAGTTTAAATATTAAGAAATTAGGACATTGCTCCATGAAGATTGTTCTCAAACTCAACAAGATCTTGCAAAATCATTGAGAGCTACTCATGCAGCAATTTAAAAACGTTTACTAGCAGTAGGATTTATCCAAAAGCATGGAAATTGGGTACAATACGAATTAAAGCCGAGATACCTTGATGGACGATTTTGCATGTCCGAAATGATGGTTGAACGCTATAAAAGAAAAGCATTTTTGCACCGAATCATTACTTGCGATTAAAAATGAATCCATTACGATAACCCGAAGCGTAAGAGATCGTATGTTAATCCGAAAACTAGCCGAATCCTATCTAACATAAGCTGCTGAAACCGATATAAAAATTGTTAAGATTCGGAAGGACTTAGGGAAGCCTCCATTAGCATATTTTTAGTGTTTTTTTTTCTATTGGGAGTATGACTTAAAAATGCGGGATTTTCTAAAATGTTTAGCTTTTATTTTGAAACATTTCTACAATATAAATTTATTCAATGTATTGCCCATTGTTAGCTATGACCTTTTCCCATCATTCTGGCAACATATGGATTCCGAGCCAAAAGAACAGCTAATCTTTTGAGGGCAAGGACAAATCAAGATTCAAACGAATCAGTTGTATTCGGTATAGGTTATCTGTGATAGTCTGGCCAGATTTCAGCAGCTCATAATAGATATAACCCTTTTGCTCCCACTAAATACAGAGCATTACCTTAACGCCATGGATATTTGACTTTGGTGTCGATTCGTCTGGTTGCCCGGGCTTAACATACGATCTCTTCCACTTCGGGCTATCGTAATGGATCTATTTTTCATCGCATGTAATGATTCGGTGCAAAAATTATTTTCTTTTATAGCTTTCAAGCTGCATTTCAGACATACAAAATCGTCTTTCAAGATCTCTCGGATTTAATTCGTACACAGAGAAAACAGATTCGTGATAGCAACTTAATTTGTTGCCAATCGAATGATTCGGTTGCACACATAGAATTTTTCAGTTCTAACAACAGAAAGTCAGTTGATAAAGAAGAATTTCAGTTGAGGCAACCAAACTTTAAATATTGTAGTCACAACTGTAAAATTCGGTCACTAAGATAGAATCATTCGATTGGCAACAAATTCGGTTGCTATCACGAATCTGTTTTCTCTGTGTATGGTACCAAATTTCCCTGCTTTTTGATATATTCTGCTGCTTGCAAACGTTTTGATTTTTAAGTAGCTCTCAATGTTTTTGCAAGCACTTATTGAGTTGTACAACAATCTTCATGGAATAATGCCTCCAATTCTTGGTCATCCATTTCTTTGGCAGGCCTGGGCGATCTTTGTCTTCCGTTTCAAAATCACCACTTTGAAACGCACAAATCATCACTCGCACGTTGAAACCGATGGAACATATTCAACATAAGCTTCGGTGAGCAATCGGTGTGCTTCAGCGGCATTTTTTTGTAATTAAAGAAGTAAAGGAAAACTTCCCGCATATGACGCTTTGTTGGCACAAAATTAGATATTTTCGAAGAAAAAATAACTTTGTTGTTTACACTATAATGTTTAATATCTAAGTGAGAATAAATGACAGATATCCACCCTTAAAAATAAAAACCACTTTCAAAATATACGCAGTTTTAAATCATTCAACCAATATTTTTTTAAAATATTGAGATTTGAGAAAACACTAAACTTTAAATGAAATTATTAAATTATACTTCAAAATAAAATGGTTTCCTGATGATCTGGCCTAAGCAACCAGTGAAATGCGCATAGGAACTAGCTTATCCCCCAACAATAAATGTCAGTGAATTTATTAATAATTGGGAAATTTAGCACAATTCTTACTATACAAATTTTAAATATTTTTTGGTAAATTTTTTTTTCCAAAGTTGTTTTTTTCGTTATTTGTAAAAAAAAATTGTTTCGTATTGTTTTTTTAAATTTAAAATTTTAATTTTTTTTTTATTTTTTTTATATTTAGCAAAAAAAAAATTTTTGGTGAAAAAAAAGTTCGGGTTAAAAATATTTTTCCCGATTTTGACCCATTGTAGGTCCGACTTACTATGACCTTATATACGCCGTTGTAAAGGCCTTTGAAATACCTATCATTAGATATCCATATTGTCTGTATTAATGACTTTATAATCCAGATATAGATCAAAAATAAGTAAAAAATAGAGGTTGTCCTGGTTATCTCAGCCATTTTTGGACCGATTTTCTCGATTTTAAATAGCAACAGAACCGGGTCTATAGAGGATATATTGATATATGAATCATGTTGTAAGTTGTTTGATGGCTATGGAAAGTTGATTTCAACATGCAGACGGGCATGGCTATATCGACTCCGTTATCTATAACGATCCAGAATATAGAAATATAGAAAAACTTTATGGGGTCACAAATGAAAAATGTAGAAATTACAAACGGATACCGTTGCCACTGGTGAAGCATATAAAAATTAAAAAATTAAGAATATTAAATTTTAAGCTAAGCTGGATCCACGCCTGCCCTAAGGCTTATAGCCAATACTCCTCCTTCTCAAAAATGATTTGGTTTTTGTAAATTTTATTAGTAATTTAGATCAGACCGAAATTACCGTTACAGAAATAATCCAAATAAGCTTTTCCGTTACCAATCTGGCTACTAACTATAATTTTAGGCCCAAATAAATGACTTTTATCCCCACACCAATATTTAAATGGTATTTTATTTGTCCAAATACGTACATTTAATGTAATTCAACGTCTTTTTAAATACAATGATTTGTATAAAATCGTTGTTATTGCTTTTTTGTTACTTCTTTATTTTCAAACAATTATTCTTTATTTTTTGTTTTATTTTAAAACGTGATTTGCTTTGGAATAAAACAAAAACTGAATACAATTTAATTCAACATTTTAAACAGAGATTTTCAGTTTACTTCTAACTAATAAACACCAAATTGTATGGAATGGCAGAATTTTATTATTAATATTGCCATATATACATATATGTAGAACAAATACAAACTAAGGGATAATCAACTTTAACAAAAACGTTTTTTATCGACCAAAAATTTCAAAATTTTTTGTCATTTAAACACCCCCCTGCGCTAAACACTCACTGCTGGTTTAAGGCTAGTCGTACAATTTATTTGTATATGATTTCATAAATCACGTATTTGGTTTTAAATCTTTCTATATTAAAATAAAAAGAAAATAATAATAATAAAGATTCAACCAACAACAAAAAACAGCCAGTCAGTCAACTCAACTCGCAGGGAAAAAAATAATAATCCCGAGTTATTTTTGTTGTTTGTAATATAAATTGATATAATAAAAATAAATTTCAAAAAATAACAATTGTTATAGGTACGTGATTATGAAGAAATTAATGAAATTAATTTGGTTGGTTTTTTTTTGTTCATTGGTTTCAGAACATGCGGCCTGCTTGACTGACTGACTGGGCATTAGTAATAAATATCACTCATTCATTCACCCAGTAACTAAAAATGAAGTTAAGAAATGTATTAAAACAAAAAAAATGATTATGACAAGCTGAATTCTAAAGTATCTGGGGATGTTACGATGTAGAATGTTATTTTTAGGTTTAATACAAATCAGACATTTTAATTTCAAATTACAGAGCCTATAATACTCTAGGCCCACATTTGTATATGTGAAAGCCTTCTCAAGTTCGATAAGTAATGAATTTTGAATTTTCCAAAATTAAATTTTCACTCACTCATTTCATATTTCTAATATTTCTAAGTCAAATTCACAAAGTACGATTAGTTCTCCTTTTTGGTACTTTAATACCGTTAAATACCCTATTCTTAATTCTTACTTCACTCGGTAGCATATCAGCTAACTTTTTTTTCCGTAAGTTAAACAGTTTAAAATATTAAAAAAGTACCAACTTCCATTTTTCCTCCTGAACACCCGTCAAGTTCAGGAGGATTTCTGCAATTTCAGATTGTCTCAAATGATTAAAATCTGTGTACATGTGTTCAAGAAAAAATATATTTTAAAAAAGTACCAAACTGTTTACTTGGATTTGGCCAAATGTACACCTTCACACTCAAGACAAATAGCATCCTGTTAGTTAATTTTTGTAAGATTGGAAGAATGTTTAAAATTTAATTAAAATGGCTCTAATAATTTTTAATAGAAGGTTTCTTTCAGTTTTTACCCCTTTTTGGTACTTTTTATTCAAATAAATTTCAGTATGTATCTTGTTGGAGCTCATAATAAAAATTCCTATGAAATTTTATAGAAAAAAATATTTTATGAAAAAAGTACCAAAATTATGCAAAATGTTTAATTACTTGGGGGTTACACGATCAAGTTTTGCCTTTCAAGTTTTAATACACTCACACTTTTTTACTAATACACTCACAATTTTAAGAATTGAAACGAACTTGCATTGAATTTCTCATTCAAGTTAGTGTTTCAATTTTCAATCAAGAAAACAGCTGATTAAATTTTTTTGGACAATTTGTACAAAAATTGCTTTCAAGTTGCGTGCAGCCTACATCACAGCTTTCAATTTTTGTAAATTTTGACAACCAGTAGTGTAAAAGACTATCAAGAAAAACTTGATCATGTGGCTGCAGGGTTACTCCTTATGAGTTTGACTTTCCAAATAGTACCAAATTTATATATGGTATTTTTTTATAAGTAAATAATACGATTTAATATTTATTTCTATGTTTATTGAATCAAAAGGTGATAAAATAGTACCAAAATACAGTTTTCACCCGATTTCTCCCCTAAAAGGTTCGAATGTCTGCTCATTTTTGAATACTTTATAATAATGAAGCTACAATCATGGAATTAGACACATACGATTCTAAATACATTAAAATCCCAAAAGATGGATTCAGTGGTACTTTTTATAATGGTACTATTCGAACTTTCCATTACAATTCACCAATAAACGAGAGTTCGCAAAGGGGAACCAAAAGTTTTTCTTTATTCTAACAACAGCTTTCTGAATAAAATAAGATATAAATTATAGTGTAAGAGTGTCTGATGAATTAAGAATTTATCTTTTATTTTGAAGCATTTGTACAATATAAATTTATTGAAATTATTGGACATTCTCTGCTATTGCGCATTCACAAGCCAATTTCGGATACTCTGTTAAATAGTGAAGCATATCACAGAGAGAACGTTCTGCATCGATCGAAACAAATAGTGTAGACAATAAAGCGGGTCAAACTTTCCCAACCATATCATTCTAAATAGTTTTTAACAGGTAGTGCAACATGGATTATTACGGTTTCATGTCTGGTCGTTTTTCGGAAAATGCTTGCTTCAAACGAATTAGTTCCGTTCGGTACAGGTTCCCTGTGATGGTCTGATCAGATTTCAGTAGCTCATAATAGATAGGACAATTTTGCTCCTATCAAATACCTTATTACCTTAGCTCCTTGGATATTTGGCTTTGGTGACGATTCGGCTGGCTGGACGGACTTCACATACGTTCTCTGACACCTCGGGTTATTGTAATGGATCTATTTTACTTCGCGAGTAATAATTCGGTGCAAAATTTATTTTCTTTTATAGAGTTTCAAAGTCTTTCAAGGTCTCTCATCTTCAATTCGTAATGGTAGCAAATTTCCCTGATTTTGGATGAATCCTGCTGCTTATCAAAGTTTTGAAATTACTGTTTGAATAACTCCCATTGATTTTGCTTGCTCTTGTTGAGTTTTACAACAATATTCATTGAGTAATGCCTAAAATTCTTGGTCTTCAAACATTTTTGGCTGGAATGGGCGATCTTTGTTTTCCGTATAAAAATCACCACTTCTGAACCGCATAAACCATCTCTCGCACGTTGAAACCGATAGAACACATTCACCATTAGTTTTATTGAGGAATAGGTGAACTTCAGCGGCACTTTTTTTCAAATTAAAGAAGTAGAGCAAAACTTCCCGCATATGACGCTTTGTTGGCACAAAATTTTACATTTTCGAAGAAAAATAAGCTCGTGAAAAATATTTTTTTTTCCAACAAAAATTTATTTTGCTGGAAAAAAATTCAGACTAAAAAATATTTTCTCGATTTTGACCTTTTGTAGGTCAGACTTACTTTGAACTTATATACGCCATTGCAAAAGTCTTTGAAATATCAATTATTGGATATCCATATTGTCTATATTAATGACATAGTAATCCAGATATAGATAAAAAATCAAGGTTGTCCTGTTTTTTTTATATAAATATATTTCAGCCATTTGCAGACCGATTGTGCCGATTTTAAATTGTAACCGAGAATTGCCGATATATTTATGTATGAATCATGTGTGTAAGTTATTTTGGCGCTACGGAAATTTGATTTCAACATACGGACGGTCAGACGGACATGGCTATATCGACTCCGCTATCTATAACGATCCAGAATATATATACTTTGTGGGGACGCAAATGAAAAATGTAAAAATTACATACGGAATGACAAACTTACCACTCATGGTGAAGGGTATAAAAACATTATAGTGTAATGTTCAATAGCTAAGTGAGAGTAAATGACAGATATATAAGTTATTAAAATAAAAACCGATATCGTCGATATAGCCATGTTCGTTTGATCGTCTGTATTGTTGAAATCAACTTTCCGTAGTCCGCAATAGACGCGGTTCAGTTCACAAATGGCTGAGATATAAGGAAACAACCAGGACGACCTCGATTTTTTACCGGCTTATATAAGGCCGTTGGACATACAATGGGTAAAAATCGGGAAAAATATTTTTTTTAATCCGAATTTTTTTTTCATAAAATTTGTTTCACTAATAAATTTGGAAAAAAAAATTTTAAAATTAAAATAGAAATTTAAAAAAATCAAAAATAGTTTCATTAATTTTTGGAAATTTTGTAAAAAAAAATTTGAAAGTATGTATAAAATTTCGATTGTTTTTCATATCAATATTTTATATTTAAACATCTATGGTACATTTTAAACTTGATTTTTTTTAAAAATTTATTTTTAAATTTTGCTCAAATGTTCAACATTTAGTTTTGATTTGACTTTTGACCTTAAGAGGATCCAATATGTTTCTTTATTGATAATTTTATCGCGGCCCCTAGTGGCTATGAGTGCACTAAGTCCACATTTTTAAAAACTTCGTCACATTCAAGTTGTGAAATTTGAACTAATACTTCTGTTCATCAAATAAAATATTCTTAAACAATTAATAATATCAACAACTCCCTTCAATAATAAGTCTAAGAAGCTGTGACAATTTTTTGTTTTCATATTTCAAAAATAACATTATTTTGAGAAAATATTTAGAGATTTATGATACAAATTTAATCAAATGACATCAATGTCGCCCTGATGTTTGTTTAGTTATATATTTGCAATTATATTGTAGTTTCAGTTATTGTTGAGATTTTGCATTTGAATCCCAATATTTATTTCTGTGTCTTAAAGAAATCAACCACAACAAATTAAAATGATTAATAATTTTTATGTGGCTTTTGAAAAAATAACACACAGCACAAATATTTTAAGAGGCAAATGAGAAAACAAAAAAATAAAATAAATTTAATAATTTAAATGCAGATAACATAAAATTATTTACAAAGAATACAAACACAAAAACAACAGAAATCTATATTGTCGCCTTATTCTAAGAAATACAAAAGCCGACATTAAATTTAACTTAAATTCATATTAATCAAAATATATTTTATATAAATTGCATACTTATATACCAGTGCCACTGCCAGTACCAGTACCAGCACCTATATATTTATATTTTATTAATAAATAATACCAAATCAAGTTAAAAGTATCAACAATCAAGAAATTTTTGTTTAAAAAAAAGATCCCAAAACAAAAATTCTTTAGCTCCACCCAAAAATGAGATTTTAAATATTTGTATTGTGTTCATTTTATTTTTGTGCTGTTAAATTAACATGATTAAAACAAATACAAGTCAAGCAATCATAATTATTTAAAATCAAAACTGAAGAAACAACTGTTTTATAGCCTCGCCTCTTTTCAATAATTTAGGTAAAATACCTAACTTTTCTAAATCTTTAGACTCAAATCAATACTTTTAATTTAATTCGTATGACATTAATTAGCTTGCCTTGCTATTGAGAGCTAATTAATTTAAACCATAATCAATTGTATAACTTTTTCGTTATTATTATTATTTGTTGACAAAAGAGTCATTTTAAAAAGAACATTAGAAATATATTTCATTAATATTGTATCTAATATAGTTGTATAAATACCAAAAAATATTGGTATTTGTAGCTTTTATTTGCAAACATTGACCTTTACCCATCTTTTTGACAACATGTGAATTCCGAGCCAAAAGAACTGCTCATTTTTTGAGGCCATGGTATAATGCCTCCAATTCTTGGTCTTCAAAAATGTTTTGGCTGTGGACGATCATTGTCTTCCATGTCAAAATAACCACTTCTGAACAGCCTAACCATCTCCCGAACGTTGAAACCGATAGAAGACATCCACCATAAACTCTGGTGAGCAATCGGTGTGCTTCAGCGGCACTTTTTTTTTAAATTAAAAAAAGTAAAGCAAAACTTCCCGCATATGACGCTTTGTTGGTACAAAATTAAACATTTCCGAAGCATAAAAAAATCTTGATTGTTTACACTATAATGTTCAATAACTAAGAATAAACTAGTAAGAGAGATATATTCGGCTGTGCCGAATCTTATATACCCTTCACCAAATTATACTTCAAAATACATATCTATCTTCTATATTAATAAAAATCAAATGTCGTTCGTTGGTAATTGCATCAGTAGAGAACGGCTGAACCGATTTAGACAAATTTGTTTTTAAAATGTTGGTCATAGCCCAACTTAGGTTTTTATGGAATGAAAAATTTACCACGCCCACTTTTTCGATTTATCGAAAATCGGAAACGGCTACATCGATTTGGCTAATTCTTTGTTTAAATGATCATAGTAATCCAATTTAAGTTTTTAATGAAAGAAAAATTGACCGCTCCAATTTTTTTTCAATATATCTAAAATCGCAGGACGCCTGGACCGATTCAACTAATTTTTTTTTAGTGTTTGCAATACATAGTCCGCAAAAGTTTTTACATAAATAAAACTTTTCCACGTCCACTAATACGCCCACTTATTAAATACATCTGCAAAACACATCGGTCTGTGACCAATAAAATTTCAGACAAAAATTCGATTACTTATATAAAAACTCACAATAGCTTAAATCGATTATAACTTGGTCAATAAGCGTTTAATCAAGAAAAGGAGATCGATCACTCATATTTCTGACCAAAAGTCGATTTTTTATATAAAAACTCAAAATATCTAAATTCGATAATAACTTGGCCAATAAGTGTTTAATCAAGAAAAAGAACGCGATCTGTGATCACTCATATTTCTGACTAAAATTAGATTATTTATATAAAAACTCAAAATATGTACATTGATTTACATATATTCTGTTGCTGCAAGACTTACGTTCTTTGTCTCTCAGTAGCGATTCTATGTATATTTTATATTATGTCCTATATGAATAAAAATGATCATTCAATAATACCTTATTTTTTCTTTTTAACTATTTTTACCCTTTTCAAACTGCTTCTCACAAATTCACATATCGAACACAAGCTTTTTTGTAACAACGACAACGTCTGTCGGGTCAGCTAGTTTTAAATATTTTTAGGTAAACAAAATTATTTTTTTTCCAATGTTGTTTTTACATTTCTTTTCGAATTGTTATTTTAAATTTTTTGGTGAAAAACATTCGGGTTTAAAATATTTTTTCCGATTTTAACCCATTGTAGGTCCAACTTTTTTTTTTCCATAGTAAGTTTACTATGGTCTTATATACGTCGTTGCAAAGGTCTTTGAAATATCTATTATATGGTCTATATTAAGACTTAGTAATCCAGATATAGGTCAAAAATAGGTCAAAAATCGAGGTTGTTCTGGTTTTTTTCTCATATCTCAGCCATTTGTGGACCGATTTTGCTGATTTTAAATAGAAAACTTCTCGAAAGCATGTCTGACAGAATTATTGAAGATTTGGATACCGAAGATATCTGGGATCTTCAGAAAATTGATTTCAACAGACAGACAGACGGACATGGCTTAATCGAGTCCGCTATCTATAAGGATCCAGAATATATATACTTTATAGGGTCGGAAAATTATATTGTGGAAATTGACGAAGGTGAAGGGTATAATAAAGATTTAAAAGAATATATTATCGAACATTCACTGACGCGCTTGATAAAGCTAACCATTTGACTGATTGATTCTCGCTTTCCGGAAATCGATTAACCACTACCCAAACGCGAAAGAATATCAGCTAAATTTATGTTGGCCATTATTTGGACTTTTTCGTCTTTTGAATGTCCAAAGGTCTAAAATTTTCCTCCGTCATCTAAAAACCAAATGCTGAAAAGTTTAGCAAACTTTTTTGTACATTTTACTTAATAACAAAAATAGTTTCCCAGGAAAAAATTGTTAGTTGAACAACTAGTTCTAGAACGCATGCATACATACAGCACAGGCTATTTAGAACGGTTCTGGCACCAGTTCCTTAACCAAGAATTATTGTTTGAAATTGTCATCCTCGGAACTACACTGGTGCATATTCCTATAAACGCACTTAATTTTTTTCTGTATTTTTGTTATATCTTTGTTGTTCTCATCCAAAAGCAAATTTTAACTTTTTTTTAATGAGGTACTTTTTGAAAGTAAACAAGTTTTTTTCTTATTCTTGTTCTTTGCCTTAACTATGCGATCAAATGTTCTTGGTGCTATTTTAAGTGGAAGATTCGTATAAACGTAGACGTGAAATTTGTTTTTAAAAAGTTACCAAAAATAAAATATTATCAATTTTAGTTTTTTTTCAGCCAAAGGTACGTTTCTAATAGTACCATCTCAATTTACTGCAACTTTTTCTATTTGAATCAATAAATTTCATCACTTTTAAAGATGCCCAAGGGAACTTTTTTGTCCGATCAAGAAAAGATTCGAATTAAATTTTTTCACGACCAAGGATGTTGGACGTAAAATCGATCGTTCGGAAAGTGTGGTGCGAAATTTCTTGAAGAAAGGTCAAAATTATGGAGTTCGCAAATCTACAAAGGGAAATACAAAACTAACAAGAAGACAACTTAATATAATAAAACAAGAAGCAACCCGCAACAAATTGAATTCCACACAAATAAAGAATAAATTGAATCTTCCAGTGACTTCCAAACACGTTGTACACATTTTACGAAACAATGAAAACATAAAATGGAAAAAGCCGAAATGTAAACCAATGCTAAAAAAGCAACATAAAGAAAATCGTCTAAAATTCGCAAGAAAATATATGAAATGGACAGATGAGTGGAAAAAAGTAATTTTCTCTGACGAAAAAAAAAGAACCGTCTATCTGACTCATACTCATGCTATTGGCACGATTTGAGATCAAACGATGCATCGGATGTCAAAACGTAATTTCGGTGGTGGCAGTATTATGGTTTGGGCAGCGTTTTCTGCAGTTGGCAAGTCGAAAATATGTTTTGTTCCGACAAAAATGAATAGTGCGATTTATAACGAACTGTTGGAAGATGCTCTTCTCTCATTTATGGATGAAGATTGCATATTCCAACAATTATCTGCAATCCATGTTTCTAAGCAATCGAAATCTTGGTTCAATGAACATAGCATTGCTCTGTTGGACTGGCCGGCTTGTAGTCCGGACTTAAACCCAATGGAGAACTTGTGGGGATACATGGCCCGTAAAGTTTATGCAAATAATGTCCAGAATGAAAGCATAATGACTGTGACAGAGATGAAACTAAGAATTAAACAAGTCTGGGAGGAAGTTGATTCCGATCTGCTTAAAAAATTAGTGGAATTAATGCCAGACCGTATTTTTGAAACAATCCATAACAAAGGATGATCCACACATTATTAATAATGCTACAGTGGCCCATAAATTAAAGTGCGTTTATAGGAAATTACCCATAAAAATGGCTGTTAATCTCGAATATTAAGTAAAAAAAATAAATAAAGCACAAATTAATTTTTTTTGTAAACAATATTTTAAGTGAAGTCGTAACTAATTTAATAAACAAATTTGTAGCCCCCTAAATATGTTCTTGTTTAATTTTTACAATTTTCTTAAAAAAAGTAGTGTACGTTTATAGGAATATGCACCAGTGTAGTTCTAGAGACTCTTTACGAAGCCGACACATATTCTTAGGAACAGTTATAGAACTAGTTCCTTTGTCACTAATTTTTGCATGAAATTGTCAGATTTTTTTTAAAAGAAATTTCAAAAACTAAGCAAATTTTAACGGTTTTACCTATTATGTGTTTGTATGAACCGATTTGATTTTGTAGTCGTATTTAATTTCAGATTGTTTGTTTGGGTTGCTTATTTACGATTTTGTAATTTAAAATTTCTTGGAAATTGTTACCCTTTTTATATCTGTGGTCAAAATTGTTCAAGATAGCAAAGTTTACCATTCAACTAGAGGCCTAGGCTGTCAAAGATTGTAGTCTAGATCTTGAGAAGAGATCTTGTAGCAACAGATGTATTGACATTTAACGCCATTCTCATCCTATTGTGCTTAAATAGTATGAAATATTCATTCCATTGTACTTAAAATACACTTTAGATGTTACACTCATACTTATTTCTTCTTTACATTTTTTTGATTTTTCAGCTCTTTCTAACATTTGCACTCAATTGTACTTGTTCCTAAGAACAGTTAATGTTTAAACATTTATTTTAGTTTAAAAATGGAATTTTTATTTTAAATAGAATCTCATTAAGACACAAAAATCATACTTTCAAATATGAACATTAAAAATTCTAAAATCAACAAATATTCTTTTTTTTTTAAAAAAAATAAGAGTATTCACAAAACTCAACCCCTATACATTTGTATATTTATATATCTTGGGTTAAATATCTTTCTCTCTAACTGCGTCGTACTACTTTTATATTCTGGGTAAAGAATTAAACATAAATAAAAAAAAGCATTAAAAATATATGCAAAAACTTGTGATTTAACATGAAAAACAAAAAATAAAAATAAAAATGGGGAAAAAACAATATGTAAAATCATTTCCTTAAGTAAAACTTCTTCACAAATCTGTTCATTTGTTACACTCATTCGTCTACGTATTCTTTTACTCACACTCACTCTTAGTTTGCTGAAGATTTCCAAATTTAAAATCATTTTATTTCTTGGTTTTACGTAAAACGTAGTCAGAGGAAACAATATACAATTGATTTAACAAGTACAAGTATTTAATTGTGTTTAACCCTTTGAGGGTGTTGAAGTCTTGTATTTACAAGTTATAGGGAACATATTTTCATAAGAATAATATCGGTTATGAAGTACTATAGAGTATCTCAAAATAAATTAAATAGAAAATTTTAATTAAATTGATTTTTATTCTTTATATGGTTATGATATGGTTAAGAAGGGAATAAATTATCGGGAAAATTATCTCACGGGACGCTAGTTAATTGACCATTTTTTTTCCCACCTATACGTCAAAATTTTGAGATATATGGGTTTTTATTTTTCTGAGTACTGAGTACTACTAATGCATACTGTAGTGTACCGAAGCGAAGCTACTAGATACTTTCAGAGTTGTATTTTTTTGACAAATTCCAAAAAAAATTAACAGGAAAAAATAAATACGGTTTAAAAGTACATCTTTCCTATAGATAAATCGCTATTAAATACAAAACTCTAAAGTAAAAACTATTTAAAATGTCTTCTCGAAAGTGTAAAATAAACCCAGATCATTTTTGTTTTATTTGCGGAAAAATAATTCAGTCAAATCGAGGTTTTCCTATAAAATTAAAAAATTTAGTAAAAGCTTTAGATAAGACAAAACCAGCATTTCAATATTTATGCAGCGTGTTCCCGAGTCATTCTGAGGCTAAATTAAAAGAAGGGATATTTGTGGGTCCTCAAATAAGAAAAATTTTGGGTGATACCAAATTTGAGTGTCTATTAACCTAAAGTTTGACGTCCAGGATTTTTTTTTAATATTTTTTCCGAAGTTAGAAGACCTAAATACACAAATCCCCATATGTTTCTATTCATGAGCAAAAACGTTGTAAACTAGTGTTATTAAAAAAACAAGTAAGAAAGTATGGTCGGTCAAGCCCGACTATATAATACCCTACACCATGTAAATGAGTAAAAATATTTTTCTTTTAAAATTTCAATAATTTATATTCGTGAGTGATTTTCGGAAGTGGGCCTTATATGGGGCTATGACCAATTATGCACCGATCACCATAAAATTATGTCGTGTGATTTATGTCTATATGAAAGTTATTTATGTTTGATTTTGTGTATATACCAACATTTTTAAGTGATTTAAGCACGTTTAAGTGATTTTCGGAAGCGGGTCTATATGGGAGCTATGACTAATTATGGACCGATCATAACAAAATTTGGTGACATGAATTTTGTATATATAAATCTTATTTGGAGCGAAATTTGTGTAGATACATATATAAATTAAACATTTATGACCGATAAAGTCCAATTTCGAGAGGACATTTGTATGGGGGATAGGTGAAATAATGGACCGATTTCAGCCAGTTTCAATAGGCTTCGTACTTGGGCCGAAACAATTATATGTACCAAATTTTATCGAAATATCTTCAAAATTGTGACCTGTACTCTGCGCACAAGGTTTACATGGACAGCCAACCAGCCAGTCAGACGGACGGACATCATTTAATCGACTCAGAAAGTGATTCTAAGTCGTTCGGTATATTTAGACCAATATTTTTGGGCGTTACACACATCTGCACATACGCATAATACCCTCCCCACTATGGTGGTGTAGGGTATATAAAAAACTATTTTGAAAAAAAAAATTGAAAATGCGGTATTTTTAAAATTTTTATCATTAATTTTGAAACATTTGTACAACATAAATTTATTGACCCTTGTTAGATATGACCTTTTAACATATTTCTGGAAGCATATGGATTCAGAGCCACGGCCTAGAGCGAATTAAGCCAATTTCGGATACTCTGTGAAGCGTATCTAAAGGTAGGGTCACACATGACAAATATTTGACGAAAAAGACATAACCACTAAATAAAATATATTTGAATTCTTTTATTTATTCCAAAAATTTATTTTACTTTGTATAATTCAAAACTAAAAATTTTGTTTTATTTTATTTGATGCTGTTTGATCTTACAAAACAATTGTAAGAGTAAACACGTGAAACAAATTTGTGCTAAAAAAAAGTGGTTACGCTTTTTTGAGCAAATATTTGCCATGTGTGACCCTACCTTAAGAGAAAGTGTTCTATATCGATCGAAACAAATAGTAGTCGGACGGGGCACGGTCTGGACTACATATAAGCCGGGTGAGGCAAAACTTCCCAACCACTTCTTTCTAAATAGTTTTTTCGGCCACAACGTCTGGCCACATATTCTAGGCGTTTTCGGCCAATACTAGCTTCTAACGAAGATGTTGTGTTCAGTACAGGTTCCCTGTGATGGTCAGCCCGAATTCAGCAGCTCATAATAACTCTCTTGGTGCAGAGCATTACCTTAGCACCATAGATATTTGTTTTCGGTGTCGATTCGGCTGGTTGGCCGGGCTTCTCATACGATCTCTTGCGCTTTTGGATGAATCCTGCTGCTTTCAAACATTTTGAAATTGCTGCTTCAGTATCTCACAATGATTTTGCAAGCTCTTGTTGAGTTTGGCAACAATCTTCATGGAGTAGTGACTCCAAATTTTGGTCTTCAAACCTTTTTTGGCTGTCCTGGGTGATTTTTGTCTTCCGTGTCAAAATCAGCACTTCTGAACCGCACAAAGCATCTCTTACACGTTGAAACCGATGAAACTGGTTCACCATAAGCTTCGGTGAGCAATCGGTGTGCTTCAGCGGCACTTTTTTCATATTCCAGAAGTAAAGCAAAACTTCCCGCATATGACGCTTTGTTGGCACAAAATTCGATATTTTCAAAGCAAAAACAAACTTTGTTTACACTATTATGTTCAATAACTAAGTGACAATAAATGACAGATATGACATATAATTTATTAAAATAAAAAACCGCGTTCAAAAAATACACCATATAAATCCCGCCTTTTTAAGTCATACACCAAATAATATTTATCTTAAATAACACTATATAAGATTCGCCACAGCCGAATATAGCACTCTTACATATTAAGAAATAATTTTAACAAATTTGTGTACAAAAGCTAAATTTCCTTGAAATCCGACAATTTCAAATCGGTATCCACACTAACGCATAATATGTATAACAATTAAAATTTCCATTTTCAATCCTTATTTAGTGTTTATTAGAATCAAATACAATTTTTTTTTAAAATTTGTTTATAAACAAGTAAGAGAGCTATATACGGCTGTGCCGAATCTTATGTACCCTTCACCAAATTATACTTCAAAATATAAATTTTAAATATTTTTAGGTAAACAAAATTTATTTGTTTCTCCAAAGTTGTTTTTTTCATTTTTTGTAAAAAATTTTTTTTCGAATTATTTTGAAATTTTTCTTTTTTAATTTAAAATTTTTTTTTTAAATTTTAATTTTTTTTTAAATTTTTAAATTTTTTCGTTTCTCAATTTTTTTTTGGTAAAAAAAATCGGGTCCTTATATACGTCGTTGCAATATCTATCATTAGATATCCGTAATGACTTAGTAATCAAGATATAGGTCAAAAATCGAGATTGTCCTGGTTTTTTCCTCATATCTCAGCCATTTGTGGACCGATTTTGCTGATTTTAAATAGGAAACTTCTCGAAAGCATTTCTGACAGAATTATTGAAGATTTGGATCCCGAAGATATCTGGGGTCTTCAGAAAATTGATTTCAACAGACAGACGGACATACAGACAGACGGACATGGCTTAATCGACTCCGCTATCTATAGGGATCCAGAATATATATACTTTATAGGGTCGGAAAATTATATTGTGGAAATTACACCTTCACCTTTCTCACGAAGGTGATGGGTATAAAAATAGTGAAAATGTAAAATTTGGGATTTGAGATATCGCCTGGTTCCTCTAAAGAGAGTCAACTCAAAATTTAAAAATTTCAGTAGAGGCAAAAATCGGTTTTTTTTTTTAAAACATTACAATGAAGATGGATACAACTGTATTTTTTTGGCGAAAGGTCAATATATTGTTACGTTTTAACCTTTTCAAAACGTTAGTTTATTTCCTTTAAATAAACCGATACTTTTGATTCATTCAAAATGTACAACAACCACAGAATTAAATAGCCACTCAATGTTTTTTATACACATTTATAAATTCTCAGAAATACAGACACAATTTATAATGTACACGAATTTACTTGAAAAACACAACACACTTTAAGGCACTCAGTTGATGTTTATTCGAAAAGCGTCTCTGATAAAACTCACTCACGACTGCAACCTCTACCACTATTTATAACACTGCATAACCATCTAGAAAGCTCTATTTCTACAATGTTCTTTAACTGAATATTCGAATTCGAATACAGCTTACGATCAATGGTCAACTGAAAGCTTTTATTTAATAATGCCCACAGATATGTTACAGTTTGCTATTACAGCAATGTTATTTGAAAGCATTATGCTACTTTTAAATCAGCCCTTAAAATCGTTATATTTGAATTCAAGTACAATTTCGTAACAATATATTAACCGCGATCCAGTATCGCGATATTTATTAAACGTGTAGCATGCAGTATTGATGGATCGCGATCCAAATCGCAGAATAACCTAATTTTGCGAGATCCATTACAATGAGTCGCGATCAAAATATTACAATATATATTGAACGTGTACAAGTGCCCAAAGAATAGAGATGATGTAAGATTTTTACAGTGGGTAGATATGACCACTGTACATCGTTTTCTTTCAAATAGTAAAAATTGAAAAATTTTGAGTAGACTCTCTTTAGAGGAACCAGTGCGATATTTATGAAATTATTTTTTTTTTTAGAAAATTATAATGGCTTATCAATGCCAAAAAAAACTATGAAAACTATTTTAATCGCAACTTTAAAAAAATTTGTTATCTCTAAACTTTATCAGATTTTAATAAAATTTTCCGCATTTGGGTTTTAGATGATGGAGATCAATTAAAGAACTTGATGCAAAATAATGCTCAAATATATTCATTTATATTCATTATTATTAATCAAGGAAAAAAATATAATTTTGGTCCTTCGAAGCTAAATTACCTCCCAAAAAGGGTTAAATGATATCTACATATTAAAATACTTTTTTAAGTGTATTCAAAAATGTTCAATGCTGTTTTTTATGCCTTTTTACTAAAAAATAACAAAAAAAAAAAATATTCAAATATTTTCAGCTTCAAGTACTACAGTTTAAATGGATGAGATGAAATGAAATGTAATGAATGGCTTGACATGGGATGGGATTGTAGAAATTAAAATTTGAGTGTGCGTTTTTTTGTTGCCTTACGTTCGTTTTGTGAGCCTTTTCAAAGTGGAAATCTATATTCTAAAGTTAGACAAAAGTATTTACATTTGTCAGTTTACCTAACAAATGAATGAATGAAGGAATGAATGTTCATTCGTATTTCACAATTCGCATTTGTATAAATTATTATTATTATAATAAAAATAATAATAATGATGATGATGAGGATGGTGATGCCGATGCTAAGTCAAAGTATCTTTTGCTAAACAATACATATGTACTAGCAAGAGAGAGGGTAGAAATTTGAATTTTTCAAACTTATAGATTCAAATTTATAGATATGAAATATTGTATTATAAAATTTATCACTCAAACACACACAAACAAATACAAATTAAAGATTTGTAAACTCTTCCTTTTGATACAAAAAAAAGTTAGAAAATTTAGTTTGTCCTGCCCGACTTCATAATGCCCTACACTGAGTAAATGAGCAAAACGATTTTTCTTTCAAAATTTCAATCATTTATTTTCGTGAGTGATTTTCGGTAGTGGACCTTATATGAAAGCTATGGAAGCCAAATTTGATCGAAATATCTTCAAACTTGCAACCTAACTTTGCGCACAAAATTATATGGACAGCCATTCGGCCGGACAGACTGACGGACGTCCTTTAATCGGTTCGGAAAGTGATTCTAAGACGATCGGTTCTATTTAAGGTGGATGTGAGACTAATATTGTCTGGCGTTACAAACGTTTAATACCCTCTCCACAATGGTGGTGTAGGGTATATTAAAAAACAAGAAAAACAAATGATAAACCTAAAAACCCAGTGATAATCAAGGGAAAGGGGGAAGTTTTCTAAATATATAATAAAATATTGTATAGAGTACGCAAAGAAGGCACAAAATAGAATACGACTAAAATAAATAATGAAACCCATTGAATAAACGGTAAATTGTAATGCCTTTTAATGTAAAAATTATTATTAATGAGCAAATATTTTCAATGGCTTCTCAAACGCAAAAAAAAAAAACTCTTCCAACTCACACTAACACAATCGTTGTTATCATTTTAGTTAAAGGATACATACTTGTACGAATGTCTATCTGTATCTTTAGCTGAATGTTTAAATGTATTTATTGTAAAATACGCTCAACAAAATGATGGGATGCGAACCGAGATGATGCCATCGCATAGGATTTGGGATAAACATCAGTGGTGTGTATCTGTGTGTGTGTGTGCTGGCGTAATGATATTTTTTATTTATTTTTTTTTTTTGGAAAGAAAATCTCCTGATGATGGTTTAGTTTAGCCAGCTTTCGTTTGGTTGGTGTTTTATATTTTGGTAATCATTAAAATTATAAATGGAATTTTATGTTTTAAATACAATTTACTTACAATACCATTAATTTATCCTGTTTTATTTTAATAAAAATGTTGGTGGCGGGGAAAAAAGTTCAACTTTTCAAATTGATTTTATTTACAATCCTAGATTACGACTTGAAATAATAAATATGAATAATACATGTAAAGGTTGTGCAAACTTGAGGTTATATTATTCGAACAAAGTTTAAATAATCTTGCAATAGCAGTTCGCAAAATATTTAGAAATGACTATTTTCTTTGAAAGGTAAGTGACTCAACCCCTGTTCTGATCCCACCAATTTTTGGTTAAGTCTCATGCAGTGTTAAGAAATTTAATCCTGCACTGTTTGATGACTATCACTATTATAGTTCTCCAGATATTCGAAATTACTATTTACTTTGTATGGGAAATACCACGCCCACTTATCCAATACCGCCTATTTTCAAATAAACTCCGTACAGTAATAAGAAATTGATTCGAAACAATTTTAAATGCTTTTACAATTATAGTTTTCCAGATATTACAACTTAACTATTCACATTGTATAGGAGATGCCACAACCCCTGTTGCGATCCATCCCATTTTTGGTTAGACGTAATTTAGTGGTTTAGAAAAGTTTTTTATGGAAATAATTTGGTATATCGGGAACTATTAGAGGTATTGTTACGTATTCATAAAAAAATTTTAAATTTAAACAATGTTTTAAAACAAAATTTCCATACAAAATTTGATTTTAAAACGTTGTTTAAATTTAAAATTTGTTTATGAATACGGCCTCTAAGGTTTTCAACAATAACAAATACTTATATAAAAAACCTTTATTTACTCCGCAATATATGAAAAAACGTACAAGGTTTGTGCAAAGCGTCATGCAATGATAAGAAATTGAATTTTCACAGTGAAAGTTAGGCAGATTTTCGAAAATAAGTATTTACTTGGTATGGATGGTGCCACGCCCATTTTCAAAATGCGCACAATAGTACCAAAGTATAAAACATATTGGGTCATACCAAATAGATTTCAATTATTTGAAAGCTGCAATGCGATTAGAGAAATTTTGGCATAAACTTGAAATTTATATAAAAGATAGGTCTACTTCGGAAGGCTCTGGACTTCGTAGTAATACAAATTTTGAAATTAGTTTTCATCTGTAGTACTTCCCAAAATGATACCTATCTGAAAAATATAAACACATTATTTATTTTGTTTTTATTTTCTGTACAACTAAACATTAACGTAAGTACTTTTTTCGAAAAAGAAGAAACTTCTTTTTCAAATTTTTTTTAATTTAAATGCACATTAATTTTGACTTTGAAATAATTTTTTTCTTAATACTAATAAATTTGATGTTAATTAAAAAATATATATTCGAAAAAAAATCAAGAAAGATTTGGATCCGTTATTAGCAAAAATCCAGACTAAGGTAGGTAAAAAACCAGAAATTATAATTTTCAAATGTGAATATCTCGTAAACTATAAGAGATAAAATATAGTTTTAGCTATGGTAGCTCTCTATGTATTTCAAATAAGATCGAGAACAATCATTTGGCATCATTTTCAATTTTTCATATACCCATGATACCCCGCTTTGGGGCCTTGAGGTTCCGCCCCAACTTAGTATTTAAAGCCCAAATTCAAAACTTAAATACAGCTGCACCTCCGAATTTTATTAAAATCGGAGTTCTTAAGCCGATAGCCATTGTTGCTAGTGCTTTTAGCTTTAAGATTTGTTGTAATTTTTTATTATAATAAATATGAAAATAAATAAATAAATAAATAAAATACAATAAAATCGGAGTATCGGTTTAGGTGTCACAGATTTATTTCCACTTTTTTTCATTTTAAACACTGTGCAACGTTTCTCAAATATAAATCGAAATTTATATTGAGAAAAACAAATTAATATTTTGAAAATACAAGGTGGCGCAAAAGTAAACTTCCGATGTTTTTTGGCTGTAATTAAAAAAAAAAAAATTCAAAACTTTGATTCTTCTTGTGGATTATTTTTTTTACATCAAGTCGAGAATATGATGTCATAAATAAATGGCCGCCGCCACAGTTGATTGTCATTTGAGCCCTTTTTATGACATTTTCCATCACTTTGGCCAAAACTTCCGGCGATAGGTCCTCACATTCTTGACGGATATTGTCTTTAAGAGCTGCAAGAGTCTGAGGCTTGTTGACATAAACCCGCGACTTCAAAAAGCCCCACAAAAAGAAGTCTGGAGCGGTCAAATCAGGCGATCTTGCTGGCCAGTGCAAATCGCCAAAACGGGAGATTAGGCGCCCGGGAAATGCATCCTTCAGCATATCGGTTTTGGCACGTGCAGTGTGTGCCGTTGCACCGTCCTGTTGGAACCAAATGTTTTCCAATCCCAATTCATCAAGTTGCGGCAAAAAGAACTCGTTGATCATTGCTCTGTAGCGTTCACCATTCACAGTAACCGTTTGTCCCGCGACGTCTTCGAAGAAAAAAGGTCCAATGACTCCTCCAGCGAAAACAGCACACCATACAGTGACTTTGAGCGGGTGTAATGACTCTTCGTGGGTTACACGCGGATTTTCAGTGCTCCAGAAGCGAAAATTTTGCTTATTTACGTACCCGCTAAGATGGGAATGGGCCTTATCACTCATGATTATTTTTGATGGCACATCAAAGTCACCGACCGATTATTGGACAAATAAATAGTCAGCAATATTCCGCGTTCTGGAGCAGTGTTGAAAAGTTGAAAAGAATATTACTTGACGTTGAGAATTATAATTATATTCTAAAATTCAATATTAATTCAGATTTCTGAATTTAGTTTGCTTTTCTGAATTTCAATATGTTATTTCTCAATATTAATTTCTGTGAACTTTTGACAAAACAACTTAAGTGGAATTTTCAAATGTTTCAGGAGAGCGTAAAAACTGTTGAATTGATCGATAATTACACTGTCCAAAAAATTGAGACTTTTTGATTGGAACAGACTAGCGACCCTATAATTCTGAAAGGGCATGTTGAGTAGATCATTTTTGTAGAATAAACATATAGTCCTGCTGGTCTGAATTTTTTATTACAGTGGGTCAAAGTTTTAATTTTTTGATCGAAGGTAGCATTATACTAACTGAAAAAATGTTGTAAGTTAATATCTGAGAGAATTCTTATTGTCAGAGTTATATTTTGGAATTTTATGGGGATCATTTTTGTGGAAGATCTTAACCCTCTCTCTTCTCTTTAGGGGTCAATTTGACCCTTTTTTGGAGAAAATCAAAAAAAGTCATTTCAAAAAGGACATTTAAGGATTAAAATATTCTACGAAATTTTTTGCCGTAAAATTTCAGTGGGGGTCACCGAATATACAAAAGTTGTAAATAAAGCGCTTTACACTTAATTAGCAAAATTGCACGACATCTCGGCTCTAACATTTTGGATTTTTGAAGATATTTTTAAAAAATGTGTGACCCGATATGTAATTTTGCTAATGAAGCGTAAAGGACTTTATTTACAACTGAAATTTTACGGCAAATAATTTCAAAGAATATTTTAATCCTTAAATGTCGTTTTTAAAAGGACAATAAGAATTCTCTCAGATATTAACTTATAACATTTTTTTCAGTTAGTATAATGCTACCTTCGATCAAAAAATAAAAACTTTGACCCACTGTAAAAAAAATTCAGACCAGTTGGACTATAAGCTTGCTAGTCTGTTCCAAAAATGCTGTTGGAAAGCTTTGTATATTTCTTTGAGACCAATAATTAAGTTTTTCAAGGACAAATAATAAAATAATTATCGATATCGGATGCATATAGATAGCGGAGCCCATTAAGTTATGTCCGTCTGTTATTTGAAGAAGGTTTTCTGAAGATTTCAGATACATTGTTTTCCATATCATGAATAACAAATTCTATATATTTAGACAATATGTAAAATCAAAAGTGTTTCAAAAGCCTTTACAACGATATAAGTAAAATTAGGATCGACAATGGGCAAATTTCGGCAAATATATTTCGTAATCTAAAGAAAATCTGAAAAATTTTGGAAAAAGCTTACATACGTAAGTATTTAGTTTAGGGAATGAATTTGAAAAACTGTACACTTTTCTTCATATTCCTAGCATAAAAATGAAATACTGCCTTATGATAAACTATACCACGATTTCGAAGTTGTAACTACTACAACGATTCCAATCAAACGTTCTCGGATTTAAAGGAGTAACTTTAAAATAAATAATTTCTATAAAATATATAGCCTTGAAATAACTTCTTCACCTACCCAATAAATTATTTTTGCTAAAGATTTTCTTTTCATTTTAAAACTTTAGTGTACGTGTCTTTGTGTATTTGTGTGTATTTTAAATAAGAATTATAATTTTAATGCGTTCTAATTTCTGGCCACCAGTAACAAATGGTTGATTTTTTATACTTTTTTTTTTTAAATAAAAAATATTCTTCAACTTCTCATCTCTTTTCATATTCAACCATTTTCAGTTTTATATCTTGTTTTGTGATTGTTTTTATTCCTTTATTATTATTTTATTTTATACATAAAATTTCCCTTGAAAATGCTCATTTTAGCAGTTGTAAACAAAAAAAAGGGGTAGGTAGTTAAGTTGGTAACTTTCCCACTAGCATTTGGATTCATTGAAATCCATTTATTTTGATTATAATTCCTCTGGTTTTTCGTTTTGTTTTGTATTCATAGATTTTTATTAAAGTTTATGTTAATTATTATTATAAATATAATTTTGTTAAATGTTAAATTTCTATGGCTGATTAAGAGAAATTGAAATCTGTACTTTATTTTCGGTTTTTGTTTTATTATTAAGAAGAAAAAAAGTAAATAAGTATTTATTTGAATAATGTGGGCTGCTTTAAGGGGTTGAAATTTGATTTCAGTAGATTCTTTTGTTACCAACCATTATTCTGGAAATATTATTTGTTGCAACAATAATCATTGATTAGTGATGATTGTTCTATAAAATAATTTATGGTAAAGTTGGATGGCTGGCGAGTATGATAAAAGAGTGCAGCTAAAGTTACGCCTTTTATTTTAAGAATAGAAAATTATCATCAGTAGTTTTTTTTAAGAAATGGTTATGTAAGTTGATATTTGAGAATATATACATGTAGTTTAGGTGTCATATTTTGGGATTAATATAATATGCCTCAAAGATGTTAGTCATACATATTACAAAAATATATTCCATACAATTGTATATGTTTATTGGTAAAAATCAAAGTTTTTTGAGATATAAGTTCCCTTTTTAGCTATTTTAAGGTTCCCATGGTTCGGAGAACAAATTTATCTTTGAATGAAGCATTTAGTACAAATTAATTCGTTTCATACTACTTCAGACGTATTGAATTCATTCCTTAGGGAATTCATTATTTATAGAATTTCGAATCTATTATAAAATACCTTTAGAAAATATTTTAAATTCACAAGTAAGAATACTATATTTGACTGTGACATATTTTATATATCATTCACCAAATATAATGGATATTTTATAGAACTTAGGAAAGGGTTAACTGTCATACTGTAATTTTTTGACAATTATGATCTGGCAAATAATCACTAACAGATTGATGCTTGAACAATGCTAACACATTTTCAAAATTAACTTTGAAACCATTGTTAACTTAATATAAATTAACTCGCACATGGAGCAGTTACTAATCAGCTAAACTTTTAAACACAAAAAGACAATCGAGCATGCCGGTTCGATTCCCACATAAGGTACTTTTTCTTCTGTTTGTGAGTATATTTATAAGCAATACGCATGAATTTTGTCAAATCAGGAACAAAAATATCTAGTATTATAATAAGTAGTTATAAATTAGGACCAATATAACTTGCTGGTTTACTAGCTAAGTGAAGTTTTTTCTGGTAGGTTTGTTAATAAACAAAATTGCCTCATATGAAGTTAGACCAGGCACGGATCCAGAGGAGGTTAAATAGGAATTTCCCCCCCAACTAAACCGAAATGTTTTCATATAAAAAGGAAAAATGTAGAACAAATTTAGATTTTCCCCCCAAATGGTTGACCTGGATCCGCGCCTGAGGTAGACCAATCCAAAACGGACTCCATTGCATCCGGTTTGGTGCTCTTTACACACTGGTGGAATAATCGGACCTTATTTCTTTAAAAATTAAGCCGGTGCTTACATTACGGTCAGTGAAGATCGTTACCGCACCATGATCAATGATTTTTTGTTTGAGAATATTGATGACATTGATCCAGGCGAGATGTGGTTTCAACATGATGGCGCTACGTGCCATACGACGACCGCAATCATAGATTAATTGAGACCAAAATTTGGCGAGAAATGGACCTGTAAATTGGCGCCCAACTCCTACGATTTGAAACATTTCGATTATTTCCTGTGGAGCCAAGTAAAGTTAATAACTCAACAATTGACACCTTGGAGGCCAACATTGTTTGTGATATTCGTGAAAGAGAGGCCTAAAATTGGACGCCCAGAATTCGCTTCGGCAAGAATAGCCGCCCGAAATCATTTGCAAATGTTAATGCGAATAAAACATTTTTATATAAAAATTTACTTTTTTGTGCACAAAAACTCTCTAAATTACAAAACATTTGTCTTGATAAATATCCCAAAGCTCTTAAAGAAAAAGACGTAAGCCAAAAAAAAAACAAAT
Organism: Calliphora vicina; assembly: GCF_958450345.1. NCBI lineage: Eukaryota > Metazoa > Arthropoda > Insecta > Diptera > Calliphoridae > Calliphora > Calliphora vicina. Next base: position 75,495,459 of record NC_088784.1, read on the forward strand.
TACCAAAATTACAAATTACCCAGTGTGCAATGCTCCCATCAAACGAATAAGTTGCAAGTTCTCTGTGATGGTCTGCTCAGATTTGTTATCACCAAATACAGAGAATTACCTTAATGGATATTTGGCTTTGGTGTCGATTCGGGCTTCACATACTATCTCTTACGCTTCGGGTTTTCTTAATGTATACAAGTAATGATTCGGTGCTAAAATGATTTTCTTTTAAAGCGTCCAAGCATAATTTCAGACATTAAAAATCGTCTTTAAAAGTCTCTTAGCTTCAATTCGTATGGTACCCAATTTCTCTACTTTTGGATGAATCCTGATGCTCGCAAACGATTTGAAATTGCTGCTTGAGTAGGTCCCAATGATTTTGCAACCTCTTGTTGAGTTTTACAGCAATCTCCATGGAGTAATGTGTCCAAGTCTTGGTCTTTAAACTAGTTTGGCTGACCTAAGAGATTTTTTTCTTTCGTATCAAAATTACCACTTCTGAACAGCTCAAACCATCTCTCACACGTTGAAACCGATGAAACATATTCACCATAAGCTTCAGTGAGTAATCGGTTTGCTTCAGCGGCACTTTTTTTTGCAAATTAAAGAAGGAAAGCAAAACTTCCCGCATGTACACACAGATAACGGATAGGGAAATGGTTGCAACTATGAAAATTTAGTATAATAAATCAATATTGTGTTGTAGTAATTGAAAATGTATAAATTCATGAGTGGATAAAATTGAGGTTCCTACAATTGTATTATTAGTTAACGTAATCAATTTGAGACTGACATTTTCAGTTACTATAACCAATAAATTCGGTCAAAACAACAAGTTCGGTGATTCCAAAATAAATAATAAATTAATTAGAAATAAAAGAAAAATTTTGTACACACACTTAAAATTTAAATGTTAATAAAAAATATAAGTTTTAAGTTAAAACTTTTAACAACAGAGCGCAGTAACACTCGGCCTTAGAAAGGTAAGTGAAACATTTGTGGGTAGTTTATGAAATAGGAATTTAACTTTTCTCACTGCATTTTTTACACAAGATTTTATAGACTAAAGCCTAGTACTCTGTTCATATTTGCGAAAAATTATGGTTTTTTCATGCGAAAAATTATATATGCTGTTTGACAGTTTTAATTTCGTGCGAAAGAAGTGCTGCTTATGTTATTTCGTGTGGAAAAATAAGGTTGCCAGATGTATTTCACACGTTTTCCACAATAAAAACAGAGTACTGATTTTGCGAAATTATTTCGCATATATTTCATTCCAAATATTTTATATGTAGTTTGACAGCATTTCGCACGGAATTTTGAACAGAGTACCTAGCTTAACACAAAATTGGCCAATGGGTAAGGTAGACTTAATCGAACTCCTTCTTGTAAATAATAAACAAAATTTTCTTACCAATGATTTCTGGTGATGTGATAATCCAGTTGGAGAATTCTACTAGTTTATACGTAGCCTATTCGCAAATAAAAATTATTTGCAATTAACTAACTCTCTGTTTATATGTCACTTTGGTTACGGAAAATTCTTATTTTTATACCCTTCACCTTCGTGAGAAGGGTATATATAAGTTTGTCATTCCGTTTGTAATTTCTACATTTTTCATTTCCGACCCTATAAAGTATATATATTCTGGATCCTTATAGATAGCGGAGTCGATTAAGCCATGTCCGTCTGTCTGTCTGTCTGTTGAAATCAATTTTCTGAAGACCCCAGATATCTTCGGGATCCAAATCTTCAATAATTCTGTCAGACTTGCTTTCGAGAAGTTTGCTATTTAAAATCAGCAAAATAAATAACGGAGATATGAGCAAAAAACCGGGACAACCTAAATTTTTGACCTATTTTTGATCTATATCTGGATTACTAAGTCATTAATATAGACAATATGGATATCTAATGATATATATTTCAAAGTCCATTGCAACGATGTAGATAAGGCTATAGTAATTTGGACCTTCAATGGGTCAAAATCGGGAAAAATATTTTTTAGCGCGAATTTTTTTTTCATCAACAATTTTTTTTTGTCATAAATTTTTTTTCAAAAAAAAAAATTAAAAAAAAGCAAATTTTGTTTACCTAAAAATATTTAAACAAATTTATTTTAAAGTATAATTTGGTGAAGGGTATATAAGATTCGGCACAGCCGAATATAGCTCTCTTACTTGTTTTTAAATGGTTTGGTGTGAGATAAACTATTCATTTGTTCTTCTTCTTAATGACTGTTACTTTCTCTTTTATTTACATACAATAACATATTATTAGTAATTTTTAACAAATTATGGAAAGAATATGTGAATATGAAGTAATGAAGTCTGAGTAACAGAAATGAGAATTTTTTTTAAATTGTTATCAATCTTTTGATAAATTTTATATATTTAAGCGTTGATTTGCATCAAATGCATTCTTGCGTTTTATTTTTCATGTTCGCAAATAAAAGTCACAAGCTGACCTTTACGAAAAAAATAAATTATAAATCACTCATCCAGATTATTTCTGTTTGTTTCTTTTCTCTTTGTCCCCTTTCACACTAGGCAATTTAGTTGCGCAAGTCTCTTGTGTTTGTAGATGCCAGAGGTAATGTCGGGTTAAGGAGACGAAAATTTTGCATGCTATTTTGTTGTTGGGCAAGAGACTTGCGCAACTAAATTGCCTAGTGTGAAAGGGGCCTTTCTCTCAACCCCAAACCTAAAATGTTCTCGAATAAATCACAATGTCAGTGATATATCACAAAAAATTATTTTTAAATGGCTGCGAATGAGAATTTACCATTGAAATGAAAGTGAACCCGTTATTTTCGCTCTCTGATTGTAAATCCCTATTTTTTAAGTCATACACCCAAAAGTTAAATCGAATTCGAAACTGATGCTGAATCGACTAATATATTTTAAGTCTGGAAATAATGTAGTCGTGTAGGGTATAGATTTTAAAACCGAATGTAATGTAGATGTGATCCTTATAAAATAATGGGAGATATTGGGAAATTTTTAAAAATTCTGAACTTGGATGCTGGAATTAAACAAAAATAAAGTTTGTTTTATAGCAATAAAACTACAAACATATGCATTTACCAAGTACATATTATAATAATATCGAAATTATTTGCAACCAACTGTTTGATCATGGCCATTAGTCATTCATTCATTCTTTTATTCATTGGCTTCCCAATGCTAACACATATGTTGTTTTTATGGTGTTTATGTGGTTCATATTAATATTTGTTCATGTTTCCCAAAAAACTGAAAAAATAAAAATAAAAACCAGTAGCAAAAAAAAGATCAGTTTGCTAATTTTAACTGGAAATAAATCTTACAAATATAAATTACAAATAAGTACAAAAATAAGTAGGAGCGAGTAGCTTGTATTTGAACTAAAACAAAAATAAATAAAAATAAAAACTTCAACAAAGAATTGTGTGCATTTCCTGCTTAAGTCAGCACAATAAATGTTGTACGAGTGACTGAGTATGTACATATTTCTCAAATGCGATCCGTTCAGTTGGTAAGTGTTATTAATTTTTTTGTTTTTGTTTTTAGGAACTAAACTAAATATCAGAAGAATGAAGTAGTAGCAATGGAAGCAGCAGCAGCACAGCCAACAACAAATGGCACAGCTGTTGCCATTTGTGCAAACTATTTAATTTCTTTAAATTTTTATTTATTTTCATTTGTATTTCTATCTATATATCTTTATGTATTTGTATCTTTATCTTTTCTCTCTCTCTTAGTTTTGATTTTGTTTTTGTTAATTCACTCTAAATACTAAAAACAAAAACAACAACATCATCATCCTCATCCTCACCAAACAATCAGTGTATGATTTCGATTTCGATTTCCATTGTTGTGTTTAAGAAAACTTTTATGGTTGTGCGATTTGTGTCGTTTGTTGTTGTTTACATTTTCAATTCTAACGTACTGATGTATCTTTGTATCTTTCAGTACGAGTATCTCTGGATGTGTGTTAATGTATTTATGTTAGTATAGGATCTGATGTTTAGTTTAGGATAAGCATACTTATTAGTACCAAACTACATACATATGTATATGTATGTACTCTTAGATACGGCGGCATTTTGTCATTGTGTTTTTATTACAATAATAATTGCCATAAGGTATGAAAAAAGGCCAAATAAACCAAAAACATACTCATAGACAAACAAAAAAAAACCATATTCAATCTCAGCTTTAAGGTCAAATGTAGCTGCGTGCTTGTTTGAGCGTTTCATTGCGCTAGATTTAATGATTACAAATCGAATGCTACTGGGTTGTTTTCTAAATTCACAAGATATTTCTACACATTTTGGTGATATAGAAAAGGATAAAGTACCTTTGAGCCTAAAACAATTATTATACTTCTAAATTTATCGTTGTAACTTTAATAATATTGAGGAGTTATAAAGTATCCTTTAGCCTGATTCGTTCCTCATCTTGGAGCACATTTCCGTGCTAACATTTACTTTACATTAATGAAAAACATATCTAATAATCATGTACGTTAATTAGGCTGGAACTTATTTTTCACTTTATCGATTTCTGAATATTCCAAGGTCCGTCATCTAAAGACCAAATACTGAAAACCGAAAGTAAAATCGGATAGCGTTTAGAGGTTGCACATTGTATTCATATTCTTGATCAATTCGTTTTATTGAAATAACGTTTTTCATAAATATGTTCTTTTAAATATGTTTTACTTTTTAAACAGAAAAATATTTTTAAAAATCGGTTGGAAAATGGCTGAGTTTCGGTAGTTTAAAGTCAGGATGCTCCCAACTAACTCAAAATACTGTCAGCTATGATGTAAAAACAAGTAAGAGAATTATATTCGGCTGTGCCGAATATTATATACCCTTCGTCAAACTAAGCAAAATTTTTTTTTTCAAAATTGTTTTTGAAATTTTTTTTTAATTTATTAGTAAAAAAAAATGTATGACAAAAAATTTTTTTTCGTAAAAAAATTGTTTTCCTGATTTTAACCCATTCTAGGTCCAAATTACTATAGCCTTATATAGATCGTTGCAATGGACTTTAAAATATCTATCATTAGATATCCATATTGTCTATATTAATGACTTAGAGCTAGTTTCTTACTTGTCAGTTAAACTCAGCTTAACACGCTGTTATATTAATCCTGAAACATATTTTGCCGGAATTTAACCAATGATTGTGTTTCTCACTAGTGGATTAATTTTGTTAGCATTGCCATACTTTTCAGTCAAATCCCATGTTTATTCTTCAAATTTTTTCATATAAATATGGCAATACTATACATTTTATAAGAAAAAGCAACCGCGTTACATAACTTTTTTTGTAAATTTTAACTTTCTAAAAGAAAAAGCGACATAAAAGTATATAAAATGTATATTAAAAATTATATTGATGTTAATAAAGCAAATAAAAACAAAGAGCTGCTGTGCTGAATTGTTTATTTTTTTTTCCATCTGTTTGTGCTTTGGCATTTTATACTTAGGTTTAACTCACCAATGATGCTCAGTTAAACCTAGATTATATAGCATATAAACAATAAGTGAGAAACACAATTTTTAGTTTAATTTAGGTTTAAGCGAAGAATGTAGATTATCTCTATCCCAGAAACTAGCTCTTAGTAATCCAGATATGGATCAAAAATAGGCCAAAAATCGAGGTTGTTCCGGTTTTTTCCATATATCTCAGCCTTATACCCTTGCTACTTATGGTGGAGGGTATAAAAAGAACTCGCAAGCATTGTCGAAAATATGTTATCACAAAAATTAGCGTAACTCATTAATTTTGTAATTGATTTTTTTTTGCTTACGAGATTTGGAAAGCTACTTTAGTACGCATTTTCGCTAAAATAAGAGAAAAATATTTGACGGTCTCATGATCTACTTAGCGCGTGAAGAAAATTTAATTTTATGTCTGAAAAGATGGCTTGTAAAGAAAAAAAATTGAAAATTCCTGGCAAAACTCGAAAGTTTTTAATATATCGCCTCCATTTCACTTCTCATTATTCTTGATAAGAGAAATTTTTTTGGGAAAATTGAAGAACTTACAACAACACCACCTCCTTTTCACTTCTCATGTTTTAAGTATGAGAAATTTTAAGAACTAAATTTTACTACCTCCATTTCACTTCTAATTTTTAAATAAGAGAAATCTGAAGAGCTAACAGCAATGTCTCAATAGAAGAATAAATTTACGATATTAGTTATTATAAGGCAATTATGAATGTTCAAGTAATTTTCCGAGGGGGATCTCGCATGGGGACTAGGAATAAATGTTGCATGATTGCAACGATCTTTTGTAGGTCTGCTGTGAATATTGCGATGTGTTACAAAAGGAATTACAAAATCATTTACCCACCTTCCGTTAATTCTCGAGATTGAAGAGATTATTTAAATAATTCCAGAGAATTTAAAATGTCCAGGAAATTAGAAAGCTCAATGAAGAGGCCTAACTTTTCCGGTTTTTTTAAGTTTTGAACCCAGATATAAAATGTCCTAAAAATATAAAATTACAAAAACGTAAATAAACAACTCAAAGAAACAATCTGAAATTCAATATTAGAAATTTTGAGTTTTGAATTTGATTATTTTGACAATTGAATATACAATTTTCGTTATTGGTTGAATTTCAAATACAAAAATTATTGAATAGATAATTTTCGTAATTGAAAACTCATTTTTGTTATTTTTTTGTGTTTCAATTACGAAAATTATCTATTCAATAATTTTTGTATTTGGTCGACAATAATATCATATAGACTCTCTAACGAGTGCAGCGTCTTCCAGGCAGAGATCTTCGGGATCTGTAATGCCACAGAGTTGATAAAGGCACACGTCAATAAAGGCTTTGCAGTGACTATATACGTGGACAGTCAGGCGGCATTGGTACACTACTCAGTAAAATTGTGTTGGGTAGCAGATGAATTGGCTAGACATGCTTCTGATCTAGATCATGATACTAGGGAACGGGGGATAAAACCACCTATATGTCACTACTACAGGTTAATATATGAAAGAGTCCGTGACTATACAAATCAATTCTGGAGCAGTAGGACGGATTGCAAAGTGTCCAGGGCCTTGTGGCAAAAACTGAATGCAAACGCAACCAGAACACTGATAGAGTTGGATAGGTATAATCTCAGGATTCTAGTAGGTGTGATAACCAGTCACTACTCAATTGGAGCCTTCAATGGTAAATGGGATAATGGCACACAGAATTTCTGTAGAGTGTGTGGGGATTTAGAGGAGCTAGAGACAGTAGAGCACATCATGTTCAACTGCCCTAGGTTACAGGGTCACAGACTTAAATGGCTAGGAAATAGATTTCTGGACGAACTCGGTAATGTTGCTGGCTGTAAACTGAGCAACATAATTGGTTCCATTAAAGGAATAGGGTGGTTATTTAAAGGATGTTCTACAGCGATGCCAAATCCGTAATAAAATCTTTCTTTTTACCAGGCGGTTTTGGATTCTTCTTTTATTCATAATCTCACCTCACTGTTTATATCTATTGAAGAGAATCACAATGAACCCCAAGATCTCCAAACTAAACTAATACCAGATTTAAAACCTGATATTGTACTGTAGATTTCTAAGTTTTTTGCTCATAAATTTATCCCTTATTCCATTTTCACTAGCAATTTTCTTCAAGTGTAAATTATACATTCATGTTAGTTCAACAATTTTGATTTAAAGACGAATTTTATGAAGGTTTTATTTTGGTTTTGTTGTTTTTGATGATGAACACAACAACACATTTGATACCAGGTAGTACGACGAACTAGTATTTCATTTAAGGTTTCCTTTTGCTAAAATATTCGATGTGAAATGAAAGATTTAATTCTTCGTTTTACAATAATAAAAGAAAATAAAATACGTTGCATAGTTGTTCGTATCCATGAAAACAATACAAATTCTTTTTATAGTTTTTCGCACTGTAATTTTCATTGACAATAGACACACACTGTGTGAGCGAACGCGACACTGTTTGTCATGGTATGTGTAAGTATCTAAGTGTGTTAAATTTGGGAGTTCCCTGTTATTTATTATTTTTTTTTTTTGGTTTAAGCCTAAAAATCCATTAATATCAAGAACAAACATTAAACATTAAATGTCTGTTTAATCATCATCGTCATGATCATCATTTATTGTAGGTAAGTTTTATACGTCCGTCCTTCCCTTTGTCTGTCTGTCTTTCTATCTATCAGTCACTCACTCAGTTAGTGTGTCAATATTGTTGTTTTGTGCATTTTTTTGTTGCAACACATTTACTTTAAGGATTTTTAATTGTTTTTCTTTTATTCTGTCTGTCTGTAGAATGTTGCTTGTGTCATTGTTAGTTTGTCATATTTGAATCTATTGGTTCATGTTTGAATTCCGTTTAGTTAGAAGATGTCATTTATTATCATTTGATTTGTTTTGTCGTGTCTATGCCATGCCTTTGGTTCTTACCACGTCTTGTTAGATCATGGACAATGGCTGACACATCAAAATCTTATTTTATTATCTTTTTATTTAGTAGAGAGAATGTATTGATTTTGATTGATTTTTGTCATTTGGATTTTCATTTTGGTACAGTCTGTAGTTTTGTTTAAGTGATTTAATAAGTATTAAAAACGTAATATTTTAAGAAGTTTTTAGTACCAGAAATAAACAGATTTCCAAAATAAAAAACTAAATGATACAAGTAAAGGTACAAGGGATGTAAAATATCATACCCGTTCTTGTTTTGATTATATTTCATATTCAAAAGTATTTTCCATAGAAAATTTTGAGCATAGCTGTATTTTCTAAAGAAAATTTTGTGTATAACAGTTTTATCTATAGAAAATATTGGGTGTATGACTTAAAAATGCGAAATTTTTTGCATTTTTAGCTTGTATTTTGAAACATTTGTACAATATAAATTTATTCAAAGTATTGTCCATTGTTAGCTATGACCTTTTACTATCTTTCTGGTATCATATGGATTCCGAGCCAAGAGAACTGCTCATCTTTTGAGGTCTACAATGAATCAAGTCAATATCGGATATTCTGTGCCAAACTGAAGCGTATCTCAGAAAGAGCGTTCTGCATCGATCGAAACATATAGTAGTTGAGCAGGGCAAGTTATGGACTATAAGGCAAGACCCAACCACTTCTTTCTAAATAATTCTATTAGGTGGAATATTACGGTTTCATGTCTGGTCGCATACTCTGGGCGTTTTTCGATCAATGTTCGCTTCAAACGAATCAGTTTCGTACAATACAGATTCCTTGTGATGGAAGGTTTCGACAGCTTATACAGAGCATTACCTTAGCAGAGCATTACCTTAGCGTCATGGATATTTGGCATTGGTGCCGATTCGGCTTTTTGGCCGGGCTTCACATACGATCTCTTTTTTTTCTTGGATTATTATGTAACTCGTTTCGAAAAGAAATTTGTTCGAATTTGTATGCTTTATACATAGTATTTCGAAAGTGTTTCGATTCGAATCGAATTACATAATAACCCCCAGCACTCAGGGGATGACCCCTTCTCATGCAATTCATTGTGTTGGAACTAGGAAAATAGGTTATGGGAGGGTGTATAGAAGAAGTAGTGTTTGTGGACATTTGATTTGAATTTCCCTGTATTGAAAGTGATACGAAAGACTTCAGGGGGAAGCTTATTCCACATATGGACAGTACGGCTAAAGAACGAGTTTTTCCTGTAATGTGTTGTGCCATCCACTATCCAGTCAACAATGAATTGATGAGCCCTTGCCCAAGAACGTGTGTTGCGTAAAATACAGCGGGTTTCGGGAACAAGTTCTCTAATTTCAACAGAGCATATACCATTGCAGTATCGGTAGAATAGTGAAACACAACCCAAATTGCGACAATTTTCTAGTGAGTCAATAGAACTGGATACCCTACAGTCACTGATAAGCACCATCGTCTTCTAATCTAAGAGGTCGAATAACTCCAAAATATACTTCGAAGCAGCGGTTGACACATGTGAATTGTATTGGTGTAAATAGAAAGGAGATCAGATGGAGTGAACTATTTCCTGCACCGTTTTAGAAAACCAAGGCACTTGAATGCTTATTTCAACACTTGAAAAATGTGTTTTGTCCAACGACATCGCACTGAATATTCATGCCTAGAACATCAAGAGCTTCTGATTCCTTACTATTTACACCACCCATAAAAACAGATAAAGCAACATGATATGTTGGGCGTTTGTGTGTTAATATACAACATTAAGTCTTGAGTGCATTAAAATCGACTCTATTTGCACAACCCCATTCAGAAATTGTCACAAGGTTAAGCGTCTCGTTTCCCCAATGAATATGAATGGCAAATGTTGCTGTCATCTGCAAATGATAGATAGGGTTAGAAGTTTGACGTAGATGGTCTTTTAGAGATATAGGAAATAGAGTAGGAGAAATGATTGATCCTTGCGGTACTCCTGAAGTGATATTGAACTCTTTTGATGAGATTTCATCTGTAGCAACTAGAATAGTGCAATCTCTGGGAAAGCTTGATATAAATCAAGAATAGTTATTACAGACACCAAAAGCAATAAGTTTTGGCACACTCTATCGATCGCCTTAGAAATATCTAGAGAAACCACTTTACTTTCGCCAAAGCAGTGTAAGGAACGACAACATTATTCCGATAGGGATGCACGCAAGTCTCCCTTAGAGCATCCTCTACGAATGCTACCGGTCGTTGAGTAGATTATTGGGCACTAAATATTTCAAAAGATGGTAGTTAACTATACTCTGCATAAATTTGGAAAGTTTAGGAACAAATTGCTATTGAGCGATAATTTTTAAGGTTTGTTAGCCTATTCCTTTTTAAGAATTGGTGCTACATTACCAACCTTCCAACATACAGGAAATTTGCCGCCATGTTATAAAGTGCTGAGAAGGTTAACTGCTAATGGACGAGCTAGCGTCGAAGAACACTGCTTCAAGACCAATGCTGGTATGCCATCAGTCTCAGTAGACTTGTTTATGTTGAGATCTGCTAAAACCGTTTTAACTGCGCGAGCGCTAAAGAATATATTCGGCACAGTAACTGATACTCTTTCTAGCTCGGGTGGTGGTTGATTGCTTTCCGTTAAGTTCGAATTATTTACAAATAATTCAGCACAAACCTTTGCAAAGGTTAGCTTTATCAACCGGATCATTTAAAGATTGGCCATCCCTTAAAAGAGTAGGAATTGATGAACTAGCATTATATTGTTTTAACGAATGACCAAAAGCTTTTACTGCCCCGTGGAGCAGTAAGAACTTTGCCTCGGAGGCGATGCTCGTGTATAGATTTTTCATCTCTCAGCACTTAGATACACGAATATCTCGTCATCACTCGCACGTTGAAACCGATGGAACACATAAGCTTCGGTGAGTAATCGGAGTGCTTTAGCGGCAATATTTTTTTTTAATAAAAGGAGCAAAGCAAAACTTCCCGTTGCTTGCACTATAATTTTCAATAACTAACTGGTTTACCGCATTATAAAGCAAGGAAATGCATAAAAAAAGTTTTGTACGTACAACAGAAAGTGGATGACATTATTTATATTCAAAGCCTGGTTTTTCACGAGTTTGTTCCCCACGTATGTTAATTTTCACCAATTAAGTAGTAAAAGTAAGTTGTTCATAAGTAAACATTTTTTATATCCGACAATTTTTGGCTTCAAAAAGCAAAAGATATCGCTATGTGTCACCCAGTTGAGGAACTAAAAAGTGATGGCGATTTAATTATAGCAAGGAATCTACCACCTAGATCAAAACGTTATCAACTTGGACAAATTAAATTATAAAAAACAACTGCTCCCCCACTTACTTAGCGTGAGTGGAACAAATATGGAGCTCAAACTAAGAAACTTCAATCTCAAAAATGCAGTTCAGATTCTAGCTACGACCTGGGATATGATATCCCCTGGAACGCCTAGCTATTATATTGTGTATAATAGTATTTTATGTAGAATATATTGCGTATAACAGTATATTCTATAGAATATAGTGTGTATAACAGTATTTTCTACAGAAAATATTGTGTATAACAGTTTTCTCTATAGAAAATATTGTGTATAACAGTATTTTGTGTAGAAATTCTTGTATCTAACATCAATGGGAAATATTTTGTATAACAGTTTTCTCTATAAAAAATATTTTGTATAACAGTTTTTTCTATAGAAAATATTGTGTATAACAGTATTTTCTATTGAAAATTTTGTGTATAACAGTTTTCTCTATAAAAAATATTTTGTATAACAGTTTTCTCTATAGAAAATGTTGTGTATAACTGAATTTTTTATAGAAAGTATTGTGTATAACAGTATTTTCTACAGAAAATATTGTGTATAACAGTTTTCTCTATAGAAAATATTGTGTATAACAGTATTTTGTGTAGAAATTCTTGTATCTAACATCTATGGGAAATATTTTGTATAACAGTTTTCTCTATAAAAAATATTTTGTATAACAGTTTGTTCTATACAAAATATTGTATGAGAATACTATTTCTCTATAAAAAATATTTTGTATAACTGTATTTTCTAAACTATATTGTGTATAACAGTAATCTCTATAGAAAATATTGTGTATACCAGAATTTTATATAACAGTATTTTATATAGAAAATTTGCAAATTAGTTTTTCGCCTTAAGGCCTTAATTATTTTGCTTTATAACTCAGTTAGACTTAAAAAAATACTCATTTTAAATGCTATACCCGTAATTAAAATAATTCGTTATTTTTTTTTTTTTATTTCAATTTACAATAACCATAATATTCTACTTGTTTACAACAATATTTCAAATTACATTTCGAGCATTGTTTAAGAAATAAACAGCATCCAACAAAATTCAACACTCTTTTCTGTATATAAAACTCGTAAAACCAATTTCTGAACAGCTGTCGTTCGCAGAGCTAAATAATACACAAACAAACGGGGAAAAAAGGATGCAAATGTTTAAAAGATTAAAAGTGTATAAAATGGGAGGGTTTAGTAGAACCCATTTACAAAACAATCGCAACAACAATAACAAGCATTTAAAGTTATAATTTCAAATATATACAATATTTTAAGTACAATGTACTTGGGAAACAAAAATAAAGCAAATACAGAGAATACTTTCTTACACACTCACTGTAGTAGAGTACTTACTACTTATAGTATAAATACTGTACTGTGGCAATAATACGAGTATAAGGGTTTAGACAGTGAGTGGCCATAGAAGTAAGGATGATGTGATATTGTTGGGATTAAACCAGGCATCCTGGAAATTGTCTAGATGACATCCATCGATGGTCTCATGTTTTTTTTTTTTGAAGCAAACAAACAGTGCGAAGCCTTTTTTGTCTTGCCTGCAGATACTGCCAGAGTCTTTGGCGGGAATCGAACCTGCAACCCTCAAATTTATACTGAAATTTGTTTTCCAACATGTCATAATGATGAAATTTGGCTAGGAAGGGACATATCTGCCTCAATTGTTCTTAGACATTTTGAAATGTTTTAATTTGATATCTTGTTCTTATAATTGCAACCACACACTGTTCTCCTCTATAAATACCCAAACAAACTCCCAAAAAAAATTTCCAAATTTTTAAAAATTTTTAAAAATGACTAATTTGCACAGAAAATAAAATGAAATACATAAATAATAAAATCCATACAATGAAATAAATAAAAAAAACTGTGTGTATTCAAATGTTACAAGTTACAATTAAATGTAATTTTGTTAGTTTTGCGCTTGAAATAAGAGCGGGGAAAAAAGGGTTGCTTAGCTGAATGCTTGATGACATCTATTGTTTAGGCAAAAACAAAAAAAATAATAAAACAAAAAAGGTTCTGTGTGAATGGAACCCTCTCCAAACAAAACCTGTCCATTTAACCCCTAAAGTCATTTGAATAGAATCGTGAAAAATCAACGAACAAATGTATATGATTTTGTTCCTGTTTTTTTCCTATTGTTTGTTATGAATGTCCTTGCCTGAACTCTACTTATAATTTTGTATGACATTCGTCAATAATTTTTGAACAAATTGAAGTTAAATTAGTTAAATCAAAAGCAAAAAGTTAAGCAAAATGTTACTTTTTAAATTTTTTGAAATAAGTAGTGAAAAATTTGGAAATATAGGGGATAAAATAAGCTAACAGATTATAGGAAGTTCATAAAAGATCAATATAACCTTTTCCCATCTTTCTGGCAACCTATGGATACCAAGCCAAAGAAACTGCTCAACTTTTGAGGCCAAGAACGAATCGAGTCTGTTTCGGATACTCTGTTCTGAAGTGAATCGTATCTCAGAGAGAGCGTTCTGCATCGATCGAAATAAATAGTAGTCGGACGGGTCAAGGTCTGGACTATAATGCTAGTGAGTTATAACTTAGGTTAGGTTTACAGGTAGACGTCAAAAGCATTTTATCTTGTACAGCTCACTTGGGTCCATTGATTGTTCAATTTGTGTTACCAGAGGAAATAGAAGATAAAGGAAAGAAGAAAGAGAAGTAAAGAAATAGGGAACGTTGTAAGTAGAGAGAGTGATAGAAGTTAACCCTCCGGCGGGTGAGAAGGTCCCTTTTTCATTTTCAAACTGAAATTACTCCTTGATGGTCCATGGGAAGTATACCCGCCCCCCACATGTATTCCAAGGAAATCTTATCTAGAATCGTTTAAAAAAAATCAAAGCGATCCGACCAATAGTTTAGTTTCTATTGAGATTTAAATGTGTTTAGTACGGGAACGTGTGAAAAGGGACCTTGTACTGAAATTTCAACAATAGTTTTTAGGGTTTTTTCATATAAAACTCATAAAAAATTAATAATGTTATATAAAATTCCCTGTGGACCTTGTACTTCGTATAAGGGCAAAAACTAACAATGAAAGAAAAATTTAAGAATTCAAGAATTCAAATAGCGCAGTCCATCGTACAACAGTTACTAGGTCACTATGAGTGGCAATTTGCATGCCCGGTCTTCTTAACCACATGCTTTCCCTAATAAAGGTGGCTATGCAACTTAATTCCTTCCCAGATAATTAGGAGAGATTTCTAAAGGATCGTTCGCCTAAAAACCTGACACGCAGATCACCCAGTGCCGGACAATTACAAAAGAAGTGTAAGATGGTCTCTTCATCATCCTTATTCTGACAACTCCCGAAGAAGTCGTGGTGTGGCAGCCTAATTCTTGCAGCATGGGTACCTAAAGTGCAATGCCTGGTGATCATCGCCATCACCATATTGTTAAGTCGTATTCGTTGTAAGCGAAGTAGATACGATGTGCGTTTGCAGTCCAACGCAGACCATATCATACTTGTAATGGCACAGGAGAATTCATTACCCCACCTTGTTTGGGCATTATTTATCCTCTTCTTTCAAGTCGACAGCGGAATGTCACACAGGAAGTCTATTTCATCTTACGACATCAAGGCTCCCGTTCCCGCCAACTTATCAGCAATACAATTGTTTTCGCTATCCCTCTATCCACGTACCCAAGTAAGTACAACTGTTGAATGTCTCGCCATCTCATTTAAGGTTGCCCGGCATTCCTGGACTGTTTTTGATCTTTTATAAACACCTATCATGGAGTTCAGTGTAGCTTTATTGTCAGTAAATATAAGAATATCCCTACCAGATATCCTGTAATATCTGAGCCAGTTGGTTGCTCTCCTGATGGCTGTTACCTCGGCCTGAAGAATACTACATCCATTTGGGAGTCTAAAGGACATCAGATTTAATACTGGACGGATTTGAGAAACCGAAGTTCCTCAGAAAGAAGTAAATAATATGATCTGGAAGATTTTGAATACTTTCTATTATGCAAGCATGTTCATAAGATCTATAATTCCATGCATGTAGCGTTGATCCTAAAGGCCGTGTCCAATGCCAGCTTCCTGTCCATTAGATCTACTGGTAACCAGTTAAGTAGTGTGAAGATCGACTTCGTCGCGGTACAACGGAATGCTCCTGTTATCATTATTGCTATAGTTCTGAATACCCGTTCAAAGAGTATACGGTTAGAGGCCCTATCCATTGCCTTCCACCAGACGATTTCACGTGCCAGGGTCTAATACCTCATATTGTTTCCAGTATAATTTCCTGTCGAGTATTATGCCCAAGAACTTTGCATTATTCGAAACCGACAATTCAGTTCCACTCAGTCGGGGTACCATAAAGTTAGGGATCTTAATCTTCATTGAGAACAGTACAAATTCAGTTTAGCTAGGATTTACACTCAAACCATTATCGATTCTCCATCGATTTAATATTTCGAGTGCCCTCTCCAGTCTTTGCGATATGAACCCCTGAAATTACCACCGCTGCATTATCATTCGACAGTCTTATAATTTAGGGAGTCTAATTTCCTAAGCAGACAGTTTAAGGCCAAGTTCCACAGAAGTGGAGATAGGACATTCCCCTGGGGAGGGCCTCTTTTGGTCCTATCTAGAGATCATAGTCGTTCCAATTTTCGAACGAATGATCCTATAATTCAGGAGATAATGCATCTAACTATGGATTGGTCAAGTCCAAGGATACCTAGGACTAATATTATGGTTGCAGATTTCACATTATAGAAGGCTCCTTCTATATCCAGAAAGGCCACTAGTGTGTAATTGCTGAATTCGATAGATCTCTCGATATACCCTACTAGTGAGTAAAGTGACGCCTGAACTGATCTTCCTTTGGTATAGGCATGTTGAGAGGTAGATAATAGTCGCTGATCAATCCACATTTGAATATGATTGCAAAAGGGATCATAGACTTATCGGTCTGAAATCCTTTCCCTTAGTGTGTGAAACCTTACCCCCCCATCGGGATGAAGGTCACAACATTACACCTATTGGGTATGTAGGACCATGAGATATAGGCTTGACAAATTCGACATTTTCGAAGCAAAAAAAAAACAGTGTACAGTGGTATAGAAACAAAAAGAGGAAAATAAATCTGTAACTTCTAAACGCTTAGTCCGATTTGAATGAAATTTGATATGTAAAAAGAGGTTTATGTTTGCCGATTTTATGTTTTGAATTTTGACCGCATGGGCTCACCATAGGTTCGGCCAGAGTTCTCCAAAGTAGAACACCTCGGGTATGTTCAATTTTTAAAAACGATCCTATTTCTTCGTCTGTACATATTTTGAATCTCCTAGTCGAGCACTACAAAAAATCTCGCCGTAGCTATCCATTATCTCTTATAACTTAGGAGATATTCGCATTTGAAAATTAAATTTTCAACATTTTTACAGCGGGTCCAAATATTTCCCGATTTTCTCCATTTTTCTTTTATTGTAATAACAATAAATGTCAAAAAATGAGTCATGATTTTTGCTAGTTTTTTGGAAAAAAGTACTTTTTTTCTTTTTAAGTTATCTAAAAAAATGTCTAAGAAGCTGTATTAGGAATTTATACTTTCTGAAAAGCATATTTTATATTAAATATTTTAAATGAAAAAAAATTTGAATATTATTGATACCGAGGGGAACAGGTCCATCCAAAAAACGCATATTTTTAATACCCTTCACCTTCGTAAGAAGGGTATATATAAGTTTGTCATTTCGTTTGTAATTTCTACTATATAATTTTCCGACCCTATAAAGTATATATATTCTGGATCCATATAGATAGCGGAGTCGATTAAGACATGACTGTCTGTCTGTTGAATTAAATTTTCTGAAGACCCCAGATATCTTCGGGATCCAAATCATCAATAATTCTGTCAGACATGCTTTCGGGAAGTTTTCTGTTCAAAATCAGCAAAATCGGTCCACAAATGGCTGAGATATGAGGAAAAAACCAGGACAACCTCGATTTTTGACCTATATCTGGATTACTAAGTCATTACTATAGACAATATGGATATCTAATGATAGATATTTCAAAGACCTTTGCAACGACGTATATAAGAAAGTTGGACCTACAATGGGTCAAAATCGGAAAAAATATTTTTTAACCCGAATTTTTTTTTCATCAAAAAAAGAAAATTAAATTTTTAAAATTAAAAAAAAAATAAAAAAATTTAAAAAAAAAAATTTAAATAACAATTGGAAAAAAAAAATTATGCAACAAATTAAAAAAAAATTTATTTTGTTTACCTAAAAATATAGTTGTTTTTATGTAAAATTCAACTTTAGGGCAAAATTTCTCAAATCGCATAATCGATATTAAAAATTTTAGATGTTCTTAATTATTTTGTAAAGTTTTACGATAAGTATCTAGATTGATATAGTTTACAGCTGAGAAACTAAGCTTTAATTCAGATGATAATGAAAATCAGAATCTAATCATATTCCGCACATATTGGGCGATTTAATTTAAACAAGTATTGTTGGTTAAACTTGACAGTCTGGATATTTGAAGTAAATTGCTTAGAAATTGAAAATTTTGTTTATACAAATTAAGGTTCTTATTCCTGATTATTAAAAAGAATATATGTATCAGCTGCTGAAAATTCATATAAAAATATCTCTACAAGGTGCTCGCAAACTCGTTAGAAATATTTCATTATTCCAGTAAATTAGATTATTCCTTTGAAAATGTTTACCATTTTAAAGAAAAATCCATTAAAAATTTCATGCCAAAACAATTTGTAGGGTTAGAAAGGATTTCAACACACACACACAAACTTACACAAATTACAAGGACAATGCGTGAGAATATTTTAAATCTCTATTGTTTAAAACATTTTACAAAAATCAATTTAAAAGGAAAAAATTAAACTTTTTTCTCTTTGACTTTGACAAAACAATAGACAAATTTTTAAAATTTTCTAATACAAATAGACTTTAATTATGTCTAAACTAGTTTTACCACTTGCATTTTAATCTTTTATTGTTAATGCTAGTTTTTCACCATGAATTTCTATTCTAACTATTATCTTTTAAACGTATGTATGTATGTATGTATATGTGCATTAAGAAAATAACTATGGACATTTAAATTTGTGTATATTTGACTGACGTATCGTATGAATTGCCTTTTGTTACCAAAATAAAAAAAAATAAAAGAATTTGTTGAAAAACCTAGAATCCTCCACGGTGTTGTTGTAATTCATCACCTACAAATCAATCATTTTGACGAAAACTAAAGAATTGTAAAGAATAGAAACTAAGAAAAATTGAAGTGAAAAAAAAACCGAATCATCATCGTCATTGAATAAACAATAGATAAAAGTAGTACAAAAAAATTATATAAAAAAAGGAACGAAGCCTATAAAACTCTAAGGTATTATTGGTTTGTATGCGTAGATATTAAAAAAACGATACAACTACAAAAACTACAATATGATAAATATAATATTGTTTAAATCATCACGTGTACAGTGGCTAACAAAAGTATACTTACTCTACTAAGAACCTTTAAAAATCTTCAAAGTTAATGAAGAAAATCTACTTGATTTTGCATTTTGGTACTTTTTTTTTAAATATTCACAGCAATGAGTACCAAATTAAGAAATTTTTTGCTTAAATCAAGGTTGGCTAACTATTCGAAACGGTAAAAAGGTAACTATAATTTCGGTAACTGTGTTTTGTCTTATTATTTGGTGTTATTTCGGTAAGGGAGTTTAACGGTAATGGTAATTTAGGTCTGACATAAATGATTAATACAATTTATTGATTTAATACATTTTAAATTTTCTATATTTCAATAAATGCAATTATTGAAATCAGAAATTTCTATTTTCATTATTTAAAATAGGTAGTCGAGCTGAAAGGATATTTTAGGGGTAACGGTAACGGCAAAAATATGAAAAGTTTTAAAAGTCAGATTAAATTATTTTATGTCTTACTATTTAACATTTTAGTCTTAATAAAAAGCAATTCTTTTAGTTTATTAATTACAAATTCCAACGATCATTCGTTATATATTGAACATTTTAAGCCTTAATTTGAATTTGTATTGATTTGATACAAAATAAACTTTTCTATATGCAATTTAAAATTTATTCGTTTAAAACTTTAACTTGAGTTAGTTAGACTTTGTGTTTCTGTTACCTAAAAACATATTTTTACATTAATTTTTCTATTTTTTGGTTAACGATTAAAAAGTTATTCGTATAGCTTTAATCGACTAAACTATATTTTTTTTATAAATTTAAGATTTTTATACGTAATAATACATTAAAAAATAATTTTTTAATCATACAAAAAATTATTCGAACAATTTTAATCGATTAATTTATTTTACTCAAATATTTACGTTTTGTATGTATGTTTAGTTTCAATTATATATTATTTGAATAAGCCATTTTCTGGAAAAAAAATTAAAAATTTATTCGAATAATTTTAATCGATTACATATTTCATATCTCTGAAAATTTTAATTTTTAAAGCTGAATTTAAAAATTGAGACTTGCTTTGTATTTCTGTTACCTAAAAACATAATTTGACATTAATTTTATCATTTATTGGCTAAAGATTAAAAATTTATTCGAATAATTTTAGTCGATTAAACTATATTTTTTTATAAATTACCTTTTTTATGGGTAATAATAAATTAAAAAATAATTTTAACACTTTTTTTAATAATACAACAAATTATTCGAATAAAATTAATCGAAAAATTTTAATCGATTAATTTATTTTACTCTAATATTTATTTTTTGGAAGTTTAATTTGGACTATACATTATTTTAAGATATAGTCGAATAATTTTAATCGATTAATTCATATCTCTGAAAATTTAAGTTTTTAAAGCTGAATATAAAAATTGAGTATAAACATTATTCGCATAATTTTTATTCGTTAAAAATTTGAACTTGTTTATATTAATTTTACCATTTATTGGTAAAAATCATATATTTTTTAATCGATTTAAAAATTATTCGAATAATTTTTATTCATTCAATATTTGAACTTGTTTATCTTATTTTTACCATTTATTGGCTACTGATTCATAATTTATTTGAATATTTTTAATCGGTTAATTAACTAAGACTAGTTTTGAGACTTCTACAATCTAAGAAAAATTATTCTAATACAATTAAACGACTAATTCATTTTAATTTGATTTGAAAATTTCATTTAAAAATTATCGAATAATTTGAAATCCTTTTTATCCCTAACTTTAAAATTTAATTGTTTTATAAAAAATGTTGTCGTTATTTATGTTCAATTGAATAAAATCCAATTTTTACCATATTTTTCCTAGTTTTGGCTAACGATTCAAAATTTATTCGAATAATTTTAATAGACTAATTTAGGTTTCTATAAATTTACGTTATTTATGCTTAATTTGGATTATATCTAAACAAACAAAAAATTATATTTTTCGAATAATTTGAAACGATTAATTTATAAATATCTAGATTTTTAATTCTTAATTAGGATATTATCAAAATATTTTAATTATTCGAATATAATTTTAAAATTATGTATAATCGAAATTAAACATTCAAAACATAAATATTAGAGTAAAATAAATTAATCGATTAATTTTATTTGAATAATTTTTTTTATGATCGGAAAAATGTTAAAATTATTTTTTAACGAATAATCGTTGAAATTTGTATTAATAAACTAAATAGAGAATAAATAAATAATAAAGAAAAAATTAATTTAATCAGTATTCTTTAAATTAATTAATGCATAATTTTAAACTTGAATTTAAAAATTATTCGAATATCTTTTATTGGTTTAATATTTTAAATATTTTTTAATCGTAATATTGTAATTTATTTGTTTAAAATAACAAATTTTAAGCTTGATATTTTTTTCTATTGTGTAAAACCAATTTTTACATTAATGTTCCCCTTTTTTGGCTAACGATTCTAACGTTAATATCATATAAATTTGAGACTTATTCCTTTATAATTAATCGATTCATTTATTTTGTTCGAACAAATTGAATCTATTAATTTAGATTTATGAAATTAATTTAAAATTATTCGGAAAATATTTGCAAACTTTTTTATTAGTAATTTTCAAAAAAATAATTAATTTGATTAAAATAATAAATTCTTTCAATAATTTTATAATTTGTTCAGCAAGGATTCGAATAATTTTAAGCGATTTTTAATATTTAAAAATTAAAGTTTTATATGCTAAATTTGGGAAAAAAAATAAACTAAAAAATTAATTTTGAGAAATTTAAAATCAAACATAAAAATTATTCTAAATAAAATAATTTAGTCAACTAATTTATAAAATAATATTTTGCAAAAAAAGTCAAAATTTGTATGTTTTGAGTTACAAAACATTTATTTTGATACATAACGAACTCGCATCCCACTAAGAGACCAAATAGGTTTTCAAGGAAAATATCTAAGCTTTATTTTTTTAAAAAAAGTGCCCTTTTTGAAAAAAAAAGTTTAAAAAGTTTTTGATTTCGGAAAAAAATATTAAAAAATTTTTATTTTTTTTTTAATATTTTTTTCGAAAGATTGAAGAAAGAGCTATCTAAACTATTTGGGACACATTTTGCTAAGAACAATAGGTAATAAGTTACATGGACAAGAAAAAACACCTGCTTGGCCAAAATGTAAAATTTTGACCCCCTCTAACTCAGAGAGTTCTCGACCTATCTTGTTGAAAAATTGTGTCTGAATTATCCAATAGAACTAACCTTGGTGCAAATTTCATCCCGATCGGAAGGCATTTCAAAAGTTGGTCACTTGACACGAAATGTCCCATATATTTATTTAATTTAATTAAATGCAGGTTTAAAACTGCATTTAAAAAATAATTTTGAGAAATTCACAATCAAACATAAACATTATTCGAATATAATTAATCGATTAATTTATTTTATAGAAATAATTTTAATCGCTTTTTTTTAAAAAAATATTTTTTCGTTCAATATTTTACATTTTACCCGTAATATTAAAATTTATTAATTTAAATAGTAAATTTTAGACTAGATTTGTGTTAACACAATTATATAAAGCCTAATTATTAGATTAATTTTAGTATTTTTGGTAAACGTTTCAAAATTTATTCGAATAATTTTAATCGATCAATTCATATTTCTGAAAGTTTACGTTTTTCATGCTTAATTTCTGGTATTGAGATTATTACAATCTAAAAAACAGATTATTCGATTAAAATGAATCGATTAATTTATTTTATTCCCATCGACTAAAATATTCTGAAAATTTAAGTTTTTAAATCATAATTAAAAAATGTATTCTAGCTCAATAAAATTCATTGTTTTATAAGATTATTCGAATAATTTTATTATTTTAAATTAATCGAATAATTTATTTTAATCGATTAATTTATATTTTTCAAAATTTTAATGCCTAATCGTATAATTTTTATTCGCTAAATATTTGAAGATTTGTAAAATGTAAAATTCTAAAATAAAATTTTTAGAAACTGAGATGAAATAAAACAAGTCAAGGTTCTATATTCGGCTGTGCCGAATATTATCCTACCATTATGATACCATTTGTTTTGTGAAATCCAAATTTCTAAGATGCGTTATATTTTAACCGATATAAAGATGGATTATTAATGAATATACTTCATACTTTTATTACCCACTGTACTTTGCATTCAAATATATTTAGTATTAAAACTTTTCATAGTATTCTTGTTTGTTAAAATTATTCTCTCAAGTACTTATAAGATACTAGATGATTATAATACAAATACTTACTTACTTGCTTCGTGTACATTATTTAGCTTAAGTAGATTTTGAATTTCTATCGAACAACAAAAAAACACCACCTTTACAGATGCAGATACAACGGCTCTCTCATACATAGATACACGCAAATACTCCAACATGATGTACATCAGTCAATACATAGATAGAGGTTACTTGATGTATAAAATGCATTAGTTTCAGGTTAAAATACCTTTTTTTTGCTGCTGCTTTAATCTTCTCAAAAACCTTTAATTGTTGATGAACTACGAGACATTTATTTTGTATGTAAAAGATTTTTCTTCTTTTTTGTTTTGTTCAAAATTTTAATTCTGCTCCTTTTTTTATGAAAAATTACATTTTTTAAGATTGATATTTGAAGATTAAATGATTTCTTATGTTACACAAATCAAAAAAAGAAAAAAAAGAAAGAAATAACAACTAAAATGTATTTTGTTTGGTTTTTAAGTAAAAATTAAAAGAAATCATTTAAAATACTTAAGGTGTGTCCACATTGTATTGAAATTTGATTACAAGAGATTTGTTGGGACAAAATAATGAACTTGGTTTTTGTTTTATAAATATTTTTCTGAAGATTTCAATAATTTGATATAGATTTGAAATAACAACAAAATCAAATTGATAATTTATTAATATTGAGTCATTGCCAGGAATCAGAAGTAGCTCTTAAAGGTCATTCATTTATCACACATCACGTTTCAAATTTATAGTGTTCACTTTTTAACTCATTTGAAGAAATCAAAAATCATTTCATTTCCTGCCTTAAGACTAAATTCAAGCTTGTAACGTTTTCACAATTTCATTACATACTTTACATATTAAAGAGTTTCTTTAGTTTTATTTCTCCATTTCTTACACATTTTCACAAGGTGATTAAAATCTTGGTTCCTTTTGTTACCTGTTTTAACTAAAATAAATAAACAAATAAATAAAACACGTACCTGTCTCTAGTTCATGCATGTTTGATTTAAACATCACTTGGAAATCCTTTTAAACATCCGTATAAATAAACGTACTCGTATTTTTGTATGTATTTTAAAGATGAATAATGATTTGAAAATTTTAAAGAGTTTTCCAAACCGTAAATGACTGATAAGAATTACTCCACACAGACTACACTAGACTTGTCAGTAATATGTCATTGACAGTCAAAATCACTATGAATTCTTCAAAAATTACTCAAACATTGAAAATTGGACGCCAGTTAGAAATTTAGATACTTTTTTTGAAAAAGAAAACAACAACACAAATTAACAGTCATTAATTTTAATTGATTTCTTTGTAGAAGTAAAGTCCTTTGGCTTTAATTGCTGGCACACATTGCAGGATTAATTAACAAACATTCTGCAGACATTTAATTGTAGCAATTAAATTTTAGTTGGCTAAACTAAAATGTAATCAGTTGATCAATTTAAATGTAAATAATTTTTCTATATTTTACGTATGTTGGCTAGTTGAAATCATGGACCGATATTGACCATTTTCAATACCAAACAAAACTTTCAAGTTGAAAGTTTCAATAGAGAGTATTTCAGCTAACTTCTTTCGTTTGAGCCCCATCGTGTTTTCAAGATACAGACAGACGGACGGACGGACATAACTAGATCGTCATAGAATCTTATAGGGACCCAGAATATATACTAATGTAGTATCAGAGCCACACTGATGGTGGATATAAAAAAGTTAACAAAATTCGTGTAAAAACGAAAGATTATGCTTAACAATCTTAAAAATCCTATTTGGCATAATTTTTACCAAATTCGATTTCCATTTCTTAATTTATATGCCAACGAATTCATTCCAGTTCTAGATAATGCTATGACGATCTTACCATCTTGGAGCACAACATCTGTTTACTTCGGCAGATCTCTCCAATTTTTTGTTAAAATACAACTCGAATTGGATCCAATATCTATAAAGTTATTTTCATCAAAACTATCACATAAAACAATTGTATTAAAATTATAAAAATAAATAATGCAATAACGTATTTAATTTTTGAATCCATATACCAAAAATATTTTTGGTTTTGGGTATAAAATCATATATTGGCATTTCAACGATCAAGAACGCGACATTTGAACGCCTGTAATGTGAACAAAAATTAAACAAAAATCTTAACAATGTGTTCTCTTGTTTGTTTCCATTTTTCGATAGCATTTTAGTAGTACTATGTTTTGTTGTTTTCAATTTATTATCAATAAACTTAGGATCAAAAACTCGTTTTCGAATTCATCTAGAAAAATACAAAACTCTACGAATAGGAAAATATTTTTTTGAAGCAATTTTAACTTAGCATGATTTAGCACGCTACATATTTTCTTCTCGAGGTTGTAATAGGGATGCATACTAGTAATTTTAAATAGTTCTTTCATAACTTAACCTTTGAATGTTTAACTAAGCCCACCGATAATATCGCGCAACTTTTTCTGTCTTTCTTTCAATAGCTTCTTTTAGTGTTTGCCAACTTCGATTGCTCTTCGCAGCTGCTTTAGCGTAATATTATTAATAATTTAGTGATTCTGCTTTATTTTTCATAAGAACCACATTGTTGCTTCATTCTATGTTAATATAATAAAAGCATTTGGTTTTAAAAAAAAGATTCACTTACTATAGTGAACGCGACAAATTTTGAAAATCAAAATAAAATGTTTGGTGTGCTTTACTATTTTTTAGTTAAAGCCACACAATTTGGAGACACTGTATTAGATCGCAATCGCGGAGTTTTATTAACAAAGAATGTTGTAGGTACAAGAACGCGACATAACAAACATGAACAAAATCAAATTAGCCGAGCTTTGTTTAACATATGTTTGCAAAAATACTTTAAGAAATTTTATTGATTTTAACAAAATTAAACATTTAAATGCAATACAAGTCAAAATACGTCAAATCCCTCCAAAAAACGTCTTAAGAAATTTGTATTTTTTAGTATTTTACAGCAGTAAAAACATAAATAACACTGTCCAACAAATTGAGACTTTTTGATTGGAACAGAACAGCGACCCTATAATTCTGAAAGGGTCATGGGCATGTTGAGTATATCATTTTTGTATAATTAACTTATAGTCCAGCTGGTCTGAAGTTTTTTTTGCAGTGGGTCAAAAATTTTAATTTTTTGATCTAAGGTAGCATTATACTAACTGAAAAAAATATTGTAAGTTAATATCTGAGAGAATTCTTATTGTCAGAGTTATATTGTGGAATTTTATGGGGATCATTTTTGTGGAAGATCTTAACCCCCTAGCTCCTATCTTTAGGGGTCAAATTGAACCCTTTTTCGAGAAAATTGAAAAAAGTCCTTTCAAGAAGAACACTTAAGGATTAAAATATTCTACGAAAATTTTTGCCGTAAAATTTCATTGGGGGTCACCAAAGACACAAAAGTTGTAAATAGAGGCCTTTACGCTTAATTAGCAAAATTACACGCCATATCGGGTCTCACATTTTTTAAAAATATCTCCAAAAATCCAAGTGTGATCCGAATGAGCTGAAATTTAAAATGTAAATAGTCCATAAGGAAATCTACAAAATATATGTAAATATGTATATGTAAGTTATCTCTTTTAGTTCAAGAGATATTTAGGTTTATTTATTTTTTTCTAATTCTGTTTTTTAGATATGGCGGGCCTACGAAGGTTCGAAATTTTTTTTTTAGATATTATCTATATTTGCTATAAAATTTCGAAAACAATAAAAATAACATGCTAACAGTTATCTCATCCCTATAAAAAGTTACACGCATCCAAAGTTGGAAAATGAAAAAATTGCCATATTTTTTAAATTTTTTCCAAAAAAGTCCCTATATTTTTTCTTTTGTAGAAAAAAATTTTCTTCGGGACTATATAAAATAAAATTTGAGAACCTAATGCAAAAGCGTGTAAAGTAAAACTTGGCTCACTTAAATGGACCTAGTCGCCTCCAGACTTATCCAAACTTTTACAATTTAAAAAAAATTTTGGTTTCAGTTAAAAATTATAAAAAGGCAAAGCACCGATCCTCGAAAAGGCATCATGCTTATATAGCCCTATATATTACTCAAATACGTGCAAAGTTATTTTGCTATTCTACGTTAAATAAGTAGTTTTATGAGTTCTTACTCCCAAATGTTGAGTATTGCGAAATGTGTATAATTTTTGAAACTGCTGATTTATTATTGTATACTTATCACAGATAGTTTTTTGCTACAATACAGCACTTCTGGATCTTTATAGATAGCGGAGTCCCTCTGTATGTTGAAATCAACTTTCCTTAGCCCCCAAATAACTTAAATAATTGATTCATACATCTAAATATCCGCTATAGAACCGGTTCGGTTTCTAATTAAAATCGAGAAAGGAAAGGAAAAAACAGGACAATTTCGATTTTTGGCCTATTATCTATATCTGGATTATAAAGTCATTAATATAGACAATATAGATATCTAATGATAGATATTTCAAAGACCTATAAAAGGCCATTGTAAGTTGGACATACAATGGGTCAAAATCGGGAAAAATGGTTTTTAACACGAATTTTTTTTTAAAAAAAATTTTAAATAAAAAATGTTCCTGGAAAATAAAAATTGATGACACATTATCAGACAAATTTTTGTCCATACAAATCGGCCCACTCTAATAATATACAGATATACACGAGGAGCCGCAGAACAAAAGGTACTTTTTCGATTTTTTTTACAAATTTTTTTTTTTTGGTATTTTTATAATATTTGCATTGAAATCTTCTAGAAAAAATCAATTTCCCAAAACTTTGAAATTTTCAAAAAAGTACCTTTTGTTCAGCTCACATATGTATAAATTAAAATAAATATTAAAATATTCTTCTTCCTTGCAGAATTTTAAATGTTTCCATTGTTTTGCCCATGCTTTGGAGTATGGTTAATTCAAAAATATTGCTACTCATAAATAGTGCTTTAAATTTGTATCTTGTTTGATTTTTTTAGAATTCAAATTCTTGAATGCTCATTTTTATACCCTTCATCTTCGTGAGAAGGGTATATATGTATAAGTTTGTCATTCCGTTTATAATTTCCACAGTATAATTTTCCGACCCTATAAAGATTATATATAGCGGAGTCGATTAAGCCATGTCCGTCTGTCTGTCTTTCTGTCTGTTGAATTCAACTTTCCGAAGCCCCCAAATAACATACATACATCAATAACTCCGGAATTCTTCCGGCTCGGTTGCTATTTAAAATCGAGAAAATCGGTCTACAAATGGCTGAGATATAAGGAAAAAACCAGGACAACATCGATTTTTGACCTATATCTGGATTACTAAGTCATTAATATAGACAATATGGATATCTAATGATAGATATTTCAAAGACCTTTGCAATGACGTACATAAGACCATAGTAAGTTGGACCTACAATGGCTCAAAATGGGAAAAATATTTTTTAAACCGAATTTTTTTTTACCAAAAGTTTCGCAAAATTTAAAAAAAAAATTGAAAAACAAAAAAAAAATTGAAAATTTTTTAAAAAAAATTAAAAAATTCGAAAAATTCTTTTTTACAAAAACTGAAAAAGACCATAGGAAATTGGATCCATAGAGAACATAGAGCGGAAACTAGAAAAAAACTCAAAAAAGTTACACATACGAGTGTTGTTTTTG
Source organism: Calliphora vicina (assembly GCF_958450345.1). Lineage (NCBI taxonomy): Eukaryota > Metazoa > Arthropoda > Insecta > Diptera > Calliphoridae > Calliphora > Calliphora vicina. The sequence goes on from NC_088784.1 coordinate 75,524,639, forward strand.
TTTTCACATAGTTTTTTCTACTAATACATTCTCACCACTTAGGTTTCTGACAACTGAGTTAGATCTTTGACAGGAGAGTTTCCGCTCTATGTCTATTCTCTATGGTTGGATCTACAATGAGTCAAAATCAGAAAAAATATTTTTAAACCGAATTTTTTTTTACCAAATGACGTACATAAGACCATAGTAAGTTGGACCTACAATGGCTCAAAATGGGAAATAATGTTTTTTAACCCGAATTTTTTATTACCAAAAGTTTCGCTAAATTTTTACAAAAAAAATTGAAAAAACAAAATTTTTTAAATTTAAAAAAAAAAATTAAAAAAGAATTCGAAAAATTCTGTTTTACAAAAACTGAAAAAGACCATAAAGTTGGACCTACAATGAATCAAAATCAGAAAAAATATTTTTAACAAGTTTTTTTTTCGCTAAATATTTAAAAAAATTGAAAAAATTCGCAACATCCGAATATAGCTTTCTTACTTGTTTTGAAAGGATAGGGATACAAAATGCCCAAAAATCAGTGCCGGTATTAAATTGGTGCTGGGTATATAAGATTTCAATATAATGTAAAAATTATTTGTTTATTAACATTTTAAGTTCCGGTTCCTTTTTGTGGAAATTCTCATATATAATTCTGTGTTGCACCAAATTTTTAATTATACATTACCAACAACATTGTAATATTACAAGATACACAACTCATACAATAGTTTGTGAATCTAACAATTGTTACCAATCTTATATATTTCTCTCAATGTTTTTTTTTTTTTTTTGACAGATTGAGTTTACGATGCCAATCGACTGAGCTTTCCTAGGCGTGCCATCTCAAATAAACAAACTTCTCAATAAGATATCGCTAATATGTATCATCCAAACATACTACATATTTATGAAATCTGTTACAAACACTGAGAATATTATTTACATAAATTATTTTGGTTTCTTTCATTAAAAATTTCCCCTTCGCAATGAATCTGTTTCCAATGCTTCTAGTCTAGATTTAAGTTTGATTTTTCATAACATAACAATGTACATATACGGATTGCTGAAGATTGTTGTTTGTGTGTGTTTTACATAATTATTATGCTGAATTATAAGATTCAAATAACAATCATTGTTCCATCACAGTCATATACTCGCAACCATCATTATTGTCATCATCATCACCATTTATTTTAAATTTATACGAAGTGCGAGTACATGACTACGCGTGTAGCATTAAATAGCTCACTCAGTCACCCTATCACCTACTCACTCACTCACTCGCTCAGTCAGTCACTAAACGACAACAATGATGACGCTGTTACAATAATAATTATGATTGTTATTGTTATTATTATTTTTTCAACGTAGTTTTTGCTTTTGTTTTTATTTCATTTCTTTCTTCTTCATTCTACATTACAATATTTATGTACGTTTGTATTTTTGTTGTTGTTCCATATTTCTATTCTGTTTTTGTTTTGCCCAATATTTTTACTACTATTTTTGCTCTTACTCGTGTTGTTGTTGTTATTGTTGCCACTAGTAAGTTCGAGTACGAGTACTTGCATGTGTTTTTGTTATTGTACTTATGATTCTATTACAACAGTGAGTAAATTTTTGCACATTGTTTGATTATTGTAAAAAAAAAATGTTGTTGGAGAGCGTATATTTTGGGAATGTCATGTTATTCTCTTTCATGCACGTGCTAATATTACAATTAATAACTGAACTTAACATTGGTTCATATAATTTTTGACTAATTTAACTTATTTTCTCTACATTATTCTTTACTGCAAATAAACATTAAGCTTCTCATATTTATGTAAATGTAATAACAAACATTTTCTAAATATTAATTTTCATTTAATACAATTTATTTAGTGTAATTGTTAAAAGGGTTGTTATTATAATTATTCCATGTAAATATCATGCTAAATGTGTTAAAGAGCATAACATTAGTAAGGGGAAGAGATTTTCAAATTAACAGAGCATGTTAACAGAGTTTGCTATGTATGTAATAATACTTAACAGTTAGAATCAATTACATATTTAATTTGTAATACTTATAATTGTGCACAGTGGAATGTTTTAAATAAAATTTTGATTAATTTTTTTTACTTCAAGGAAATTTTCATAATTTGACAAACTCGAGTGGGAAAATTTAATAAAATTGGTTTTCCTTGTAAATTAAATAATGGAATAAAAGTTTATTACATAAGTACAATGAATGACAATACAATGGAAAACTATTATACCTATAGGTATTCATTCATTTCAGTTTTCAAAAACATGACCTTTTACCAAATATATAGGTATGTATTTATGTGTATTTCTAAGATAAATTAAAATATACTAGGATTTCTATTAAAATACAGTAAATTGTAGCTTTCCTTTAAATAGACCGAATACTTTTGATTGCAAATAAAAGCTGTTTAGTAGTTTGAAATTATTTTGAAAATCAGACATAGCCAAATTGTATTCCGCGATGAGTCCCATTTTTGGCTAAACGAGTTTGTTTAACAAAATACCCTACAGACTCCATTACATCCAGATAAATGCATCATTTGGTGCGGTTTATATGCTCGAGGCAGCATCCTTATTTCTTCAAAAATGGTCAATGATATTTTGTTTGAAAATATGATCCCAATGAGACGTGTTTTCAACAGGATGGCGTTACGTGCCATACGGCGACCGCAACCATCGATGTACTAAAATCAAATTTTCGTAATAACTTAATTTCGAGAAATGGATCTGTCAATTGGACTCCAAGGTCGTGCGATTTAACGCCTCTCGATTATTTTTAGTGTTATTTGTGACATACGCAATGCTCGGAAATGGACAGCCGCGGTGACCATATGGCTGAAATCATTTTCAAATTATATCGGGCTTAAAAAACCACCCTTTACATATCCACTTATATCATTTTTGAACATACATACATATGTATTTGCGAAGATCTTGTCTGACATGCCTCGGGGGTGACTATAACACTATTAAATGGAAGGTGGGGAGGTTCCTCCGATGATGTTCTTGATGAAACTGGCGAGAAATCAAGCTGAAGTGTTCCTTGACTGCAATAAATTGGTTTCGTCGTGAATATGGTGTTCCGGGGACATCCTGAGGGCAGAATTTCGGCATATTAGAACATTATTCCGCTGTATATCACTCAGCGATGGTGACCACACTGGAGCCGCATTATTTACCACTGACCGGCCAATCTTATATGTAGCCAACAAGGTTTCTTTGTCCAGATCCCCTGTGCTGTCAGCGAGTGATTTGAGTACCTTGTTTCTACTTCGCAATTTATACGAGATTGCAGTGGCATGTCGACAGGCAGTGAAGATGTAGAACGTTACACCCAAAATTTTAGGATGTTTTTCAGTAACTATGGAGTGTCATTATGTCCATGGACATTATTTCAATGGACACTATGACATGCCACCCTTGGTTTCTATCTCTGGGAAAAAACCTTTTTTTTTGTACATGTCGCGTGCTAAATCAAAGGTTGAACATTTATTTTTTGTAGCGATCTAGATCGTAAGATTTCTTTAATTTTATTAAAGGCGTCCGAATGTCACGTTCAGAACCGTGGAAAATAATAATGTAGTTTTATTTAAAATCAGTAGTGCTTCCAAACCTTATGCCTAAATTGTTTGCCAACCGCTTTTTCTAGATGTACATACGTGATCTATTTGATACGAAAAATCACCACAAAAACTAACAATCGCACCACAGTTTTTACCCTAAACTGCTTAATAAAAACATACAAATTATGTGAGAGATTCATTTATGTATATTCGTGTAAGAGTAATTCCAACAAATATTATTCTGAGAGAGTAACATGCAATTAAAATTACACTGTTAAAAGAAAGAGAGCAACCATTATATATATATACAAATATATTTGTTTTTAATTGCAAATTATTTTTATTTAAATCATAACTTCATTTTTGTATATGATTACAATTTTTTGCTTTTATTCTGTTCTAAAAATTCTACTTGCTCCTCCTGTTCGTTTATTTTTGTTTCTGTTTTATTCGTTTAGCATAAAACAATAACAATTAATATGTTCGTATTTTAATAAGAACAATAAGAAAAAATAAATTTTATCGAGAGTAAATAAGACGAAGATTTAGAGGAATCGTTTCTTTTATACCTAGATATATGAACAAACAGACGTACATTAATTTTTTTTATAAGTTTAAATTCTTAAAAGTATGTGTTAAAATATGTGCGTATTAGGGTGGTCCTTATTTTGTACTTATTCGATTTTCAATACTGCCAAGATCTAAAATTTTCTGCGGCATCTAGAAACCAAATGCTAAACATTTTAGCAAAATGGGAGAATGCAAAATTAGGGAATTAGAGGTAGCACATTTTATTTAAAGTTTCGAGTTTTGGGGTCAGAAAAATCCAACATAAAATAGTTATTGTTATTTCATTTAAACACATTTGTACATATGTTTAGATATAAAATACATATAAAAATTTTATGACCAAAAAAATCATAAAATTTCAAATTTTTTTTAATTAAAAAAAAATATTTTTTTTGGAAAAAATTCAAAATCAAACAACATTTTTTTTTGCAAAATTTTAAAATTTATTCGTCTAAAATAACAATTTTTAGACTGTGATTTATTTTCCTTGTCTATGAACTAATTGCTATAATAGCACTGTCCAACAGAATTTTTGGACCAGAATAGCGACCCTATAATTCTGAAAGGGCATATTGAGTAGATCATTTTCGTAGAATAAACTAATAGTCCAGCTGGTCTGAAGTGGGTCAAAGTTTTAATTTTTTGATTGAAGGGAGCATTATACTAACTGAAAAAAATGTTGTAAGTTAATGTCTGAGAGAATTCTTATTGTCCGAGTTGTATTGTGGATTTTTATGAGGATCATTTTTGTGGAAGATCTTACCACTCTATCATACTTGGATTTTTGGCGATTGTTTTTAACAAATATGACACCAGAGGTGGCGTGTAATTTTGCTAATTAAGCGTAAAGAGCTTTATTAACAACTTTTGGTGAACCCCACTGAAATCTTCCGGAAAATAATAAGTATAATATTTTAATCCTTAAATTTTCTCTAATAAATTATCCCCATAAAATTCCACTATTTAACACTGACAATAAGAATTCTCTCAGATCGATTAATTATTGTTTTTGTAAATTAACATTATTCCTATGCTTAATTTAAATTATATCACTATTTGAAAATCAATGTTGAGTCTAGACAATAGTTAATGAGAAAATTATTCGATTAGTTTATTTTATACGAATCATATTAATCGATTAATTATTAAATTTATAAAAAAAATCACACTTCTATTGTGTATTTTATTGATTGGTGTATGACTTAAAAATGCGAGATTTTTAAATTTTTTTAGCAGAATCGATTTTTTTTGGAAATAAATCTGGCATTTCTAAATTTGACGTGGACGTAGCCAAGGAGTATTCGTGTTTAGCGCTATTGGGACTCAAAGTACAGTACTTTCGACGTATAAAAGTTTTAAACACGTGCCATTTTTTGTTTCCATCCGAATTCCCGAGTTATATGCATTTCAAAATTTAAATTTTAAAATTTTGTCATACCTTGGCTTGCTTTTTTAAATATATAGGGCGTACTTTTGGACCGAATGGAGTTGAATTTTTTTTGTAGTTAGCCAAATAATTACCAGTTACAAATGATTTCAGAGCAATATCTATTATGAATCCAAAAATAAACGATTTTCAATTTAAAAAATTACAAAAGTAGTAGATTTTTGCTATTGTTTGGGCGAAAAGGTAACTCTTTTTTATACCCTTCACCTTCGTGAGAAGGGTATATATAAGTTTGTCATTCCGTTTGTAATTTCTACAATTTTTATTTCCGACCCTATAAAGTATATATATTCTGGATCCTTATAGATAGCGGAGTCGATTAAGCCATGTCCGTCTGTCTGTCTGTTGAAATCAATTTTCTGAAGACCCCAGATATCTTCGGGATCCAAATATTTAAAATCAGCAAAATCGGTCCACAAATGGCTGAGATATGAGGAAAAAACCAAGACAACCTCGATTTTTTACCTATTTTTGACCTATACCTGGATTACTAAGGCATTAATATAGACAATATGGATATCTAATGATAGATATTTCAAAGACATTTGCAACGTATATAAGACCATAGTAAGTTGGACCTACAATGGGTCAAAATCGGAAAAAAAATTTTTAACCCTAACTTTTTTTTTCAAAAAAAAAAATTTAAAAGAAAAAAAAATAAATTTTTTAAAATCTAAAAAAAAATTTTAAAATTTAAAAAAAAAAATTTTAAAAATTTAAAAAAAAAAAATTTAAAAATTTAAAATAACAACAGAAAATTTTTTTTTTCCAAAAAATTCAAAAATTAAATTTTGTTTACCTAAAAATATTTAAAATTTTAAGGTATAATTTGGTGAAGGGTATATAAGATTCGGCACAGCCGAATATAGCACTCTTACTTGTTTTTATTAAAAAAAAGCTTTATTTAAGAGGATATAACAATTTTATGTTTTTCTGTAAGGTATCTTTACGTAGAACATATTGATATAAAAACTATGTCTGCCCTACGCCCTTCGTAAATTGAGCTATGTTTTTTTTTATCAAATTTTCAACTTTGGGCCACATGTTCTAAAATCCTAAAGCTGGGATCAGAAAACGGAAGCAGTTTTGAAAACCTTGATGTGTTCCGTATTTATGCCCAAAATATTTTCCCAGCTCCGAAGGAAATGTGGACCCTATGGGCAAAATTGTAAATAATATAATTTTTGGGATTTTCGCTCCAATTTTTAGGAATTGGGGATGCCCTTTGACATTTTGACAATTTTTTTCCGCTTTGTTATTTATAATGACTTAAACATTTTTAAAATTTCATTGAGTTTTGTTAATAAATAAAGATTTTATTACATATTTATTGATTTCCTAAAACTAAAATTTGTATCAACATTTTAATAGGATTGCAAATATTAGGACCAATTTGATCCACATTTACAAGCAAAATCTCAATTAGATTAAAAAATATGCCACTTTTAAAACTCAGTCTTTCAAAAATATTGCACATTTTCTGAATTTTTTTTATAAATTTTCTTATTTTATACTAAAATATAATTCTTTCTTGGATAATATAGTTCCCCAACACTTTAAATAATATCTATGACATTTTAAATGTTATCCGATTTTGCGTAAATTTGTCAGCATTTGATTATTAGATGACAGAGAACAATTTAAGGGCCACCCTACTAGTGTGCATTTATAGCAGTTAAACTAAAATGTTAAATACAGAGTTTTAATGTGCTGCTAAAGTAGTATGTAGTTGTTGTTGTATTTTAAAGTGTGTGTGCGAGAGTGTGAGTCTGTGAGTATTTATGTTAGTTGGTTGGTTTGGTTGGCTGGCTAACAGTGTTGTGTGTTTGTTGGGTTGATTGTCGTGTTTGTTGTTTGAGAAAGAGAGTGTGTTGTAGCCAAGAAATTGATTTCATTAGTTTAGTACGGTTGTTTGTTTTGTTGTGTGTGGTGTTTTACATTTAATTTTTTTATATTTCATTTGTATTTGCCTGTAGATGTGTGTTTGTTTGCTAGCTGCTGTTGTTGTTGTTGGTTTTATTTTTGGTTATATTGTGTTGATTTAAATTTTTTTTCGAATTGCGCGCCCTTAGTCATTGACTAAACGTGCAACAGCAAACAAGCGTGAGCGGCAAAAAAAAGCAAAAAAATAATAATAATTAAAATTATTATATTAAAACGAAGAAGAAATTGTAGGAAGAAAATTAATATAAAGAAAAAACACAACAACCAACAACTACGGAAATTTTTAATGCATTACATATTAAAATAAAAATAACAACAAAATAAATTAACAAAAATTTCATTAAATTATGAAATAATTTTAAAGAAAAGTGTTTTTTAAAATACCAACATTTTTGTGTTTTTTTCTTTCTTTTGCAAAAATTTTAACTTTGCATGGAGTTTTTGTTTCTACGTTCTTTTTCACTCCTTGTTTTACTTATTTTGACTATTATATGACATTTATGCATATTATGTTTGAAAACATACACAGCAACAAAAACTACATACAACAATTAGCAAAAATATGACAAGTCAAGTCATATTGCTAAAATATTAATATAATTATAACAAATAACCATATGACAGTTATAATATTAAAAACAGAAAATAAATATTGAGAAAATAATATTTAATTAATAAATATTTGAAAAAAAATAAAACAAATTTATTTAACATAAAAAAAGTGATTTGTGATTGAACAGTGTTTTGAAAATTCAAAAAAAAAAGAAACAACAGAAAAAACAAAGTGTAAAAAACATTTCTCTTCCCCTCTAAAGGATTATTTTCATCATTTTGTCTGCCTTATTTTTGGATTATTTTCGGCAGCAGCTTTTTTACTACCGACTTCATAAATTTGTTTTTGTTTAAAAACAAAAGTAACGGATTATTTTAAACAACAACATCATTACAATGGTAAATATTTGCTAAAATGTTATTAATTTATGTTTGTAACTGAGTAAATTTTGAAAGATAAATGTTAAAATGCGTTTTTCTGTCCTGGCATAAAATAGCGATTAACCCTTTAATGCATATTGTTGCCAATTGTCTACAATCCAGTTCCACTTAATTTTAGACGAATATAAGCTTCAGAAAAATCAAATGGATTACGAAAAGTTTCAGCTAAAGAAATTCTTAATCAAACTAAAGCTAAAGGAAATATAATAAATAAAAATCAACTAAATATTTGATACTTTATAGAAAAATAAAAGTAAAAATCATGAATTTAAGGGTTAAGATATGATAAGTGAGTGAAGATAAATATGCCGAGTTAAATATGTTTCGACGTAAAACTTTACGTCATTACATATTTGCAAATATGTTTCGGCGTAACGCCTTACGTTATTACATATTTATAAATTCGTTTTTAGTATTTGTGACATATTTGCCAATTTAGGACATATTCACAAATATGTTTTGTTTTTTGTGACATATTTGCAATACTTACATACACTCATATTCAAAAACTATTTAATACATATTTTTAAAAAATAGCTTGTGGACAAACTATGATAGATGACAGGATGGGACATACCTCATTTTAAAGGGAAATGAACCAGCATTAGTCACCAACATAGCTCTTTTTCCAAAATTTCGTCTGACTATTTTTAATATTTTTTTGAAAATTTTAATTTTTCAATGTTGATCCTCGGAAGATTTTTCGACAATTCTGGACAAACTAAGATAGATGCCAGGATGGGACATACCTCATTTTAAAGGGAAATGAACCTGCATTATTCACCAACATAGCTCTTTTTCCAAAATTTCGTCTGACTATTTTTAATATTTTTTTGAAAATTTTAATTTTTCAATGTTGATCCTCGAAAGATTTTTCGACAATTCTGGACAAACTAGGATAGATGCCAGGATGGGACATACCTCATTTTAAAGGGAAATGAACCTGCATTAGTCACCAACATAGCTCTTTTTCCAAAATTTCGTCTGACTATTTTTAATATTTTTTTGAAAATTTTCATTTTTCAATGTTGATCCTTGGAACAATTTTCGACAATTCTGGACAAACTAAGATAGATGCCAGGGTGGGACATACCTCATTTTAATGGGAAATGAACCTGCATTATTCACCAACATAGCTCTTTTTCCAAAATTTCGTCTGACTATTTTTAATATTTTTTTGAAAATTTTCATTTTTCAATGTTGATCCTTGGAACAATTTTCGACAATTCTGGACAAACTAAGATAGATGCCAGGGTGGGACATACCTCATTTTAAAGGGAAATGAACCTGCATTAGTCACCAACATAGCTCTTTTTCCAAAATTTCGTCTGACTATTTTTAATATTTTTTTGAAAATTTTAATTTTTCAATGTTGATCCTTGGAACAATTTTCGACAATTCTGGACAAACTAAGATAGATGCCAGGATGGGACATACCTCCTTTTAAAGGGAAATGAACCAGCATTATTCACCAACATAGCTCTTTTTCCAAAATTTCGTCTGACTATTTTTAATATTTTTATGAAAATTTTAATTTTTCAATATTGATCCTCGGAAGAATTTTCGAAAATTGTGGACAAACTAAGATAGATGCCAGGATGGGACATACCTGATTTTAAAGGGAAATGAACCAGCATTAGTCATCAACATAGCTCTTTTTCCAAAATTTCGTCTGACTATTTTTAATATTTTTTTGAAAATTTTAATTTTTCAATGTTGATCCTCGGAAGATTTTTCGACAATTCTGGACAAACTAAGATAGATGCCAGGATGGGACATACCTCATTTTAAAGGGAAATGAACCTGCATTATTCACCAACATAGCTCTTTTTCCAAAATTTCGTCTGACTATTTTTAATATTTTTTTGAAAATTTTAATTTTTCAATGCTGATCCTCGAAAGATTTTTCGACAATTCTGGACAAACTAAGATAGATGCCAGGATGGGACATACCTCCTTTTAAAGGGAAATGAACCAGCATTATTCACCAACATAGCTCTTTTTCCAAAATTTCGTCTGACTATTTTTAATATTTTTATGAAAATTTTAATTTTTCAATGTTGATCCTCGGAAGATTTTTCGACAATTCTGGACAAACTAAGATAGATGCCAGGGTGGGACATACCTCATTTTAAAGGGAAATGAACCTGCATTATTCACCAACATAGCTCTTTTTCCAAAATTTCAACTGACTATTTTTAATATTTCTTTGAAAATTTTAATTTTTCAATGTTGATCCTTGGAACAATTTTCGAAAATTGTGGACAAACTAAGATAGATGCCAGGATGGGACATACCTGATTTTAAAGGGAAATGAACCTGCATTATTCACCAACATAGCTCTTTTTCCAAAATTTCGTCTGACTATTTTTAATATTTTTATGAAAATTTTAATTTTTCAATATTGATCCTCGGAAGAATTTTCGAAAATTGTGGACAAACTAAGATAGATGCCAGGATGGGACATACCTGATTTTAAAGGGAAATGAACCAGCATTAGTCATCAACATAGCTCTTTTTCCAAAATTTCGTCTGACTATTTTTAATATTTTTTTGAAAATTTTCATTTTTCAATGTTGATCCTTGGAAAAATTGTGGACAATTCTGGACAAACTAAGATAGATGCCAGGATGGGACATACCTGATTTTAAAGGGAAATGAACCAGCATTATTCACCAACATAGCTCTTTTTCCAAAATTTCGTCTGACTATTTTTAATATTTTTTTGAAAATTTTAATTTTTCAATGTTGATCCTTGGAACAATTTTCGACAATTCTGGACAAACTAAGATAGATGCCAGGGTGGGACATACCTCATTTTAAAGGGAAATGAACCTGCATTAGTCACCAACATAGCTCTTTTTCCAAAATTTCGTCTGACTATTTTTAATATTTTTTTGAAAATTTTCATTTTTCAATGTTGACCCTTGGAACAATTTTCGACAATTCTGGACAAACTAAGATAGATGCCAGGGTGGGACATACCTCATTTTAATGAGAAATGAACCTGCATTATTCACCAACATAGCTCTTTTTCCAAAATTTCGTCTGACTATTTTTAATATTTTTTTGAAAATTTTAATTTTTCAATGTTGATCCTCGAAAGATTTTTCGACAATTCTGGACAAACTAGGATAGATGCCAGGGTGGGACATACCTCATTTTAAAGGGAAATGAACCTGCATTAGTCACCAACATAGCTCTTTTTCCAAAATTTCGTCTGACTATTTTTAATATTTTTTTGAAAATTTTAATTTTTCAATGTTGATCCTTGGAACAATTTTCGACAATTCTGGACAAACTAAGATAGATGCCAGGGTGGGACATACCTCATTTTAAAGGGAAATGAACCTGCATTAGTCACCAACATAGCTCTTTTTCCAAAATTTCGTCTGACTATTTTTAATATTTTTTTGAAAATTTTCATTTTTCAATGTTGATCCTTGGAACAATTTTCGACAATTCTGGACAAACTAAGATAGATGCCAGGGTGGGACATACCTCATTTTAAAGGGAAATGAACCTGCATTATTCACCAACATAGCTCTTTTTCCAAAATTTCAACTGACTATTTTTAATATTTCTTTGAAAATTTTAATTTTTCAATGTTGATCCTTGGAACAATTTTCGAAAATTGTGGACAAACTAAGATAGATGCCAGGATGGGACATACCTGATTTTAAAGGGAAATGAACCTGCATTATTCACCAACATAGCTCTTTTTCCAAAATTTCGTCTGACTATTTTTAATATTTTTATGAAAATTTTAATTTTTCAATATTGATCCTCGGAAGAATTTTCGAAAATTGTGGACAAACTAAGATAGATGCCAGGATGGGACATACCTGATTTTAAAGGGAAATGAACCAGCATTAGTCATCAACATAGCTCTTTTTCCAAAATTTCGTCTGACTATTTTTAATATTTTTTTGAAAATTTTCATTTTTCAATGTTGATCCTTGGAAAAATTGTGGACAATTCTGGACAAACTAAGATAGATGCCAGGATGGGACATACCTGATTTTAAAGGGAAATGAACCAGCATTATTCACCAACATAGCTCTTTTTCCAAAATTTCGTCTGACTATTTTTAATATTTTTTTGAAAATTTTAATTTTTCAATGTTGATCCTTGGAACAATTTTCGACAATTCTGGACAAACTAAGATAGATGCCAGGGTGGGACATACCTCATTTTAAAGGGAAATGAACCTGCATTATTCACCAACATAGCTCTTTTTCCAAAATTTCGTCTGACTATTTTTAATATTTTTTTTGAAAATTTTAATTTTTCAATGTTGATCCTTGGAACAATTTTCGACAATTCTGGACAAACTAAGATAGATGCCAGGGTGGGACATACCTCATTTTAAAGGGAAATGAACCTGCATTAGTCACCAACATAGCTCTTTTTCCAAAATTTCGTCTGACTATTTTTAATATTTTTTTGAAAATTTTAATTTTTCAATGTTGATCCTTGGAACAATTTTCGAAAATTGTGGACAAACTAAGATAGATGCCAGGATGGGACATACCTGATTTTAAAGGGAAATGAACCAGCATTAGTCGCCAACATAGCTCTTTTTCCAAAATTTCGTCTGACTATTTTTAATATTTTTTTGAAAATTTTAATTTTTCAATGTTGATCCTCGAAAGATTTTTCGACAATTCTGGACAAACTAGGATAGATGCCAGGGTGGGACATACCTCATTTTAAAGGGAAATGAACCTGCATTAGTCACCAACATAGCTCTTTTTCCAAAATTTCGTCTGACTATTTTTAATATTTTTTTGAAAATTTTCATTTTTCAATGTTGATCCTTGGAACAATTTTCGACAATTCTGGACAAACTAAGATAGATGCCAGGGTGGGACATACCTCATTTTAAAGGGAAATGAACCTGCATTAGTCACCAACATAGCTCTTTTTCCAAAATTTCGTCTGACTATTTTTAATATTTTTTTGAAAATTTTAATTTTTCAATGTTGATCCTTGGAACAATTTTCGACAATTCTGGACAAACTAAGATAGATGCCAGGATGGGACATACCTCCTTTTAAAGGGAAATGAACCAGCATTATTCACCAACATAGCTCTTTTTCCAAAATTTCGTCTGACTATTTTTAATATTTTTATGAAAATTTTAATTTTTCAATATTGATCCTCGGAAGAATTTTCGAAAATTGTGGACAAACTAAGATAGATGCCAGGATGGGACATACCTGATTTTAAAGGGAAATGAACCAGCATTAGTCATCAACATAGCTCTTTTTCCAAAATTTCGTCTGACTATTTTTAATATTTTTTTGAAAATTTTAATTTTTCAATGTTGATCCTCGGAAGATTTTTCGACAATTCTGGACAAACTAAGATAGATGCCAGGATGGGACATACCTCATTTTAAAGGGAAATGAACCTGCATTATTCACCAACATAGCTCTTTTTCCAAAATTTCGTCTGACTATTTTTAATATTTTTTTGAAAATTTTAATTTTTCAATGCTGATCCTCGAAAGATTTTTCGACAATTCTGGACAAACTAAGATAGATGCCAGGATGGGACATACCTCCTTTTAAAGGGAAATGAACCAGCATTATTCACCAACATAGCTCTTTTTCCAAAATTTCGTCTGACTATTTTTAATATTTTTATGAAAATTTTAATTTTTCAATGTTGATCCTCGGAAGATTTTTCGACAATTCTGGACAAACTAAGATAGATGCCAGGGTGGGACATACCTCATTTTAAAGGGAAATGAACCTGCATTATTCACCAACATAGCTCTTTTTCCAAAATTTCAACTGACTATTTTTAATATTTCTTTGAAAATTTTAATTTTTCAATGTTGATCCTTGGAACAATTTTCGAAAATTGTGGACAAACTAAGATAGATGCCAGGATGGGACATACCTGATTTTAAAGGGAAATGAACCTGCATTATTCACCAACATAGCTCTTTTTCCAAAATTTCGTCTGACTATTTTTAATATTTTTATGAAAATTTTAATTTTTCAATATTGATCCTCGGAAGAATTTTCGAAAATTGTGGACAAACTAAGATAGATGCCAGGATGGGACATACCTGATTTTAAAGGGAAATGAACCAGCATTAGTCATCAACATAGCTCTTTTTCCAAAATTTCGTCTGACTATTTTTAATATTTTTTTGAAAATTTTCATTTTTCAATGTTGATCCTTGGAAAAATTGTGGACAATTCTGGACAAACTAAGATAGATGCCAGGATGGGACATACCTGATTTTAAAGGGAAATGAACCAGCATTATTCACCAACATAGCTCTTTTTCCAAAATTTCGTCTGACTATTTTTAATATTTTTTTGAAAATTTTAATTTTTCAATGTTGATCCTTGGAACAATTTTCGACAATTCTGGACAAACTAAGATAGATGCCAGGGTGGGACATACCTCATTTTAATGGGAAATGAACCTGCATTATTCACCAACATAGCTCTTTTTCCAAAATTTCGTCTGACTATTTTTAATATTTTTTTGAAAATTTTCATTTTTCAATGTTGATCCTTGGAACAATTTTCGACAATTCTGGACAAACTAAGATAGATGCCAGGGTGGGACATACCTCATTTTAAAGGGAAATGAACCTGCATTAGTCACCAACATAGCTCTTTTTCCAAAATTTCGTCTGACTATTTTTAATATTTTTTTGAAAATTTTAATTTTTCAATGTTGATCCTTGGAACAATTTTCGACAATTCTGGACAAACTAAGATAGATGCCAGGATGGGACATACCTCCTTTTAAAGGGAAATGAACCAGCATTATTCACCAACATAGCTCTTTTTCCAAAATTTCGTCTGACTATTTTTAATATTTTTATGAAAATTTTAATTTTTCAATATTGATCCTCGGAAGAATTTTCGAAAATTGTGGACAAACTAAGATAGATGCCAGGATGGGACATACCTGATTTTAAAGGGAAATGAACCAGCATTAGTCATCAACATAGCTCTTTTTCCAAAATTTCGTCTGACTATTTTTAATATTTTTTTGAAAATTTTCATTTTTCAATGTTGATCCTCGGAAGATTTTTCGACAATTCTGGACAAACTAAGATAGATGCCAGGGTGGGACATACCTCATTTTAAAGGGAAATGAACCTGCATTTCCAATGAACCTGTTGTTCCAAGGATCAACATTGAAAAATTAAAATTTTCAAAAAAATATTAAAAATAGTCAGACGAAATTTTGGAAAAAGAGCTATGTTGGTGAATAATGCAGGTTCATTTCCCATTAAAATGAGGTATGTCCCACCCTGGCATCTATCTTAGTTTGTCCAGAATTGTCGAAAATTGTTCCAAGGATCAACATTGAAAAATTAAAATTTTCAAAAAAATATTAAAAATAGTCAGACGAAATTTTGGAAAAAGAGCTATGTTGGTGAATAATGCTGGTTCATTTCCCTTTAAAATCAGGTATGTCCCATCCTGGCATCTATCTTAGTTTGTCCAGAATTGTCCACAATTTTTCCAAGGATCAACATTGAAAAATGAAAATTTTCAAAAAAATATTAAAAATAGTCAGACGAAATTTTGGAAAAAGAGCTATGTTGATGACTAATGCTGGTTCATTTCCCTTTAAAATCAGGTATGTCCCATCCTGGCATCTATCTTAGTTTGTCCACAATTTTCGAAAATTCTTCCGAGGATCAATATTGAAAAATTAAAATTTTCATAAAAATATTAAAAATAGTCAGACGAAATTTTGGAAAAAGAGCTATGTTGGTGAATAATGCAGGTTCATTTCCCTTTAAAATCAGGTATGTCCCATCCTGGCATCTATCTTAGTTTGTCCACAATTTTCGAAAATTGTTCCAAGGATCAACATTGAAAAATTAAAATTTTCAAAGAAATATTAAAAATAGTCAGTTGAAATTTTGGAAAAAGAGCTATGTTGGTGAATAATGCAGGTTCATTTCCCTTTAAAATGAGGTATGTCCCACCCTGGCATCTATCTTAGTTTGTCCAGAATTGTCGAAAAATCTTCCGAGGATCAACATTGAAAAATTAAAATTTTCATAAAAATATTAAAAATAGTCAGACGAAATTTTGGAAAAAGAGCTATGTTGGTGAATAATGCTGGTTCATTTCCCTTTAAAAGGAGGTATGTCCCATCCTGGCATCTATCTTAGTTTGTCCAGAATTGTCGAAAAATCTTTCGAGGATCAGCATTGAAAAATTAAAATTTTCAAAAAAATATTAAAAATAGTCAGACGAAATTTTGGAAAAAGAGCTATGTTGGTGAATAATGCAGGTTCATTTCCCTTTAAAATGAGGTATGTCCCATCCTGGCATCTATCTTAGTTTGTCCAGAATTGTCGAAAAATCTTCCGAGGATCAACATTGAAAAATTAAAATTTTCAAAAAAATATTAAAAATAGTCAGACGAAATTTTGGAAAAAGAGCTATGTTGATGACTAATGCTGGTTCATTTCCCTTTAAAATCAGGTATGTCCCATCCTGGCATCTATCTTAGTTTGTCCACAATTTTCGAAAATTCTTCCGAGGATCAATATTGAAAAATTAAAATTTTCATAAAAATATTAAAAATAGTCAGACGAAATTTTGGAAAAAGAGCTATGTTGGTGAATAATGCTGGTTCATTTCCCTTTAAAAGGAGGTATGTCCCATCCTGGCATCTATCTTAGTTTGTCCAGAATTGTCGAAAATTGTTCCAAGGATCAACATTGAAAAATTAAAATTTTCAAAAAAATATTAAAAATAGTCAGACGAAATTTTGGAAAAAGAGCTATGTTGGTGACTAATGCAGGTTCATTTCCCTTTAAAATGAGGTATGTCCCACCCTGGCATCTATCTTAGTTTGTCCAGAATTGTCGAAAATTGTTCCAAGGATCAACATTGAAAAATGAAAATTTTCAAAAAAATATTAAAAATAGTCAGACGAAATTTTGGAAAAAGAGCTATGTTGGTGACTAATGCAGGTTCATTTCCCTTTAAAATGAGGTATGTCCCACCCTGGCATCTATCCTAGTTTGTCCAGAATTGTCGAAAAATCTTTCGAGGATCAACATTGAAAAATTAAAATTTTCAAAAAAATATTAAAAATAGTCAGACGAAATTTTGGAAAAAGAGCTATGTTGGCGACTAATGCTGGTTCATTTCCCTTTAAAATCAGGTATGTCCCATCCTGGCATCTATCTTAGTTTGTCCACAATTTTCGAAAATTGTTCCAAGGATCAACATTGAAAAATTAAAATTTTCAAAGAAATATTAAAAATAGTCAGTTGAAATTTTGGAAAAAGAGCTATGTTGGTGAATAATGCAGGTTCATTTCCCTTTAAAATGAGGTATGTCCCACCCTGGCATCTATCTTAGTTTGTCCAGAATTGTCGAAAATTGTTCCAAGGATCAACATTGAAAAATGAAAATTTTCAAAAAAATATTAAAAATAGTCAGACGAAATTTTGGAAAAAGAGCTATGTTGGTGACTAATGCAGGTTCATTTCCCTTTAAAATGAGGTATGTCCCACCCTGGCATCTATCTTAGTTTGTCCAGAATTGTCGAAAATTGTTCCAAGGATCAACATTGAAAAATTAAAATTTTCAAAAAAATATTAAAAATAGTCAGACGAAATTTTGGAAAAAGAGCTATGTTGGTGACTAATGCAGGTTCATTTCCCTTTAAAATGAGGTATGTCCCACCCTGGCATCTATCCTAGTTTGTCCAGAATTGTCGAAAAATCTTTCGAGGATCAACATTGAAAAATTAAAATTTTCAAAAAAATATTAAAAATAGTCAGACGAAATTTTGGAAAAAGAGCTATGTTGGTGAATAATGCAGGTTCATTTCTCATTAAAATGAGGTATGTCCCACCCTGGCATCTATCTTAGTTTGTCCAGAATTGTCGAAAATTGTTCCAAGGATCAACATTGAAAAATGAAAATTTTCAAAAAAATATTAAAAATAGTCAGACGAAATTTTGGAAAAAGAGCTATGTTGGTGACTAATGCAGGTTCATTTCCCTTTAAAATGAGGTATGTCCCACCCTGGCATCTATCTTAGTTTGTCCAGAATTGTCGAAAATTGTTCCAAGGATCAACATTGAAAAATTAAAATTTTCAAAAAAATATTAAAAATAGTCAGACGAAATTTTGGAAAAAGAGCTATGTTGGTGAATAATGCTGGTTCATTTCCCTTTAAAATCAGGTATGTCCCATCCTGGCATCTATCTTAGTTTGTCCAGAATTGTCCACAATTTTTCCAAGGATCAACATTGAAAAATGAAAATTTTCAAAAAAATATTAAAAATAGTCAGACGAAATTTTGGAAAAAGAGCTATGTTGATGACTAATGCTGGTTCATTTCCCTTTAAAATCAGGTATGTCCCATCCTGGCATCTATCTTAGTTTGTCCACAATTTTCGAAAATTCTTCCGAGGATCAATATTGAAAAATTAAAATTTTCATAAAAATATTAAAAATAGTCAGACGAAATTTTGGAAAAAGAGCTATGTTGGTGAATAATGCAGGTTCATTTCCCTTTAAAATCAGGTATGTCCCATCCTGGCATCTATCTTAGTTTGTCCACAATTTTCGAAAATTGTTCCAAGGATCAACATTGAAAAATTAAAATTTTCAAAGAAATATTAAAAATAGTCAGTTGAAATTTTGGAAAAAGAGCTATGTTGGTGAATAATGCAGGTTCATTTCCCTTTAAAATGAGGTATGTCCCACCCTGGCATCTATCTTAGTTTGTCCAGAATTGTCGAAAAATCTTCCGAGGATCAACATTGAAAAATTAAAATTTTCATAAAAATATTAAAAATAGTCAGACGAAATTTTGGAAAAAGAGCTATGTTGGTGAATAATGCTGGTTCATTTCCCTTTAAAAGGAGGTATGTCCCATCCTGGCATCTATCTTAGTTTGTCCAGAATTGTCGAAAAATCTTTCGAGGATCAGCATTGAAAAATTAAAATTTTCAAAAAAATATTAAAAATAGTCAGACGAAATTTTGGAAAAAGAGCTATGTTGGTGAATAATGCAGGTTCATTTCCCTTTAAAATGAGGTATGTCCCATCCTGGCATCTATCTTAGTTTGTCCAGAATTGTCGAAAAATCTTCCGAGGATCAACATTGAAAAATTAAAATTTTCAAAAAAATATTAAAAATAGTCAGACGAAATTTTGGAAAAAGAGCTATGTTGATGACTAATGCTGGTTCATTTCCCTTTAAAATCAGGTATGTCCCATCCTGGCATCTATCTTAGTTTGTCCACAATTTTCGAAAATTCTTCCGAGGATCAATATTGAAAAATTAAAATTTTCATAAAAATATTAAAAATAGTCAGACGAAATTTTGGAAAAAGAGCTATGTTGGTGAATAATGCTGGTTCATTTCCCTTTAAAAGGAGGTATGTCCCATCCTGGCATCTATCTTAGTTTGTCCAGAATTGTCGAAAATTGTTCCAAGGATCAACATTGAAAAATTAAAATTTTCAAAAAAATATTAAAAATAGTCAGACGAAATTTTGGAAAAAGAGCTATGTTGGTGACTAATGCAGGTTCATTTCCCTTTAAAATGAGGTATGTCCCACCCTGGCATCTATCTTAGTTTGTCCAGAATTGTCGAAAATTGTTCCAAGGATCAACATTGAAAAATGAAAATTTTCAAAAAAATATTAAAAATAGTCAGACGAAATTTTGGAAAAAGAGCTATGTTGGTGAATAATGCAGGTTCATTTCCCATTAAAATGAGGTATGTCCCACCCTGGCATCTATCTTAGTTTGTCCAGAATTGTCGAAAATTGTTCCAAGGATCAACATTGAAAAATGAAAATTTTCAAAAAAATATTAAAAATAGTCAGACGAAATTTTGGAAAAAGAGCTATGTTGGTGACTAATGCAGGTTCATTTCCCTTTAAAATGAGGTATGTCCCACCCTGGCATCTATCCTAGTTTGTCCAGAATTGTCGAAAAATCTTTCGAGGATCAACATTGAAAAATTAAAATTTTCAAAAAAATATTAAAAATAGTCAGACGAAATTTTGGAAAAAGAGCTATGTTGGTGAATAATGCAGGTTCATTTCCCTTTAAAATGAGGTATGTCCCATCCTGGCATCTATCTTAGTTTGTCCAGAATTGTCGAAAAATCTTCCGAGGATCAACATTGAAAAATTAAAATTTTCAAAAAAATATTAAAAATAGTCAGACGAAATTTTGGAAAAAGAGCTATGTTGGTGACTAATGCTGGTTCATTTCCCTTTAAAATGAGGTATGTCCCATCCTGTCATCTATCATAGTTTGTCCACAAGCTATTTTTTAAAAATATGTATTAAATAGTTTTTGAATATGAGTGTATGTAAGTATTGCAAATATGTCACAAAAAACAAAACATATTTGTGAATATGTCCTAAATTGGCAAATATGTCACAAATACTAAAAACGAATTTATAAATATGTAATAACGTAAGGCGTTACGCCGAAACATATTTGCAAATATGTAATGACGTAAAGTTTTACGTCGAAACATATTTAACTCGGCATATTTATCTTCACTCACTTAGATATGATGAAGTCTTCAAAACCTTTTTTAAACTGTCTTAGTCTGCTTTTATTCTTATATGGGAGCTATGAGCATTTATGGACCGATCACCACGAAATTAGGCAGCGTGATTTTTTTCTATATGAAACTTATTTTTGTTAAATTTTATTTGGATACCAACATTTTTAAGAGATTTAAGTTTGTTAAAGTCATTTTAGTTAGTGGGCCTTATATGGGAGCAATGACCAATTATGGACCGATTGCCATGAAATTAGGTCGTGTGATTTATGTCTATATGAAACTTATTCCTGTTGAATTCCATGTAGATACCAACATTTTTAAGAGATTTTTGGTCGATAAAGTGATTTTCGGTATTGGGCCTTATATGGGAGCTTAGACTAATTATGGACCGATCATCACAAAATTAAGTGACATGACTTCTGTGTATATAAAACTTATTTGGAGCGAAATCTGAGTAGCTGCCTATATAAATTAAACATTTATAACCATTACAGTCTTATCTCGGTAGGATATTTGTATGGGGGCTAGGTGAAATAATGAACCGATTTCAGCCAGTTTCAATAGGCTTTGTTCTTGGGCCGAAAAAATGCATGTGCCACATTTGATCGAAATATCTTCAAAATTGTGATCATTACTTTAGGCACAAGGTTTACATGGACAGCCAGACGGACGGACGGACCTCGTTAAATCGTCTCAGAAAGTGATTCTGAGTTGATCGGAATAGGTACAATACAAATATCAGCACAAACGCTTATTACCCTCCCCACCATAGTGGTGTAGGGTATAAAATTCGATTTTACGATATTTTTGTTCTAACGAAGTATTTCCTTCATCTTAAATTTAACTTGTAACTCATGTTAGATTTTTTTAACTTGTCACTATTAATATAAAACTTTTTATTGTTGTAATTGTGATTTTTGAGTAAACTTTAATATTTGAGATGTTATAGCCCTGTGAAAATCACATTTCCTTAAGAAACTCAAAATTTCTGAGAGTTTTTCGGCAATAGTCTGGCTATTTATAAAAATATTTTTAATGGCCAGCCAGTTTTTGCACATACCCCAGAATGAAAAAATCTTAAAACGGTGATAGGTGGCTATTAAACCATTTTTTTTTTGACGAAACTAAATTTTTTTACAAACTGTTTGACCACTTCTATAATAAAAAAAATCATTTCTATTGTAAATGCAAATTTAAACCCTTTTAAATTATGTCTATATCTTTGTGATCGGCTAATTATTATTGGAGATACTTAAGACTTTATGTGAGTTAGGGAGCTCAACCTTAAAAACAGTATTTCAGCTCTACTTTTGTCTAACAACCTTTACAATTCATACGTTTAGGAGGTAGAAGGTCAACAATTAGCAACAAATTATTAAGTAAATATCAAGCCACATAACTACTTATGACCCTCAATATTGACATTCCTAGAAAATTTATTTTTTTTTAACTTTATATTTATCATTAGTTCTAATAATAATTATTTAAATCTTATCACTAAAATTAAAACTAATTGATCTCTTACAAGAGCATTGCTTGATAAATGAACCTCATCTTAGGGGTATTAGAGATCGGCTTTACGAAGTCTTGATCTGGTTTGGCTCTGTGAGAGAAGTCGTGCAAGCGGATTCGGGTGACAATGTAGTTTCAGTATATATTTAGCATAGACTTTCTTACTCATCCTTCACTAGTGGTACTTCCAAGTCCATGTGGATATTGGGCACTCTGTATAAGAAACCGGTATTACTTGCCGTTCCCCATAATTGGATTCCAAAGTCATCTATTATGCTCAAGTAACAAATATCATCCTCAGAATTTTACAAAAATCTATAAAAAAACACTACAATTACGCAAAAAATGGTAAAATATTGAACGAATAAAAATTAATCGAATAATATTATTCGAATAATTAGTTTTGTTAAAGTGGTTTTGACTTAAAATTTATTCTTAAATAATGTTAAAATCGAAACTGTGTAAAGAAACCTAAATTTTGAAATATAATACTAATCGATTAAAATTATTCGAATCATTTTATTCGAATTGTCACTGAAAACCATACATTTTTAGAAATATTTTCCAAATTAGGTTAAAATTCAAATAATATTAACGAATAAAAATTAATCGAGTGAATTAAGATTGAATTTGAATGAAAATTTCTTTAAAAAAATATTTAAATATAAAATATGTAAAAAAAATTAGCCATTAATAATTTAAAATTATTCGAATAATATAAATTAAAAGATTTTTTTTTAATTGTAGCTGAAACACATACATTTCAATATATATTTCCTTAATTAGGCTAAAATAGAATAAATATTGAGCGAATAA
The DNA here is from genome assembly GCF_958450345.1 of Calliphora vicina. Taxonomy (NCBI): domain Eukaryota; kingdom Metazoa; phylum Arthropoda; class Insecta; order Diptera; family Calliphoridae; genus Calliphora; species Calliphora vicina. The sequence continues at coordinate 75,548,051 of NC_088784.1, forward strand.
AAATTATTTGATTAATTTCATTCGTAGATTTTTTATGAATTTGAGTAAAAATTTATTTTTAAACAATTTTAAACTCTAAATAATGTTTGAAATTGTAAATTTTTACGCACTAAATAATTAGTCAATTAAAATTATTCGACTAATATAAATTAATCGAATATTTTTTTTAAATTGTGACTGAAACACAAACATTTTTCTTAATTAGGCTAAAATATAATAAATATTGAGCGAATAAAAATTATTCGATTAATTTTATTCGAAGATTTTTTTTCAAGAATTTAACTAAAAAATTTTTTTTAAATAATTTTATAATCAAAATTTCGCCTGAAATTGTAAATTTTTACACCTAAATAATTAATCGATTAAAATTACTCGAATATGACAAATATAAATTTTCAATAATATTTCATCATTAAGTTTAAAACTTATTTCATATTGAATGAATAAACATTATTCGAATAATTTTTTTGGTTTAGAATGAAATTGATTAAAAATTTATTTTTAATACGTTAACACGTTAATTTTTACACATTTAATCATTAATAGATTATAATTATTCGAATCATTTTAATCGATTATTTTTTCTTTCCGAAAATTTTCAGTTTTGATGCTTTTGATTAAAAAATAATCTTTTAGACAAATCCTTTTTCATAAAATAAAATTATTCGATTCATTATTTTATTCGAATAAATAAATCAATCAAGAATTTGAATTAAGATAAAAATTTAAAATTTTCAAAAATTAAAATTATTCTAATAAATTTTTAAACATTCGGAAAACATGCAAAAATTATTTAACGCAAATGAAAATTACCATTTTCTCAAATTATTCGATTAAAATTTTTCGAAGACAAAAATTAATCGAATTATTTTATTCGAAAATTAATTTTATAAAATTGAATTTATCTCCAAATTTATTTTTAAATCATGGTATAATTTAAATTAATAATCGATTAAAATTATTCGAATAAATTTAGCAACGTTTGCCAAAAAAATTCTTAAATTATTATAAAAATTCATTCTTAGACCAGGGAAACACAATTCCAGTCCAAATTTTATTATTTTAGACGTATAAATTTAAAAACTTCCCATAAAAAAAGTTGTTTGATTTAAATTTTTTTCCAATTTGTATTTGTCATATGTACAATAGTTAAAACTAATTTAAGGTCAGAGTTAAATTGAATCTGGAACCTATATTAATTTTCAAAAAAACACGTAATAAAAATCGTTTGTTAAAAATATTAAACGAATAAACATTACTCGATTATCCTCCAATTTCATATTATATCATCACAATTTACGCATTTTCATTAAAAATCTTAAAATATTAAACGAATAAAAATTAATCGATTAATTTTATTCGGCAATTTTTTTACACAATATTTATTTTTGCATAATCATATAAAATTCTTAAAAAAGGGGAATTTTCACGAATATAAATTAATCGATTAATATTATTTGAATCAATTTTTAACCTAAAACTGATAAAATTGTCAAAAAAAATTAGTTTTGAAATAAAGGAATACAAAAATTCAAGTTATGTCTAAAATATGTAAATTTGTAACGAATAAAAATTAATCGAATAAATTTAATCGTTGAAATCTGTACCAAAAACCAACCCTTATTTATGGCAAAAATCTTTTATTGAACGAATAAGAATTAGCTAAAAATTTCTAAATTTGATACTCTTTGATGTAAGAAAGTTTATTCATTGACCAAAAAACTACCATGATTTTTGCTCTATAATTTTAGTATAAAGATGTGATCGATTAAGTTTGAGAAAAATATTTGCATGATTGTTTTTATTAATTCTAAAATAATATTAATTAATCTCCCTTAATGTTTTCATTTATTAAAAATAATCTTTAAATTGGCATTTTTTTTAATTAAAATAAAAACCATCTGTTCTTAATTTTCGCCTGAATTTGTTAATTTTCAATATATATGTATGTACTAATTTAATTTTTTTTCAGCTGAAAAGAAAACAAAAAATCCAATGACTAATAATGGCAGCAAATTGAAACTACTTAAACAAATACAATTTGTTTTTTTTTTTTAATTACATTCTATTAGTCATAGAATTTAAATTAAAACTAATAAATTTAAACTTTAAACACAAAAGAACACATTTAGACATAATGAGAAATGACGGGAAAAACTCAAAATATTGAACAACATATGGATTAAAAATGCCAAGAAATTGATTTGAATTCCTAAAGAAGTTTGGTTAGAAACAATTTTTTTAAAAATTTAAAATTTTTTCCTGGCAAGTTAAAACATTACACAAAGATAGTAACAACTTTTAATAATTCGATTAATTTTAGTTTTTTTTTTTTTTTAAATAAGACGTACTAGACATATTTCCATCTTTAATTTACCTCAATACTCGTGTAAACTTTTTTTCATTCCTATAAGTATTTTTAGGATGTTATATTAATTCAATAAAAATTTACCTTTTATTTACAAAAAATATAGCTGAAAATATAGAAAAAATCATTTTGTTAAATGTTCATAAATTACACATGAATAAAATTCTTATTATTTATTTATTTGTTTGTTGTTAGTGTTGGTTTAGCTTCTTTGATTTTTAAATTATGATTTAATAAGCTATTTTTAATTATAATAAATGCATTTGCCAAAAATAACAACAACTAAAATTACAACTACAACAACAAATAGTAATAATATTCATATTAGCAGATTTATTAAAATTTACGTAGAAGAAAAAAATCTCTTTTTTTTCAGTTGAGAAACAAAAACAAAATACGATATTAAAGAATTAAAAATGATATACAGTGGCAAGTAAAAGTATTTAAAATTGTATTATTATTTTTCATTCAAACCTAACATATAGATATAAAAAAATTTTTATTCGAATAATCATTTCTAAAAATCTGGAAATGTTTTAAAAATTTATTTTATATATTTATGTTTTCAATTTCATTGTAAAAAAGCTTAATTTTAACGAGTAAATATTAATCGAATAAAATTATTCGGTAATTTTTTTTTAAAGACAAATAAATTTAAATGATTAAAATTGGAAAAATAAGAAATTAATGCTAAAATTAGTAGGAAAAATGCATAATTTTAAGCGAATAAAAGTTAATCGATTAATATTATTCGAATATTTGTTTAAAATTGTTTGTAAATGTCTTAAAAATCTATTTCAAATTCTTAAGTTTTCAATCACCATACTAAAATATGTTGATTTCAGCGAATAAAAATTAATCGATTAAAATTATTCGCTAAGTTGTTTTAAAGACAATAAAATCTAAACGAAAAAAATTGGAACAATAAGAAATTCCTGCTAAAATTTGTAGGAAATATAAATAATTTTAAGCGAATAAAAGTTAATCGATTAATATTATTCGATAATAGATTAAAATTGTTTGTAAATGTCTAACAAATTTATTTTAAATAGTTAAGTTTTCAATTCAATTTTATAATATGTTGGTTTTTGGCGAATAAAAATGAATCGATTAAAATTATTCGGAATTTTTTTTAACATTAATTCATTTAAAGTAATTATTTGGATAAATAACATAAATTTTTTAAAATTAGTAGGAAAAATTTATAATTTTAAGCGTATAAAAGTTAGTCGATTAATATTATTCGAATTTTTTGCTTAATTTTTTTTTGTAAATTTCTTAAACATCTATTTTCAATAATTAAAATTTCATTTAAATTTAATAATATGTTGATTTTGGCGAATAAAAATTAATCGATTAAAATTATTCGCTTAGTTTTTATAAAGACAAAAAAATTTAAACGAAAAAAATTGGAACATTAAGAAATTCCTGCTAAAATTAGTAGGAAACATAAATAATTTTAAACGAATAAAATATGTTGGTTTCTGGCGAATAAAAATTAATCGATTAAAATTATTCGCTAAGTTTTTTTAAAGAAAAATACATTTAAAAGTAAATAATTGGAGAAATAAGAAAATGTTGCTAAAATTAGTTTAAATTAAAAATTAATCGATTAATATTATTCGAATATATGTTTCTAAAATGTCTTAAAAATACATTAAGAACAGTAAATACTTCATAGCATTTAAAAATATATTCCGTTTAGCGAATAAAAATGATTCGATTAAAATTATTCGTTAATTTTTTTAAAGAAAAATATATCTAAAATATTTTTAAGAACTGTATAAGCGAATAAAAATTAAGTGATTAATTTTATTCGAATTGTTTGAAAATGCCTTAAAATACATTTCAAATACGTATACATATTATCAATTAAATTCTAAATTAGGTTAATGTATTAATCGAATAAATTTAATCGATTAATTTTATTCGAATATTTGTTTCTAAAAGTTTGAAAAAGCCTTAAAATATATTTGAAAAATCATGTTACCCATTTAATTATAAATTATGTTATAATAGCGAATACAAATTAATCGATTTAATTTATTCGAGCTATGTATATTTGGACATAAATTGAAAAAATTAAAAGAAAATAATTAAGAATGATACAAGGAGAAAATAAAATGAGAAATATTGTACTAATAAAAATTAATCGATTAATTTTATTCGAATAATTTTTGGATATGATGACAAAAGTCTAAAAATTTATATTCAAATTGTGATATATGCTTGAGATATGTAAATTTTCACAAATATAATTTAATCGATTAAAATTATTCGAATAAATTTTTTGTCTAAAAATGGCCAAATTATTTAAAATTGTTATTTATTGTTTTTTGGACATTGTAAACACAAATCAAGCTTAAATTATGTTAATTTCACACGAATAAAAATTAATCGATTAAACTTATTCGTTAAAATTTTTATAGTTTTCTACAAAAAGTTAAAATTTAAATAAGAAAGTAATTTTTAGGCATTTATATCTATAAATCAAGTCTCATTAATTAGAATTCAAAACGAATAAAAAATTTGGCAATACATATTAAACAAACTTAAATTAATCGAATAAAATTATTCGAATATTTTAGAAATAATCGTTAAAAAGTTTGTCTTTTTTATATTAAAAGCCACTACTTTTAAGTTCATATTTAAACGAATAAAAATTAATCGATTAATTTTTATTCGTTTGAAATCAATAGAGTTATGTTTAAAATAATCGTAATTTTTCTTGTGTGAGTGTGTATACTTTTGTGCTCTACTGTTTGAATACTTTTTTTGTTGAAAAACCAAAAAAATGAAAAATCATACATTTACCAAAACACTTTATAATAATTCATGTACAAGTATCGTATAGATTATTCATATTTTATACAGATATAATTTTGGTGGTTGTTGTAAAGCCTCCTTGTGTTTATATTGCTGTATTTAGTTGTTGTTGTTGTTTGGTCTTTAATATGCTTAAGATACAATTAAGCAGATGCAGCCACAAATTCAAAAAAAAAAAAAGAACACCAAACATATACACACTCATTTACACTCGAAATACAAAATAATCAAATAAAATGAAAATAAAAACTAAATCATTATTTAGCAGCATCATCATCAACAGCAGCAGCAGAAGCATCATTTTAATAATAATCATAAAGCCAAAGTATTTAAAAATGATGAGATACTTTTTCTTTCGTTTTTGTTTTTGGTACTTTTTTTTGTAAACACATTTTTTGATTTAAATGAAATGATTTTTTTTTGCTGCTGCTGTTGCTGGTTTATAGACAATTTCAGTTTGATTTTGGTTTTGTTTAGATGTTTAAAATTCGTTTGATATTTATTTCTGTGTCTATTATATTGTATGGATGGGCTCTTCATTAAAGGAGAAATGGAATAAATACTTCTGTACTTCGTTTTATTTCAGATATTTGCTGCTGTTGTACTCGTACTCTTCCACTCATTGGCACATTTATATTAAATTTTTTTTCTTGTTCGATTTTGATACACATATTTATTTTCAAAATAGATTTTGAAAACATCATCAACTACCACAACCCAACCCATATGTCTATGTCTGTACAAATAAATATTAAACAAAGTTTTTTTTTTTATTATTATTTTAATACACATTTGTTGTTGGTAGCATCATCCGCATCATGTGTAGAAATATCATTTAATCATTGAATTTTATATTTGTATAACGATTAATAAGAGTTTTGATGTAATTAAATTACTAAATTTGATTTATTTATACCAAAAGTTATAAATCAAGCTTCATATAATCGAATTTAAACCGAATAAAAATTAATCGATTAACATTTTTTGACAACAATTTTAACGGTTTTTGAACAAACTGTGTATTTTAATAATAATTTTAACATTTTCGAGGCAAACGTTTAAAATTGTATTCGAATAATTTTAACCGATAAAATAATGTTTTTTAGGCAAAATATGAATATGTTGAACTTTTATTTAATACAAAAAATTATTAAAAAAAATTAATCGAATAATTTTTATTCGAATAATTTTAATCGATTATTCGCAAAAATTTACATATTACTTTTATACCAATACATCTAAGTCTCAAATATTTGAATTTAAACCAAATAAAAATTAATCGATTAAAATTATTCGAATCATAAATTTATTAAGATGTAATAAAACATTAAGAGACATTTAAATTAAAACAAAATTTAAACAATATTGGCCGGAAAAAAATATCGATTTAATTTATTCGAATAATTTCTTTCAAGCATCAATTTTTAGAAATGGATAATAAAACATTCAAATTAAATTGAAAATGTTAAAAATGACACAAATGGAATACAAATTATTCGAATAACTTTTTAAATTGAAGAAAAGTTCAAAAAATAATGTTTAAATATCGATAAAATCATATTTTGCCTAAAAACACTTTAGGTTTTTATAAATATTTAAACAATATTTTTTTAACGTTTATTTAATACAAAATATTAGTCGAATAATTTCAATCGATTAAGTTATGTATGTAAAAGTTTGAGTTTTTTCAGCTTTTATCCATATTTAAACATTATTTTTTTGATTTGTTATTTAATACAAAAATTTATTCGAATAAAATTAATCGATTAATTATTATTCGTGTCATATTTTTAAATTTTTAGTTTCATGTGAATGTTTTTTGATGTTTTACTAGCCATTTCGTTTAATTTATGCTTCAATATACAAAATTATTCGAATAAAATTAATCGATTAATTTTTATTTGTGAAATATTTGTTAATTTTATGTTTAATTTAAATATTCCTTTAGTTTTTTGTTACAATTTTCAAATTTATTGTTCGAATATTTTGAATCGATTAACTATTATTCGCTAAAAATAAACATATTTCAGAATTAAAAGTAGTACATGGCTATTTTGAAGAAATTTCTAAATTCGAGATGTTTTACTAGCTATTTCGTTTAATTTATGCGTCAATATAAAGAAATCATTCGAATAAAATAATCGATTAATTATTATTCGTCCAATATTTGTTAATTTGAATGTATCTTTAATGTTTTGTTACAATTTTTAAATTTATTGTTCGAATAATTTTAATCGATTAATTATTATTCGCTAAAATTAACATATTTTAGAATTAAACTAAGTATATGACTATTTGAAACATATCTTGAAGATATTTCTAAATTCGAATAATTTTAATCGTCAAAAAAATTAGTCGTATAATTTTAATCGATTAAATTCTATTTGTAATTTTGAGGATTTTATCGATATATTTTTGAACCTTAATTTGCAATAACAAATTATTCGAATAAAATGAATCGAATAATTTTTATTCGCGTGAATGTTTTTTTATGTTTTACTAGCCATTTCGTACATTTTATGCTTCAATATAAAAAATTATTCGAATAAATTTAATCGATTCATTTTTATTCGTGTCATATTTGTTAATTTTTGGTTTAATTTAAATGTTCCTTTAGTGTTTTGTTACAATTTTCAAATTTATTGTTCGAATAATTTTAATCGATTAATTATTATTCGCTAAAATTAACATATTTTAGAATTAAACTGATTATGTTCATGACTATTTCAAACATATTTTGAAGATATCTCTAAATTCGAATAATTTTAATCAACAAACAAATTAGTCGAATAATTTTAATCGATTAAATATAATTTGCAATAACAAATTATTCGAATGAAATGAATCGAATAATTTTTATTCGCGTCCTATTTTAAATTTTTTAGTTTAATGTGAATGTTTTATAATATTTCGTACAATTTATGTTTCAATAAAAAAAATTATTCGAATAAAATTAATCGCTGAAACATATTTAATGTTTCGTTACAATTTTCAAATTTATTGTTCGAATAATTGTAATCGATTAATAATTATTCGCTTAAATTAACATATATTAAAATTGAATTGAGTTCATGACTATTTTAAACATATTTTGAAGATTTTATATATTCGAATAATTTTAATCGAACAAATTTAGTCGAATAATTTTAATCGATTAAATTATATTTGAGAAAATTTGAGACTTTTATGGATATTTAAAAATTATTATTTTTTTTTTGAACTTTCTTTCAATACTATTAATCGATTAATTTATATTCGCTTAAAGTTTTAGAAAATTAAAAAAAAAAATTTGAGTTAAAAAAATGTCATGTATAACGAATAAAAATTATTCGATAAAATTATTAGTTTTTTTAACCCTTTGCCTGTCCCTATACAAACAAATTTTTTGCCGTACGTCCAACGTTATTTTGTTAATTGAAAAATAATATAATTTGTGAATCATATGTGATGCACGGACGTGTAAAAGAAACTTGCTGTACATCATATGTGATGCACAGGACAGGGAAAGGGTTAATTGAAAAATACAATCTTTCGACTAACATTATTCTACCGAATGTGTGTGATGTTTTTCTATCGTAATGACAGTTTTGTTCATAAACTAATAACTTAAAATCTATTCATTAGATTTACCTGAATTTTGGCAGGGATGTACTTAATGTAATGAACTAATAAAACAATAATAAATGTTTCAAAATGTTTAAATATAAAACTAAAAAACGGCTTTAAAAAAGGACCTTGTTTTTAGTTTAAAACTTTATAATATTGAAATTAATGCAGGGAATTAAAGGAAATTTTGAGTTAAATTAGCTAATTTCTAGAAAATTGTCTTGCTTAATTACTTAAAGGAATAATTCATATTAGTTGTTTTACAAGATTAAAAATTGCTTGATTTAGAAGCTAATTTAAATGATCTAAATTTAAGTATTTTTAATATCTTAAAGATTTTTAATTGCTTGCATTAATAACACATATTTGTTTCAAAGAATACGCCCCATGTAAAATAGAAAAAAAATATTAAAATAATTTTAATATAAACTATAAACAACAACTATAATAAATTTATTTATTTTATTTTTTGTTCATATACCCAGCATTTGTATATTTGTTGCCATATAAATAAAGAAACAAAACAAAAAATATTCATATTGTATCTTTTAACTACAACTAGTTTTCAGCCAATCAGTATTTGTTAATTTTACAAAGAAAAAAGAAACAAGATTTAATTCTAAGCCAATGAGAAAAAAGTTTATAATAAAACAGGTTCAAAATACAAACAGCACAGAGACACAGATTTATATTAAAACAAAAACCAAAACAAAAAAATTACCAACCAAAGAGGCTGGTGGAGAAAGAGGTTTAAATTAAATTAAATAAACAAATTAACATAAAACAAAGAGATCTCTATGCTCTCTCTCTATAATGCAAAGAAAAAAACATATAAATTATTAAAAAAAATATTAAAATTTTTTGTAAAATATGCCATAAACATTAATATAAATTAAATTTCTAAATAAAGATACATTTGCAAAATTTTGTCATTTAATTCACACAATTTAAAATTGTGTGTACGAATATGTCTGAGAAATAAAATAAATAATTAAAACCATTTTCAATTCTAAGCATTGAATAAATAAATAAACAATTCATTGCACAAATATGAGCATGACATCTTAAAAGATCTATACAAATGGCCAGAGATATACATAAAAACAAATTCGAATACATACAAAGAAGATACACGCTTATACTAAATTATAACAACAAAATTATTAGCGTATATACACTAACAACAACTGAATTGAAATAATAATAAAAATAAGTGAATGCCAATAAAAATTAATAATTATTCGAATTGTAGTCATAATCTCTGTCTCTATATATACAAAAAATACTAACGAAATGATATAATAATTTCAATTAAAATTACCAAGAAATGAATAAAAATAACAATAAATAAACAATTATTTATTAGTGTTTACTTTTTTTGGTTAAAGGAAGGATTCTAAATATGGCAAACATTAATGTAATAATAAGTTTAATAAAAGATTTATTTTAGTTGGAGAGTAAACAAAAACGACTAATTCTAAAATAATTTACTTATTTAATGAACTAAAATCTCTAGACATAGAAAATCTTGAAACCGCTCTCAAAATTTTGAATTTATAACGAATAAAAGTTAATCGATTAAAATTATTCGTAAAAAAAATTCCAATTTTTTTTTTAAATTTCAAATTTAACTATGTTTGTAATGAAAATCATTAATCCGGTTTCAAAATTTTAAATATATAACGAATAAAACATAATCGATTAAAATTATTCGTTAATACACTTCATTAGATTTCGAGAAAATTACTAAAATTTAAGTAAAATTCTTCAAATATACAAAACATGTCTTAAAAATTTTAATTTATAACGAATAAAATTTAATCGATTAAAATTATTCGTCAAAAGTTTCTACTATTTTCGGAAAAATACAAAAATTTTAATTCAAAACATAGGATTGCTTATTCTGGTCTCAACTAACTAACAAATAAAAATTAATCGATTAAATTTTCGAAAAGATACTAAAATTTTTATCTAGATATAGTGAAATTTAAATTCAGCAGAAAAGCTTTCAATTTCTACCGAATAAAATTGAATCGATTAAAATTATTCGTCCCCAATTATTAATTAAATTTTACGAAAAAATCCTGAATTTAATTTATTATATTTTAAAATCATGAAAACAAATTAATCGAATAAAATATTCGTTAAAATTCCAACTTTTTTTAAAAAAAATACTAAAATTTAATTCCCATATAATTTTAATATAATCTCAAATTTAAAATTTTTAACGAATAAAAATTAATCGATTAAAATTATTCGTAAAAAATTCACTATGTTTTAAAAAATACTATAATTGTATTTTTAAACGTAGACAAACATAAATCCAATTTTAAATTTCTGAATTTATAACGAATATAAATTAATCGATTAATTATTCGTTAGAAAATGTCAACAGTTTTCGTAAAATTAAAGTAAACAGATCAAAATAAACTAACAAATCCTTAAAAATGGGAAATTAAAACGAATAACAATTAATCGATTAAAATAATTCGTCAAAAATTTCAACAGTTTTCGGATAAATACTAAAATTTAAAATTTTTAGGCTTAGTACGAATATTAATTAATCGATTAGAATGATTGTAAAAAACTTATAACATATGTATTTCCAAAAAACGCTAAATCCGGTGTCAAAGTTTTGAATTTCTAACGAATGAAAATTAATTGATTAAAAATATTCGTTAAAAATTTTCCAAAAAAAAACACAACAAAAATTTTCAAGATATAGAAAGTCTTAAATACAGACTCAAGATTTTGACTTTATTACGAAATTTGATTTCTATTTGCAGAGAAACTTAATTCTGGTCTCAAAATTTTAATTTTATAACTAATAAAAATTAATCGATTAAAATTATTCGTTAAAAATTTTCAAAAAACACAACAGACATTTGCAAGATACAGAAAATCTTAAATTCAGTCTCAAAATTTTGTTTTCATAACGAATAAAAATTAATCGGGTAAATTATTCGTTAAAAAATTAAAAAAATATTTGTAAAAAATACTAAAATTTTATTTTTATTTGCTGAGAAATTTAATTCTGGTCTCAAAATTTTGAATTTCTAACGAATAAATATTAATCGATTAAAAATATTCGTTAAAAATGTCATCAGTTTTCGAAAAAACTCAACAAAAATGTTTAAGATACAGAAAATCTTAAATCCAGTCTCAAAATTTACATTTTATAACGAATAAAAATTAATCGATTAAAATTATTCGTTCAAAATTTCAAGTTTTCGAAAGAAACTAAAATTTTATTTAAAGTTGCAGACGAATTTAATTAAGATCACAAAATTTTGATTTTTTAACGAATAAAAATTAATCGATTAAAATTATTCGTTAAAAATTTCTGCAATTTTCGAAAAAAACACAATATAAATTTTCAACATACAGAAAATCTTAAATCATGTGTCAAAATTTTTATTTTAAAACGAATAAAAATTAATCGATTAATATTATTTGTTAAAAATTTCAACAGTTTTAGAAATAAATATTAATATATTATTTCGAGTTGCAGACAGACTTAATACGGTCACAAAATTTTGATTTTATAACGAATAAAAATTAATCGATTAAAATTATTCGTTTAAAATTTCAATAGTTTTCGAAAAAATGCTAAAATTTTATTTAAAGTTGCAGACAAATTTAATTAAGGTCACAAATTTTTGATTTTTTAACGAATAAAAGTTAATCGATTAAAATTATTCGTTAAAAATTTCTGCAATTTTCGAAGAAAAAAAACACAACATAAATTTTCAAATACAGAAATTCTTAAATCATGTGTAAAAATTATGGTTTTATAACGAATAAAAAATAATCGATTAAAATTATTCGTTAAAAATTTCAACAGTTTTCGAAAAAAAAACACCAAAGAAATTTTCAAGATACAGAAAATCAAAATTTGGTTTTTATAACGAATAAAAATTAATCGATTAAAATTATTCGTTAAAAATTTCAACAGTTTTCAAAAACAAATATTAAAATTCTATGGAAATCTATGAATCTATAAAGGTTTCTAACAATTTGCACAACAATTTTTCTACTCTTTCACTTTTTGATTCACAGTGGGCCTGTTCTGCATAAATGTTAAGAAACTTGTAGGCATTTTTTCGAATGTAAAACATTTATTTAGAAATTGATCTTGCAATATCCTTCACGATATCCGTACTTTAGAAAAAGACGATCATGAGCGTATTCTAAAATTTAGGGAAATATGATGACTCGAAATAGTTCAAAGTATTCAAAAGTTAAATGTGTTTGATCGGCATACTTCTGTTGAGAAAATCCATATCAAAATTCAAATTTTAAGTTATTGTCAGTTGCTCTAAGTTCTTAGTATTTCTTTAACTCCCTTTCCTCTACATTTTCTCTTAACCCTGTCTATTTTGTAATTGTTTTTTGTTTGTGTTACTACACAAATTCAATTGTAGGTGTTAAATTCTATTATTATTCATTTTACAATAACAACAACAAACAAAACAGTACGAAAAAAGTGACGGAGAAAAAAAATTAAAAAAAATAAAAGAACACGAAGAAATGATTTGTCAAACTGTCAGGTATATTCAATCATTTTCAGATAAACCTTTATATGCTACACATACTGCACACACACAAACATGAGAATAATTGTTTAAATACGAGTATCTGTAAGTAAATTTCTTTCTAGTCTTCACCACATACGCACTTTCAGATACAGAAACATTTATTTGTATCTACACACACTCACAGATTGATTGATTGTCAGTAGGTTTCCTTTATCTTAACTTTACAAAAAAAACGAACCATGAATAGAAAAAACAACAAAATAACAAATATTCTTTTTAATTGCCGTCCATCGTTATCTTAACATAAAAATCTTTTAAACACATGAGTATGAAAACGTCTGAAATTCAAAAGTGTTAGAATTGGTTAAACAGGATGGAATGGCTAAAATTAATTTTGTTACTTAAAAAACAAATATACTAAATTCACTAAAGATAGAAATTCCCCTTAAAAAAATTTGAAATTTTGAATGATGGAACGAATCTACTGATTTTTTTACATTTATTTGTTTAATGTTATTTTATACAAAAAATAAAACAAAAAAATTAACAAACCAAAATTTCAACTAAAATATTCATTTATCTTTTAATCGTTTTTGTTCAATTTGTTTGTTATTTTTTCTCTCTCTCTCTCTCTATCATTCTTCTTACAAAGAATTCAATCCAAATTCCAATCACGTTTTATTTGAAATAAAAACAAAACATTCTTTCTAGTCGATTATTATAGATAGAACTACTATGATGAAGACTCACAGAGGATGTTTATATTATTCATACGTATTAGTTATTTTAGTTAAAACAAGTAGTTATCACCCGTTTTTTGGAATTTTTTATTTTATTTTATGGTATGGGGGAGAAGGTGTTGATATAAAAATAAACATTTATTTCAACTAAATCATTATTATAATCATCCTCAGCTAATGTCATCATCGTCATGATCAAATAGTATTCAGTTTTATAGAATTTTTTCTTTACGTTTTTTACTTTTTATTATAAAATTATAAAATTATAAAAATACAAATCTTTAGCGTACAGAATTTAAAATAGCTAGCAATTAATGTCTTGATCAATTCTTTGATTGATTTGAAGGGTTTATTTAGTGAGAGTTTTATTAGTATATGTTTGAATTCAACATAGTGCTATATCCTTTTATTAGTTAAAGAAAAACTCGAATATGGACTCACAATTTTGAAATTTTGACGAATAGCAATTAAACGATTAAAATTAATCGTCAAAGATATTAAAATTTAAAGAAAGAATACTTAAATTTCTTGTCTAGTCTCAAAATTTTAAATTTGTGGCGAATAAAAATTAATGGATTAAAATTATTCGCCAACAATTTTAAAAATTTTCACAAAAAACAATAAAATTTCATTTTAAGGCATTAGAATGCACAATTCAAGCATTAAAATTTTTATTTTTTAACAAATACAAATTAATCGGTTAAAATTATTCGTTAAAAATTTTAATAGTTTTCAAAAAACTACTAAAATTTCATGTCAAATAATAGAAAAACTTAAAATCGATCGCAAAATTTAAAATTTGTAGCGAATAAAAATTAATCGATTAAAATTATTCGTCATGAAGTTCAACAGTTCTCAAAAAAACATTAAAATTTTATTACCAGGCATCAAAATAAACAATTCAAGCCTTGAAATTTTTGTTTTTTAACGAATAAAAATTAATCGGTTTGAAATTATTCGTTAAAAATTGTAATAGTTTTTGAAAAAATACTAAAATTTCATGTCTAATCATAAGGAAACATAAATTCGGTCTAAAAATTTTAAATTTGTAGCGAATAAAAATTAATCGATTAAAATTATTTGTTCAACAATTTCAAAAATATTCAAGAAAAACATTAAAATTTTATTTCCGGACATAAGAATTCACAATTCAAACCTTAAAATTTTTATTTGTTGACGAAGAAAAATTAATCGATTAAAATTATTCGTTAAAAATTGTAATAGTTTTCGAAAAAATACTAAAATTTCATGACTAATCATAAGGAAACATAAATTCGGTCTTAAAATTTTAAATTTGTAGCGAATAAAAATTAATCGATTAAAATTAGTTCAACAATTTCAAAAATATTCAAGAAAAACATTAAAATTTTATTTCCAGATATCAAAATTCACAATTCAAGCCTTAAAATTTTGATTTTTTAACGAATAAAATTTTTTTTAACGAATAAAAATTAATCGGTTTGAAATTATTCGTTAAAAATTTTAATAGTTTTCGAAAAAATACTGTAATTTCATGTCTAATCATAAGAAATCATAAATTCGGTCTTAAAATTTTAAATTTGTAGCGAATAAAAATTTATCGATTAAAATTATTCGTTCAACAATTTCAAAAATATTCAAGAAAAACATTAAAATTTTATTTCCAGATATTAAAATTCACAATTCAAGCCTTAAAATTTTGATTTTTTAACGAATAAAAATTAATTGGTTAAAATTATTCGTTAAAAATTAATTTCTTCTTGATACAAATCTAGTCGTAAAATGTTAAATTATTACGATTAAAAATTAATCGATTAAAATTATTCGTCAAAATGTTAAATTATTACGATTAAAAATAAATCGATTCAAAATTAATTGATTAAAATTATTCGTCAAAATTTTCAGCAGTTTTCGACCAAAAATAATAAAAATTAATTTCTAAACATAAAATAACTTAAATCTGGACTTAAAGTTTCGAAATTATGACGAATAATAATTAATCGATTAACTTATTCTTAAATTTTTCGAAAATATACTAAAATTTTATTTCTGGAAATACAGGAATATTAATTTGGTTTAAAAATTTTGAATAAATAAATAAATTATGACGAATAATAATTAATCGATTAAAATTATTCTTAATTTTTTTACATTTTTCGAAAATATACTAAAATTTTATCCTTAGAAATAGAGGAATTAAAATTTGGTCTAAAAGTGTTTAATTTATAACGAATAAAAATTAATCGATTAAAATTATTCGTCTAACATTTTAAAATTTTTCGGCAAATTTCGACAAAAAATCATAAAATTTATTTTCTAGACATAGAAAAACTTAAATCTGGACTCAAAGTTTCGATATTACGACGAATAATAACACTATGCAACAAATGAAGACTTTTGGAAAAACACAAGATCGTGACAGTATAAGCTCGACTCTACTACCAAAGGGTAGTAAAACCCTATACTCAGTTTGTCCATTTTGGTGACCGATTTTTTTTTATGGGCCCCCAAAGTTTCTGAAAATCAGTGGGGCCTCTAAAAAAGGTGTCATCAGTTTTTGGTTAACAGCTAATTCAGACTTTGTGATACGGCTTAACTTTATATGGCAATAATATAGTTAAGAGTCCGCCAAATAAATTTTGTTAAAATTTGTTTCCAAAAAATAGCTTTTTCGTGCACTTTTGTTGAAAAAATATATGCAGAAAATTTTTTTTTTTACCTTTTTTAGAATAACTTCCAGGGACTCCTAATTTTTCAATAACAATATTTTGCAAAGTTGTAGCTACGGTAAATCTGAATAAATCTTGTGAACATATCAATGCAATCCGAACATATCTAGGCATTCTAAATAGCTGTCAAAAATCACTTTGTAGCTTAAAAATTTTATTTTTTTACTATTTTTGACTCTAAAACAAAAATTGTTTGTTAAAAATGTATGTTCGAGGTTATACTTCTCTATTGTGCTGGAATAACGAAGTATGGGCAAATCATTATCGGTATGATCCGGGCGCATCACCTTATCCAATCTTGATCACGCATGACCGGCTTGATGCAAAATATGAAAAAACATTTAATTTTTTGAAAGTGGGCAAGGTTTGTGGAGCTTCTGAAGAGTAGATATAAGCATCTTATATAAGTTTTTGATATCGGTGGAAACCTTATGACTTGGAGATTGACATTTTAGTGAAATGAATTAATTTTGTGTTTTTTCGGACTTGTTTTACCTTAAAAACTAACTATATTATGAAATGGGGATTTTCCATCAAGAAAAGTAAAAACTTTGAATTAATGTAAAATTTGAACAGTTACATACATCACAATAAAATTTGGAAGTAATATAGATCTTAATGTTCTTAAGTCAATGGCATCACTAATGTTGCCATTCTTTGTTTTCAAACATCGAAATTCCTAAAAAGGGGAAAATGTGTTCCAAAAACTGAGTTTTTTTTAGAAAATAGCCCACTTTGACGTTATTTACAGTATGATAGTAAAAACGTTTTGTATGTATATAAACAACATATAGGGCTATACAAATATGATGAGTTTTTGAGGATCGGTGCTTTGCGTTTTTAGAATTTTTTACTCAAACCTAAAATTTTGTTTCAAAATTGGTCAAGTTTGGATAGGGCTGGGGGGTACAATGTCCGCTTAAGTTAGTCAAATTTTACTTTATACGTTTTAGCGTTAAGTTTTCTTCCCAAATCATAAAAAAATGTATATAGCCACGAAGAAAATTAGTTTTTTATAAAAGAAAAAATATGGGGACTTTTTTGGGAAAAAACTTAAAAAACACACGCATACAAAGTTGAAATATATAAAAAGAAGCTTCAACTTTGGATGCGTGTAACTTTTTATAGGGACGAAATAATTGTTATCAGATTGGTTTTATTTTCTTTAGAATTTTATCGCAAATATACGTCATATATAAAAAACAAATTTCGACCTTTCGTAGGCCCATCATATATAAAATACAAAAAAAAAGATCGAGCAAAATTTAAGAAAAAAAAAATAAACCTAAATATCTCTTGAACTAAAAGAGATAACCTACAGACAAAAGCATATTTTTGTAGACCTTCTCAAGGACTATCTATATTTTTAATTTCGGATCACAAATGGCTTTTTGGCGATTTTTTTTTAAATGTGTGAGATTGAGGGTCCACTCACTGATCTCCATTCCGAATACCTCAGCCGAGTAAATAATACAGCACAACATAGAAGTGCGGACTTGATCATACTATTTTAACAAAAAATATTTGTTTTAGAGTAAAAAAATAGTAAAAACGAAAATTGTTAAACTACGAAGTAGTCTTTATGTGCTATTTAGAGTGACTAGACACGTTCAGAATGCATTGATATGTTCTCAAGAGTTGTTCAACTTTACCGTAGCTACAACTTTGCTAAATATTGTTAGTGAAAAATTAGGAGACCCTGGAATTTATTCTAAAAAATGTAAAAAAAAAATTTTTCTTCCTATATTCTTTCAACAAAAGTGCACGAAAAAGCTATTTTTTGGAGACAAAATTGTAACAAAATTTATTTGGCGGACTCTTAGCTATATTATTGCCATATAAAGTTAAGCCGTATCACAAACTCTGAATTAGCTGTTAACCAAAAACTGATGACACCTTTTTTAGAGGCCCATCTGATTTTCAGAAACTTTGGGGGCCCATAAAAAAAAATCGGTCACCAAAATGGACAAACTGAGTATAGGGTTTTACTACCCGTTGGTAGTAGAGTCGAACCTATATAGTCATGATCGTGTGTTTTTTTTACTGTTGCACTGTGTAATTAATCTATTAAAATTATTTTTATTTTTTTTTTAATTTTTCGTAAAAATACTAAAATTTTATTTTTAGAAATTTTGAATAAATAAAAATTAATCGAATAAATTATTCGTGAAAAAAATTTCTAAAATTTAATTTTTAGAGACAGGAAAATTAACATTTTTTAATTATAACGTATAAAAGTTAATCGATTACAAATATTCGTAAGAATTTTTAAAGATTATTTAGGAAAAAATGCAAAAATTCAATTAAATAAATAAATTGTTCTAAATATAAATAGTAACCCTCATAAAATAGTTGTTAATTAAAGCAGTTTGGAGACAATATTATGGCAATTATGTAATTATATTAAAATTTCTAATTTATACAAACTAATTTTTAAATTTCAAATAGCAAAAGCCCCCTTCTAAAGGTCTGTTTAGCAGTAGTTCCAAATTAAATGAACAATTTTCACTCAAAACATTACAAATAAAAAGAAATTAAAATTAATTACTACAAACTATTGATAATCGCTTGATATCGTGTTTTCAACATAAATTTAACTGTGAAAATGTTTTGAATTTCAAAACCCTTATAATTTAGTTTTACACACACTCTTTATAAGCCTAAATTTTATTTGAACACCCAAAGAAAAACGGTAGTCAAAAGGCGATATGAATGAGAGTGTCTATAACGAGTAAAGGGGGAACCCCTGATCTAAACATATAAGTAAGTAGGGGTAAAACATAAACGTTTAACACTTTTTTGAAAGAGTACTTTTGGTTGGTAATAAAACTAATAAAAATTAATTTAATTTTTATTGTCATCATGATGATGATCATCAACAGCAACATTTGTTTTGTAAATGCGGGTTGTACGCATTTTAATTTCTTACTCATTTTCTAACAAAATAAAAATTCCACACGAATATCAAAAAAAATATATAAATTTTTCAAGTTCTGTAAATTGTTTTTATGAATTTTTTTTTCGCTGATCATTTATTTTTTTTGTACTTTAACACTCGTATTTTTTTTTTCAAAATTTTGTGTTTGTTACCCCCAAAAGCAAAAGGCGTTAACCATAGCCGGCTACTGTTGAGATACTTGTTATAAAGTATCTCGGCGATTAAATTTAACACACAAAAAACAAAAATGTGAACTGCTGCTGCTGTGTATCTTATGTATTTGTATTTATATACATATGAGTATTTAATTTAACTTGAATTTAAACAAAAATGGTTGAAAAATATGTGGAAAAAAATAAAATAAAAAAATACACATAAACTAAGAAGAAAAAAATAAATAAAACAATCATTAATTTATTGGTCTGCATCATGCCAATCAATTGACAACCAATCGTAATTAAATCACACAACATTAATGGCAATTGAAATTGAAATTAAAGAATAAAAATACAAAAACAAATACATACTAGTCTCTATACATTTTAATATAAATATTTATATGAAATTGACTACAAAGTAATACATGTTTTGAATGAAAAATTCTTTGTAACTTTTGCCGATTTATAAGGGTTTTTTTTTAATATTTATTGCTCATAATAGTTTACATACATTGTAATGAAATGTTAATATTATGACAATTTTTTTTTTCAAAAATCCTAAAAGCAGACTTTACTTCTTTTCAAACAAATATTCCCTGTTAGAACATCACTTTATTGATATTTGTTTCAATATTTATGCACTTTATACATAGGATTGGATCGCTATCGCTATAATTTTATAATGAGTCTCAAAATTATGAATTTATAATAACGAATGTAAATTAATCGATTAAAATTATTCGTCACCAAAATTACAAAAATTTAAGTAAGTTTTTATTTTTAGCCATCAAAATACACAAAATTAATTTTTTTAAGAATTGGAAAAATTAATCGATTAAAAATATTCGTCAAAAACTTATAGGGTTTTCGAAAAGTTTCAACAATTTTCTAAAAATACTAAAATTCTATTTCTAGACAAAGAAAAACTTAAATCTGTGCTTAAAATTAATTATGAATTTTAACGAATAAAATTAATCGATTAAAAATATTCGTGAAAAGTTATAATTTTATTCGAAAAAATACAAAAAATTAATTTTTCAACATCAAAAGATATAAAGCAAGTCTAAACAATTTAAATGTTTAAAGAATTAAATTTAATCGAATAAAATTATTCGTCAAAAATTACAAAAGTTTTCCAAAAAATACTAAAATTTAATTTATAGACACTGAAAAACTATAATCCAGTCAAAAAATTTTTAATTTCTAACGAATAAAATTTAATCGATTAAAATTATTCGTCAAAAGTTTACAAATGTTTCGATAAAAATACTAAAATAAAGTCTTTTAACATCAAAAAATACAAATCTAATCTTAAAAATTTTAATTTCTAACGAATAAAAGTTAATCGAATACAATTATGCGCCAAAAGTTGTAACATTTTTCGAAAAAAAAACTAAATATAAATTTCTAGACAAAACATGACACAAATCAAATCTTAAACATTTTAATTTCTAACGAATAAAAATTAATCGATTAAAATTATTCGTCAATAATTTTAAGAGATTTGCAAAAAATTCCCAAACTTTATTTCTCCACAAAGAACAAATTAAATCCGGTATCAGAATTTTTAATTTCTAACGAACAAAAATTAATCGATTAAAATTATTAGTTAAACATTTAAAAAATTTTCCAAAAAAATACAACAATTTTATTTTTAAACATAAAAAATCTTATTCGAGATTTAAAAATAATGAATTTCTAACGAATAACAATTATTTTTCAAAAATGTTTAAATTTTTCACAGAAAATACTAAAATTTATGTAAACTTTTATTTTTAGGTATCAAATTTTATTTCTTTCTCCACATAGAAAAACTCAAATCCGGTATCAGAATTTTTATTTTTAGCGAATAAAAATAAATCGATTAAAATTATTCGTTAAACATTTCAACATTTTTCTAAAAAGATTCTACAATTTTATTTTTAAACATAAAACAACTTTAATGAGAGCTAAAATTATGAAATTCTAACGAATAAAAGTTAATCGATTAAAATTATTCGTCAAAAATTTTAAAATTTTTCGCAGAAAATATTAAAATTTATACAAACTTTTATTTTTAGGCATCAAATTGCATAAATCATGTTTTTTTTAATTAGAAATTCTAACGAATAAAAATTAATCGATTAAAATTATTCGTCAAAAATTTTAAAAGTTTTTTAAAAAATACTTAAATTTTATTTCTAAACATAAAAATTTTATTATTATGAATCTCTAACGAATAAAAATTAATCGATTAAAATTATTCGTCAAACATTTCAAAAAGTTTTCAAAAATATTAAAATTTTATTTTTAAACATAAAAAAATTTCTTACGAATAAAAGTAAATCGATAAAGTACGTATTAATCAAAAATTTAAAAAATTTTCACAGATATTTAGGTATCAAATTACATAAATCTGGTTTTAGAAATATGAAATTCAAACGAATAAAAATTAATCGATTAAAATTATTCTTCAAAAATTTCAACAGTTTTTAAAAAAATACTAAAATTTTATTTTAAAACATAAAAAAACTTATTCGAAAGTAAAAAATTATGAACTTCTAACGAATAAAAATTAATCGATTAAAATAATTCGTCAAACTTTTCAAAAAATTTCTAAAAATACTAAAATTTTATTTTTAAACATAAAAAAATTTAAGCGAGAGTTAAAAATTATGAATATCTAGCGAATAAAAGTTAATCGATTAAAATTATTTGCAAAAAATTTTTAAATTTTTCGAAAAAAATACTTTTTAGGCATCAAAATACATAAATCAAGTTTTAAGAATTTGAAATTCTAACGAATAAAAATAAATCGATTAAAATTATTCAAAAAAATTTCAATATTTTTCCATAAAAAATACTAAAATTTAATTTAAAAAAATAAAAACTTGAGTTAAAAATTATGAATTTCCAGCGAATAAAAGTTAATCGATTAAAAATACTGAAACTTTTATTTTCAGACATCAAATCACATAATATCATGTTTTATCAATTTGAAATTCTAACGAATAAAAATTAATCAATTAGACTTGTAAGCCATTTACCCCCATTTTCTCAATCTCTGGTTATATTTTATTGTGACGATAAACTGACAGTTGTCATACAAAAAAAAATGTTAATTAGAGGTTTATCGTTACGAAAAACGATAACCAGATATTGAGAAAATGGGGGTTAGTTGAACAAATTTTGTTATATTCAATATTTTTATTACTTTTTTACATTTTAATAAATTTTTTTTATTTTTTATTTCAGGTAAGTTTCTGAAAGACTTTTACTAAACACCTTCCTAGTAAGTACAAGAAAATTTGTCCCTTAAAATTCTATGTATGTAATTAAAAGGTTTACTAAACGTTTCGTCAAATACAACAAAATTTATAATGGAATATGCCCTGACAATAGTTACCTGCTTAGAATAGAACAATTGCAAAAAATGTAAATGTTTATTTGAATTAAATTATTCATACTTACGAAAAGTTCTTTACAATAATATATCAAAAAAGGTTTTTAATATTCGTAATTTCAATCAATATTTCATAATATCGAGAATATTCCAAGAATTTGCGAAATATTGTTTACTTGTATACTACAGTTTCCTTATGAGTAAAAAATATAGCATACTTTTAGGCTGTTAAAGAAAGTAGACATTTTGTTAAAAAAGGGAAGAGAAATGTTTTACAGGGTTTAACTTTATATGCATATAGAATATTAATAAGTTTTTAACTGAAATTATTAATGCTGATTATAAGAGCAAAATGTTTCACAAACTTTTCTGTATGTCATTGGAATTTGAAAACAAAATTCCTTATAATTTTATATTCATCATTTTAAACTCAATATAAGTAAATATGTATGAAGTATTGTACTACAATAAATTTGTTTTAATCATTGATTTGTTTCGCCTTTAGAAACCTTGAAAATGCATTAAAAGCTTTGGGATTCAAATGAAACAGAAACACACAAAATCGTAAATACTCACAAATTCTTTAAATTAAGAAAACCAAAAATGTGATTATATAAAATGAAATAAATTTATAACAAATAAAACAAAACAAAACATCAATAACATAATGATTAAACAATCAAGTAGAAATATTTGCTTAAACAAAACTCGCTAAAGATTTAGATTTTTGTTAAAAACATATTTTTTTTTTTTTGGATTTTTTGAAAATTCAACAGAAAAAGCTTATAAGAAAGAAAAAAAAACAACACTCGCTGGCATAGTCATTTGGAACACAGTTGAGGAAATGATAAATAGTTTTTTAAACTAATCTGAAACCCAAATCAACCTTAAACTAAGTAAAGAGTAGACAATAAAGACAGACAGAATTAAAATACATAAAACGAAACAAACTACACACAACTGACAATAAACCCACTCAATAAGAAAATAAAACAACAACTAAATCCTCAAAAAAAATTCTATAATAAAAAAAGGTGTGTTTTAATACAAAAAAAAATAAACCAAAAAAAGACCCACAAAAAACTAAAAATGTGATGAAAATATTAATATGACTCCTAAAGTAATATCAAGAAAAATACAAAACAGAAAATAAAGTTATATGTTAACTAAAATATAAAGAAAACAGAGGAACAGAATCACAAACAGAGACTTAAAAGTGATGACATGAGTTTTAATTCTTTTAAATGAACACACAGCACTATTACCAAATTCAAACAAATTAAGTAACTGAATTTTAAACACCAAAAATACAAATCTTTCTTATGATTACACAATCTTCAATCTTTATAAATTTCATGTAGTTTCAATTGTTATTGTCAATAAAACCATAAAAATAGCAGTTTTTTATATGTAATATTTGGGAGTAATGATCAAAAGCAGTGATCATCATAAAGAGTACATATTATAATATTGATTATAATAATCATTGTAGCAAGTTTTATGAATTTCGTTGATATTCGTGTTATTTACAGTTAAACAGTGAGTGTCGATCACTGATCTAAATATGTCTGTCTGTAATTTTCAAGTACATATTTCAATTGTTATTGTCAATAAAACCATAAAAATAGCAGTTTTTTTATTAAATGTTTTTAGTAATAATCAAAATCAGTGATCGTCATAAAGAGTACATAAGAGTGATGGTGATTTTTGCTGTTTTTTTTTTGTTAATTTTTATGATCTTCGTTGATATTCGTGTTATTTACAGTTAAATAACGGATCATGTTCGTGTGGGAAATGAGTGTCGATCACTGATCTAAATATTTCTGCAAATTTCAAGTATACATTTCAATTTTTATTGTCAATAAAACCATAAAATAGCAGTTTTTTTATTAAATATTTTTAGTAATAATCAAAATCAGTGATCGTCATAAAGAGTACATAAGAGTGATGGTGATTTTTGTTAATTTTTATGATCTTCGTTGATATTCGTGTTATTTACAGTTAAATAACCGATCATTTTCGTATTGGAAATAGGTGTCGATCACTGATCTAAAGCTTTCCGTCTATGTAAAGTGTTACTTTTCAAATATTTGCTACTGGAAAGGAAGTTAGTTGTTTTTTTACATATTAACTATGATATTTACACATAAATAGCCTTTCATGTTCGTGTCCTGGTGTCTATGAGTGCCGAACACTTTAGAGGATCTATAAATTTAAAAACTAACTCCGCTATAGTGCGCCCCAATAGTCATTTCTATCAACTGAGAAATTTGAAACTTAGGTTGTTCTAATAATTGAATATTTATAACAAAAAATGTCATTTGTCGCTTTTAATTTAACCAGTATTGTTTAGAAATTATTAGTTGCCTTCTTAGAATAAAACAATTGAAAATAATTTAAAACTATTTAATAGTATTAAATACATACATTTAAACAAACAATTTTAATACTCATATGTCAACGCCCAAAACTAAAGCAATTAACTTGATACCACTTATATTGTGGAGACATACAAATAATTTATTAAACAATTGTTTAATAAAATGATTAGAAAAAATAACAAATTCCTTATGAAATCCAAGAACCAGAAATGTTTATAAATATTTTGAATGAGAAAAAAACTAGTTTATAAAGAATAAATAACAAATTACACTGAAATATTCACAGAAATATTATTAAACTCAAGTGGATTTTTTATAAAAAGAGGGGTAAACGGTTAAAATTTAAATTTAATGGATAAAAATAACTTAAAATGTTGACAAATATGTTAGGAGATTATTTTCAATTACGACTACATACCGTTTGCATTACTTAGAAGTAGTTTAATAATGACTTATTTATTAAATAGGGTTGAAAATGCTAAAATTGATATTTACTAGATACAAATTGTTAAAATATTATAAAAATATTTTATGAGATTTTTTATATTACTTAGAAGTAGTCTAATAATGACTTATCTATCATTTGATATATATAATTTCAAAAAAGTATTTTTTTTAATTTTGTTTAAATATTTGAAATAAAAAACGGCTAAAATTTAAATTTACTAAATACAAAATACCCAATATGTTGACAAATATGTTACGAGAGTCCTTTTAATAACGACAACATACATTTACATTACTGAGAAGTAGTTTAGTAATGACTTGGCTATTAGGATTTTAATAGCTAAATTTACTAGTTACAAAATGCTGAATAAGCTAACAAATATGTTACGAGTGTAATTTTCATGTCTTCAATATATATTACCTAGAAGTGGTTTAATAATGACTTATTTAACTAAAAAGGGGTTTAAACGGTTATAATTGGGATTTATTAGATAAAAAATGCATAAAATATTAGTTAATATTAACAAATATTTTATGAAGCTATTTTCAGTGACTACAACATACCGTCTGCATTACCTGGAAGTTGTATAATAATGACTTATCTATTATATGATATAAATGACGTCCCAAGGACAGATTTGAATAATTAAACACTGTTTTTTCTTCTTAAGATTGTAGTTTTTTATTGAATCATAAAGGTTATGTATGGAATATCACCAGACTTTGCTGCCACATAGGCACACTTTTCTCAACATTAAGCATGACAATTTTATACAACTGTTGCTGAATTTCGTTGATGCAGCTTTGAATAAATCCAATGGTGTTAAATCACACGATCAAGATCACCGATCACGATCAGGAAATGTCTCATTTGGCACCGAAACCACATATCGTTCACATCACTATGAATTTTGTAATTATCACTGCTTGATCAGCCTTATTATTGTTCCTAACACGATGTGATCAATTAATTTGCCATGTGAAACACATAAGGTAGACATGTTATATATTGTTACGAAATTGTACTTGTATTCAAATGTAACGATTTTAACGGCTGATTTAAAAGTAGCAGAATGCTTTTAAACAGCAGTGCTGTAATAGCAAACTGTAACATATATGTGGCCATTATTAACATTGAATAAAAGCTTACAGTTGACCATTGATAGTAAGTATGGCAACGCTGTTTGCTGCGACCGTATATTCGAATTCGAATATTCAGTTAAAGAACATTGTAGAAAGTACACCACAGATGGCGTATGTATTAGAAAGCTCTAGAATATACGAGCTTTGACAGTTAAAGTGTAATCTAGAGTGCAGATGGTAGTGTTATAAATAGTGGCAGAGGTTGCAGTCGTTAGTGAGTTTATCAGAGACGCTTTTCGAATAAACATCAACTGAGTGCCTTAAAGTGTGCTGTGTTTTTCAAGTGAATTCGTGTAAATTACAAAGTGTATGTGTATTTCTGCGAATTTATAAACGTGTATAAAAAAACATTGAGTGACTATTTAATTCTGTGGTTGTTGTACATTTTAAATAAATAAAGAGTTGTTACAATTTTCAAACTACTAAACGGCTTTCATTTGCAATCAAAAGTATCCGGTTTATTTAAAGGAAATAAACCAACGTTTTGAAAAGGTTAAAACGTAACAATATCAATAGATAGGGGATTGCGTCTATTTTTCAAAACTATATATAACTTTTGACAATTAAAAAATTCATGGAATACTTTTTTTGAAAAATATCACAAAAAAAGCTTTTTATTGAGTTTTTGCAAATATACAAATTTTTCAAATTGAAATTAAATTTTTATTTATGAATATTTTTTAATGAAATTTTACACTTATATAGATTTTTCCATTGAAAATGGAAAAATAAAAACAACTTCCGAAATTAGTAATTAGAAATCCGGCAATTACCAAAAAAGTATTGAAAAATCTCGAAAATGGGATTTTTTTTTAGTATTTTAGCTATAATATCCATACCAGGGGCGGAATTATCGCAAACCTTTACAAAATAATTAAGAACATATTTGGCCATCTAAAATGGGTTACTATATTTTGATTTCGACTATGGAATTTGAGAATTTTTGCCCTAAATTTGTATTTTACATAGAAAAAATATGTTTTTTGAATGGACCTAATCCCCTCGGTATCAATAATTTTCAAATTTGTTTTCATTTAAAATATTTAATGTAAAGTTAGCTTTATAAAAAGTATAAATTCCTAATACATCTTCTTAGAAATATTTTAGATAACTTAAAAAGAACAAAAAGTACTTTTTTCCCAAAAACTAGGGAAAAATGCTCTTTTAAAAATTTTTAAATTCAAATGCATATAACTTTGGATTCAGTCATGATTTTTAAACAATTCTCTTTTTGTTTAACATGTATATTTGTTAATATTTCAATAAATAAATTTGGAAATATTTGGATCTGCTGTTATCAAAAAGCTAGAGTAGGGTGAATAAAAATATTGAAGATTTTTTTTTTTAAATTCAAATGCATATAACTTTGGATTCAGTCATAATTTTTAAAAAATTTTTTTTGTTATTCCAATAAAGGAAAAATGATGAAAATCGGGAAATATTTGGAACCGCTGTTATCAAAATTGTTGAAAAATTTTCAACAATTTAATTTTCAAATGCGAATATTTCCTAAGTTGTAAGAGATAATTGATAGCGATGAGATTCTATATGTCTAATTTTTTTGGAAATCGAAACACAGACGAAGAAATAGGAAAATTAAACATAAACGAGGTTTCCTACTTTGGGGACCCATGGCGGCACCCCTGGCGGGCACATGCGGTTAAAATTCCAAACTTAAACTCGACAATACTTCTTCTATGCGCATGTAAAATTTTATTCAAATCGGACTAAGTAGAATCAGATTTATTTCCTCTTTTTTTCTATACCTCTGTACAACATAGAAAAAACAATAACAAGACCCTAATTATTGTTTATTTCAAACTTTCAGAATTTTATTTCAAACTTATTTTGACATTTTAAGAATATTTGTTACCAAAGTTTTAAATAAACAATTAGGAAAAGAAACAGCTTTTTCAATAGCATCTTTCCAATACCGTGAATTTGTTAATCCAATATTGTAAACATATATTTTTGGTAATACGGCATCATTAAAATAAAGAGTCGGAGCATGATTATTCAGCATTATCGTTTCAATATTGGGACTATATCTTAAATTTGTTACGCAATATGTTGTGGTTGCCACAACATTTTGGTGATCGTTTTCTCCTGTTTGGAAATAGATTAACATGATGATATTTTGGCCATTGAAATTCGTGTTTGAAAAATTTTTATAATTTTAGAATGAATGAAGTACGAATGATGAAACAATAAAACAAAAATCTTATTTATAAAGGCCAGTAAATCCCAGGATTATTTGAACAACATTTCAAAATGCCTTGCTTTCATAATTAATAATTACATTACGTGTCATAGAATAAATAGACTAAAACTGCAATATGAAACAATTGATAATAATTTTGAAAACATCCACGATTTAAATGCTGCATGCAGCAGACTGTAATTCTCAAATACACACAATCTATTCAAACAAATCAAAAGATTGTAAAACCCCGAATTAAATCTAACACAAGTACGAATATTTTAACTATATTACAGCGAAAAGGGGTTGTATTAAATCCCAAAAAACACTACTTTAAGGGTTAGTTTAAAATAATAAAAAATTGCAGTTTTAAATTCTATCACGATGATGAATGATTACATATAAATGTACATAAATTGAGGCCTGTTTTTTTTATTATTTCTAATTAAATATTTTATTTCAATGTGTTTCTTTTTTTTGCACTTTCCCACAAATCTCTTTCAAATCATAAATAACGTATCTAAATCTAGAAATTCATATTGAAAGAATTTAAACAGCTGCATTTATTTTGAAACCATTTGTAACCAGTTTAAGTAGGATTTGGGATTTTTTTGGTTGGAAACTGACAACTCACAATCCACAAAAAAAGGGTAGTAAAGTAAGTCTTTGTATTCATTTAAAAATAAATTTTACAGCAAAAAAAAAATAGTAACATTTGTCAAAATATCAAAAAATAAAAAATCACAAACTACTTTACATTTCTTGTTCTAGTGTTACTTGTACTTGTGTAAATTTATCATAATTTTAATAATACATTGTTGAAGAATATTAATAGCCTTAGCTACGCCTTTAATATTTAATACATTTTTTAGGTTGTTTATCATAAATTCAACATTTAAACGTTTATTTCAATTATTATTTCTTGCTAGCAATTTTTTTTATTGTAATAAATATCGGGAGACTAGAGAATGTGAGTTGTTAACTGGGAATCTGTTTTAAGAAGTGGGTGTACTTGAGTTCTCTTGTAAAGAAATCACAATTAATGACATATATTTTGTATAGCTGGTATTCTTTTTTATAAATCTTTTTAATTAAAACGCATACAGACAGATCTCTGTTGGCAGTAAAATACATAATTCTCTCTGCCAAGAGAATTCCTCAATGTTCAATGTGTTCGATGATTTTGGGCACAAAATGTTGGGACTCAATTGTGTCAGGATTATAATACTTGGATTACTTGGCCATCAAGAAAATTTTTGTTATATTTTGATGATCTGTATATGATCACCGCTATCATTTCAACATTTTTACAACTTTATAACTGTTATTATTTATATGATTGCGGCAACCATAATATGTTAAAGTTATGATTTAGCAATCATATATATGATTGTAGCAGTTATTTGTATGTTAATTGCAATTATTTTCCTGATGAATTACTATACATATGGATTCCTAACCAAAAGAAGTGCTTATCTTTTGAGGCCAAGAAAGAATCAAGACAATAACGGATACACTGTTCCAAAGTGAAGCGTATCCCAAAGGGAGCGTTCTGCATGAATAGAAACAAATAGTAGACGGGTGAGGCAAAACTACCCAATCACTTCATTCTAAATAGTTTTTAATAGGTATTACAACATGTGGTCGAGCGCCAATGTTCGCTTCAAACAAATAAGTTGCATTCGGTACAATTTCCATGTGATGGCAGCTCATAATAGATATGACCCTTTTGGTCCCACCAAATACAGAGCATTACATTAGCGCCATGGATATTTGGCTTTAGAGTCGATTTGGCTGGTTGGCCGGGCTTCACATATGATCTATTTAGCTTCGGGTTATCGTTATGGATCCATTTTCCAACGCATGTAATGATTCAGAGCAAAAAAGATTTCCTTTTATAGCATTCCAGCATGTAAAATCGCGTTTCAAAATCTCTCAGCTTCAATTCGTATGGTACCCAATTTCTTTGCTTTTGGATGAATCCTGCTGTTCTCAACCATTTTTACATTGCTGCCTGAGTAGCTCCCAATGATTTTGGAAGCTCTAGTTGAGTTTAACAACAATCTTCATGGAGTAATGCTTCCAATTCTTGACCTTCAATCTTTGTCTTCCGTGTCACATTGAAACCGATGAAACCGGGTGCAAAAAGGTGAAGAGTGCCTCAGGGCATTGTTGTCGATTTAGGTGTAAAAAACAATAATTATGATAAAATTTTATAGAAAAACTAATGAAAAAGAACTAATAAAAAATATTTCGACTAGATCGAGCGACTAAAAGTTAATAAAACTTTGATTTTTTTAAAAAAAATGACACAAAATTTCATGTGGTAAAATTATGACATCACTCACAAAACAGCTGAGAGAACAAAAACTAAAAGTCAGAATGCATTTCGACCTTCGAGGGAAATGTTAGCAAATCAGTAATTAAAGTCACTGTTAAATTTAAAAAAAAACAAGTAAGAAAGTATGATCGGTCAAGCCCGACCATATAATACCCTACACTAAGTGAAAGAGCAAAAACATTTTTCTTTAAAATTTCTATAATTTATATTTTTGAGTGATTTTCGGAAGTGGGCCTTATATGAGGGCTATGACCAATTATGAACCGATCATCATGAAATTAGGTCGTGTGATTTATGTCTATATGAAAGTTAACTATGTTGAATTTTGTGAGTATACCAAAATTTTTAAGCGATTTATGCACGTTAAAGTGATTTTCGGAAGCGGGTCTATATGGGAGCTATGACTAATTATGGACCGATCGTAACAAAATTTGGTGACATGAATTTTGTGTATATAAAACTTATTTGGAGCGGAATTTGTGGAGATACATATATAAATTAAACATTTATGACCGATAAAGTCCAATTTCGGAAGGATATTTGTATGGGGGCTAGGTGAAATAATGGACCGATTTCAGCCAGTTTCAATAGGCTTGGTTCTTGAGCCGAAAAAATAATATGTACCAAATTTGATCGCAATATCTTCAAAATTGCGACCTGTACTCTGCGCACAAGGTTTACATGGACAGCCAGCCAGCCGACCAGACGGACGGACGGACGGACATCGTTTAATCGACTCAGAAAGTGATTCTAAGTCGATCGATATACTTTAAGGTGGGTGTTAGACTAATATTTTTGGGCGTTACAAACATCTGCACAAACGCATTATACTCTCCCCACTATGGTGGTGTAGGGTATAATAATTACTTTTTGAGATAATTGTTGTTTTGTAATGCATGCCTTGAGGCACTCTTGCGGGTTAGATAATTAAAAAAAGAAAACTCCCTGTATTAGAATTTATCAAAAACTAGTTGACTGCCCCGCCCCGGCTTCGCCCGGTAGCATTTACTAATGTTAGTTCTTCAATTTTCTCCAACCCAGCCTGTTATTATTTATTTCCAAATAAAATATCTAAATTTGTACTGCATACTTTAGGGGCTTTTTTATTACAGTTGACTGGACTCAAAAAAGCGGGTTTTAGCCGTAATTTTTTCCAACCATCTCCTGAAAATTTCGAATCGAATACAAAAAAAATCAGCCAAATCGCTCCAACCGTTCTCACGTGATGACATTACATACATGGACCATTTCATTTTTATATATATAGACGAAAAAGAGCAGAACAATATACACGTTTAAAGTGACTACACTCTAGATTACTTAGAGACAGTTAAGTGACAATTGTCGTTACGATAGATTACCTGGGATGTTTAAAGTAACCAACTGACTTGTCTCTGTAATACAAAGAGCACATACGTTTCTAATGACCAAAAATATATAAATTGGATTCAGCAAAATGGTCAGACATTAGTGACAATTACTGTCTATAAGGTATACATTGACTATTTGCATAATTGCTGGGCAATGATCGGCACAAAAATAATATTCCACATAAAAAATGTATTGTAATGTTGTGTAAAACAAATTTTCTGATCGTGTTTTTATGCCCTTCGCCATGAGTGGCAAGGGTATATATAAGTTTGTCATTCCGTTTGTAATTTCATTTGCGACCCCACAAAGTATATACATTCCGGAGTGGGGAGGGTATTATGCGTTTGTGCAGATGTTTGTAACGCTCAAAAATATCCGATCGACTTAGAATCACTTTCTGAGTCGATTAAACGATGTCCGTCCGTCCGTCTGGTTGGCTGGCTGTCCATGTAAACCTTGTGCGCAGAGTACAGGTCGCAATTTTGAAGATATTTCGATCAAATTTGCCTATTGA
The DNA here is from genome assembly GCF_958450345.1 of Calliphora vicina. Lineage (NCBI taxonomy): Eukaryota > Metazoa > Arthropoda > Insecta > Diptera > Calliphoridae > Calliphora > Calliphora vicina. Next base: position 75,581,712 of record NC_088784.1, read on the forward strand.
AACTGGCTGAAATCGGTCCATTATTTCACCTAGCCCCCATACAAATGTCCTTCCGAAATTGGACTTAATCGGTCATAAATGTTTAATTTATAAATGTATCTCCACAAATTGCGCTCCAAATAAGTTTTATATATACAAAATTCATGTCACCAAATTTTGTTACGATCGGTTTATAATTAGTCATAGCTCCCATATAGACCCGCTTCCGAAAATCACTTTAACGTGCATAAGTCGCTTAAAAATGTTGGTATACTCACAAAATTCAACATAGTAAACTTTCATATAATCACACAAAAATCACACGACCTAATTTCATGGTGATCGCTCCATAATTGGTCATAGCCCCCATATAAGGCCCACTTCCGAAAATCACTCAAAAATATAAATTATTGAAATTTTAAAAGAAAAATGTTTTTGTTCTTTTACTTAATGTAGGGTATTATATGGTCGGGCTTGACCGACCATACTTTCTTACTTGTTTTGATCTATATCTGGATTACTAAGTCATTAATATAGACAATATGGATATCTAATGATAGATATTTTAAAGTCCATTGCAACGATGTATACAATGGGTCAAAATCGGGAAAAATATTTTTTAACCTGAATTTTTTTTCATCAAACATTTTTTTGTGTCATAAATTAATTTTCCAAAAAAAAAATTTGGAAAAAACTTTTTTAAAAAAAAATTAAAAATCAATTTCGAAAAGAAAAAATTTTAAAAAAACTTTTTTATAAAAAAATTTCGAAAAAAAATTAATTTAAATTGTGTTTACTAAAATTATTTTTAAGTTTAATTTAAGATTCGGCATAGCCGAATATAGCTCTCTTACTTGTTGATGCTTAATTTGTTTTCCTTTAGATATATTTCAAAAATTTATTTCACATTCGTGTTGTATACCTCTGAATAAACGATGGCGCTCGGCTGCTGGTAGCTTTGAGGGCCTACCACTAGTGTAAAAAATAATGACACTCCCCGGAGCATGCATTGCTTTTTATAATATTTTCAGAAAATACTTCTTTAATTATTTATAGAGAAGTACTAGATAAAATTCTATTGTACAGTTTTCTCAAATTTAAAGATTCTGCAAATGTTTGATCTTTAAATTTCTAGTGAATTTCATAAAATTTGATTTAAATTTTTAATAATGCATATTAATTGCATTTAATTCCAGCTAAGGATTATTTCTCTTAATTGCCATAATTTATAGCAAATTTGTTAAACAAATTAATTTTTATTAATGGGAATTTTCTAGGAATTTTTCAAATATAAAATCAATGTCATTGTTAATAATCAACTGAAAATACATATAAAACAGTTTTAATATGTTAAATATACCCTTTAGTCAAAAACCGAAAAAAATGTGTATGCAAAAAATCACAAATAAATAAACATAAACTATTTATGAATCATAATCGAAGACAATAAATAGAAAAACAAATCAAACACTTGGGTATTTAAAATTTATGGTCGATTTTGTATAGCCAACTCTCTTACAAATAAATGTATGGGGATTTATGTATATGTATGAATCAAACCAAAAAATAAAAAAAAATACTGAACTAGTATTGAAAACACAGTTGTTAGGTATCAATTTAAATTTTGTATAATAAAAATTATACTATAACACAAAACAAACTTATAGATATATATATTTACATATATATTTATAATAAACTAAATGCATGCTGACAAATATTTCTTGTCTTGTATGAATGAGTATTTTATGGCAAAAGTCAGACTAAAAACTAAACCAAAAAAACTGTAACAAAAAAATTTTAAACAAAATCTATTCGTATATAGATTAACACCCTATAATAAGAATTATGAAATTCCTTGAAAAAAAAACCAACTAAAATTTGAAATAAAAATTAGTTCAATATTGTAACAGCTCAAGAATGTTTGAAGGTTTGATTGTAGAATGGATAAAGAAAAACTAGAGTTTGTATCTTTTTTTTTTGTTGTTGTTGAGAAATCCAGGTGTTCGGCAGCCTTAGCTAGCAGCCTTTATAGGTTTTTTTCTTTATAAACACACACGTACTAAACGTAACCAGACCAGGTCTCTCACATACTATACAATATATTTTGTCACCTTAAACAACTGGCGAAAAATTTTAGTTTTTGGTTTTTATTTTTTGTTCTTATACATATTATTTAACACATTGAGTCTGCTACACTTACACTTTATTTGGGTTACAAATAGAATTTAGAGAGAGAAATAGCATACGCAAGAGAGTAATTGCTAAATTTTACAAAAACTCCATAGAGTTAAACAATTCTAAACATTAGCAAAGACGACTTTAAAGTAGGCTATGGTTCGATCGCAGTGATCGACACAAAGAGAACATGTCAATAACGTCTGGCACCTGGTGGCTGTAAGTGCCAAACACTGCCTTAAAATCTAAGACATCCAGTTTTTGTAAAAGCTTTAACTATTAAACTAAATCATTCAGGTACAATTTCTCAATTTCTGCTTACCTTTTTGCTGAGCCTATCGGTTAAACGAAGCTTTAAAAAGTATGTTTGATTGAAAGTTACTGTTTGAAGGCAAAGCTGTCACGAAAGCTTTTAAAAATATGTTTAGTTGAAAGCTTTTTGAGAGCTAAATGTTTGAAACCCACTTAAAAGCTTTTTGTTTGAATGTTTTCATAAAAAGTTGAAGCAGAATTTCTTTATAAAAGCTTTTAAAAAGCCTTGTGTTTGAAAGCTATAAAGGAATAAGGAAGCATTTAAAATATCTTTAAATAAAGCTTCCAACATTTAAACAGTTTTTTGCAATAAAAGTATAATAATAAAAAATAGGTTTAGCCAAAACTTTAAAAGCTTTTTGTTTGAGATTTTATGAAAAAATAAAAGCTTTAATAAAAAATAAGTTTGGCCAAAAGTTTAAAAGCTTTTTGTTTAAGATTTTATTAAAAAATTAAAAGCTTTCAATATGAAAGTTTAAAAAATTAAATTTCATACAGCTGATCGAAAAGAATATTTATAAAAATTACTCAGGAGGATCTAAACTTTCGAAAAACAAAGGAATATTTTTAAATTATTCGTAATTACTTTTTCAGCTTTTCAAAAAGCCTTTTTTAAAGCTTTACGTAAGAAAACCTTAAAGTATATATTGGATTGAAAGCTTTTGAAATACGGTTTTTACCAAAAGCTTTTAAAATATCGTTTGTAATAATTCTTAAAAGCTTTTTGCAAAATCAAATAGTTTTGACCCAAAGTTTAACAATTTTTTGCATGAGATTTTATGAAAAAATTAAATTTAATATGAAAGCTTTTAATATAAAAGTTTAAAAAATAAAATTTAGAGTCAATTCATAGACTCTAGAAATACCAGCAGCCAGCAACAGTAGTAGGTGGTCTTGTAAATACTTATGGTGCTAGTATTTTTTCTATATATTTTTTTTATGCAACTCACACAATTTCAACAAGATTTATTTCTCTTTGTCATAAATGCCAGCCACATATTTCGAGTTTGCCATTTAATTCTAATCTCTTTAAAACAAATTACAACTTAATTATGCTTATTTTTTAAGCGAAAAACAAACACACTATATTTTAATTAAAATATTAAATGCTAAAGAATGAAAATACTAATATGAAGTCTTTTTTTTTTTGGGCCTCAAACCTTATGACTTTAATTAGTCATTTATTTAAGCTCTTTTTTGCACCAGTATTTAACAAATTTGTAGACGTATAATAGTTAAAATATTATCTTTATTTTTAAATTATTTACTTAAAGAAAAAACACAAATAATTATCATTAAAATATGTATATGACTGACTTATTTATCAATTAATGTTATTAAAAATTAATCAAACAAATTATTAAATGTGTGTGACAGAGCAGGAAAAATACAAGTAAATCAAAAACAAATCACTCCCATGACTTTAATTACACCAAAAATATAAAATAATTTATAACAACAAATATAACAAATGCCGCCAAGTTTAAATAGTGTTGGGAAAATAAACTAATTATACATATTTTAAGGTAACTTTTAAGTTAACCCTTTAAAAAAGGAGAAATAAAATTAAATTAAGAAGGAAAATTTTACTAATAATTGCCACCCTCTGCATTACTAGGGGTTAGAAAAGTAACTAGTTATCATTTTCAGTGAAAAGTTGTATGTTTTACTATCGATTTTGTGGGCTTAAGGTAATGTTGAGGTACCTCTGCATTACTATGGGTTAGAAATGTAACTAGTAATCAATTGCAGTGAATATTTGTAAGACTTTGTTGGCTTAAGTTAATATTGAGGAACCTCTGCATTACTGTGTGTGGGAAAAGTAGATTAGGATCACTGGTAGCCGTCCAAAGCCTTTCGCCATGTACAGCTCATTGATTATTCCCTTTGTGTTATCTGAGGAAGAGAAAATAAAGGAGAGAAGTAAAAGAAGATGGAAAACTGTAAGTTAAGTGAGAGTGAGAGTGGAGTTAGCAAGAGAAAATATAGATAGACTTTAGAGGAGAGAAGAATTCAAAGAGCACAGACAATCATGCGACAGTTACGGGGTCACTATGAGATCGGTCTTATTAACCATCAGCTTTTCCTAATAAAGACCTTCCTTAATACCTTAATACCTTCCCAGATAGTTCGGAGAGATTGTTAAAGGATCGTTCGCCTAGATCACCCAGTGCCGGATAATTGTAAAACAATGGTATAGCAGTATGGGCACCGAAAGTGCAATGGTGATCATCGCCACCATATTTCTAAGTCATGTTCGTTGTAAACGAAGTAGATACGACTTGCGTTTACAGTTCAACATATCATCCTCGTAATGGCACAAGTGGATTCATCAGTATATACCTCGGCCTGAAGAATACTACATTCAATTGGGAGTATAAAGGAAATTTGTATCTCAAATTCAGCAATGTAGACACCTACGCACACACTATCCCCTTTTTTAGACCCACCCGTGAAGATGAATAGCTCCATTAAACCAGGGAGGGACCATCATCAGATTTCATACTGGCCAGGATTGAAAAAGTTCCTCAGAAAAAAGTGTCTAAGGTTGCAGTAATCAATAAGATCAGGAAGATTCTGAATACTTCCTATTATGCAAGCATGTCCATAGGACCTATTATTCCATGCGTTAAGATGTACTAGTAACTAGTTAAGTAATGTGAAAAGCAATTTTGACGCGGTAGAGGCCCTATCCATTTCTTTTCATCATACAGAGGCCCCATAGAATAATATCGGTTTAGTAAACGTATCAACTACCCAGTTCACGTTCCAGGGTCTAATACCCCATCTCGTGCCTATGTTCTTTTTGCAGTGTTGAGTTTCCAGTATTTTGCACTATCCGAGAGCGACAATTCTGTTCTGCTCAGTCGGGGTAACGTAAAGTTACGGACTGATCTTAGTCGACATTGAGAACAGTACAAGTTCAGTTTTGCTACGATTAACACTCAAACCACTATCGATGCGCCATTGATTTAGTATTTCGAGCGCCGTCTCCAGTCGTTGCGATATCGTGCCCAGATGAATTCCTGAAACTGCCACCACTACATCATCCACATAGGCATCAGTTTTGTAGTTTAGGGAATTTAATTTCCTAAGCATACTGTTTAAGTCCAAGATCCACAAGAGTGGATATAGAACACCCCCTGGGGAGTGCCTCTTTTGGCAGATCTAGAGATCGTAGTCGTTCCAATTTTAGAGCGAATGATCCTATAAATCAGAAGTTACCTAATGAAACTAACTATGGATTTGTCAAGTCCCAGGGAACTTTGGGCAGATATTATCGTTGCAGATTTCATATTATTGAAGGCTCATTCTACTATGGAGAAAAACCACGAGTGTGTAATTTCTGAATTCGATGGATCTCTCGATGTACCCTACTAGTGAGTAAGTGCCGTCTTAACTGATCTTCTAACTAGTAAATAGTGATATAATTAATACACAATTTTAAAGGATAACAGTGGACTCAATACCTCAACTTTCTAGTCAATTATAGATCTCTCTGTTTTATCTAAAATTTTGTATTAAAACCTGTACGCCTCAACAAAGGTTAAACCATTATTTAAGTAAAACTTTGTCTCATTCTTCAGTGTTATCTCTTTTCACAACACAAAATGAATGCATAATGTGTAGAGACTACACTGTAGACTTCTCTATAGTCTTAGAACAACCCATAAACTCATCGAACCAAATAAATTAACCCACTTTAATATTAAATAGTCGTTGAATATAATTTTCAAACAAAATTTAAATACTTTATCTTAGACTGTAGACTATTTATGCAGGCTACTAAAACTACAATAACATGCGAGGGGAAAAGGGGTTACCCCTCCCCTCTACCCTTTATTAAAACCTTATATTTATACAATTTAGCAGCAATTACAACTAAATATTTGTTATTTGTTTAAATGACAACATTTTTTATTTTATCGCCGACAACATTAACAAATGTACCTACACATTCATTGGGTTAAACAGAAAAAAAAAACAAGCAAATCTAATTTCAATAAGTTTTTAATTAAATTTTAAAACCTTGTGTTATTTATTATTTAATATCAACAACATATATTATTAAATACAAAAACAAAAGTACAAAATACCGACCGATTTACCCAAAAAAAAGAAGACCTAGCAGTCTTTATCACTAGAATACAAGTAGTTGACTTAAAAAGGTAAATAGACAATTTGTTGCAGAGCTTTTTTTTATCAAACTAATTACCCAGATTGTTTAACTAATTACTTAATTTGTTTTTATGATTGTTTTTTGTTGTTGTTGGTTTTGTATTTAATATTAAATAAATTAAATTATTTAAACTTATTTTGTGTTTAGAGTTGCTTGTCTGCCTGAATTCTTTTTCTATGCCCAAGAAAGGGAAATTCTTATTTAAGTTATTTTTTTATTGATAAGAATTATTATTAGTATTAATAAATTTCTATTTTATATTTCTAATATGAAACTATGTATGTACGTAGAGCACACCTAAATAAACATTAATTTCCTTTTAAACATTTTTGTGGCAAAAGAAGATCGGTCGGTCGGTCGCTCTTGTTGTATTTGAAACAAATTTACAAATATTTATTTAGTTATGATAAGCATTTTTTATATATAGCTTGTATGAAATTTGTAATGGAATGTAAATCTTAGAGGTTACTATTTCAGGAAATATGATTTTTGTTTATTTTTGGGGAAAATACTTCCATGTTCTTAAAACGCAATTCATACAGAGATTCACTTATGAAAAAAGCAGTTGTTGCAATAAAAAAATGTCTGTGAACGAGATTTACTCATGAAAATAACAAGATATTGAAGAAAACTAACCAGGTCCCTGAAAGTTCTAGTTGCTGTTACAAAATTTCAGTTGCTGCAATAAAAAATGGCTTGAACGATATTCATTCACGAAAACAGCAATAGCAAATAATGTCAGTGTCTGAAAGTTTTAGTTGCAGCAACAAAAATTCAGTTGCTTAAAGGAGATTCATTCACGAAAAAATCAAGATCTTGGAGAAAACAAACTCAGTCCCAGACAGTTTAAGTTGGTGCTACAAAATTTTAGTTGCTGCAATAAAAATATGACTTGCACAAACGTAAATATCAGTTGAATACTGTATTTGGCTGTTTATGTGTTGTGACAATCGATTTTGGGAAACTGAATTTTGTTTATGTACTGAGAAACGCATTTAAAATTGATTGAATTAACTAAAATATTGAATTACAAGAATAAACCCATAAACCTTGCTGGCTTATTGTCATAGAATTTTGACTTCAAATTCAATTTGCAAAACTATTTCAAATGTAAACAAGTAAGAGAGCTATATTCGTCTTATACACCCTTACCCAAATTATACTTCAAAATACAAATTTTAAATTTTTAGATAAACAAAATTAATTTTTTTTCCAGTTGTTTTTTTAAATTTTTTTTTTCGAATTGTTATTTTAAAATAGTTTTTTTTAAATTTAAATTTTTTTTTTTTAAATTTAAAAAAAAATTATTTTATTTTTGTTGAAAAAAAAAATTCGGGTTCAAAAATATTTTTTTCCGATTTTGACCCATTCTAGGTCCAACTACCAATGGTCTTACATACGGCGTTGCAAAGGTCTTTGAAATATTTATCATATCCATATATATCCATATTGTCTATATTAATGACTTAGTCAAAAATCGAGGTGGTCCTGGTTTTTTCCTCATATCTTAGCCATTTGTGAACCGATTTTGATGATTTTAAATAGGAAACTTCTCGAAAGCATGTCTGACAGAATTATTGAAGATTTGGATCCCGAAGATATCTGGGGCCTTCAGAAAATTGATTTCAACAGACAGACAGACGGACAGATATGGCTTAAACGACTCCGCTATCTATAAGGATCCAGAATATATGTATATACTTTATAGGATCGGAAAATTATATTGTGGAAATTACAAACGGAATGACAAACCTTCGCACGAAGGTGAAGGGTATAACAATAGAAGCTGAAATATACTAAAAATCTGTGAATTATGTGAGCTTGTGCATTGTTAAATTATTACTAGTCCATTTTATGTTAAAGTTCAAATACGTCGTACTTTATTGCTTTAGATCAGCGGTAGGCATAAAGAGAACATGGATTGCAAAAACCTGTTATGCTCTTTCTTTCATTGATGTAATCTGAGCAGCTATTTACTGTAATTTTTGTTGCTAATTTGATAATTTTTATAGACTTCGTTGATCGTGTTGTTTACCGGGTAAATAAAACAACATGTTCGCTTGAGAGTCCTTCGGGTCTAAAGCCGAGATCAGTTTAATTAAAGAATCCAAATATTAAATATATTTCGTTTAAAATAATCAATTTCACTTGTAATTCTTACTAACATTTAACAAAATCAAAGATACCCTCAAATTTTATATACTTGTAGGCATATTTCTTTTTCTTAAACAAATAAATTTAAAAATTCAGTTTAAATCTTAAAAAAAAAAACATAATAAAAATGAAATGTCATCGAACCATATACTTAAATTTATTGTATTTCATTCTTTCCTTTTTTTTTCAATACTTGTTTTCATTTCATAATTTCATAAGAAATCGTAATATTATTTTACAAAACTAAAAAAATAAATGAAATGAAATTAATGTTCTTTATGACCAAACATTAAAATACAACATTGAATGATTTAGTAAAAAAAATTATAATGAGTATAAGTGTTTGTTGTTCTTAAACGTTCATTCGACGAATTATTTATTTTAGTTTATGGATCGTATATTATAAAAAAAAGTCAGTGGAGTATTCTTTTGACCGAAATCAAATACATCTACAGTAATTATGGTTAAACATTAACATTTTTCTTTTGAGGTTTTTTGGGAATGTTTAAACAAACACAAGAATAATAATTAAATAGGTTTTTGTTGTTGTTTAATAATGAAATTCAAATCTAAGATGTACTTTAACAATTTTAAAGTGCTTTTCTTTTGAATAAAATATAGTTCATAAGGGTATAATAATGTGAAGTGGTTGAAATAAAATTAAAGTTTTGTAGTGTTTTTGTGTAAAACAGTGATAATTTGTGATTTTTTTGGAATTCCTAAAAAAAATTCAAAAATCCCAATTTTGGGGATTTTTAAAAAAGGACTTAGGAATTTGCTAAAATAATCAGATATAAGCGGTAACATGTTTTAAAATGTAAATTTATTCATTTTACAACATTTAAGGCATTTAAAAGGCTATAATTTGTGATTTTTTTGGAATTCCTAAAAATAAATTCAAAAATCCCAATTTTGGGGATTTTTAAAAGGTGATTTAGGTTATAATAATGTAAAGTGGTTGAAATAAATTTAAAGTTTTGTAGTGTTTTTGTATAAAACAGTGATAATTTGTGATTTTTTTGAATTCCTAAAAAAATTTAAAAATCCCAATTTTGGGGATTTTGAAATAGAGATTTAGGAATTTGTTAAAATAATCAGATATAAGCTGTAAATTGTTTTAAGATATAAATTTATTCATTTTACAACATTCAAGGCATTTAAAAGGTTATAATTTGTGATTTTTTTGGAATTCCTAAAAAAAATTCAAAAATCCCAATTTTGGGGATTTTTAAAAGGTGATTTAGGTTATAATAATGTAAAGTGGTTGAAATAAATTTAAAGTTTTGTAGTATTTTTGTATAAAACAGTGATAATTTTTGATTTCTTTTGAATTCCTAAAAAAATTTCGAAAATCCCAATTTTGGGGATTTTTAAATAGGGATTTAGGAATTTGCTAAAATAATCAGATATAAGCTGTAAATTGTTTTAAGATGTAAATTTATTCATTTTACAACATTTAAGGCATTTAAAAGGTTATAATTTGAGATTTTTTTGGAATTCTTAAACAAAATTCAAAAATCCCAATTTTGGGAATTTTGAAATATTGATTTAGGGTATAATAATGTGAAGTGGTTGAAATAAAATAAAAGTTTTGTAGTGTTTTTGTGCAAAACAGTGATAATTTTGATTTTTTTGGAATTCTTAAAAAAAGTTTCGAAAATCCCAATTTTGGGGATTTTTAAATAGGGATTTAGGAATTTGTTTAAATAATCAGATATAATAGCTAACATGGTTTAACATATAAATTTATTAATTTAACATTATTTAAGGCATTTAAAATCCTTAATTTATTAGTATCATAAAGAAATATTGAGGGGACATTTAATTATTGATCAGTTTGTAATTGTCTTTCTTCACTAATTATTAAAATTAATGATTTAAGTTTTTCATATTGATTTATATTGAAAACCGTTAAAACTATTAATAAAACCTTAATTATTTAATGACTCGCTCAATAAAAATTTGATTAATTAAAAACTGGGCTCGATCATATTAACTGATCATCAAACATTGATATTTTGAATGTTTTCAACAATTTTCAATTCTTGTTAATGAAAAAAAAAATGTTTAAATAATTTAAAAACACAGTTAAACATCATCATAAACAAATCAATTATAAGGTTGTTAAACAAACTTAAAAAATGAAACATTTTTTTTTATAACATTTCATTGCTTTTCTTAAATAATTTCATAATTTAAAAAAAAAAAACTGTTTTGTTTTATAGATATTTTTATAGTTTTTATTATACACATTTTTGAAAATGTTTATGACAATAAAGTAAAACAAAATTGTGTACGTGCTACCTTAAAAATTAAAAAAAAAAATAAAAATATATAAACAAAATTATAGGAAATAATGTGGCTGGCTGGATGCCGGTCGTCTATTGACTGTCTGGCTGTTTGTCTTTGAGTCGTAAGTGTCTGTCTGATTGGTATTTTGTCAGTTAACTTATTTGTTATAGTGTCTACTTAAATTAAGTAAAATTAGCCTTATATATTTTTTTTTCAAAAACCTAAACATGTTTTGGCTTTTTCTCGCGTAAATAATAAAAAAAAAATCTGTTCAAAATTTGTCAAATGTCTGTTGATCGGTGTGGTTGGTTGGTGGTTGGTTACATTAACCATTTGTTGGTGGTGTTGATACTGTTATTGTTGTTGTTGGTATTAAATTGTACTTTAAAATTTATTTTCTTCTTATTAATCTTGTTGTTATTGCTGCTTTTAAGTTTTTTTTTTTATTTTTTGTACCAACTCAGTTCAGTGACATTTTTCATCTGATTTTTTGTTTATTATATAAAATTTTTTATTGTATTTTAGCAGAATTGTGTGTGTTTCTTGTTATTTTTTTGCGATCGTATTGCGTGCGTAGTATGATTTTGTTGTTGTCATTTTTATAACAGCAACAACTAAAGAAACAAACGAAAAAAAACACATTTTTGAAATTAAGGCGCGCATGCGTAGGTACATGTTCAAGTAAATATTTTGTTGTTGCTGTTTGTTAAGTACCACAAACAAAATCACTACAACTCCAAGTACTACATGCATAAAAATAAATAAACATTCATTTAGTTTAAAATACATAAATTTATAAACATTTTTTAACTCTCTGTTACACTTTTGTTACAGATTTTTTTTCTCCATATTTTCCATCCAAGCCAGCTGTAAAAAGTTAACAAACAAAGGTTTATGGGTGTCTGTCTTAAACTGTGTCTGATAAATTGCAAATATGTATTTTTGTTATTATTTCTTAATTAATTCTATTTGTTATTAATTAACTTCCCTTTTAACATTAATTCATATTGTTATAGCATTAAATAGTTACACCTTCTATTTTAGCAACAGAAAGTACCAGAGAGGTACTAATGGGTAAAAATTTGGTACAAATAGAGATTTTATTTTGAAGCACAACAATTAGAACTTTAATTGCTATTATAACTTATGTGCTAAAATTTAAATAAAAATGAATTACGAATTAGTACAAATTTCATTCATACTGTTCCAAAAAATTGGAAATTTCATTAACAATTTATAATAATTCAGAATTTTAAATAATTTGTGTAAAATGTAATAATTTATAGTCAAATTAAGTACCACTAGACTTAAACTTGCCAAAAAAAAGTAGTTTTATAGCTAAAGTACCTAAATGGTTAAAAAAGTACCATTTTAGCCCTTATTTTATTTATATACATTGGAAATTCATGTATTCTGTTGAAAATATAATTACTGTTCAAATTAAGATAAATTTCAAAAAGTACCAAAATAGGGAAAATTAAGTACCATTTACGTATGGTTAAAAAAGTACCATTTTAGCTCTTACTTTATTTATATACATTTATGGTGCATATATTCTGTTGAAAATATAACTAATGATTAAATTAAGATATATTTAAAAAAGTACCAAAATCGGGAAAAATAAAGTACCATTAAGAAATTTTATTTTTAACTCGCATATCTTTTGTTTAAAGTTGAAACTGTAGTTCAAACCAGAAAAAGTACTAAATTAAAAAAGTACCAAATTAAAAAGTACTTAAATTAAGTACCATTTATGAGAAGTTAATTTTAACTCGTATAAGTTTCGTTTAAAGTTGAAACTATAATTTAAACCAGAAAACATCCCAAATTGAAAAGTACTTAAATGGTTCTATTGTAAAATTTTTGTTTAGTACAACTACACTTGAATTTAAAACCAGAAAAAGTACTAAATTAAAAAAAGTTCCAAGTAAAAATGTACTTAAATTAAGTACCATTTATGAAAAGTTCATTTTAAGTCTTATCAGTTTTGTTTAAAGTTGAAAATATACTTCAAACCAGAAAAAGTACTAAATTAAAAAAGTACCAAATTAAAAAGTACTTAAATTGAGTAACATTTATGGAAAGTTCATTTTAAGTCGTATAACTTTTGTTTAAAGTAGAAACTATAGTTCAAACCATAAAAAGTACTAAATTAAAAAGTACTTAAATAAAGTACTATTTATACTATTTAAAAAGTACTTAAATTGTTAAATTTTTCTTTAGTACAACTACACTTGAATTAAAAACAAGTAAGGGAGCTATTTTTAGGTTAAATAAAATAAAAATAAATACTTTTTTTGGTGCAAAAAAACTCCGGTAAAAAATATTTTTCCCGATTTTGACCCATTGCAGGTCCGACTTACTATGACATTATATATGTCGTTGCAAAGGTCTTTGAAATGTCTATAATTAGACATCCATATTATCTATATTAATGACTTAGTAATCCAGATATACATACATATATCTAAAATAGGTAAAAAATCGAGGATGGTTGTGGTTTTCCTTATATCTCAGCCATTTGTGGGCCGATTTTCTCGATTTTAAATAGCAACCGAACCGGGTCTATAGCGGATATAATGATGTATGAATCATGTATACAAGATATTTGGGGGCTACGAAATCATGATTTCAACATACAGACGGACAAACTGACATGACTATATCGAATCCGCTATCTATAATAATTCAGAATATTTATACTTTTTAGGGTCGCTAATGAAAAATGTAGAATTTCCAATGGAATGACAAAATTTTATATACCCTCGCCACTCATGGTGAAGTATATAATTAAGAAATACAAAAATTTAAACCACAGATTGAAATTATAAATAAAATGTCAAACAAATTAAAACTAATGAATTTGCAAAAATAACAATATAGACCATTTTTATTTATTTCCTTAACTACTTTTCTAAATACATATAATAAATTTAAAAAAGTATCAAAAAGGGGTAAAATTTAGTACCATTTAATAAATTTTAATCTTAACTCGTAACTATATACAAATTTTAATTAAAATGTGAACTACAGTCCAGAAAAAAGTACTAAATTAAAAAAAGTACTCATTTAAAGAAAGTACTTTAATGAAGATTTATGAAACTTTATTTTTTTTTACACTTTTTCTGGATGAAATGAAAGTTCATTGGTAAATTCGCAGCAATTAGAAACTTGCAAAAATTAAGTACTAAAATGGGTGAAATTATGTACGTATTGTACGAATTTTCTACAGTCTTATTGTAATAAAAATCAAAGTTCAGTGTAAAATTCGCTACATTTTGAAAGAATGACGCAGTATTAAGTACTTTTAAAGAAATATTAATTTAAATTCAATTATATGCATAGGTTTTGTTTGAAATAAAATCTACAGTCCTAATTAACAGGACAGTCCAAATATTCTAAAGCACCACTTCCAAAAAAGTTACTAAAGTGGGTAAAATTACCATTTGTAAAATTCGTATTCCAAATTTACTTATATTCTATTAAAAATCGAAAATTCTAAAAAGTACCAAACAGGTTAAAATTTAGTACCTTTCACGTAAATGTATATAAGTTTAGTTAAATATTATAACTACAGTCCAAACCAAGAAAAGTACTAAAATGGGTAAAATGATGTACCATTTAAAGAAATTGTCTTCAACCTTATTGACATAACTAAATTTAGCTTGAAAATTAAATCCCAATTAAAAATGCCCTGTATTTAAAAAAGTACCAAAATGGGTAGAATTAAATATATTTAAAAAAAGTACTATATAAAAATAATTGTTATTTTATCGCAAACCATAAACTTATTTAAACGTTAAACTAAATTTGTTTAACTATGATGAAGATGTCTAACATAAAGTACAATTTGAGACAATTTACATACTTTTAAATGGACAAAAAAAGTACCAAAGTGGGTAAAACTAGATACTATTTTAAATAGTGCTTTTAACCTTAAGTCTAAAACACTAAATTTCAGCTTAAAATTCAAAATAGATTTATTGAAAAAGAACTACCAAAATGGGCACAAACTTTTTCCAAAAAAAAAAACGCTAAATTTAAGAAAGTACCAAAATGCCTAAAATTAAGTACCATTTAAAAAAGTGCCGGTTTTAATTTAAATTCTGTTAAAAAATCAAATCTGTATTATAATTTGTTCAATTTAAAAAAAGTACCAAAATGCTTGTGCATTTCAATAAATTTTTTTTCTTAATTTAAAAAAAGCACTCAAAGTAAATTTGAAATACGGGTAAAGTAAAGTAATTTTTAAACAAACTTTTTTTGGAAAATTTGTTTGAAATTGTCTTAATTAAAAAAAATGTACCAAAATGACTAAAAATAAGTACCATTTGCATCAGTTCCTTTGTTGTGTAAAATTTCTTATCTTTTAAGAAATTCTCTTTATTCTTCAATTCAGAAAACAGAGAGATTTCAAAATTAGTTTGATTAAAAAAAAATGTTATTAAAGGAAGAAAATCATACAATTGGCTTGGGTGTCATAGAATTTGTTACAATTAATTATGGTTATAATGGTAAACGAAAATGATACACTTCTTTTTATTAATACATTTAGGAAACTGTTTTGTTTGATTTGTTAAATGTCACGTTTTCTTTAAGACTAATTTTCGTCCACCAAACCGTTACACCATCATCCAACACCCTGTCTATGGGGAAGGATATGAAAAGTTTTATACAAAACTTTACAATAAAGTTTGTATGAAAAACTTTTTCCTTAAAGTTTTTCTTTTTGTTTCCTTATTTATTTCAATTTTTCATTACACTTAAAACAATAGTACTCTAAATGTTGGAATAAAAAAAAAAATAATAAAAATCAAGGCAAATGAACTTAAAATAACAAAATAAGAGAAAAAAGTAAAATTCGAACTGAAATGAATTTATAAAATTTTACTCAGATTTCTTAAGAAAATACAATTGTGGATTTAATTTATTAGAACTCTTTAGCAAAGCCAGCAAAGAAAGTTACAAAGGCAGCCAGACAAATAGAAAATTTTAATAATAATTCAAAATCTTAAATGTATAATAAATTGTCGTTGTAAATTATAATAAAAAAGTATCTACAAGATGTATTACGAAAATAGAAAAAAAGAGTAATTCAACTCTTTCTTTCTTTTTTTGGGTACAAAGTATGGTTTTTTTGTTAGGTACTTTTACTCGCTACTACTTGAAATATAATTTTGATGTGGGTTACTTTTTTTTGTTATTTTTTTTTTTTTTTGATAGATTTTATACAGCATAAAATAATTTCATTCGTCATTTGTATTTGTTTTTGTTTTCTTTAGCTTTAATTTAATACCAAAAGCAATAACAACCACACTAGCTAACTTATAAAATTATGGGTTGGTTCAATTTTAATGGTTTTAATCATAAACTTTAGTTTTTTTTTCTGTTCAAATAGACAAATAAATAAAAGAAAGAATTATAGAAAACAAAATTATAAAAGATATTTAAATATGCTTTCATTAAAAGCAGACTATATAAAAAGTTATTGGATTTATTGTCGAGTAAATGAGTGAGGGATTGCGTTTGTGTGTGCATTAAAAGGGGGAAATGTTATAGAAACCTTTTTAAAATATGGAATTTAAAATGTTTTCAAAATAAGTACAAAAAAATAACTAAAGTTATCATTAAAAAATCCTTTAAATAACCTTTGAATTGTTGAATTTTGGTTGAAAAGTACCAAAGTTATTAAAAAAAAGTACCATTTTTAAAAAGTGTACACATCAATAAAGTTTATAGCTTTATCAAAGAAATATTTGCTTAAATTTGCTAAAGTACTTCAAAAAATGTACTAAAATGGGTAATATTAAGTACCATTTTAATATTCAAAATATTAATAATACCTAAATTATGTTAGAAAATTAAATTCTATCTCAATATTAGCAAAATTGAAAAAAAGTACCAAACTAGGTAAAATTAGGTACTATTTTATATAAGTACTCTTAAATTTTTTCAAAAAAAAAGTACTAAAATGGATAATATTATGTACCATTTTAATATTAAAATTATTCAAAATGCATAAATTATGTTAGAAAATAAAAATGTAGCTCAATATCAGCAAAATTAAAAAAAAGTACCAAAATGGGTAAAATTAGGTACTATTTTATATAAGTACTCTTGAATTTTTTTAAAAAAAAGTACTAAAGTGAATAATATTAAGTATCATTTTAATATTCAAAATATTCAAAATGCTTAAATTAAGTTAGAAAATTAAACTCTAGCTTAATATCAGCAAAATTGAAAAAAAGTACCAAAGTGGGTTTAATTAGGTACTATTTTAAATAAGTATTTATAAATTTGTATTTTACTATTTCAAAATAAGTACTAAAATGGATAATATTAAGTACCATTTTATTATTAAAAGTATTCAAAATGCATAAATAATGTTAGAAAATTAAACTAGCTTAATATAAGCAAAATAGGAAAAAAGTATGAAAGTGGATATAATTAGGTACTATTTTAAATATGTTGCAACTTACCACTAAATTGAAATTAAAAATTTTCTATTTAAAAAAAAAACTTTATTAAAATAAGTACTATTGTTATCAATTAATTCTAAAGTTTACTTTGGGACAAATTTGAAAATTTTAAATTGTATGTGATTTGAAAAGCATTAACAAAATTATTGAAGTACAATATATATAAATTTACTTAAGAAAAGTACCATTCAATGACCAAATAAGTACTATCCGAACATTTTTTTTTTAGAAAATATAACTCAATCTCAAGATAAGCTAAATTAAAAAATAAAGTACCAAATTTTTAAAAAGTACTCGTATCAAAAAAATTATTTCACTATAAATAAATATACAGTGAGCGTCAAAAGTGAGTAAACACCAAAAATTATTTGATTTTTTTTAAGATAATAAAAATCCTAAAATCTATCCATCGATTAAAATTTAAAAGTTTCGATTTGATGGAGATTGAGTTGAATAATAGAATCGGTTCTGAAAAAAGAAGATTTAAGTCGGAATATAATGATTTTTATGATCTTAAAAAAATCAAAGAATTCACTGGTGTTTACTCACTTTTGACGCTCACTGTATATACTTAAGACAATTAAATCCGATCTTTCAAAGTACCAAAGTGGGCTAAATTAGGTACTACAATATTTTAAATAAGTCTACTAATTAGTATCTCTATTGAACTTCAAACGTTTACAAAAGTGTACTAAAACGGGTAATATTAAGTACCTTTTCAAAGTTCCTTTTAGACAAAAAAGTTCAAAAATAAAAAAAATTATTAATATTTTAAATTTATGTGATTTGAAAAGTACCAAGAATATTATTTCAGTATCAAAAATTTAAATCGGCCCAAAGTTGTATAAAAAAAATACCACAATGTCTCGTAAGTATTCTCGTTCATATTGAGCAATAGGAGCGTGTAGGATTTACTCCAGGGCAACGAGAGAAATTCTTCGCTATGCTGAAAAAACTACGTTTCAAGCTAGCATTTACTCTGACATGCATAATACAATATGCTAAATAAAACACATGTCAAATGTGGGAGAGGTTCTCATGGTGCCATTGATGGATATGCAAATTAATGCCTTATTTTCCTTATCCAATGATGACCTACTTGTTCTAGATTTTTGAATGGGCTTTATTATGACTAGTACATGATTTTGTACTTAATATTTTCGAAATTTCGAAAAAAGTACTTAATTAAAAATGGGTAAAATATAGTACTTTTTGTTATTAAAAATCATATCGCAGTTTAGAACACACTTTATTTTAAAAAAGTACCAAAATTGCTAAAATACTGTACTTTTTGAAAAATTTGGTTTTAACCCTATTGGCATGCACATATTTAATGTGAAAATTAAACAACACTTTAAATTTGAGGCATTTCAGAAAATGTACTAAATTCGTTTACATTAAAAGTACCATTCACAATTTTGTAGGGTGATAAAATATAGTGGCTTTTGATAAATTTATAAAGTACCTTGTGGTAAATTTCGTATTTGCTCTCATTATTATACCCTTCACCTTCGTGAGAAGGGTATATATAAGTTTGTCATTCCGTTTGTAATTTCTACATTATTCATTTCCGGCCCTATAAAGTATATATATTCTGGATCCTTATAGATAGCGGAGACGATTAAGCCATGTCCGTCTGTCTGCCTGTCCGTCTGTCTGTTGAAATCAATTTTCTGAAGACCACAGATATCTTCGGGATCCAAATCTTCAATAATTCTGTCAGACATGCTTTCGAGAAGTTTGCTATTTAAAATCAGCAAAATCGGTCCATAAATAACGGAGATATGAGTAAAAAACCGGGACAACCTCGATTTTTTACCTATTTTTGATCTATATCTTGATTACTAAGTCATTCATATAGACAATATGGATATCTAATGATAGATATTTCAAAGTCCATTGCAACGATGTAGATAAGGCTATAGTAAGTTGGACCTACAAATCGGGAAAAATATTTTTTAACCCGAATTTTTTTTTCATCAAAAAATTTTTTTGTCATACATTTTTTTTTCCAAAAAAAAAAAATTTAAAAAAAAAAATTTTGTTAAAAAAATTTGGAAAAAACTTTTTTTAAAAATATTTGGAAAAAACTTTTTTTAAAAAAAATTAAAAAAACAATTATAAAAAAAAAATTTTTGAAAACCAATTAAAAAAAATTAAATTTTGTTTACCTAAAAATATTTAAAAAAAATTTATTTTAAAGTATAATTTGGTGAAGGGTATATAAGATTCGGCACAGCCGAATATAGCTCTCTTACTTGTTTTTATAAATTTTGTTAAAATAAAAAAAGCAGTTTGAAATTTAGTTTCTATAAAAGAGTACTCAACTTTTTAAAATAAGGTAGCATTTGAAGTTTTCTAAATGGGTAAATAAAGTACCTTCTGAGAAATTTAGTATTTGACCTCATTACTTGTATAAATTTTGTTAAGAATTAAAATGCAGATTGAAATTTGGTTTATTTAAACAGTTTTGGGTAAAATAAAGTACCTACTGAGAAATTTGGTATTTGATAAATTTAATTAAATAAAAAAGTACTTAAATATTTAAAATTAAGTAACATTTTTGTAGGAAGCTAAAATAGAGCACCTTTTAAGAAATACTGTTGTTGAACTCATTGGCTAACTTAGATTTTGTTGAAAAAAAAAATTAATCTCCTGTTAGAAATTCGCTTAATTAAAAAAGTACCAAAATGGTTAAAATTTAGTACCATTTGTAAAATCTACATATGTATATCTATTTTCTAATAAATAAATCTGGGTTAATGTTTAAATATTTCATTAAAATTTAATTTAAACCTTAAATTTAAATTTTCTTTGGTACTTTTTTACAAATTTACAGCCCTTTTGAAAGCTTCCATCATCATGTGTGTAAAATATTGTCATTTATTATGTAACACTGAGAAATATTGCTATGAGACCTCACAAAGTATAAATATTCCTGATCCTTATTAAATTCTAAAAGGTTATAGCAGTGACTTCTGTGTGTGTAAATCACGCTCACGTCTAAAATATTCAACAGAAATTAAGGAAAATACACAGAAGTATTTATCATTGTCCTAAGCAGTTTGCTATTGAATATCTGCTAACACGATTTAATAGAAACAAAGTTATGTACCGAAATGTGAATATATTATTATTATTTTTCCAAAATAATTTCCAATATTGTTATGTTAGCTTACTTTTATTAAAAGTATGTGGTGTAAGCTTTCAAAAAGAGAGTGTTTAAAGCTTATTGTTAGAGTAGCTTAAGTCCATTCACACTTTCCCTAATTATATTACAGTTAAATCATGTAGCTTTAGAATAAATATTTTTTTTAACAAAATTTCTTTTGTTTATTTGAAATTTCAAATTTTTTTTCTAAATAATCACCTCAAATAATAATAACAAATATAGCAATAATAATAATAATTATTATTTTAAGATAAAAATGAGTATTATAAAATCATAAAACACTTGAAGGCATAATCAAATATGGTTTCATTATTATTACATTTTTTTTTCATCATTTCTACCGAATTTTAAATACCAAATTTTAAACAAAACTTAAATATTGTTTGATATAAAAAAAGTGATTGAAAGTACTATACATTTATAGATATATAGATATGTGTGAATGTATAATATCTATCTATTTATTTATGTAAATATTTAAAACTGTAAGTTTGTATCTCTGTCTTAATAAAGCTCGTTGTCTCGTTGTTATTTTCTTTCTTTCCTTTTTATCTGTCTATCTTATGGGTTGGTTTTAAATTCATACAACAAGAAAACACCTCAACTCAAAATGTACTTAAATACAAGCATTATAAAGCATTAATTGTTTAACCAACAACCAAAAAAAAATCTTTAAGATTGATGGCAGTTTATTTGTAGGATACAACATTTTTCTGTATTGTTTCGGTTGAGATTTTTCAATACTAATACAATTGATTTTTTTTGGGATTTTTTTTACATACAATATTTGTCACTGGGTGAATGACTTTTTAAGTAATTGTGTGTGTGTGTCTGTGTTTTTCAGACTGACTAGATTACTGTCAATTCATCTGGAGATGTAGATCAAATATTGGTATATACGAGTACATATATATGTTTTACAAGTTGAGTGATCATGAAGTCTGATTTTGTTTTTAATTGGATATAGGTGAAATTTACAATAGTTTTAATCATAGATAAATATACATAGATACGGAAACTCTCCTAGCAAAGACCTAACTCAGTTGTCAAAAACCTAAGTAGTGAGAATGTATTAGTAAACAAAACTATGTGAAAAAAAACAATATGTACTCATATGTGTGATTAATTTGAATAATTTTTTGTGTTTGAGTTTTTTGTTCTAGTTTTCGCTCTATGTGTATTTCTCTATGGTTTTAATGGTTTAAAAATTTCTTCTCTAGTTTTGAAAATTGTGTGCTCAAAATCAAATTTAAATTTTATTTTAATATTTGATAGAATGTATGGCCTTTTAAAACATTTTGATGAAGTGATCAGCACTTTTAGTCTCCACGATCCGAAAATGATCGGTTATGTACCTATAAATAACACGAAGGTCAATAAAGTTCGTACAAATATTCAAAAATTAGAAAAAAAATCACAATTATTTAATATATTTGATAGAAATTTAATAATTTATCTTTTAAGAAACTATTTAGAATTGCTTTAATGCAGTGATCGGTACTCTTAGCCACCAAAGTTCATTAAAATCATAAAAAATTAGCAAAAATCACAATTATTTATTATATTTGATATAAATTTTGTAATTAATCATTTAAGAAACTATTTAAAATTGCTTTAATACAGTGATCGGTACTTTTAGCCTCCAGGATCCGAATATGATCGGTTATGTACCTATAAATAACGCGAATGACCTCTAAGTTCATAAAAATCATCATAAAAGAAACAAAAATCACAATTAATAGCTGGTCAAATTGCAGCAGTGCATAATATGATATTATAATCCCTGTGAGCCGGCCATTGGTGTCAGGCAACCCTTTGTTTCAAAGTACTTCATGCGTGATCGCATTTTGATTACATTTAGAGCCATAATATCAACTGTTTTTCATGATCTTAAAGGTATCCTTTTAAAGCAGAGCGATCGTATTCTATAAAGTCCACCATGACCATTACTATAAAATCATGATGATGTCAGGCGATCATTTGCATCAAAGTGCTACATGCGCGATCACTTTTTGTTTAAATTTAGAGCCATAATGTCAACTGGTTTTCATGATCATATAGAGATCCTTTTAAAGCAGAGCGATCTTGTTCTCAAAAAGTTTTCATTTTAACCTAAACAGTTTGATTAAAGTTTTCCCTTAATATAATATTTATTTCTCCACTGACACATATCCCCAACAATTAATTAAACAAACTTATTACCAAATCTGTGGTTTATTGACCCTAATTATTTTATACATCATCAAAGTATAAAATAATTAGGATGAAAGTACATAATATGATATTGTAATACAAGTTCCATATTCTCTGTAAGCCGACCATTGTTCTAAAGTCTTATTGGTGTCAGGCGATAATTTGCTTCAAAGTGCAATTCATGTGCGATCGCCTTTTGTTTACATTTACAGCCATAATGTCAACTGTTTTTCGTGATCTTATAGGGATCCTTTTAAAGCAGAGCGATCGTGTTCTCAAAAATTTATCTTTATTTTTTTAAATGCTAAACAGCTTGATTAAAGTTATGGTGGCGACAGGCGATCATTTGCTTCAGAGTGAAATTCATGTGTGATCACTTTTTGTTTAAATTTAGAGCCATAATGTCAACTGGTTTTCATGATCATATAGAGATCCTTTTAAAGGAGAGCGATCGTGTTCTCAAAAAGTTCTAATTTTAAGCTAAACTGTTTGACTAAAGTGTTCCCTTCATAAAATATACATTTCTCCACTGACACATATCCCCAACAATTAATTAAACAAACTTATTACCAAATCTGTGGTTTATTGACCCTAATTATTTTATAAATTATCAAAGTATAAAATAATTAGGATGAAAGTACATAATATGATATTATAATCCAAGATACATGTTCTCTGTAGGCCGACCAATGCTCTAAACTCATGCTGGTGTCATACGATCATTTGCTTCAAAGTTCGATTAATGTGCGATCGCTTTTGGTTTACTTTTAGAGTCATAATTTCATATTTTTTTCATGATCTTATAGATATCCTTTTAAATCAGAGCGATTGTGTTATCAAAAAGTGCTCAATAAAGTTTTAACTTAATACATTATTTATTTCTCCACTGACACATATACCAAACAATTAATTAAACAAACTTATTAGCAAATCTGTGGTTTATTGACCCTAATTATTTTAGAAATTTTCAAACAATGAGGTCTTAAACCAAAAAAAAAAAACATTGTTAAAAACTACAGCTATTGTCTTCTTAAAAACGATCATTATTTTAAATAATTTGTACTCGTACTATATACAATATATATAAAATGTATAACGCCTACAATAAAATAGAAACGAAACGATTGTTATTGGCAAATGGAAAAACAAAATATAAAACAATCTATATCTTTTTAATGGATCTTAATGTGTTTTACTTTCATGAGTGCAAAGTTTTTCTTAAAATTCAAAAAAAAAAACACAAATCGTAATTATTAAACCAGAAGAAATGATATTAACAACAAAAACAATAACAAATTATTAAACACAATAAAGTTTTAAAGCAATCCACCGACAAACCCCTACGAATACAAGCAATTCATCTATCTATCTCTACATACATATGTATCTAAATATCTATCTATCTATCTAAATATATTGTGTCGATGTATCTGTCTGTAGCTTTATGGCTCTACAATATGTCTTCTATTAACAAATTAATGTATTTTAGTTCAAACATTTCAATGATATAATACAGTCGGCCGCCTAAACGAGCGGTATTAGATAAATTACTAATACTTTTTCAAACACATAGTACCGGTTTAATATTTTGAATTCTAAAAACTTTAATTCATTTGTGAAAACATAAAACAACATATTGAAAATATCTGAATTAGGAATCTGTTATAAAAGATCTTAATTGTGACACATACTCATGCTTAATGTTTCATTCATGCATTCATTCGACCATTCCATTCATTCATCGATTTATTTTATCTTTAAGTATTTTATTTTATACTCTACAACTTGCTGAAGTTTCTGAGGAAATTCTGTTTGATGTTGCTTGTTTTATTTAATATTTTTTAAATAATTTTGTTTGATTATCATAATATTGGCGCCTTTTAAAATAATTTATTTGTTTAGTTTTAACAAAGATTGTTAAAGATTTATTACAGACATTTTAATTTATACAATAAATGTAGTACAATTTATAATTATTTTTTTATGCCAGAATAAACTAGTAAAATTTAATTATTGTTTTTCGAAATACACTCCCTGAAGATCAGTAAACACTGAAGATCAATAATTCTCTATTAATTTATTTTACCAGGGTTACAATGAGCCAACAACAAATATTTCTAAATAAATCTGTATTTATTGTTTTTCCAAAAATTCTTCTTGAAGATCAGTAAACACTGAAGATCAATAATTCACTATTCATTTTCCAGGACCAGTGTTACTTCTTATATTTTAAGAATATATAGAAATAAAAACAAATATTATTACACAGAAGTTGGCTAAAATTGAGTTAGCAATTAGCTGATTCATGTTGTTCACTCCATTCATTTAACGGCTCATTTATTTAAAGGAAACTCTCTTTGAAGATCAGTAAAACACTGATGATCAATAATGCAGTTTCATATGCGTTGGAAACAATTTTCGATCTCTGTTTACTATTTGTTTCAAAGTGATTTGTAGCAAAACAAAGTTTTGCTAGATTTAGTTCGTTTAAAAATATTCACACAGTTCAAAAATTAAATATTTGGGAAGAAATGATCAGTGAAAGATTAACGATCTTCACTAAATTGAACTAAATCAAACGAGGTACAGTGTCACCAAATATTGATTCATCATCAAAAGTCAATATGAGTAGCAGAATGTTTTTTGTTTTATAAATTAATTTCATTTCCTTTTCAGCACGAATTTCTCAAGTTTCTCTTTACACTGATTAATAAAAGATATAAGACAATTATGATGAAGGACCACATAATTTATGATAACTCAAAAATGGTTGGTCCGATATTATTGAAGTAAACTTAGAAAAGTTCAAATTTACATAAGCTTTAATCTCTTTATATATAGCATTTTAATCGGCTCAGTGGTTTCGGAGTTATAATAACAAATTTAAGCAAAAAATATATTTTTTACGTGAAATTAGAAAATTTTTTTGTTTTAAAAAAATCATGAAAAATCGAAAACGGCAGAAATTGTTCAGACTTATTGCTTTATCGCAAAGCCACATGTAATAGGAACAAAATGAGATATTGATCATAAATATCGATGGATTATTTTCGAATTTATTCACAATTAAGTGAATTCGCTCATTTTCTCAAAATTTTAGTTTTTTTGTTTGATATACATAAAATTGAGTAGTTAATGTTCTTCTTTCGATTGATTGCATTTTGAAAACATTTTCCTCATGCTATGTATAAATTTTTACGTATATATTGCGTTTCAATCGTCTCACTAATTTCGGAGTTATAATAACAAATGGAAGCAAAAAATATATTTTTTATGTGAAATTAGAAAATTTTTTTGTTTTAAAAAAAATCATGAAAAATCGAAAACGGCAGAAATTGTTTAGATTTATTGCTTTATCGCAAAACCACATGTAATAGGGAAAAAATGAGATATTGATCATAAAAAGTGATGGATTATTTTCGAATTTATTGAGAATTACGTGAATTAGCTCATTTTCACAAAATTGTATGTGCTTACAAGCGTGTACTTTGAGTGTAAATTTTACATGTCTTTTGTTTTTGTTACATTTTTCGTTACAATAAATCTGAGAACTGGTCACTTGATCATCTACATAACTAGTTATTTTAACATGTGCGAGTGTTAATTGATCTCAAATAGTAGGTTAAAAACACATCTCATAGACAGTGTAATTACAGATTGCTTGTAAACAAAACTTCATCTGAAAATTCTCCAATAGATTAGATTCTGGTATGTAAAATAACTATTTTCTAAAGTGCATTACAAAATAAACTCTTAAAGTGACTACACTCTAGATTACTTAGAGACACTTAAGTGGCAATTGTCTCCAAGCTAGATTACCTGGGATGTATAAAGTAACCAATTGACTTCTCTCTGACCTACAAAGAGCACATGTGTGTCAAATGACCAAAAATATATAAATTGGAGTCAACCATAATAAGAAATTTACTGTATATAAGGGATTCATTGACTACTTGCTTAACTGCTGCAATGTGTTAAAAGAGAGTAATTTTGTTAGATATTTTGTATTGACATTTCTCTCTCCCCCCGTTCTATGATTTTAGTATATGGCCAAATCATTTAAAAATAATTTAGTGAACTTGATTTTCAATTGTTATTTTGAAAATTTTATACAATTTCCTTTCTTTTAATATAAAATAGGACAATTGTTTCTTTTCCTCTCATGTCATATACATATATAGAAAAATGATTCTCTATAATTTGCTACATGATCTATTCCTAGTTCTCTTTGTTTATAAGAGAAGGGACATTGCATTAATCACTGCAGTTTGTTAAATTTGTTATTGTTACAAAATTTTTGGTATTTTTCTTAATTATGTTTCAACACGTATTCATTATTTGGCAGCTGATGATCATAGTCTTCTCTCTTATGAAAAATGAAGTTAATTCACAAATCTCCAACTTTAGTTTTATTAAAATTTATTTGTATTTGTTTTGAATTAAGTGCACATTTTAGAAAATAAATGTTGCCGTTTATATTATTTGGAATTTATTTAATTTTACTTGTTATTAACACAAAAAAGGTATTAAAACAAAATAATAACACTCGTTATAGATATTAAATCTAGAAGGTTTATTTTGATAATATTTTAAATTTTATTAAAATCACGTACTAAATTAACACTAGCCAGGGCCGGAAGGGATTTACTTTACTGCTAAATATGAAAGATTATAAGAAAATTTCATTCCCTATACATTGAAAAACATATGGGCAATTCCATATCATCGTACATGACATTTGTACGCCTATAGAGTGGAATATATTTTGCAAAAATAAGAGTATCAGAAAATGGTCTTTAAGTTGCTTTCAGAGGGTACTATATTTTAAAAAAATAAAAAGTTCTTTCGAAATATTGTTGTCCAAAATATTGAGCGAAATAAGGATATATCGTACGTGACATAAAACGGAACTCATTTTGAGGAAATATGCGAAAATATTCGAATATTCGTGAGAGGCGTTATGTTTTCTTTTAATTTCTTACACTAAACGAAATATTTTTCCTTTACAATCCCTCATATTTAAATAAAAACAATCTTTGGATGATTTTATAATAAATAAAATTTAATATCGTACGTGACATACCGTACGTAATAGAAAATATACATTCGGTTTCAATAAACAATTTGACAATAGCAAAAAAACAATCAGAGTCAAATTCATTTCATACTACAAGCTAATTGGGAGCCTAAATTTCGCCGCAATTTTAGCCTAAAACATAATTAAAACATTAAAAAATTAAATATAATCAGTTTAAACTATTATTTGTGTCTTTAAAATATTGTAATATGATCTAAATACTTTCACATAGTAACATTTTATTATTTTCTTATATTCAAATCATCTTGAAAAAAAGTTTCAAGGGTTTTTGTTTTTTCAGTCGTAATATCGATTCTCGTGGAATTGCCCATATGTTAAGATGCTAGCCAGCATGTAAAACATTTTCTGATGCGCTACAAACTTCATTAGCACTCTACACCCAGAGCAAAAATATAGTTGCACATGTTTACCATAACCATTTCAAAATTTTGACATGTTTTTAATAATATTATGTTTACTTATAATTATTTATATGATTGCGGTAACCATAATATATTTAAGTTATAATTCACATGATTGTAGCAATCATATATATGATTATAGTAAATTGATACATGTTTATGGCAATCATGATTCTTATAATCATGTAAATGGTAAACATATTATGGTTACCGCAATTATATAAATAATTACAGTGACAATAATAGTGTTAAAAGCCTTATTTTGAAATGATTAAGGTAAACATGTACAACTATATTTTTTATCTGCGATTTGAAAACAGTTGTCTTTCAAAACATTTTTCTTTTTTTAAATATGAGTTAATTACTAATATATTCCATCAACAAAATCTTTATTATATTTCCTATTTTTCTTATAATTTCTTTTCATTTTAATAACATTATTATTGACATGCTAGCTGTATAAAAAAAACAGCAATTTGTTTGAAAAGAATCATTTTGTAACCCCATTAATTTAATTGATGGAGTTAAAAGAAAATAATACTTTATTTCTTGTGTGTTTAAAAATATTTTTATTTTATAATGGACCCCTCTTTTTCCAAAATCAATATGTGTTTATTTGTTTTATTTTTTTATTATTATTCTTTACCAAAAGACCATTTGTTTTCAAGTTTTTATGTGTGTGCTTGTCTTTTTCATTCAAAAATTTCATTATTACTCCACTTAAATACAAATCACACAAAAAAAAAACAAAAAAAAAACAGCCAAATCTTTATAAGTATTCATTTTACTGAAGTGATTATGATTATTTTGATAGCTTAATTTTTCAGACATTTTCATTCCTTTTAATTTGAATTCAAAATTTCCAACGAAATTCTAACAAGTGCTGGATAAAGGGGGGGTGGTAGAAGGGGATGGAAAAAAGCTATTTGAAAGCAGCCAAAGAAAATTATTAAAATCACACCATTTACTTAATGGGTAATTGCTAAAAAAAATAAAAAGTCATATAGAAAAATGCCGACATTTTTGTTAAGAGAGCCAGCGGCGTAGTTGGTAATTGGGGAGAATAGTTATATGTAGTTTTTGTGCTACCAAAATCTAGTTTTGAATCACCAAAAAATTGAGATAGCAGTGAAGAGAGAAGGACTTAAGTCCTGGTTAAAGGCATAAATATGGTTGTGTACTTTACCTATTAGGAGAATTTCTTTCTAAATTTTAATGCGGCCATAATTTAAAATATTCTTACGTTTTTACCTTTTAAAAATGGTGGTGTATTTCCTTTAAATAAACCGGATACTTTTGATTGCAAATAAAAGCAGTTTAGGAGTTTAAAAATTGTAACCACTCTTTATTTATTAAAATTTCTTTTAATGCTCACACTTGTATTAAACACTTTAAATCATTGGTAGGCAAAAAGAGGCATTTAATTTGTGAGCTTTTTTGGGTAAAAAATAAAATATCCACAACAACATCAAGCAACTGAATGAAATGTGTGTATTTTTACGCTCTTTTGTTCACATTCGGGTTGTTTGACGGAAATCATCGTAACCTGAACAATATGAACGCCTACCATGGCTTTAAATACAGTTGATGTTACTTCTAACAGCGTCTATGAGGTTCCGATTGCAACCTCTGCCACTATTTATACACAGCGCCATCTTCCTTCCGGTAGCTTCATGAAAGTTCTATTTCTACAATGATCAATTCAAAGCTTTTATTCAATGTTGAATGTTTCACAGATATGTTAACTGCTATTAATCGGCCGGTAAACAACATTGTCCACAATTAGAAGTCTCCAGAAATTGAAATGTTGAGAAACATGATGCAACTTGAAACCAACCGCTAGAAACTATTATATTTGAATTCAAATACAATTTCCTAACAATATTTTGAATTTAGTTTTTTTTTTTGATTTTGTAACAGCATTTTTATATCCCTTGTTTGAATTTCGAATTTCTTGGCTACGTCTCTGTTAGCACTTAAACTTTAAACACTTTAAATCTTAATTAAGGAGTGTATTTTACATATTCATAACACAAATATTGAAAAAACGAAAAAAAATATTGATCTCTTTGAAAAATTTTGGTTTGTCTGACAAGCCAAATTAAACATATAACAAACCAAAAAAAATGTTAAATTAAATGTCTACCATTTTGTTTTGGAATATTATACATAATAATTTTAAATATTTATACTCAAACACATTTATAATTTAAATCCCCATTTTAAAATTAACATCATCATCATCCTGTATTTTGTGGGTCATTGCTTCTTTAAAATTTTTATTATTTTAAATAAATTTATTTGTAAAATACTTTTAAGGAAAATACATACATATAAATGAGTGTATGTACTTAAAATTGTTAATGTATTACGCTTTAATAATAAAATGTGTTTAAAATTTTGTTGAATTCCAAAAAAAAAAACTAAAAAAAACATTTATTGAATTTTAAAATGGAGGCGAATAAAATAAAACTGAAACAATATTTAATTATAATTGATGGCAAACTAATTTATATGTATATTGTTTAATTGCAAATTTATTAATAATTTTATTATTTTTTATTTTTATTTACAGGTTAATAAACAATATTCGGCCACCGATTTGGAGGCATTTATGAAATTGGCTGCCAATTGGCAAAATACAAATCACAATTTATTAGAGGGTGTAGATATAAAAGGAGGTGAGTACAAATGTTTAAAAAAAGAACTAAAAAATAATAATAAAATCAAATGGTATTATTCAGAGATGACAACCAATTTTAAAACCTAAATCTGTTGTCAAAAACCTAATTCATGTGAATGTATTGTCATACATTTTGTTATTGTATTACCCGTATGAGTAAAAAGAGAGCAATTTTCTGTCTCTTTCCCTTGTGTGTATTTATTCTATGCTACTATTTTTATTTGGGACTCTTTAAAGTAGAGTTCGGTTTTCTTAATATTTAATAAATTAGCCAAAACCGAAAATTAATCGAAACCGATCGGTTTCGTTCGTCTGTCTGTGTGTTAATTAAAATAGGTTTATAGGAAGACCCCCTCAATAACTCATATACATGGCTGAGATATAAGCAAAAACTCCCGACTACCATGATTTTCAATTCAAATTTATACAAAAATTAGCTTTTGGAAGATACCAGACAGCGGAAAGTACTACAAACTGTAAAGTCTATCAGAAATACTTTCTGAATTCTTTTTGTTAAATGAACTATCCAAAAAGGTCTTAAATGGCCGAAATTAAAGCGAATTCAGAATTTAAAAAAAAGTATTTTCGAATACGATAAATAACGGTTGATCTAAAGCTGTGTTCCTCGCTAGTATTGTCCAGAATACGAAGATTTTCGTCAATTTGCACGTACACAACCCGATTGTAAACAAAAGAGAGTAAAAATACAAATATTTCAATCAGTTGCTTGATGTTGTTGCGGATATTTGATTGTTTACCCATACATGCACACAATTTAATGCCTGGACTATGATCTAAAGCAGTGGACGTCACTCATAGACACCAGGGTACGAACTCAATGGACTATTCAGTTGTACGCAACACATGAATGTGAGCGAAACTTTTCAAAATATCAAAAGCAGAAACAGAATGTTCAAAAGGCGATCACTGCTGTAAAGACGAACGATTGAAACTAAATGAAGCTTAAACTTGACTCTATAATGAATCAAGATAGAAGCTAAGATTGATTGGACTTAATCGAAAGCTATAATTGAAACTATAATAAGATTCTTTAAAGACCTACAATTGGAGTCTAAGAGATCTACAAATGGAGTTAGAATTAGACCCTTTAAACTTCAAACATTTAAGTTGAAGCTAAGATTGTTTTCTATAAATACCTAGGATTAAAGCTAAAGGAGATCTTATTATGAACTACGATTAATGCTAAAATTAGACCCTATGAAGGCTTTCAATTTAAACTAAGTTTATTTCATTTAAAGACCAACGATTGAAGCTGTAAGAAATCCTATGATTAACTAAGATTATAGATAAAATTAGACCCCATAAAGACTTTGAAGTGAAGCTAAAACAATTACGATTAAAGCCGAAGGAGATCGTATGCTGACCTACGATTAAAGCTAAAATTAGACCCTGTGAAGACTTTGGATTGAAGCTATGATTGTTTCTTTTAAATACCTACTATTAAAGCTGCAATAAATCCTATGATTAACTAAGATTATAGATAAAATTATACCCTATAAAGACTTTGAATTGAAGCTAAAATTTATATAAATGGGACTAAAGCTAAAATTAGAATCAATAAACCACTTCGATTGAAACTAAAATTACAATCTATAAAAATCTACGATTAAAGTGGAAATTAGACTCTATAAATCCCTCTGATTGAAGCTAAAATAATATCCATTCGTTATAAGTTAAATGAGATGCAATAAATCCCTTCGATTGAAGCTACAATTAACCACACGATTAAAGCTAAAATGAGACTCTGTAAAGACCTTAACTTAGGCCTTCCAAATATTAAAGCTTAAATGAGATTCTATAAAGACTTACACTAAAATTAGACCCTTCGAAGACCTACGATTGAAGCTAATATTTGACATTTAAAGCAACAACAATTAAAGCTAGCAGTGGGTTCTTGATTGAAGCTAAAATTTGACTCTGAAGATCCATGATTGAAGCTAAAATTAAACTCTGTAAAGACCAATGATTGAAGCTAAAATTGGACTCATTGAAGACCTATGATTGAAGCTAAAATTGGACTCTATAAAGACCTATGATTGAACCTAAAATTGGACTCTTTGAAGATCCACGATTGAAGCTAAAATTGGACTCTATAAAGACTTATGATTGAAGCTAAATTTGGACTCTTTGAAGATCCACGATTGAAGCTAAAATTAAACTCTGTAAAGACAAATGATTGAAGCAAAAATTGGACTCTTTGAAGATCCACAATTGAAGATAAAATTAAACTCTTTAAAGACAAATAATTGAAGCTAAAATTGGACTCTTTTAAGATTCACGATTGAAGCTAAATTTGGACTCTATAAAGACCTATGATTGAAGTCAAATTTGGACTCTTTGAAGATCCACAATTGAAGCTAAAATTAAACTCTGTAATGACAAATGATTGAAGATAAAATTGGACTCTTTGAAGATCCACGATTGAAGCTAAAATTGGACTCTATAAAGACCTATGATTGAAGCTAAAATTGGACTCTTTGAAGATCCACGATTGAAGCTAAAATTGGACTCTATAAATACCTATGATTCAAGCTAAAATTGGACTTTTTGAAGATCCACGATTGAAGCTAAAATTAAACTCTGTAAATACCAATGATTGAAGCTAAAATTTTACTCTTTGAAGATCCACGATTGAAGCTAAAATTGGACTCTATAAAGACCTATGATTGAAGCTAAAATTGGACTCTTTGAAGATCCACGATTGAAGCTAAAATTAAACTCTGTAAAGACCAATGATTGAAGCTAAAATTGGACTCATTGAAGATCAACGATTGAAGCTAAATTAAACTCTGTAAAGACCAATGATTGAAGCTAAAATTGGACTCTTTAAAGATCCACGATTGAAGTTAAAATTAAACTCTGTAAAGACCAATGATTGAAGCTAAAATTTGACTCTTTGAAGACCCACAATTGAAGCTAAAATTAAACTCTGTAAAGACCAATGATTGAAGCTAAAATTGGACTCTTTGAAGATCCACAATTGAAGCTAAAATTAAACTCTGTAAACACCAATGATTGAAGCAAAAATTGGACTCTTTGAAGATCCACTATTGAAGTTAAAATTAAACTCTGTAAAGACCAATGATAGAAGCTAAAATTGGACTCTTTGAAGACCCACAATTGAAGCTAAAATTAAACTCTGTAAAGACCAATGATTGAAGCTAAAATTGGACTCTTTGAAGATCCACAATTGAAGCTAAAATTAAACTCTGTAAACACCAATGATTGAAGCAAAAATTGGACTCTTTGAAGACCCACGATTGAAGCTAAAATTAAACTCTGTAAAGACCAATGATTGAAGCTAAAATTGGACTATTTGAAGATCCACGATTGAAGCTAAAATTGGACTCTATAAAGACCTATGATTGAAGCTAAAATTGGACTCTTTGAAGATCCACGATTGAAGCTAAAATTAAACTCTGTAAAGACAAATGATTGAATCTAAAATTGGACCCTTCAAAGACCTACGCTTGAAGCTAAAATTTGACATTTTATACAACAACGATTAAAGCTAATATTGGATTCTTGATTGAAACTAAAATTGGACTCTATAAACCCCTATGATTGAAGCTAAAATTGGACTCTTTGAAGATCCACGATTGAAGCTAAAATTAAACTCAGTAAAGACAAATGATTGAAGCTAAAATTGGACTCTTTGAAGACCTATGATTGAACCTAAAATTTAACTCTTTAAAAACCTGCGATAGGAGCTACAATTTAAACAGATAAAGACTTAAGATTGAGGCTAAAATTGATCCATTTAAATGCTAACGATTGCAGCTTATATTGGTTTCTTTAGAGACCTACCATTGGGTCTTTTAGATATAAAAGCTTCTATTTGACTTTCACTTAGTTTATTTTGCTAAAAATTTAAAAAACAATATTTTAAATCATCCATTTCCTTTTTAATTTTTCAGAAATGCAACAATATTTAAATAATCCAGCCATGAATATGTATAAAAAACGGGAACGTACCCAAAATTGGAATCATCAAGAAAAGAAATTTTTACTGGACTTGTGTCGAAAAGATATGAGAATTATTGAGAATAAAAGACTAGATGCTGGTCTAACGGCTGTTAAAAATAAAGCCTGGAAGATAATACATCAAAAGTTTTCAAATCAATTTGGCACAGATCGTACGTGCAATCGTTTAAAAGAACAATGGCGTAGAATGAAAGGTGAGTTTATATTTTATTGAAATAAATTAAAAAAATAAAAAATAACTTTTGATTTAAATAATTTCAGCCTGTACTCGCAATGAAATATTGGATTACAATAATCGTTTAACTCGTTTTGGCCCTGAGGTGGCCGATCGCAAAAAGCCCTCTCCCTTTACTTTTGAGGTGTGGGAGTTCATGCAGGAGGCTAAGAAGGCTTGCAAATCAGAGGCATTAGATGGCATAGATTACTCAAAAATACCTTTGGCTTTGGAAGAGGATTTTGAATATCGTGAGGAGGATCATAATAATGATGATGATCATGATATGGATGAGTAAGTTAAATTGAAATTGTAACTTTTGTACATATTTATTTAAATTTGTTTTTTTTTAAACAAAAAGTAGCAGCCGTACACCACCTCAGGACTTGTGTGATGTTGATATCAAAGAGGAGACCAATGAAACTTTAAATGATACATATTTGGAGGGTGATAAATTGAATAGTTATTCCCCACCACCTCATCGTATGGCTCATGCAGATTTAGATCGTTCCAGCATGCACAGTCCCACAAATCTTTCAACAAATGGTGATAACAATGTGCCAGCCAGCAGTGGTAATGCCGCTTATTTGCCTCAGGGAGGCAGTGATTTATCTGGTTTCCAGCCCGGCTTTAATATGAATAATATATCGGCTACTTTGGAAGCTTTAAATGCCCTGCGCAGTGGTCAGTTTCCCTCAGCAGCTGCGGCGGCAGCTGCAGCCTTACAAAACAATTTTGCAGCTGCGGCCCAACAACAGCAGCAGCAACAACAACAGCAGCAGCAACAACAGGAATCTGAAGATCAAATACCTCCCACCAAAAGACCTAGAACATCATCGGTGTCAAATGGCAATGGTGCAGCGCCTTCTCTGAGTGGGGAACTGGATTTAAATGAAAATCTGCATAATAATTCAACCACTTGCCTGACCTCTGCCCCTTCCCTCACCTCTTTGAACACCAAATCCCAGAGTTTGGAGAGCTCCCCCGAACTGAGAGCATTCATGGAAATGCAAAACAAAGAACACATGATGCGCATGCGCATACTCGAAGTGCAATTACAGGCCGCCAAATACAGTCGCGATTTAGTTGAAATCAATAAAACACTGGCCCTGCAAAAGCTACAAGAATACGCCAGTAAACGTTTAACCACATAAAACTCTAAACGCTTTTTTATACATACATTATTTTATTTAAACATTTAATTGTAGTTTTAAACAAAAAATTGTTAATTATTTTCATATTATTATCAATCATAATTTGGGCAGTTATTTTTTTGTGTAAAAATATTTTTTTCTAGATTACAAATGAAAAGAGCTGCGCTCGTTTTATTAAGAAAAATTATTTTGTAATTTTGAAATAATCGTTAGTATTAGTTTTACTTAACAACAAAAAAAAAACATCGTTGAAAATACTTTCAAAAAAGCACATTCCTTTTAAAAGAAGAATTAGTTTATTTTGAAAAAAAATATCGCTTAATTTTTTTTTTCTATTTTATTGCAAAAAACCAAGAAAACATGTGCCAATAACAGTATTTCAAGCTCAATTTTAATATTAAAACCAACAAAATTTTGTATTGTAAAATTTATTTTTTTGAAAAAAAAAAGAAAATAAATTTTTACAAACAAAATTACAACCCGTATACAAACATTTTTGTTAAAATATATTTGCTAGTTTTTAAGAAGTAAAATCTAAATATAAAAAGAAAACAAAATACTACCTCAATTTAATTTAAGTAGCCATATATTTAAAAAATATTAATTAATAATCATAACAATAACAATAAAGAAACTAATTTAGTTTTAAACAAAAAGAAAATATGTAATACTAAATAACAAAACAAAAGGTATGAAAACATAACTAAACAATTTAGTTTTAAATCATTTTTTACGCATACAAAACAATGTTATTTTTTTTAAATAAATAAATATTAAAATCATGCACAATGGGTGGGTGGTTGTAGCTTCCTTACCCATTGTAATTTACTGTAACATGATTTCTTTAAAAAAAACTAAGTAACGAATTTACTTAAATAACATCAACTTTAGTTAAATAAAAATTTCCTTTTTTAAACCCTTACTACCTTAATAAATAATTGTTTCTTTTCTTTATTAATTTATTATTTAAAATCTGTATTGTTTTCTATCCCTAATATTTTGTAAATTTTTATTTTTTTCTTACTTTCTTTCTCTATATCTTTCTTTAAAATAACTAAAATGCCATATATACTTTAATTCAATTCTTTAAAATTTCTTAATGTTAAAATTACAGGGTTATAAATCCCTATTTCTATAATTAATTATAATTTCCATGTTATTTAAGCCTACAGACTGTAAACCCCCTTAAATTGCTATAAAAACTACTACTATATTTTTAAAATTATTTGCTTTTCTATGTTTAAAAACTCCACCTGATTTATGTAAAAAGAATTTTAATATTGTTCTTTTAAGTTAGTTTCTGTTTTATTAATTAAATCCCTCTTATTATGTACTTTTATTCTTAGTAAACAAATTTATATGTCTAATGTTTGCTATAGTTTAGTTTTTAATTCTACTTTATTATTATATATATGTATTTAATATTACTACAAAAAATATATTATTTTTTCTTTTTTTTTAGCTTTAGTTTTTCTAGGTTATCAAACATACATCAACAAGAAAGTGTAAAATTTTACTTTTTAAAAAAACAGAACAAATTTTTAAAATCGAAAAAAAACATAATAAAAAAAATTAAAAAAAAAATATTTATAAAACAAGTTTGATTTATTAGGAATTTTGAATTGGATCAGGTTTTTAGCTTCACAATTTTCCATAGTTATTTATATTTTTTTGGAAAAAATTCGGTATCTCGGGAACTATTGGAGATATTGTTACGAAATTTCACATGATTGGAGCTGGGGTGTTTTCGACTTGATGTACTTTTGTTCAGCTTCCTAGCATAAATGGGGACTAGTGCTTAGCCCCTCAAAGTTAATCACCTCGGGTCTAAAATTAAAAAAAAATCGCCAAAAATCCCTTTATGACTTGGATGAGCTGAAATCTATATAAATAAAAATCAAATGTCGTTCGTTGGTAATTGCATCAGTTGAGAACGGACGGACCGATTTAGACAAATTTTTTAAAATGTTGGTCATAGTCCAACTTAGGTTTTTACGGAATGAAAAATTTACCACACCCACTTTTACGCCCACTTTTTTCGATTTATCTAAAATCGGAAAACGGCTACACCGATTTAGCTAATTTTTTGTTAAAAGTTCGTAGTTATCCAATTTATGTTTTTACTGAAGGAAAAATTGATCACGTCCACTTTAAAATTGTTCATGTTAGCAATTTCATGAGAAAAATATAAAATTTTACAATATAAACACGCTTGAATGTGAAATTCTTTTATTATTAACAGCTTTATTAAAATATAAAACTAAAATTAGTAATTAAATTTCGAAAACGAGATCACGAGAAAATATTAATTAAAAACATTTTTATATAATAGGGGGGTCACACATTTGGAATTACATGTGTATGTCAAAATTCACATTATACATACGATTCATAATTTCCACGTTCAAACGTACATATGTAATTGCATGTGACTTAACCTCTATAAGTTTATATGTTTATTGTTTTTAACAATATATTTATTTAAAACATTTTCAAATCATAATAAATATATTTAATGCAATGAAACTTATTTTATTATGATTTTTCTTTACTCGCTTTTGTTTTGTTTTTTTTATTTTGCACTCACACAGTGTTGTATTTGAAAATACAACACTGTTATACACACGAAAATAGAACATGCTCTAATTGCCAAAAATGTCACGAGTAATACACATGTATTTTACATACACAAAGTTTCATGTGGATCACACGGTATGTATGTATATGTTTACATATGGAAAAATGTCCCAATACATGGCACAAAACACAAGCAATACATGCCGTCGGACCCCCCTTTAAGGGATTTCCTAAACATTAAAAATCTAATTAAAAGTATATATTTCAGTGTTGGCCAAAAAGCATTTAATCAAGAAAAAGAGCTCGATCTGTAATCACTCATATTTCTGACCAAAAATCGACTTTTTTATATAAAAACTCACAATATCAAAATTCGCTAATAACATGGCCATGGCTCGATCTGTGATCACTCATAGTTCTGGCGAAAAATCGATTTTTTGTATAAAAACTCAAAATATCTAAATTCACTAATAACTTGGACAATAAGCGTTTAATCAAGAAATGGTGCTCGATCTGTGATCACTCATATTTCTAACCAAAAATCAATGTTTTATATAAAAACTCAAAAGATCTAAATTCGCTAATAACTTGGCCAATAAGCGTTTAATCAAGAAAAGGAGCTCGATCTGTGATCATTCATATTTCTGGCCAAAAATCGATTTTTTTATAAAAAGTCAAAATATCTAAATACACTAATAACTTGGCCAATAGCGTTTAATCAAGAAAAGGAGCTCGATCTGTGATCACTCATATTTCTGGACAAAAATCGTTTTTTTTTTTATAAAAATTCAAAATATCTAAATTCGCTAATAACTTGGCCAATAAGCGTTTAATCAAGAAATGGAGCTCGATCTGTGATCAATATTATTTCTGGCCAAAAATTTAATTATCCCCATAAAATTCCACAATATAACTATGATAATAAGAATTCTCTCGGACATTAACATACATTTTTTCATTTATTATAATGCTCCCTGAGACCAGCTGGACTATAATTCTCAATTTGTTGGACAGTGTTTTTATAAACAAATACTAAACCACTTCTATGTAATGCAGGTGCTATGAAGTAGTCACTGAAAAGTAAGCTGTTCAGTAATTGCAAGTCATTACCAAGTTTTTACTAGGTTGATCAATAGTGAATAAAACATTTGCAAACATTTTAATAATTGCTGATAAGTACTTAGTTCCAATACTAAACTAAACAAAAACTAAATCTTACAGGAGAAAGTTTTCATTATTTATTTCTTGTTTAAATTAATTCAGATTATAGATAGTGGCACATTATTATATTAATTGTTACCACGTACAAAATTCAATTACATAATTTAAAATCTGCTAGTCGTTCTTACCATATCGTGCTTTCCATACATCACCCCTCACACTGTGTTGCAATGAAATTAGACCGTTAAAAATGTATACAAAAAACTTCTTGTCCATATTTAATATACATTTTTAATTTAAAATATGTGTTAACATCAAAATTTAATTTCTAATTGTCTTCATTGCATCCTAACAAAATTCATTCCTCCTTCTCACAGTCCTTAGAATCACATATTTTCTCTATTGCTTGATTAGTTTTATCCAGCTGATCTTGTAGATTCTGCTGATTGCTCTCCAGACATAAAATTTGTTCCCGCAATCTTTTAATCTCCTCTTCTTGCTGTTTCATGAAGAAAAATCATTTAGTTTTGCCTAATAAATTCATTAATTTCCTACCTTTTTCATAAAATAGCGATTTTCTTCCGACATTCCTTTTTCCTTAAAAGTTTTGGGTGGATCATTGCTAAATTCGTTAAATTTATAGCGATAACATGAGCTTTGAAAGAAATTTATTAAAATTTACCTATAACGTCTGAATAATTGATAAAACCTTTTGCCAGATTTGAGGTAACGGTGGTATTTCATTTTGAATTAATGTTTGTTTGGTAAATGTATGGAGACCGAAACAATTATAAAAATATTTGATTATTATTTGTGTAAAGAGATGTCACTTTATTATTATTAAATCAGAGTTTCCGGCAGTGCATCATATCATTTGAATAATCTTTATCTTTATTTTTTAAATAATTTTGAACGTCAAATTGTTTGCAACTTTATTCTGGCAATACTTCTATGGATACAACAGTGTTATCTTTTTCAAAACTGCATTATCCACATATAATTCAATGACTGGTTGTGTTCTTAGATAAATGTATTCACAAATATTAAGGTTTCTAACCAGTAAGGTTTACAACCATATGCAGTGGCTAAATAAATTAACACTACATAAACCATTATTAAATTTAAAGATAAAAAACGACAACCCAAGTGATGAAGCTACACAATGTATGTAAAACTGTTAAAATTGTATATATTATATAATCTAGAACTTCAAATATTTATTAAATTTCCCTGCGTGACAATTTTAAATTTATGCGAACTTGATTA
This sequence comes from Calliphora vicina, assembly GCF_958450345.1. Taxonomy (NCBI): domain Eukaryota; kingdom Metazoa; phylum Arthropoda; class Insecta; order Diptera; family Calliphoridae; genus Calliphora; species Calliphora vicina. The sequence continues at coordinate 75,623,210 of NC_088784.1, forward strand.
CACTTATATTAAGCATCTCGTTTTATAAAACGAAGCGTTAAGAAACGTAAGCAATATGTATGAAGAATACAGGGAAAAAGGTTTGAAACTTGATTTTTTTCCATACAAAATTTGTTTAACGTTTGTCGTTGCGTTTTATAAAATGAGGTCCTATATATCGAATATAATATTGTAGTTAACATTAAAAAAAAACCTATTTACACCTATACTTTATCTCTTATAATTTAAGAGATATTACCATTTTAAAATTTCATTATTTTAACCCACCCTTGCCTGGTATTTCACTAATTGTTGATTTTTTGCAAATTTATATATATTTTATTTTTTCTTCAAAATTTTTTTTTTATTTTTTCCAAATTTTTTTTTTTTTAATTTATTAGTGAAAAAAATGTATGAAAAAAAAATTTTTTTTTGTATAAAAAAATCGGGTTAAAAAATATTTTTCCCGATTTTGACCCATTTTAGGTCCAAATTACTATAGCCTTATATATATACATCGTTGCAATGGACTTTGAAATATCTATCAGTAGATATCCATATTGTCTATATTAATGACTTAGTAATCCAGATATAGATCAAAAATAGGCCAAAAATATTAATGAGACTAGCGGAAAAGAAAAGATATACATATTATATATCAACGTGTAGGAAATTATGTCCTCTTTTCAAAAATGTACAACATTTTTAAGAATTAAAAAAATTATAGAAGACTTTTTTTCAAAAATATGCGAATAAAAAATTATAGCTGATTTTTTTGGAAAATTTTAAAATGCAAAGTTTTGTTTATGAATCGTTTTTAATGAAATTTTACACTTATATATGTAGAAACGTTCGATCCAAATCCAAAAGTGAAAAAGATATTTGTAAATTGTTAATGACAATCCCACAATTCCCAAAAAACTTTCCAAAAATCCCAAAATTGGGATTTTTTAGATTTTTTGATTTATTGAAGGCACGGGGCTATGAAATCCCTTTGCACAATATTGAAGAACATATTGGGACATACAAAACAGGTCTTAATTTTTTGAAAGCAGCTATGTGATTTGAGAAAATGTTGTCTTAAGTTGAAATTATATATAAAATAGGTCTACTTCAGAAGGCTCTGGACCACGCAATAATACGAATTTTGATATTATTTTGCTTTTATAATATTTACCGAAGTGTTGTCTTTCAGAAAAATATAAATACACTATTTATATTTTTCTTATTTTCTGTATAATTTAAAATTAATGTAAGTACTTTTTTCGAAAAAAATGGCGAAATAACGACTTTTTTATTTTTTTTAAGTTTGAATGCACATAACTTTTGACTCAGTATAGGTTTTTAAACAATTCTTTCCTACTATTATTACTACATGTCTTGTAATATTATATTTCAAGAAAATCGGGAAGACTTGGATCCGTTATTAGCAAAAAACCAGACCAAGGTAGATAAATAAAATAAAATTTGACTTTTCAAATGCGAATAACTCGTAAACTATAAGAGATAAAATATGGCTAAAGCAATGTTTTTTGTATATATAAAAATCTTTCAAATCGGATCGCAAACAAAAATTTGGCATCATTTTTAATTTTTGATATACCCGAGGTGCCCCACTTTGGGGCTTTGTGGCCCCAAAGTGGCCCCCCTTGGTGTTATAAGCCCAAATTCAAAACTTAATCCTATCAACAATCGGAAATCGGCCATGGGAAATCGGGCTATTCGTTTAGAAGTTACAGATTTATTTCCACTTTTTTTTCAGATCCCCCACTGTGCCTCGTCTTTCTAAATACTTTTTAATAGGTATTGCAACATGTGGCCGAGCGTTGTCATGATGGAATATTACTGTTTCATGTATGGCCACAAATTTGGGAATTTTTTTCCCAATGCTAGCTTCAAACGAATATGTTGCATTCGATACATATTCCCTGTGATGGTCTGGTCAGATTTCAGCAGCTCATAAGAGGATCATTTTCTCCCACCAAATACAGAGCATTACCTGGATATTTGTCTTTGGTGTCGATTCGGCTGGTTGGCCGGGCTTCACATACGATCTCTTACGCTTCGGGTTATCGTAATTAATTTTTCGGTGCAAAAATTATTTTCTTTTATAGCGTTCAAGCATCATTTCAGTCTTGGAAAATCGTCATCCAATCGTATGGTACCCAATTTCCAAGCTTTTGTATGAAACCTGTTGCTGCGTGCATCCCAAGAACACGGTCGCCATGACTTTATTGTCTGACAACCCTAACTTGGATTTCTTTATCACCGATTCATATGGAGAAACCTAGAGTATATTCGTATTCGGTTTTAATCGAAACCGCGGTTTTTCAAGGCCTAAAACCGAAACCGATTATTCTTCGGTTTTTACTTTTAATCTATTTTCAGTAGAAAAATTAAAAATTTAGAAATGAAAAACAAACTTTTTCATCCAAAGATTCATGCAAGTATTTCCTGACAATTAAAATTCAAATTTATTTATTTAATTTTAAAAAAAGAATGCAAACTGTTTTTATTTTCAAATATCCAATAAAAATATGGAGTACTGGCTGACCCGGTGCGCATCGCCACCCCAATTAGAAGAAAGAAATAGTACTATTAAGTCTCCCTTTGTGAATTAATAATAATTCAGGATAACATATCTCTAGTTTCATGTTTATTGATTCATTGTAATGTGGATTCTCGCTCATTCAAAATGTATTATTAGAATTAAAAAAGTACCATAAGGACCCACATTTTGTATTCCCACTTAGCACCACGAATGCCTAAAGTCACCTTTTGCGAATTCTAACTCATTCAGAATCATGTGTGTCTAATTTTTAGGTTTATTATAAAATATTTCAAAAGTACTATTACAATAAAGAAATAGTACTATTGCCAACTATTATGTATACATATAAGTAAAATAATTTAATAACAATTTTCCTCAATTGAACCCCCGTCAAGTTGGAAATCAAACTAATTTCCTGATTATAGGTTCAATATTATTGAAAATTCAAAAAGTACCATTTTGAAGAATGAAAAAGTACTCCTTAGTTTGGTTTAGTTCTCCGTTTTTGGTATCATAATACCATTCAGCCCCCTATTCTTGATTATTTCTTTACTGATAAGTATTAGCCAACTTTAATGTATATAAGCTAACTAATTTAATATATTAAAAAAAGTACCATTAAAAGAAAATGTACTAATTTTCCTTATCCTCTTGAACACCCGTCAAGTTTGAATTTTAAATTTGGTAGCTTTTCCTATATTATCAACGGGTTTTGTTTCTATAACACTTGATTCGTGGTTTTTAAATTCTTCGTTTTTTGGAAACTCTAGAGAAACCTACTGTTTTGACTGCTGTTTGGCCTCTGTAGTCTTGTGGTGGATCCACGGTTACCAAATGACACAAAAACTTGTCCATATTACGGTTGAACAACTCCAAACACTCCTGAAAATGTGTCAAACGATTGCGTTTGTGGTCAATTGTGAGCAAAATGAATGATCATAAATAAGTGAATGAATGATCATAAATAAGTAAAAACAAAAACCACGTTTCAAAGATACGCCATCTATTGTAAATCCCGATTTTTAAGTCATACACCCAATACAATCTTTTCATTTTACACATATGAAAAACGATTTTGCTAAGTTAGACTTCAGCTATTATCTTCAGATTATTTCTTAACTAGTTGGCTGAGCAGTTTGATCATTTTGATCCAAAATTTCCTATTTTTCTGGTCCGTTAAGCGAAAAGAAGATTATAGGTTAAGTACAGGATGATGAACCTAGATACATAAGGCATCAATTTAAAGGATTTCATAAATAAAGAGAGAAAAAGTTTTTCTGTGAAGAAGTGAAGAGTTTGCGAATGTGAAATGGGTCACGAGAAATTATTGGTTAATTTCTACGACTAGGAGGTAAATCTTGAGTATATGATAACTGAACACTATCTAATTGGGTTTTAAGGCCCATGAGTGTTATCAAGGCAGATTCTATAATTAAATAAAACGTTATTAAAATATTAAATCACAATAATTTCTGTCGGATATGGGAAGGATAATGTAGCATTGATCACATCTTATGGCACCTGCCATGCCTTGAAGAATAAACCCATCTGACATTGTCAAGATTCATATGATATTTATCATAGATTTCTTACGATTTTCTTGGAATTCTATATACACAGATAAAACTATTTCTTAAACCGTTTCAATTCAAATATTTGTCACATATTGAACTGGTTTCAATTATTGCATAATTAAATCAAGTATTCATTTGCTCAAAAACAAAATTTCTTGATATTTTCTATTGAATTTTGAGTTTTGAATTTGATTATTTTGACAATTGAATATACAATTTTCATTATTGGTTGAATTTCAAATACAAAAATTATTGAATAGATAATTTTCGTAATTGAAGACACATTTCTGTTATTTTTTGTGTTTCAATTACGAAAATTATCTATTCAATAATTTTTGTATTTGAAATTCAACCAATAACGAAAATTATATATTCAATTGTCAAAATAATCAAATTCAAAACTCAAAATTCAAAAGAAAATATCAAGAAATTTAGTTTTTGAGCAAATGAATACTTGATTTAATTATAAAATAATTGAAACCAGTTCAAAAATAATTTTTTCTGTGTATGGACTTGATAAATTTTGTAACTTAAAAATATTTAATGCTATTGGCACAAGTTTTTGAACAGCCGAAGACAAAGTTCCATGTAAATGACAGTTTATGAAATATTTAATTTACATATTATCTCCTTACAACCTATTTTCTATTAAGAATATTTAAAACATTTTATCAGTATTATTAAAAACCAAATAATCGATAATGCAAATTTAACTCATCAACTGTAAAACTAAAGGTAACCCGTATATTTTAAACACATGCTAACAAATATTACGGGCTTTATCTAGATCATCTGCCAAACAAATTTCCTATAAAAAGCTGGAATTTTACATTTTCAATACAGTAGCAATCTTATCCTAAAGATATGCCAACATACAAATAATTTAAAACGCAAGAATTTTTAATTTAGATCTCACAATGCATTATTTTTGTTTAATTATCTATGCCATTATTTTACTGGTTGGCATTGGCCATTGCAAAACCGACGATAGTCCTGGATTCTTTTTGAAAATTACCAAAAATGTGCCACGTTTGGGCAGAAGATCGGACAAGGATTTCGAAAGTAGTTTTTTGAAAAACTACAAGGCCATACCAAGAATTGGCAGAAGTGTGGAAGGTGTAAGTATTTACTATATATCATTAAATAACATAATTTGTTTTTATAAATATTAAAACACTTCTAGGATAATGGTTACTCCTCCCTCGAGAGCTGGCTTAATGAACAAACCTATTTGAGGAAACTGAATAAACGTGTGCTCATGAATCCTTTACGCATTTCCTCTCCCGAACGTGAGCTCAGTGTAGTGCAGCCTGTTAACTCAAATACTCTTATCGAGTTGATCGACAAAGATGCCATACCCAGTGATAATGTCAAGTTTGTGCATTGGAAGGATTTCGATCGTGCTTTGCAACTGGATGTGGATTTGTATGGAAAAGTTATTTCATTAGGACGTCGTCCGGATCAGCGTTTGAAACAGGATCTTAATATTGGCAGTTATATGCCATTGTTTAGCACAGGTCTGGGTGACGATGATGGCACGGATTTTATGCTTTATAATCAAGCTGGAGTTCAGGAGGGGAACTATAATGCTGATGCATTGCGTTATAATCGTATTTAGCTTATGGCGTTATTAATGGATTGAACAATTTTTTTTCTTCGAATTTAATGTAGTTTGGTGATGGTGAATAATTTAAATATGTATTTAGATTTTAAGTGAGTGTTTATTTATAGAGATTTGTAATGAAACATGTATCTCTTTTGATGAGAATTCTAGTCATTTGTAAGTTAATATATCCATGGATTGTTATGTGTATGTATGAGTCGTATTTAAGTAATAAAGTAAAATTTGCATAATATCAAAATACAGCTGCTACTTAAATAATACTTAAGTTTCATGGATCGTTCGCAATTAAAGAGTATCTTGAAAGGTTTTTAGGCCCATTGTGATAGCCTTAAAAGTGTTCACTTATAATCAGACAAGACTAAATTGTTCTTTTAGGTTGGGAAGTTTTGCTTTATAGTCCAGACTGCTCACCGTCCGACTACTATTTGTTTCGATAGATGCAGAACGCTCTCTTTGGAACAGAGTTTGGAACAGAGTATCCGATATTGGCTTGATTCGTTTTTGGCCTCAAAAGATGAGCAGTTCTATTGGATCGGAATCCATATATTGTCAGAAAGATGGGGAAATGTCATAGCTAACAATGGACAATACTCAAAGTATATTAATTTATATTGAAGAAATATTTCAAAGTAAATGCTAAAAATTTAAAAAATCCCAAATTTGTATGTCATACACCCAATATTAAAATTTGTATTTTACATTCGAATTTTAAAAGATAACAAATAAAAATTTTAATAAAAATTTAACGATCTTGTTAATCTTATGACTCACGAGAGATCCAACCGGTACTTTTAACAAATATCACAAGATTTATCAATGACACATCTCTTAGATCATAAAGGTGCAGGCACAAGATATCTTAGCTTGGGAAGTGGCTGAGTAGGTGTTGTACAGCTTATTTCTCTAGACGCCCTCTGTCGAGTGAACCAACTTTTGAAATCGATGTCTTCTGATCGGGATGAAATTTGCACTAAAGTTAGTTCTATTGGATAGTAATCCAGACACAATTTTTCAACAAGACCTAAGCTCTCTTTTAAGCAAAAAATAAAAAAGGGACCATTTTGAAAAAAATTTTAGATTTTGCAAAAAAAAGTCAAAAATTTTATATCTTGAGTTACAAAATATTTATTTTGACAGATATCCCACTCGAATCCCACTAAGCGATCAAAAAGGTCTTCAAGGAAAATATCTAAGCTTTCTTTTGAGCAAAAAAAATTAAAAAAAAGTCAATAAAGTTTTTGATTTTACAAAAAAAGTCCAAAACTTTATATCATGAGTTACAAAACATTTATTTAGATAAATATCCAACTCGCATCCCACTAAGCGACCAAATAGGTCTTCAAGGAAAATATATAAGCTTTCTTCTGAGAAAAAAGGGCTAATTTTGAAAAAAAAAAAAAAAATTTTGGTTTCGGAAATAAAATATTAAATTTTTTTTCGAAAGATTGAGGAAATAGCTATCTAAAATATTTAGGACATATTTTGCTAAGAACAATAGGTAATAAGTTACATGGATGAGAAAAAACACCACATCTCTAACTCAGAGAGTTCTCTCTACCGATCTTGTTGAAAAATTGTGTCTGAATTACTATCCAATACAACTAACGTTGCTGCAAATTTCATCCTGATCGTAAGTTTCAAAAGTTGGCACACTTCACCTGAAATCCCCCATATGTATTTTGGATCTACATTGCTTTAGCCATATATTATCTCTTATAGTTTACGAGTCATTCTCATTTGAAAATTAAAATTTTAGTTTTTTTTACCTGCCTTGGTCAGCTTTTTTTGCTAATAATGGATTGAAATCTTCCTGATTTTTTTGAAATATTTTTTTTAAATTAGCAACAGATTTATAATCGTAAGAAAAACCTTTACGTTTAAAAACCTTTACTGAGTAAAAAGTTATGTGCATTCAACTTTAAAAAAATAAAAAAGTCTTTTCTAATTTTAAATTATATAAAAAATAAGAAAAAGATAAATAATATATTTACATTTTTCTGAAAGTTAACGTTTCGGGAAATACATACTATAAAAATAAAATAATATTAAAATTCGTATTATTGCTTCCGAAGTAGACCTTTTTTATGTAAATTTTAACTCTAGACAACATTTTCTCTAATCGCATAGCTGCTTTCAAAAACTTAAGACATGTTTTGCATTTGTTCAGATTTGAAAATTTTGTTTCAATATATCATGTAGTTTTCATTTTATACCGCTTTTTGCTTCTCCTATAAACCTATGAAAAGTGATGTTACGTTAATTTGCATTTTAGATGACGATATCTTCTTCTAATATATAAAAATCTCGTGTCACAATGTTAGTGTTTGAACTCCTCCGAAACGGCTCAACCGATTTTTATGAAATATTCCATACCGCTAGGTCATTAGGGTGACCCTATTCAAAATTTATTTTTAAAATTTTTTTCGCATTTTATTTATTTGGCATTAAAAAATAACTATAACCTCCAATTTTTATGAAATTTTACCGCTAGGACATTAGGATGTCCCTATTTTTGTTTGTATTTCTCTTCATTTGGCATCAAAAATACCTATAATGCTAAATTCACTTAAAATACATTCGTTATTTTTTATTTAACAACCAAAATATTCACTAGAAATAATTTGTATGGCAGAACAACGTTTGCCGGATCAGCTAGTGTAAGTATAAAATTTCATTAAAAACGATACATAAGCAAAAATTTTATTGAATTTTAAAAATTAAAATTTTCCAAAAAAATCAGCTACCATTTTTTTATTTACATATTTTTGAAAAAAGTTTTCTATCAATTTTTTAATTCTTAAAAATGTTATACATACATTTTTGAAAAGAAAACTCAATTTCCTACAGGTTGATATATAATTCGATAACGCAACCAAAAGTACATGTCTCTGTCCGCCTCAGTTTCTTCTAAGGAAACCTCTTTGTTGCTCATACATCAGCTATACATTCCCGGGTACCATCATATCCTGGAATCCATAGCAACGGAAAGAACTGTTGTTGTCTCTTTTGTACAAATTGAGCAATTTAGATAACATTGCGATATACATACATATATTAATATTTCAATAGCCTAATGTTTAATTAATGTCCTTTGCTAAACCGGACACTTTAAAAATAAAGATGTGAGAATCCTTATTCATAATGAAATATTTCCTTTATCAAAGGTTTATAAAACAAAATCATTATAAATAAGGAGTAATTTTCCTTGAAAGGAAAGAAGAAAGTATTAATGATAATAATGATTTTTATTATCAATTTATTTTACAGCTAGTCAATTCAAAATATAGTTTCCTAAAATTATTAGCTGTTATAAATAAGCTAGAGTTTCCATTTCGAGTTTTCAAGGCCTAAAACCGAAACCGACAATTATTTTTCGGTTTTTACTTTTAATTTATTTTCAGCAGAAAAATTCAAAATTTAGAAATTAGAAATAAAATTTTTCATCCAATATCCCTAAATACAGATAGATATAAATATCTTAAGATTTCTTTAATTTTTTTAAATTGTATTACTATAATTGTTTCAGATGATGTATCAGGTTACCTTTTGCGGGCTATGCAAGGAAACCTGTTAATAAAGAATGACATAAACTCATTTAAAATTATTGATCTACAAGTATTTTCTTATAATTAAAACAAATTACTGTTTATTTATTTAATTTAAAAAAAATAATACAAAATGTTTGTAACAAATACTTATTTGTTTTCAAATATCTGATAAAAGTATGGAGTACTAGCTGACACGGTGCGTTTCGCCACCCCAATTGGAAGAAAAAACAAGTAAGAAAGTATGGTCGGTCAAGCCCGACCATATAATACCCTACACTAAGTAAAAGAGCAAAAAAAATTTTCTTTTAAAATTTCAATAATTTATATTTTTGAAAAAGTAATATGTACCAAATTTGATCGAAATATCTTCAAAATTGCGACCTGTACTCTGCGCACAAGGTTTACATGGACAGCCAGCCGACCAGACGGACGGACGGACATCGCTTAATCGACTCAGAAAGAGATTCTAAGTCGATCGGATCGGTAAGGTGGGTGTTACAAACATCTGCACAAACGCATAATACCCTCCACTATGGTGGTGTAGGGTATAAATAGTGAATTAATACTAATTCAGGATAACATGTCTCTAGTTTCATGTTTATTTATTCATTGTAATGTGCATTTTAGCTCATTCGAAACGTATTATTAGAATACATTTTGTATTCCTAATCAGCATCATGATTCTGACTCCATTATTATAGAAAATGCTAAAGAAAGGTATCCCTAAAGTCTCCTTTTGTTAATTCTAACTAATTCAGAATCATATGTACCATTTTGAAGAACGAAAAAGTACTCCTTAGTTTGGTTTAGTTCTCCCTTTTTGGTATCATAATAAAATTGAGCCCCCAACTCTTGATTATTTCTTTACTAAAAAGCATATTAGCCAACTTTAATGTATATATGTACTAGGGTTCCTTTATTGATTTTATACTGATTAAAATTACGAGAATGAAACGATTTTTTTAATTTCCTCCCGGGAAAGAAAAAAGTCCGGGAAATTAGGAACAAGAGTACCAATAAAATAAAATTTCTTTTATCCTCTTGAACACCCGTCTAGTTTGAATTTCTATATTATCAACTGATCTTGTTTCTATAACACTTAATATTTAACAAATTATCTTAAAAACCATTTTTTAAAACCGCGGTTTGGAAATTCTTCGGTTTTTTGGAAACTCTAAAATAAGCGGCTAAACACAACAGTAATGCAGTGAAGGTAATGTAACATAATGTATAATGAGTTACTGTTTTATCGACTCTACATCGTTTTAGTATTACTACTCGCAGGTAGATGGCGCTCAAGAGGCGTTCGGTTAACATAACAGCCAATGGATTACTGCTTTATCGACTCTATGCAATTTTACATTGCTACTGTCCGGTAGAGGGCGACTCAAATATGTTAGGTTAACACAACGGCCAAAATATTGTTTACTCTTTAAATCGCCCCTAGATGACACTGGCACTATTTTCTTCATTAAATAGGTGTAATAAACTGCCATAAAATTTATTTTACTTCAAAAAAAAGTTGAAAAAGTAAGTAATTAATTTAAATTTAAAACATTATTTACACTTTCTTATTGAATCTCAAAATATGAATAAGTGTTAAGCAGTTTATTTACATTGTAAGTATAGCCTATATAAATGTAAAAAGTATTTAAATAGATCATCTTTTGTTTTCATATGTATTTTAGACAAGTAGTTTTGCTTTGTTTTTTTGTAACTATTTTTTTCTAATGCACATGCCAAATACAAATTAGATAGACAAGTGATGGACAGCTGCATTCTCTGAAAGAAAAAAACAGAATAAAACACTTGAAATAAAAAATTGCATGTCAATACAGCTTTAGTTAAAAAGATGTTACCAAATAGTGTGAGTGTAGGCGATACTTTAGGGGTTTAATTCTGTTGTGTCTATTTTTGCAACAGGTGTGAAAATGGAAATTAATAAAATTGTAGATTTTAGTTGAATTCCAACACTTGCACTATAAGCGAAAGTAGAAATATAATTTTCATTATTGGATGTCCAGCATTTTTGGTTTTTTATTTGGTTTTTTGTTATTGGAAGTGGAAAATGTAATGACTTAAGACTGTAGTTTTATTAGCAAGACAATGTTATGTCGTTTCAATTTGCAATTGCATAAACAGTATCAACATATTATACATATACAGTGCACTCGCGATAATATGAACATCCCAAAACACTTTTTTACTTCCATTGGCTACTCTAAAATATAAACAGCTTATTTTTGGTTTTTTTAACTGATTTTATCTATCTACACAGAGTTGAAATCTAAATCAACAGTTTGGTGGCTAGATTCTAATTCAACTGCATAATTGGGGATTTCCTGAGCTGTTTCCTTTTAAATTATCTTCAGTTGTCAATCAAATGTTTGTAAATGGGAATTAGATGTCATTCGCAAATATGAACAATATTATTCATATTATCGAGAGTGCACTGTATGTGCAGATTTCCTTATATGTTGTACATATTTCTAAACAAAAGACTTGAGCTACCAAGTTGTTAGATTAATGTCACGTAATGATTATGTGTCTTAACTCTTTTGTTTTATTCAACAAAATCATGGAAATTACGCAGAGTTTTTTTATTGACATCTTATGCAACAAGTTTTTTATTTAACTTTGTAATATAAAATTATTATTATTATAATTGTTGCTTAAACCGCTTATGTTAACAAGAATTTTCAATGATTCCAATGATCATTCATTTTAGAATCCACATTTCGATTAATGAATACAAAAAAAATCTAAATTCATTTAGAATTTTTTATATTTTTGGGTTCTTGTTGCTCTCAAAGCGAAACAAATGAAGACTTTTAGAAAACCACACTCATGACCGTAAATAGGTTCGACTCTACTACTAAAGGGTAGTAAAACCCCTCAGTTTGACCAATTTGGTGACCAATTTTTTTATGTGCCTCCAAAGATTCTGAAAATCAGTGGGCCTTCAATAAAAAGTGTCATCAGTTTTTGGTTAACAGCTAATTCAGACTTGGTAACACCGTTTAACTATATATGGCAATAATATAGCTGAGAAGCCACCAAACTATTTTTTTTTTAAATTTTTCCCAAAAAATAGTTCTTTTGTGTACTTTTTTTGAAAAAAAAAAATAGGAAGAAAATTTTTTTTTCACTCTTTTAAGAATAACTTACAGGGACTCCTAATTTTTCACTAACAATATTTAGCAAAGCTGTAGCTACGGTAAAGGTTAACAACTTTTGTAATCATATCGAGCCCTTAGCGCCAAATTATCGTAATCGACAAAACACAAATTTTACAGCAGAAGGTTTTATTTGTTTATTTTTTTAAATTTATACATAGTATTAAAAATGTTATGATGCGATATAATATAATTTCGTTCAAGCCAAGGCGAATTTACTGTACAGGTGGCATTGATTTTACAACAAGTACAACATTGCAATAACAACATTGTGTTTTATTGTTGCTTGAGGGACAAAAGTGTCAAAAAAAACAAAACAAAAATTTGTGAAAAAAACAAAAATAATAATCAATTTAATAAAAAACTAAATAAAAAAGTAATAAAGTCAATAAAAATAACGTTAATCAACGCTAAATTTATTTGTGAGGACATCGATCAGCAATTGGGTAGTCCAGAGAAAACATAAAAAGATAGTAAAGCTGATGAAAAAACTGATAAAATACGGGTGCTTCCTGGAAGCTCCTTTAATGGTGCCACAGTTTGCGGTGGCAAATGGTTGTGATTGATCGAATGCACTCCGGAGCTAGACGCTTTTTGTACTTTTAACAGATCTTATACACTTTTTTGAAGCTAAAAATGTAAACAAAACAAGTTTTGACATAAAATAAATTCGTTTTGTAAACAATTTTTGACAAATTTGTCCCCAAGGCGAACAAAAAAAAGTAGATCAGCTGTGCTGTTAACGCCACCTGTACAGTAAATTCACCTTGGTTCAAGCTATTTGTCTACTTTTCAAAAATATTGATAACTTTTGACAATTAAAAATTCATGGAATACTTTATAGAAAAATATGACAAAAAATATTTTTTATTGAATTTTTGCATAGATAAAAATGTTTCGAATTGAAATTAAATTTTTATTTATAAATAGTTTTTAATGAAATTTCACACTTATGTAGATTTTTCTATTTAAAATGGAAAAATAAAAACGAAATTTGAAATTTATTATCAGCAATCCCGCAATTCCCAAAAAAGTGTTGAAAAATTCCAAAAATGGTAATTTTTAGTTTTTTGGCTATAATAAATATACCAGGGTCGGGGTTATCGGGACCCTTTACAAAATAATTAGATACATATTGTATTTTGATATCGAATATGCGATTTGAGAATTTTTGCCCTAAAGTTTTATTTTACATAAAAAATAGGTGTTTTTTGAAAGGACCTGGTAACAACAATTTTGAAATTGGTTTTGCTTTAAAATATTTTACGAAAACTTAGCTTTTAGAAAGTAGAAATTCCTTATACATCCTCTTAGAAATTTTTTGCGATAACTTAAAAAGATAAAAAGTTCTTTTTCCCAAAAAATTAGCTAAAAATCGCTTTTTAAAAATTTCTTAAATTCAAATGCATATAACTTTGGACTTAGTCATTATTTTTAAACAATTATTTTTCTATTTGACACATACATATGTTGTTAGTCCAATAAAGGAAAACTGGAGAAAATCGGGAAATAGTTGGATACGCTGTTATCAAAAAACTGGATTAGGGTGGGTAAAAATGTTGAAAATTTAATTTTTAACTGCGAATATCTCCTAAGCTATAATAGATAATTGATAGCTACGACGAGGTTTTTTGTAGTGCTCGATGAGAAGATTCTACATGTATAATGTTTTTGAAATCGGAATTCAAACCAAGAAATAATATCGTTTTAAAAATGTAACATACCCGAGGTGTCCTACTTTAAGGGCCCTTGGTCGCGCCCCTGGTGGGTCAATGAGGTCCACGTTCAAAACTTAAACTCGACAACACTTCTTCTTTGCGTATGTGAAATTTCATTCAAACCAATCTAACCATTTAGAAGTTACAGATTTATTTCCCTCTTTTTTTTCTATACCACTGTGTGTCGCTTACGATAAAATTTGTTCACTGTAAAATATAAACATTGACTTACGATAAAATCTTACCCCCTATATTTTTGATGTTCTTAACAATTTTGATATTCTGAGAACGCTAAAACATCAGTCGGTCCAAAAAATTTTAATTTCTGCAATAAAACAAACATTTTAAAAATGTCGCTTACGATAATTTGGCGCTAAGGGCTCGATATCAATGCAATCTGAACGAGTCTAGGCACACTAAATAGCTCAGAAGGATACATTTTTTACCTTGAAAATGTTCGGCTTTTACTATTTTTTGTTAAAAAAGTATAATCAAGTACACACCTCTATGTTGTGCTATATTATTTACTCGTTTGAAGTGTTTTCGAGTTGATTTACAGTTTTTTTTAGCTTCGTAGGCAGAATGGCGATCGGTGGGTGGTCCCTAAAAGTCTCACCTTTTCTAAAAAAAATTGCTAAAAATCTGTGCCTAAATTTAAAATATAGATAGTCCTTGATAAGGTCTACAAATAATACGCTTACATGTGTGGATTATCTCTTTTAGTTCAAGAGATATTTAAGTTTAATTTTACTTGATCTTGTTTTCTATTTCAAGATATGACTGTTGTTTTTTTTTAAATATCACGTATATTTGCGATAAAATTCTGAAGGAAATAAAAAAAACTTGATTTTTTCGTTACTATAAAAAGCTACAACCATCCAAATATGAAACATCTTTTTATATGTTTTTAACTTTGAAAGACTAAGAATTGAAGGCATTACTCCAACAAGAGCTTGGAAAATCATTGGGAGGTACTCAAGAAACAATTTCAGATCGTTTGCGAGTAGCAGAAATCATCCAAAAGCAGGGAAATTGGGTACCATACGAATTGAAGCCGAGAAACCTTGATTGACGATTTTGCATATCTGAAATGATGCTTGAACGCTATAAAAGAAAATCATTTTTGCATCAAATCATTACTTCCGATGAAGAATTGATCCATTACGATAACCCGAAGTGTAAGAGATCGTACTGTTACGTTTTAACCTTTTCAAAACGCTGGTTTATTTCCTTTAAATAAACCGTATACTTTTGATTGCAAATAAAAGCCGTTTAGTAGTTTGAAAATTGTAACAACTCTTTATTTCTTTAAAATGTAAATCAACAACAGAATTAAATAGCCACTCAATGTTTTTTATACAGGTTTATAAATTCTCAGAAATACAGAAACAATTTATAATGTACACGAATTTACTTGAAAAACACAACACACTTTAAGGCACTTAGTTGATGTTTATTCGAAAAGCGTCTCTGATAAACTCACTAACGACTGTAACCTCTGCTACTATTTATAACACTGCCATCTGCACTCTAGATTTCTCTTTAACTGTCAAAATTCGAATATTCTAGATATCACTAATACATACGCCATCTGTGGTGTACTTTCTACAATGTTCTTTAACTGAATATTCGAATACAGCGTTGCCAACTTACGATCAAATCAACTGAAAGCTTTTATTTAATAATGCCCACATATATGTTACAGTTTTACAGCACTGTTATTTGAAAGCATTATGCTACTTTTAAATCAGCCGTTAAAATCGTTATATTTGAATTCAAGTACAATTTCGTAACAGTATTTTAAGCCCGGCCATCCAGCCGAATGCACTGTATTTGGTGGGGGCAAATACAAAGCATTCTGAATTCTAAACAGATCAACACAGGGAACCTGTAGTGGACATTGACCGAAAAACGCCCAGAATATGCGGCCAGACATGAAACCATAATAGTCCATCATGACAACGCTCGGCCACATGTTGCAAAACCTGATAAAAAGTATTTATAATGAAGTGGTAAGGAACTTTATATTCCAGACTGTGCCCCGTCAGACTACCATTTGTTTCTATCGATGCTTGACGCACTCTCTCTGGGATACGCTTCACTTTGAAACAGAGTAACCGCAATTGGCTTTTTTTCTTCTTGGCCTCAAAATGTGAGCAATTCCTCTGGCTTGGAATGTATATGTTGCCAGAAAGATGGGAAAAGGTCATAACTAAAAATGGACAATAGTTTTAATAAATTTATATTGTAGAAATGTTTAAAAATAAAAGCTAAACATTTGAAAAAATCCGCATTTTTAAAACTTTAACCCATGAACTTCATAAAACGTTAAATGACTTATGTTGATATAGGGATTATATGGGAGTTAGGGTCAATTATAGGCCGATACTCGCAAAAGTTGTTAGAAAGATTTAGGTTTATATAAACCTAGTTTATGTCCAATTTCATTAGGATGTTAATTATTATGAGAGAATTATGAATATTGAAATAATTTTCTGAGGGGGACCTTGTATGGGGACTAGGGACAAATAATGACCGATTTTCGCCATACATTACAGGTATAATTTCAGAGTACTTACAACTAGTTTGGGTAATACAATATTCCGTGGGGACATTTGTATGGGGGCTAGGTAAAATCATGGACCGATATTGCTCATTTTCAATACCAAACACATCTTATCAACAGAAAGTAAGTATTTGTGGAAAATTTTGTGTTTTCAAGAGACAGACAGACGGACAAGCTAAATCGTCTTATAATTTTATTAGGATCCAGGAGAAAATTTTGGTTCATAATAAGGACCACCTTAGTGTAAATACATATATGTATGTATATTCAGGTAAAAAAAATTTAAATTCAATTTTAAACTAAATATATATTAATTAAAACATTTCTAAATACACACATAAATTAATATATAGTTTAATATTTAAGAGAAGCTTGGTGCGTGTAATTTATGCCTTTAACTCTCGTATTTTTTTTACCTGCCAATGATTTGATAATGAATTTTACAACATGATTTTATGTGTAATAAACCACATAATATTGTTGTACTCGTTTGTTTATGAATTTATTTACAATTAATTTAATAACAATAATACAACCAGCTGACACAACAATAAGTACAACTACTTACATACATACATAAGACTTATAACAAGAAATTAACAACAAATTAAATACGACAACCACATAAGTAATTCTTGAATTTTCAAACACAAAGTTGCAAGAATTGCCATAAAACAAAAAAAAACATTAGACTGAAAAAAAACTAAATCTAAAACGACGTAAAGTTAAAAAGGAAACGAAAAATTATCATAGTTGTGCATGAAAAAGGTAGACAGACATGTTTTTTAAAACCCATAATCAAGTGCTAATCGCAAAACACTTGAAATTCTTGTTATTTTTCTTTAATTTTTTTTTGCTCTTGAGTTTTTGTTTTCAGCTTAAATACAATAAAATTCATATAAATAGTTAATAAAAGGCACAATTGTTTTATTTATGATTTCATTAAAATGGAAATTGTTGCAAATATTTTTCAAGTATTTATTTTTAAACTAAAATAAATAAATCAAAAACGAATAATTTTATTTAATTTTCTTTTGTTAAAATGACGTGTTTGCTGGTAATTCATTTGGAAATTAAGGAATTTATTTAATTTTGTGCAAAATTCTTTTTACATTTTCTTAATGAATGTAGTTAATAAAAAATATGAAATTGTTAAGTAAATAAAAAAAAAAATCAAAATAAACACGGGGTTTTCAAAGATGTTTAATAGAAAAGTACTGGAAAGGGAAAAATATTTCCCAATTGTCAATACACTACCTACGTTGTATTGTTGCATCACTGTAAGGCAAACGTATTTGTCAAACAAAATATTGGAAAACCAAATCGGCACAACAATACAACCCCGGTTGTGTATTATGCAAATTAATTGAGAGTTGGGCATTTTCAAGATCCAGAACGCGACATGTACTACTTAATTAATTGTTCGATAGCATATTAGTAGCCATATAGTTAAGTGCAATAGGTAGGTTGTTTCCAAATTATTATCACAAAAAACATAGGATCTAGAACGCGACAACTCGTTTTTAACTCCAAAATAAAGTAAAATAATGTGACTTTTTGACGATAGTTGTCATATGGAAATCTTTGAATTTTTTTTTTATAAACTTTAGTGTTATTTAGCATGCGACATATTTTTTATTTGCATTTGTTATAATGATTAGTTTAAGTAAATTGTTGTTGCCAATATATTAGCAATAAACATGAGATCAATAATGTGATAACAAATATAACTCGGTTTCTACTATATATAGAATATTTTTAAAGTGATTTTATTTTAACTAAAGTAGAATAATTTGGCTTTCTGTTGATAGTTTTCATGTGAAAATATTAGTATGACATATATAACGTGGCATATTTTTCATTCGCATTTGTTATAAGGATTAGTTTAATTTGTTTGTTGTTTTCAATATATTAACAATAAACATGATCGCGACAAAAAGTAGTACTCGTTTTATATTCAGGCATATTTTTTAAAGCAATTTAATTTCAACTAAAGTAGAATAATATGGCTTTCCATTGATAGTTGTTATATATGTAGTCGTATTTTTACAACCTTTAAAATGATTTAGCACGCGACCAATTTTGCCGTCATGTTTGTAATAAGGATTACTTTATGTAATTAGATGTTACAATATATTATTAGCATTAAACATATCACAAAAAGCACTTGACAACAAATAGAACTGGTTTTCTACTGCATCTAGAAAAATTATAAAAAATCTGCGAATTGAAATAAAATTTATTAAAGCGATTTTTTTTAACTAAAGTGGAATAATGTTGCAAGCTGTCATTTTGAAATATTTGCATTAGTTTTTTACTACTTTTAATATAATTTATTACGCGACATATTTTTGCACCATGTTTGTTCGTTATAAAAATTAGTTCAACTAATTTCAACAAAAACTTCGTTTTTCTTATTTATTGATTTGACATAATGCTTCAATAACATAAACTCTTAAATTAAACCCAATATGTTTAACGTATTTGCAGCCTTCTTTACTTCTGTTAATAATATTTCTTTCTACCTTATGCAATATTTTTCCTTTTTCCTTACAGTAGTTTTCTATTTGTTTTTGCCAATTTTGATTGCCCTTTTCAGCTGAATTATCGAAATATGATTTATAATTTGATTGATTTATCCCCAGCATTCTTAAAATAATAAAAACAATTGTGTTTGAGAAAAGGATACACTTTCGACAGCGAACACGACACATTCTAAAAATCAAAATGCAGTAACTTGCTTTTTGATTTAAGCCACTGAATTTTGATTTGAATTAAAATGTTCAATCACCTTATTAGAATGAACGCGACATTAAAACATGAACCAAATCAAACGAAATATTTTGTTTGGCCTTTTTTCATGTTCATTGTTTCAGTTTGCTATTTGTTTCTGCCAATTTCGATTGCACTTCTCAGCTGATTTATCGAAATATGATTTATAATTTAGTGGATATCTTTTAATTTATCCCTAGTACCGCATTCTTCTTTCGGCACACGTTTTACACATCTAAATATGCATGTTTGACAAAAGGATACACTTTCGATAGCGAATGCGACACACTCTGTAAATTTAAATGCAGTAACTGGTTTTTTAGTTTATGCCACAGAATTTTGATTTGAATTAAAATGTTCAGCCAACTGATTACAATGAAAGCAGAGTACGATGGGTTTGGTGCAAGAACGCGACATTGGAACATGAACTCGAATATCAAATGAAAAATATACCATTAATCGAGCTTTGTTTGGTCTCTTTTCATATTTATACCCATCATAGTGGGGAGGGTATAATGCGTTTGTGCAGATGTTTGTAACGCCCAAAAATATTAGTCCCACCTTAAAGTATACCGATCGACTCAGAATCACTTTCTAAGTCGATTGAACGAGGTCAGTCCGTCCGTCTGGCTGGTCGGCAGACCATGTAAACCTTGTGCTCAAAGTACAGGTCCCAACTTTGAATATATTTCGATTTCGATTTTCAAGGACGGAGCCTATTGCAAATGGCTATAATCGGCCCATTATTTAACCTAGCCCCCATACAAATGTCCTCCCGATATTGAACTTTATCGGTCATAAATGTTTAATTTATATAGGTATCTACACAAATTTTATATACGGAATTCATGACACCAAATTTTATTATGATCGTTCCATAACTGGTCATGGCTCTCATATAAAACCCGCTTCCGAAAATCACTTTAACGTCCACAAATCTCCTAAAAATTTTGGTATTCACATAAAATTCAATATAAATAACTTTCAAATAGTCATAAATAACACGACCAAATTTCATGATGATCGGTCCATAATTGGTCATAGCTCCCATATAAGGCCCATTTCGAAAATCACTCACGAATATAAATTATTGAAATTTTAAAAGAAAAATTTGTTTACTCATTTAATCAGTGTAGGGTAGTGTAGTCGGGCTTGACCGAACATACTATCTTACTTGTTTTGTATTAATTTCTTGTTGAGTGAATAATTTCAGAAGATGTAATCAATGAATTCTAAAGATCACTTAATTCACTAACTAACAAAAAAATTCGAGTCCATTCGTTCCAAAAGTGAGCCCTATATTTTTAAAAAAGCGGACCAAGGTAAAAATTTTACATGTCGAAGGTACCCTACTTTGAGCCCCCATAGCGCCGCCCCTGGATTATTTGTAGAGCCCATTTTAATAACTTAAACTCGAATACTCCTTGGCTACGCCCAATTCAAATTTTATCCCGATCGGACCAGCCGTTTAGAAATGCCAGATTTATTTCCAAAAAATTTTGATTCTGCCCCACTGTGCAATGGCCAATACTTTGAATAAATTTATATTTAACAAATGTTTCAAAATAAAAGCAAAAAATTTGAAAAAATTCCGAATTTTTAAGTCATACACCCAATAATATATTATATTTACAACTCAACAAATACTAACGCTAGGACAAACATTTTGAGAAATGATCTCTTCAAACAAACTAAACTTTCATTTTAGTTGGAAACATCGAAATTTTATTTCTCCTTCTTACAAAATTTAAAATTTTGCTTACGAATAAGTTCGAATTTTAACAAGAACTGTTTAACATTTTTGCCAAATCATTGTTGAATCATTTATCAACTGCAAATGATTTTTCATTTACCATATTTTGATGTTTACAGCATGAAAAACAAAGAAAAACAGCTGGATTGTTGCAATACATGCCAAGGCATCCCACAGATTTAACAAATTAACACCAATGGGAAACAAGTGGAAAATTAAAAGGATTAAATAAATTCAAAAAAATGTAAATGAACTCAGCTTGAGTTTAAACTAAAGAAAATAACTTAAAGCCAAATAATACAAAAATTGACAAGTATGAAATCTTATTACCAAAAATTATGAAATAAACTATTGTCTAAAACATAAAAGACTAACAAAGCGTACAAAAGTCAGGGGTGTTGCGGCAAGTGTACGAGGTAATCTACTTACAAAACACAATTGAACATTTAAAAGAAAAGAAAATGCTTAAGAAAAGACACACTTAGATAATGTTTTGTTACGAAACCATATGATATAAAAGATTTTATTGTTCAATTATGTGCAACAGCCAGGAAAATAAAAAAAGCAATAAACTAAACAGCCGCAACATTACAAGTAGTTGCCACACAATGAAGCTCTATTTTAAACAAGGAACTTCTTTTAGTTTAAAACTAATTTAGAATAAGTCAATGTGCTGCAATTTATGACTACAAATATTGTTTCCTCTAGACACACACATTTAGTCACCACCTTAAGGCCTAAAAAAGGATATTTTTATGGTTTAAGGTGGCAGAAAAACAAATCGTAAAAATGGTTTATGACTTTGCGGTAGGTCTTGTTCTTTTCTCTTTGGAAAATTTCATAATAGAATTTTCATAATTTTCCCTTTGACCTTTTTTTTAAATAAATATGAGGCGTTTATTTTTGACCTTTTTTAAATTTTAATAATTCCGATTTTTTTTGTGAAAATCAATAGAATTTATGGCTTTTCAATTAACACCTTTTATTGTTTTATGTTTGTTCTTAATAGACAGCCGCTCTTCTTGGCTGTATTGTGTTTTTAAGTAGAGTTTTTCTGTTAAATTGTTGAAATTTTTACGATCTGTTGTTACTAATTCAATCGTTTATTTGCGGTAATAATGAAAATTTATTACTCTAAACACATGACTTCAAAACAGTTGCTTATTAAATATTAATAATTTTTTTATTTATTGGAAAAACACAAAATCTGTAAGGCCTTTTCTTCTGATTTTAATGTTTCTGCTTCTCTTTAATATTTATTGCTTACAGCATTCTATCTAATCTAATGGTAAATTTTTCATTTGATTTTAATGTTCATGTTCCAATGTCGCGTTCTTGCACCTATATCATCGTTAGTTATTAATACTCTGAGTTCATTCTAATCAGGTGGCTGAAATTTGTAGTGTAAATCAAAATTTAATAGCTTTAACTAAAGAAACTTACTGCATAAAATAATCTCAATAAACTTTTTATTTTGATTTTCAAATTGTGTCTCGTTTGCTATTTTTTAAAATTTTTTTTTTTTTATTATTTTTAGAAGCATATTTGATGTATAATACAAAACAAATGAAAATAGGCCAACAAAATGTTTCATTTGATTTTATTCATGTTTTAATGTCGCATTCTTGCTCCTAGTCATCGTTTGTTAGCAGTAATCTGCGATCATTCTAATCAGGTGTCTGAAATGTGTGATCCAAATCAAAAATTTAGTGGCTATAACAATGAAACACATTACTGAACTTTGATTTCCAAAGAATGTAGCGTTCGCTATGGTAAGTGTATCATTTAGAAGGTTAAAACAAGTACAGAAAGAAGGATAGTAAGAACAATGCGGTACTAGGAAAATATTAAAACAGATCAACTTAAGTATAAACAATATTTCGATAAGTAAAATCGAAATTGGCTAAAACCAGTAGCAAGCTGCTGAAAGAAAAAAATGAAAAATATTTTATAGGGCAGAAAAGATAAGAAAGAAATAGAAAGATAAATTATGCTAAATAAAAAGAGAAGTTTCAGTAGTAAAATAGATAGATGAGATTAGTTAAATAGTGTTGTTGAAGCTCTAAATAAAAAGTACGTCGCATCAATGAATAAAAAATATAAAAATTTTGTTGAAATTACTTCAACGAATCCTTATTACGAATGTGGCGGGGAAATATGTCGCGTGCTAGATCATACTAAAAGTTGTAAAAAACAATTGCAAATATTTCAACTTGAAAGCTATCTGAAGAAAGTCACATTATTGTACTTTAGTTTAAAAAAATATTTGTAAAAGACAGGCCAGGCAAAAAAGTTTAAATACCAAGATTTGAAGGCATTACTCCATGAAGATTGTTGTAAAACTCAGCAAGAGCTTGCAAAATCACTGTGAGCTACTCAAATAGCAATTTCAAAATGTTTGCGAGCAGCAGGATTCATACAAAAGCAAGGAAATTGGGTACTATACAAATTAAAGCAGAGAGACCTTGAAAGAATATTTTGCATGTCCGAAATGATGTTTGATCACTATAAAAGAAAGTAACTTTTGCACCGAAACAATACTTGCGATGAAAAATGGATCCATTACAATAACCCGAAGAGTAAGAGATAGAGTATGTTAAGCCTGACTAACCAGCCGAATCGACACCAAAGCCAAATATCCATAGCGCTAAGGTACTGCTCGCATTTCATGGGACCAAAAGGGTCCTATCTAATATGAGCTCCTGAAATCTGGCCATACCACCACAGGAAACCCGTACCGAATGCAACTGATTTGTTTGAAGCGTG
The DNA here is from genome assembly GCF_958450345.1 of Calliphora vicina. Taxonomy (NCBI): domain Eukaryota; kingdom Metazoa; phylum Arthropoda; class Insecta; order Diptera; family Calliphoridae; genus Calliphora; species Calliphora vicina. The sequence continues at coordinate 75,647,237 of NC_088784.1, forward strand.
CAATTGCCGAAAACGCCAAGAATATGCAGCCAGACATGAAACCTTAATATTTCAACATGACAACGCTCGGCCATATGTTGCAATACTTTTTAAAAACTATTTAGAATGAAGAGGTTGGGAAGTTTTGCCTCACCCGCCTTATAGTCTAGACCTTGTCCCGTCCGAATACTATCTGTGTCGATCGATGCAGAACGTTCTCTCTGGGATATACTTCATTTAAGAACAGGGTATCCGAATTTTGGAAACACTTCACATGCAAAATCATATTAATGGCCTCATTTTGTATCTTCAAACGAATTTTCGTTTGCGTTTCCATTTCGTAAAAATTTGGTATTTTATGAAACGAAACTATAATTGCGTTTCAAGTCAATTATTTGACGTGGTACCAAGTTTGAAAACATCGTTTTTATGTCAACTTTCTGCCAAATAAATTAAATTATTTTTATTTATTTTCCAACAAATAAAATTTATTGAAACAATTTTGAAATGTTTTAAATTTATTTGGAAAACAAATTTTTTTGTTATATTTTTTACGTACATGTGTAAAGAAAAAACACATTCTCAAAAAAATGTTTTTTCTTTGAAAATTTAAAAATCTATGGAAACGAAAAAAAATTCTCAACGATTGATTTTGACGTTTCAAGCGCTTGGGACCGTTTTGTTCTGTTTTATAAAATTCAATTTTATATACAGGAACGAAAAATACGTTTTCAAAAATATGAAAATTCAAAAATGACAAATTTTTTCTAAAAAAAACGTTTCGTTACATCTTACAAAATTAGGGCATAAATGTTGTAAAAAACACAAATGCAAATATTTCAACATGATAAATATCAAAAGAAAGCCACATTATTTTACTTTAAGTTAAAAATATTGCTTTCAAAGTGAAGTTCCAATGAGTTTTATGTTTTTGTCTCGTTCTGGATGACATGTTTATTGCTAATATATAGTTGTTTCCAATAAATTAACAATAAAAATGTCATCGCTTTAAAAGATTCTGTTTCAACTCGCTGTCATTTTGCATATTTCTAGATGTATTCGAAAAGAGTTCTCCTTTTTGTCGGTTTCTGAATTACATATATTAGACTTCTTATATGTATATGTAATTCACTATGTACTTTAATGCTAATGAAAACTAGACATAAGAAACTATGTTCTTAAGATTTTTGTGTTTTTTTCACTTCATAGGCGTACGAATGTCGCGTTCTTGACAGTTTAAACGCCCTTGTGGTCCTGCTGTGACCACCACAAATTTTTAAAATTTTTTTCCAAATTTAAAGCATCCTGTCATAGAATTTATTTTCAATCGAAAGAGAGCTTGAACACATTCATGGTAAATTTCTGCCAAAAAATGAATTTTAAATCAAAATGAAGTGGCAAAAAGGCTTTTATGAAGGATTATCTTATATAAAATCGCGAAAAAACTAATAGCTTATAATGAATCATTTCTCAGGCAACTCTCAAATAGACTGCTTCTGGCGGGTAAAATATGTAGTCCAAAATGTAGTACAAAATAACTACACTCTAGGTTACATAGAGATACTTAAGAGATAATTGACTTCACGCTAGTTTACATTGGATGTATAAAATTGGCAAATGACCAAAAATATATCAATTGGAGTTACCAAGTGATAAGTTAGAATTACTATATATAAGGGATACATTGACAACTTGCTTAAATGCTGGGCGTTATGTAAGGGACACAATTGAATGGCACACAAACCACGCACGAAATCGATTAGGCGACCAAAAGTATAATATTGGCTTCAAAATTGGAATTTATTCATTGCCTAACTTGAATTTCCCATAAAAAACTTTAAAATCTATTTCATGACTCCATTCATATGAGTCTGATCTATACAAAAAGCCCTCATTTGAATTCTAAATTAAAACGTTTAACCAATTAGTTTTCAGTTGCTACAACAACAACAAAAAAATACAACAAAATGTCATTAAAAATTAACAACAACATCAAAACAAAACAATAACAAAAAAAAAAACAATAAATTGCATGCATACTTGAGCAAATAAATTGACTGAACGCAGTTTAATTTGATTCACCATTTTGAGTTTTTGAATAACTGAGTGTTTGACAATAGACACCACAAATGAATCAAACACATATGTAGATGATGATGAATTGAATCAAAAAATAAGGAAAATATTGTAATAAATAAATTGCCTACAATTTCTCGCTAGATATGGAAATTTGTTGGCTTTTTTGAGCGTATTAAATTTGATGTTAACAAGGGCATAAACAAATCAAGGAAATTTGTATCTGCAATAAGGTGGCATTGATTTTGTACTTTTTTAGATTTTCAATGTTCCCCAGAACTGAAATTGTTCTCCATCATCTAAAAACCAAATGCTGAAAGTTTAAACAAAATCGAATAACGTTTAGACTCTAAACTTTAGAGGCAGTATGTTTTATTTAATATTTTGAGTTTTTTAAAAAAAATTTGGAAAAAAAATTCCAATTACTCAAGCAACAATTTCAAAACCTTTGCGAGGAGCAGAATTCATCCAAAAGCAGGGAAATTTGGGTACCATACGAATTGAAACCGAAAGACCTTGAAAGACGATTTTTCAAGTCCGAAATGCTGCTAGTAGCTATAAAAGAAATCATTTTTGCACCGAATCATTATTTGAGATATAAAATAGATCCATTATGATAACCCGAAGCGTAAGAGATCGTTTGTGAAGCCCGGTCAAACAGCCGAATCGACACCAAAGCCAATTATCCATGGTACTTAGGTAATGCTCTACATTTGGTGGGACCAAAATGGTAATTTCTATAAACAGTTGCTAAAATCTATGTAGACCATCATAGGGAACCTAGACCGAAAGAAACTGATTCGCTTGAAGGGAGCATTGGCCGAAAAACTTACAGAATGTGCGGCCAAACATTAAATCTTAATACTACATTACGACAACGCTCGGTCACATGTTGGAATACCTGTTAAAAGTATTTATAATGAAGTGGTTACGAAGTTTTGCCTCACCCGCCTTATAGTCCAGACCTTGCCCCGTCCGACTACTATTTGTTTCGATCGATGCAGAACGCTCTCTTTGGGATTCGCTTCACTTAAGAGCAGATTATCCGAAATTTGATTGATTCGTTCATGGCCTCAAAATATGATCAGTTCGTTTGGAGCGAAATCTATATGTTGCCAGAAAGATGGGAAGAGGTCATAGCTAACAATGTTTGATACTTTGAATTAATTTATACTGTACAAATGTTTCAAAATAAAAGCTAAAAACATAACTACTCAATGCTATGTATATCAAATAAAAAACGATAATTTTGTGAAAATGAGAATAAATACGAAAAGAATATATAGATTTGTATACTCTATATCTCATTTTGTTCCTATTACATATAGCTTTGCGATAAAGTAATAAATCTGAACTATTTTTGCCACTTTCAATTTTTCATGATTTTTTTAGAACAAGAAAATTTTCTAATTTCACGTAAAAAATATATTTTTTGCTTCAAACTACTGAGCCGATAGAAACGAAATATATATGTGAAAATTTGTAAATAGCATTGAGAAAATGTTTTCAAAATTCAATCAATCGAAATATGATCATTAACTACTTAATTTTATGTACATATATAAAACAAAAAACCAAAATTGTGTGAAAATGAGCGAATTCAGTTAATAGTGCATAAAATCGAAAACAATCCATCAATATTTATGATTGATATTTTATTTGTTTCCTATTACATGTGGCTTTGCAAATATAAATCTGAAAATTTTTTGCCACTTTTGATTTTTCATGATTTTTTTAAAATATAAAAATTTCCTATTTTCATGTAAAAAATATATTTTTTTCTTCAATTTGTTATTGTAACTCCGAAACTACTGAGTCGATTGAAACACAACATATACGTAAAAATTTATGCATAGCATGGGGAAAATGTTTTCAAAATTCAATCAATCCAAAGAAGAACATTAACCACTCAGTATTATGTATATCAAAGAAAAAACTAAAATTTTTTGAAAATGAGCGAATTCACTTAATTGTGAGTAAATTCTAAAATAATCAATCGATTTTTATAATCGATATATCATTTTGTTACGATTACATATGTCTTTGCGATAAAGCAATAAATCTGAACAATTTCTGGCGTTTTCAATTTTTCATTATTTTTTCAAAACAAAAAATTTTGCTAATTTCACATAAAAAATATATTTATACCCTTCAGCTTCGTGAGAAGGGTATATATAAGTTTGTCATTCCGTTTGTAATTTCTACATTTTTCATTTCCGACCCTATAAAGTATATATATTCTGGATCCTTATAGATAGCGGAGTCGATTAAGCCATGTCCGTCTGTCTGTCTGTCTGTCTGTCTGTCCGTCTGTCTGTCTGTCTGTTGAAATCAATTTTCTGAAGGCCCCAGATATCTCCGGGATCCAAGTCTTCAACAATTCTGTCAGACATACTTTCGAGAATTTTGCTATTTAAAATCAGCAAAATCCGTCCATAAATAACGGAGATATGAGCAAAAATCCGAGACAACCTCTGAAAATTTCATCAAAAAACACAATGTATTGCATGCTTTGACAAAAAAGCAACAAAACGTATGTTTTTGGATGTGCATGCTTTGCGTATTTTGTTTTTTTTGTGTTTTGTTTCTTTTGGCGTTGTTGTTGTTTTTTATACAACTAAACGTTTGTTTGGTTGTGTGTTGGTTTTTTTGACAAAAAAGCAACAAAACGTATGTTTGGATGTGCACTTTGCGTATTTTGTTTTTCTTTTGTGTTTTGTTTCTTTTGGCGTTGTTGTTTTTTATACAATTAAACGTATGTTTGGATGTGTGTTGGTTTCATTGGCTTGCGTATTTTGTTTTTGTTTTTTCTTTTGGTGTTTTGTTTCGTTTGGCGTTGTTGTTTTTTATGTTCTTGATAAATTTAGGATGCTGTACGCTGAAAGTGGGCATTGTACATACATATATACTAATTATAAAAATAATAATGCATCCACAACAAAGGTGAAGGGTATATAAGATTCGGCATAGCCGAATATAGCACTCTTACTTGTTTTTGCTTCAATTTGTTATTATAACTCCGAAAATACTGAGCGGATTGAAAAGAAATATATATGTGAAAATTTGTACATAGTATGGGAAAAATGTTTTTAAAATTCAATCAATCGAAAGATGAACGTTAACTACTAAATTTTATGTATATCAAACAAAAAACTAAAATTTTGTAAAAATGAGCGAATTCACTTAATTGTAAATAAATTGGAAAAGAATCAATGGATTTTCATGATCGATATCTCAATTTGTTGCTATTACATATGGCTTTGCGATAATGAAATAAATCTGAACAATTTCTGGCGTTTTCAATTTTTCATTATTTTTTCAAAACAAAAAACTTTGCTAATTTCACATAAAAAATATATTTTTTGCTTCAATTTGTTATTATAACTCCGAAACTACTGAGTCGATTGAAACGCAATATATAATTGGATTAAAGGTTATATAAATCTCAACTTATCCAAGTTTATTTTATTAACATCGGACTAATGCTTTTTGAGTTATCATTAATTATGTGGATAAACTTCTAAAAAAATTTTAATTTTACTTAAAAGTTTTTTTTTTTTAAATCTATTCACAGAATTGAAAAATTTTACTATTTTTGTACTTAGGTAGTCATGGTGCATCAAATCTATATAATGGTTATTCAAGCCTTTTTTTGCTGTTGACCTGTGTAATAGAAGTCTTGTATTGCTTCCGTACATTTCTATTGCATCCAAATAAAAGATATCCGATTTTGATAAAATTTTTGGTTGCACTGAAAATCAAAAAAAAACAAAAATAAGTGCCATCCTAATCTGCATATGTTGGAAATATTATCATTGCGGAATAAGAAACAGATTATGAATTCAACTCTTCGTTTGGTTTTGTGGTGTTTTCTCGAATTAGAAATGTATTGTATATATTTTCTAAATGATGTTCTAGATCAGTTCTCTTTTGCTTAAAATTTTATAAAATCATTCAGGGATGCCTTATTGCCCTACACCCATTTCGGGGTCAAAGTTGAATAGCTTTTCTGCTCATTTAAAGATGTATTCTTAAAATGGCATCGATCCCTCTTCTGCCAGATCACGGATTGTTCCGGATTGTTTGGATATGTGAGCTATTTGATTGATAATATTTCGAATTTAACGACGACATAGTTGTGTAGTCTTAAAAATAGTTCAATTTATAAGTCCTTAGCAAGGCAATGACTTGCAGCTTTCTTATCTCAAATATTTCAAAAGCTTTAGTTTCCGTTTAATCTCTAAAAAGCTTTCTATTTATAACAGACTCTCTTTTAAATTCTTCTCTATAGTCTAGAAAATGACTTAATTTTTTGTGGTAAATTGCTAATAACCCAAAAAAATGAAAAATAATATTGTACAAGTACATTTACTTAACATTTTAAGGTGGTTAATAAAATATTGCTTAATAAGCGTTTTAAATGAGTCCATCAACAACAAATTCCATTTTATTAAATAATGTTTTTTCCCTCTCTATCATTGCTGCCACTTAAAGCCATGAAACAAACAAATAAATACCAAAATAAAAACCGCAAACATTTTTTTTAAGTAGCTGGAAAACAATAAAACTCACAAAAAAAAAATAGTGGAAAAACATCAACTTCAACTAAGAATCTGACAAAAAAGAATTCAATTCAAACCGGAAGTCGTAAATCAAAATTTTTGTATCAAAAAGTATTTCGTTTTGTTGTATGTATTTAATAAAAGTGATTGTTTTGTGTTGTTGGTTCATATTTTTTTGGTTTTAAAAACCAAAATTTAAAAAAAAAATTTATATAAAACATGCAAGCGCATTGGTGCTGACCAATTTCAGTTAAGACGACAGCTATAATAATAGAGGCCACTTTTGCCGACACTCATTCACTCGCTCCACTACTTCACTGTATACTGGTCACATTAAATGCGTACCATATAGAAATCCATACACAACTTCCACATACAATTATATATTTCTAGTAGTTGTTGTTGTAGTGGTAGTTGTAGATGAAGGAACAACAACAAAAAAAATAACTAAAACTTCACAACACGAAGATGTTTGAACAACAAAAAAAAAATAAAAGTAGCTGAAATGGTTTAAAATCAAAAACTTTATATTGGTAATGAGAGAAAGTTAATTCTTGATATACATAAGTGTTAGAACTGGAAACAGGTCCCTGGAACTCAGGCAAATAGCATGCCTGGAACAACTTTCCTTACTAAGCACAGTGGGGCAGAATAAAAATGTCCTGGAAACAAATCTTACATTTCTAGCTAGATAATCCGATTACTTAATATGAAATTTCACACAAGCAAAAAGAGGAAAATATCGGACACAATTTATGACCAATTTCATTAAAATAAATGTTTCAAAGCAATACCACTTAAGAGTCCAAAAATAACACAGGTCATTTTTCAATATTCGCTGTCATAAGTAAATTCGTGTGCCCGTTTCGTTATATATAAACCCCATTGATGACTGCTATTTTTATATTGTTAAATTACATGGCTGAAAGGAAAATTAGAAAAGGAAAAGTGCATATCCTGATTTACAGTCTGCTAAAAGGTCTCTACTGTACTCAGACGACGCACAGTGGCGCCATTTCGTTGCAAAAATCATAACATTTGGAACCAAATGAGATTATCCAAAAATGTAAAAGGCATATGATAGAAAACACAGGGCAACAAAATCGAAAAAATTTTAGAGGCTTTTTAAACCACTACACAATTTTGATGTATTGTGGTTCCAGTAGTACAAATATGGTCCAAATTTTAAATTCTATGGAGAAGTTTTTTTTTTAATTTTTTTTTCTAAAATTGCGAATTTTTTGTAGATGTTTCTTCACATAATTTATGATAACTCAAAAACATTTAGTCCAATATTATTGAAATAAACTTGGAAAAGTTCAAATTTACAAGATATTAAATCTGTTTATATATTGCGTTTCAATCGTCTCAGTAATTTCGGAGTTATAATAACAAATTTAAGCAAAAAATATATTTTTTACGTGAAATTAGAAAAATTTTTTGTTTAAAAAAATCATGAAAAATCGAAAGTGGCAAAAATTGTTCAGATTTATTACTTTATCGCAAAGCCACATGTAATAGGATCAAAAAGAGATATTGATCATAAATATCGATTGATTATTTTTAAATTTATTCACAATTAAGTGAATTCGCTCATTTTCTCAAAATTTTAGTTTCTTTGTTTGATATGCATAAAATTGAGTAGTTAATCATCTTCTTTCGATTGATTGAATTTTGAAAACATTTTCCCAATGCTATGTTCAAATTTTTTGCGTTTTAATCGGCTCAGTAGTTTCGGACTTATAATAACAAATTGAAGCAAAAAACATATTTTTTACTTGAAAATAGCAAATTTTTTTGTTTTAAAAAAGTCATGAAATATCCAAAACGGCAGAACTTGTTCAGGTTTATTACTTTATCACAAACCCACATATAATAGCAACAACATGAGATATCGGTCATAAAAATTGATGGTTTCTTTTCTGCCGTTTTCGATTTTTCATTATTTTTTTAAAACAAAACAATTAGCTATTTTCACTTAAAAAGTATATTTTTTGCTTCAATTTGTTATTATAACTCCGAAACTACTCAACCGATTAAAACGCAATATATATGTGAAAATTTGTACATAGCATTAGAAATTTTTTTTCTAAATTCAATCAATCGAAAGAAGATTAATAACTACTCAATTTTATGTATATCAAACAAAAATGTAAAATTTTGTGAAAATAAGCGAATTCACTTAATTGTGAATAAATTCGAAAATAATTAATCGATTTTTATGGTCATTATCTCATTTAGTTGCTATTATATTTGGATTTGCGATAAAACAATAAACCTGAACCATTTCTGCCGTTTTCGATTTTTCATGAGTTTTTTTAAAACAAAAAGATTTGATATTTTCACGTACAAAATATATTTTTTGCTTCAATTTGTTATTATAACTCCGAAACTACTGAGCCGATTAAAACGCCATATATAAGCAGATTAAAGGCTTTGTAAATTGGAAGTTTACTTCAATAATATTGGACTAAGCCTTTTTGATTTATAATAAATTATGTGGAGAAACATCTACAAAAATTCGTAATTTTAGAAAAAAAAATGTTTTAAAAAAATTTATCCATAGAATTCAAAAATTTTACTATTTTTTACTTAGGTAACCATCAAATCTATATAGTGGTTAGTGAAGTATTTTTTTGCTATTGACCTGTGTAATTGATCAACCTATGAAATGAGTTCTACGCATTTCAGGTGGCAACTTATGGGTTAGCAAAGATTTGTGGATAAAACAATTATATGGGAAGTAAAATAAAACATTTTTTTAAAATTTTTGATTTTTTATTACCTAAATTACTTAAAAATGGCCTTGTTTTGAACACAGAAAATCAGTCAACTTTGAAGGGCTATAACTTCTGAACCAAATATCTTCTAATTGCAATAATAGTAGCATATTTGAAATCTTTGGACAATTTCCTGTAAAATAGGTTTATTCAATATTAGGAGCACATGAAATTTTTGATTTTTGCAACCTCACTTGTTAGACGTACCATCTTCTAAGAATCAATATCTTTCAGATTTGTCGGACACAGAGATGGTGGAAGTTTTTTCGGATGAACATGACAGCGATTTTGAAGTGTTAACGATGTCTTCACTTTTTCACATGATGTTTTAAGTGTCTTGATAAGACACCTTGACATTTTGAAAGAGAGATCAGAGCTGTTAGCATCTAGACTCAGGGAAATAAATAATTTAACTCAAGGTACGAAATTCTCATTTTATCTTCTATTATTTAGCTCAGGAAATGATATAGATAGTCTTTTATAATGACATTGGTGGCTTTTTATCGAAAATGAGACTCGCAAGCTACAAAGCTGATGAATGAAGATTGTTTATGGACAGCTCAAAGCGAAGTTTAAAATGTGTTTTACTAGATATTGGTTACGAAAGGGTTAACTCTCAAACGAACTGTCATACTGCGGTCATTTATGATCTGGAAAATCATCACGAATAGATTGACGATTGAACAACGATAGCAAATTATCCAAATTTACTTTTAAAATCAGTCATCAATTCGCCCAACTTATAGATGTTTTATAGTAAAATTGTGTTCAGCGATGAGGCAAATTTTTGTCTTAATACTGGTAGCATCATCGGATCTTATTTATTCAATGACCAATGACTTTTTTTTTAAATATGGATGAGATTGATCCGCATATGGAATGAGATCAATACACAACACACCCTACATACTCAATTACATCTGGAAAAATGCACCGTTTGATGTTATCATCGGAACTTATTTCTCCAAAATTGGACTCCAGAAAGCTATTCGCCAAAAACATCCTCGGTGGTCATATGCCCGAAATCATTTTCAAATGTGCCATGCATTGATATTTCAAATGTTGGGTGTATGACTTAAAAATTCGGTATTTCAAATAATTAAAATCTTTTAAAAGCGGTTTTTGTTTTTAATAACTTATATGTCATTTTGAGGGGCACATATCTGTCACTTAGTTATGGAATACGTCATGTTTGGGAAGTTTTGCATTAAATCATTAATTTTAAAAAAAAGTGCCGCTGAAGCACACCGATTGCTCACCAAAGCTAATGGTGAATGTGTTCCATTGATTTCAACGTGCGAGAGATGGTTTGTGCGGTTCAAAAGTGGTGATTTTGACACGGAATACAAAGATCGCCCATGCCAGCCAAAAAAATGAAGATTGTTGTCAAACTCAACAAAATCATTGGGAGCTACTCAAGCATCAATATGAAAACATTTGCGAGCAGCATAATTCATCCAAATTAGGGAAATTGAGTACCATACGCATTGTAGCCGAGAGACCTTGATAGACGATTTTGCATGTCCGAAATGATGCTTGATCATTACGATAAACCGAAGCGTAAGAAATTGTATGTGAAGCCCGGCCAACCAGCCGAATCGATTCCAAAGCCAAATATCCATGGTGATAAGGTAATGCTGTGTATTTGGTGGGAGCAAAAGGGTTCTATATTTTATGAGCTGCTGAAATCTGATCAGACCATAACAGGAAACCTGTACCGATCACAACTGATTCGTTTGAAGCGAGCATTGGTCGAAAAACTCCCTGAATATGCGGACATACTGGAAACCGTCAAATATCCATGGTGATAAGGTAATGCTGTGTATTTGGTGGGAGCAAAAGGGTCCCATATTTTATGAGCTGCTGAAATCTGACCAGACCACAACAGGAAACCTGTACCGATCACAACTGATTCGTTTGAAGCGAGCATTGGTCGAAAAACGCCCTGAATATGGGGACATACTGTAAACCGTAATATTCCATCATGACGATGATCGACCACATGTCGCAATACCTATTAAAAAGTATTTATAATGAAGTGATTGGAAAGTTTTTCCTCAGCCGCCCTATAGTCCCGACCTTACCCCGCCTGAATATTATTTGTTTTGAAGGAAGTATCGCTCTTTCTACGCTTCACTTTGGAACAGAGTATCCGATATTGGCTTGATTCGTTCTTGGCCTCAAAAGATGAGAAGTTATTTTGGCTTGGAATCCATATGTTGCCAGAAAGATCAGAAAAGTTCATAGCTAACAATGGCCAATACTTTGAATAATTTATATTGTACAAATGTTTCAAAATAAAATCCAAACAATTTAAGAAATCCCTCATTTTTAAGTCATACACCCAAATTTTTTTTTTTAAATTTACTTTTGTGTGTTATTTAGTTTAAGATCTATCGGACTTAAAGAAACAACTTTTTGTAATAGGTTATATTCGTCGATTCCAAATGATTAATTTCTTAGGATAGCAGGGATAGCTGAGCAAAACATCAATGGATCAAAAAAGACTGACCTCTGAATATGCAGATACAATGTCATCTGAAATTAATTATTAGAAAATAGGCATTTTTTCTGAATTTTGTTAGGAATTTTAATGAAATTTGTGAGCAAAAACTGAACTTCTCTAAACCCATCAATTTCAAATCAGTCCCCATGCGAACCCTTAATGGGTACAACCGTTATAATTCCGATTTGTTATCCTCATTTAGAACTTATTATAATCGAATATTCGCTTCCAACTGCTCGATCGTTTCTGGTTTAGCTGCATAGACTTGCAATTGCTCCAGAGATTATAAGAGATAAATAGCACACGCACGACCTAGCCGAGTACTTTCCAAAAATATAAAAATCTTTGAAATCGGATGGGTAACAAAAAAATGGCATGTGTTAAAAAATGTTACATGTCGAATCTATTTTAATAATTTAAACTCGAATACACCTTGTTTACGCCGACGTCAAAAATTTTATCCCGGTCGGGATTATTATTTATCTAGTAGAGCCAATTGGACGAATATTAAACACGTTCTTCTCAGCTTTATTTCAATTTAAAGTTCTTCGCTTCTATAAAATACACCCTTTATAACGATGAAAAGTTTTAGATCCCAATCCCAAAAGTGCAAAATAAGGATACATCTCTAAACCGTTTTTATATTCAAGAAGACTTTCTTTAATGGTTCTATGTGGATTCTAATTGTCTTAGGATTGTAAACCAAAACTTTCTACCCCCAACCAACAATCATATATAAATAATCATGCCACAAAACAACTTGTTCATATACTTAGAAAGGAGAAATAAAAAAACAAAACTACAATCTAAGTGAAAAATGAAAACTCGGCATTTAAGAAGAAAACAAAAAGTAAAAATGTGAACATCTCCTCGACTCTACACACGAGTACGAGTAACAATTCAAATCAAGTAGAGAAGAAACCTCAAACTCCAGCAAACATTGACAAGCCTTTTTCAGTTTTTAAAACATGGGTGTTTTTTTTTCGAAAGAAACGGATGTGCATGAGACGCCATCATTGTTGGCATTTTTCTTAAAGTCGTTGTTGCTGCTGTTTCGTGTTTTTTTTTTATTATTTTACTAAAAGTATGGCTGGATGTGTTTTACATTCATATAAATGTTTTGTGTTTTTTTTTTAATTTTAATTTTCAGATACTTTATAGTTTTGTGGTTGTTATTTGAGTTTTGTACTATTTGTTAAGATCGAAATTGAAAGATGAAGAATTTTATATGTAGCAAGCAGTAGTAGTATGTAATAAAAAATTTAAAAAACGAGATCTTCCGTTTATAAAGTTTTTTTTTTTCTTTTGTTGAAGATTATTTAGATTTTTTTGATCTTCAATGTTAAAGATGCGATAAAAACTTAAAGAAAATATTATGTGTGCAGAGGTGAACAACCTCAGCACAAAACATAAGTCACATTACTTGGAAGTAGTTTAGTAATGACTGTGATATGTACACACAGAAAACAGATTCGTGGTGGCAAATCGAAAATAATCAATCGATTTTTATGATCAATATCTCATTTTATTCCTATTACATGTGGCTTTGCAATGAATAAATCTGAAAAATTTTTGCCATTTTGGATTTTTCATGATTTTTTCAAAACAAAAAAAAATTGCTAATTTTATGTAAACAAAATTTTTTTGCTTCAATTTGATATTATAACTCCGAAACTACTAAGCCGATTGAAATGTAATATATATGTGAAAATGTCTACATTGTATGGGGAAAATGTTTTCAAAATTCAATCAATCGAAAGATGAACACTAACTACTCAATTTCATGTGTATAAAACAAAAAACAAAAATTTTGTGAAAATGAGCGAATTCACTTTATTGTGCATAAATTCAAAAATAATTCATAGATTTTTATGATCAGTATCTCATTTAATTCCTATTACATGTGGCTTTACGATAAATCATTAAATCTGAAAAATGTTTGATGTTTTCGAGTTTTCATGATTTTTTTAAAACCAAAAAATTTGCTATTTTCACGTAAAAAATATATTTTTTCTTCAATTGTTATTATAACTCCGAAACTTCTGAGCCGATTGAAACGCTATATATATCTGAAAATTTGTGCATAGCATGGGGAAAATGTTTTCAAAATTCAAGCAATCAAAATATGAACATTAACTACTCAATTTTATTGATATCAAACAAAAAAACTAAAATTTTGGGAAAATGAGCAAATTCACTTAATTGTGAAAAAATTCGAAAAGAATCAATCGATGTTTATGGCCGATATCTTATTTTGTTGCTATTATATGTGACTTTGCAATGAAGCAATACACTTGAACAATTTCTGCTATTTTCGATTTTTCATGAATTTTTTTTAAAAAGAAAATTTGCTATTTTAACGTAAAAATCTTATTTTTTGCTTCTATTTGTTATTATAACTCCGAAATTACTGAGCCGAAGGAAACGCAATATATGAACGAATTAAAGGCTATGTAAATCTCAACTTTCCAAATTTTATTTTAATAATATCGGGATAACCATTTTTGAGTTATCATTAATTATGTGAAGAAACTTCTAAAAAAAATTATAATTTTACTTAAGAATTTTTGAAAAAAAAATTCTCTTTAGAATTAAAAATTTGGACCATATTTGTACTACTGGAACCACAATTCATCAAAATTGTGTAGTGGTTTAAAAGGCCTTTTAAAATTTTTTCGATTTTGTTGCCTTGTGTTATTAATTAGGCACCTATTGGTGAATTGTATTTTTGCCTTCATGGTAATATGAGTTAAAAAGTCCTAGTAAAAATGTATCTCATCGGATTTTATCAGAGGAGTGATCCAAACTACAATCTCATACAGTTGGAGTCTTCTCCGAGACATGCTAGGAAAGACATTCTTATTTACGTATGAAGAGAGCATACAGAGGCCCGTATACGGACATTCGAAGAGACTACATCAATTACAATTTAGAGAGGAACCGTCAGAGTTGTTCCGATACAACTGACGGCAAAATAGAGCATTTATGGACCAACTTAGAAGAAGTTCCTTAATTCCTTGGCCAATACCTCTTAGCAGAATACCAGGTATCGAAAATTCGGACAATAACCCACTTCAATGACTCTTCATTTTCCCAACCTCTTCTTTTTTACTAACATTTCTCGCTAAATAGGTTCCCCTACCCAGGATATAGCATTGATGGATTAACTTGTAAGAATTTCGTTAATTGCTTGGCCAAGATATGAGCAGAATACCAGGTATCGAAAATTGTTTAGTTTTAGCTTGGACAACAACCCATTTCTATGACTCTTAATTTTCCCAACATTTTCTTTGTTACTACAATAAAATTTCCCGCTCAAAAGGTTCCCCTACCCAGTATTTATAAAATAGTCCATCAGCACGCACACCCTCCAAAGCAAAAAAAAAAACAAATTGTAGTGATTGAATGTTGTCTTTATCATGTGTCCAACCTGTTTTACTTGTAACCATTGAATTGGATTGACTGTTGACTGCTGTTCATGTCATACAGAGAGCCAACCAACACTTGTTGATGAGATCATGAGATCTCATGGAATATCAAAAACAATGAACACACAACAATCTTATAGATCAAATAGATTCTTTAGGTATGATAATGATTGTCGTGATAATGAAAAAACAAACGCGTATTTCCTTGTACTAAACACGCCACGGTAATTTTGTATTAAAAAACGAAAGAAAAAACAAATAAGAAACAAATAGACAGCTACAACAACCATTTTATTCAAAATAATTTTAATGATTTAGCAGGGACAAATTTAGCTATCTCTGGTTTTCTTTGTTTAGAAATTATTATACAACTAATAATAATGAATATTTGTTTTAACAAATATGCTAAATATTACTTACATTTTCATTTATTTTGTTCATACCAAACTTTAATTTATATCTAGTGATATTGGTGAAAATACATTTTGAAATTTTAATTCAAATTAGTTTCCAAATGCATGTTCTGTATATGTCACTTTCTCAAACAATAACAGCCATTAATTTTTTATAGTAGCGAAAGTAGTCTTTCTATTATATACTTTTGACTTTACAAATCCTGGGAATTTACACTAGGAACTTAAATTTCACTTTTTCGATGCTCCAAGTTATAAAATTGTTCTCCGTCATCCAAAATCAAATACTAAAAATTTTATTAAAATCGGATAACATTTAGAAGTTGAAGATTCGAGTTTTGGGTCAAGTATAGGGTATTCGAATTATTCGATTTTTCTCTTGTTCGAATAAAACGAACAATTCGAATAAGAGATTTTAACTTGTTCTAATAATTCGATCACATGTTTAAAATTAATCGAATTATTCGAATAATTTAAATTTTTTTTAAAAAAGTAAAGAATGAAGTTTTGATGTCGGTTTTTAAATATTTTATTGTTAAAGAAAAACAAAAAAATAACGTTAAAGTTAGCAATTCAAGTATTAATAATGTTAAAAAACATTCGAAAACAAAGTCCATCATTAAATTTTCAACAGAAATATTCTGATCAGATTAACTCCCGAACAATTGACTTAACAAACCCTTTAGTTTCCGTTTTGGAGCTATGCTTTAAAAAATTTGAGTTAGTTGGACATGATCCTGAATTCAAATACAATATAAACGTATTAAGAACTTTTTTATATCTTTAATTAATTCGGGTTTAAATTGAGTAACTAATTCTTTAGTAATTAATTATTCGCTGTTTCTAAATTATTTATAACACATTGTATTATACGTCAAGCTTTGCTTAATAAAGTGGTCATGGGGAATTTCACAATAAAGGGAATCTGTCCAAAGTTTGATGCCATTGTCAGTGAACGTGGCTAATTTGAAATTAGGCAGTGCATGATTGACTCATTTACAAATACGCAAAAAGTTTATTACCATGTTAGACGAAGATGTTCAACGATGTTTTAAAATCATGTATGTATAAGACGAACTCCATGGTTTTCTTGCAACAAAACGTTAGTTTGCAACATTTGTGTTTATCATTCGATTAATAACATCACTTATATACATATATTTTAAGATCATGGCCTTCATCTATTTCAATGTAATCATTATTAATGTCATCCTCAATATCACTTTCGACGACCGTTTCAAAATCACATTCTCCATCACATTGAACTCCACTTTAATCTAAGTTAATATTTTGATTATTAATTGCGATTCTTCTAATATTTCGCCAGCTAAATAACAAATATTTTATTCCGTACCTTTTATTTTCATTGGTTCAAGTCCTATGTTAAAAATTTTGAAAAATTAGTTTTTAGAATTGTAACATCTCGCAGTAATATTTATATATTTATAGAAGGAGCTATCGGAACACTCATCTACAGTGATCGAAAGTCCCTTTGTCTTTAGTTATTTGTCGAATTTCAGAAATAATACAATTTTTGTGAGTCATTATTACTTATTTAAATTTGAAATTATGAAAAATTTTAAGCAATTTAATAAATTTAAATACATGTATATGAACATTTATTCGTTTTATTCGATTATTCTACATAAAATTGTTCGAATTATTCGTTATTCGAAAATGGTCATTTTTAACCTTCGCTTTGTTTCGATTTAAATGAAATTTGTACTCACTGAACAAATTCTAGAGTTCTATAGAATTTAATAGAACCATTTTAAACTTTTTATAAGGTTTTTTCAATTTTTTAAAATTTCGTTCGTCGCATATATTTATAGAAGTGTAGTGTCACCCGGGTGGGTATTGGTAAACCATGTACATAAAAAATCTTTGGTAAAGCGAAGGTTAAATTGTTCGAATAATTATTCGTAAGAAATTATTCGATTAATCGAACGATCATTAGTCGAATGAATACCCTAGTCAAGTATCAACCACCAATGATCTGGCGAGAACCTTAGAATCATCATGATGATTGTTATTTTTGCATTGTCGACATAACAGGCATTAACAAAACAAACCGATATATGTAAATGTGTTTATCCTAACTTGTTGCCTATTACTCAACCAGTCGTGTACTCTAGTGATGATTCAGAGTCCCAACAATCTACATCTATACAAAATAATAACGACTTACGACAATATTCTAGTTCACTTAGTACTAATAGTGGATCAGACGACTTCCAGGAGGAGCTTAGTGATTTATTCAGAGACCTTGGACTCTATATCTATAAAAAAAATCTGAAATTTTAGCGTATTGATTAAAGCAAAAAAAAAATGTCATACTGTCGTAACATTTTATTTTCCGAAGACGCTGAATTTGTTTATTTTTCAGATGATCCTGCTTCAATAACTGCGATGGGATTAGAAAAGTATGATCCAAATGAATGACGACTATTTATAGATTCTTCTAAGCGCAGCCTGAAATGTGCTCTTATGCATAACGGTAATAAATTGGGTTCATTACCGATTACATTCAACTAAGGCTAATGAAGAATATTCTATTGTTTCCTCGGTTATAGATAAAATAAAGTACAACGAACACAGGTGGCTAATTTGTATGCAACTAAAAATGGTGAATTTTCTCCTAGACCAACAAATAGCCTACATAAAATATCCGTTTTTTATTTGTTATTTATTTGGGAGAGCAGAGTGAAAAAAACTGGCCTTCCAGAGAAGCTATAGTTCCAGGAAAGTTGAATATAAATAATGTACTACTATTTCCAAGGGATCGCAGAATACTGTCATTTGTCAAAGTTCTCAACAAGGATAGTGAATGTTTCAGATATACTTATATCTTGAATGTTCCAAGATTTGAATTCGGAGAAACTGAAAGCAGGAATTTTTGATGGCCCTGAAATAAAAAGATTAATCATGTAAAGAAAGACTTAGAATGAATTTCTTTGGATAGTGCAGAATTGTCTAGGGAACAAAAAGGATGAGAACTACTAGGAGTACGTGAACAACATGTTGTCACAATTTCAGCACATTTATTTTAATATGAGCATTAAAACACACTACCTTCACAGTCATTTGGATCATCATACTGAAAACTTTGGAGATTTTAGTGAACAACAAGATGAACATCAAGATATTCGTATTATGGAGTAGCGGTACCAGGGTCACTGGGATGCCCGTATGATGACGGACTATTGTTGGAGCATTCAAAATAAACCCTCAAAACCAGATAAATTAAGAAAATCTTATAGAAGAACATTTTTCGACGTATTATATTTGTACAATATAAGGGCCTCATTATAACCTACACCACCATAGGGGGGAGGGTATAATGCGTTTGTGCAGATGTTTGTAACGCCCAAAAATATTAGTCTAACACCCACCTTAAAGTATACCGATCGACTTAGAATCACTTTCTGAGTCGATTAAACGATGTCCCTCCGTCCGTCTGGCTGGTTTTCCATGTAAACCTTGTACGCAGAGTACAGGTCGCAATTTTGAAGATATTTCCATCAAATTTGGTACATATTATTTTTTCGGACCAAGCCTATTGGAACTGGCTGAAATCGGTCCATTATTTCACCTAGCCCCCATACAAATGTCCTTCCGAAATTGGACTTTATCGGTCATAAATGTTTAATTTATATATGTATCTCCACAAGTTCCGCTCCAGATAAGTTTTATATGCAAAAAAATCATGTCACTAAATTTTGTTACGATCGGTCCATAATTAGTCATAGTTCCCATATAGACCGCTTCCGAAAAACACTTTAACGTGCATAAATCGTTTAAACATGTTGGTATACACACAAAATTCAACATAGTTAACTTTCATATAGACATAAATCACACTACCCAATTTCATGGTGATCGGTCCATTCTTGGTCATAGCTGCCATATAAGGCCCACTTCCGTAAATATAAATTATTGAAATTTTAAATGAAAAATGTTTTTTTTCTTTTACTTAGTGTAGGGTATAATATGGTCGGGCTTGACCGACCATACTTTCTTACTTGTTTTATAAATCGAAACGATTTGAAGCGTAAGCAATGTATGAAGAATACTTGGAAAAGGGTTTAGAACTTGAATATTTTCCATAGAATTTTATTGTAACATTTGTCGTTTCGTTATATAAAATGAGGCCCTAAATTTATTCAAAATATTGGACATTGTTAGCTATGACCTATTTTCATCTTTCTGTCAACATATGGCTTCCGAGCCAAAAGAACTGTTCATCTTTTGAGGCCAAGAACGAATCAAGCCAATATCGGATACTCTGTTCCAAAGTGAAGCGTATCCCAAAGAAAGGGTTCTGCATCGAACGAAACAAATAGTAGTCGGATGGGGAACGGTCTGGACTATAATGTGGGTGAGGACAAAACTTCCCAATCACTTCATTCCAAATACATTTCAACAGGTTTTGCAATATGTGGCAGAGCGTTGTCATGGTGAAATATTACGGTTTTATGTCAGGGCTTTTTTCGGCCAATGGTCTGGGCAGATTTCAGATTTAACAAAGTGTCACCTTAGCGCCATGGATATTTGGCTTTGGTGTCGATTCGTTCAAGCATCATTTCAGATATACAAAGGTCTCTCAGCTTCAATTCGTATGGTGCCCAATTTCCCTGCTTTTCGATGAATCCTGAAGCTTGCAAACGTTTTGAAATTGCTGCTTGAATTGCTCCCAATGATTTTGCAAGATCTTTTTGAAGTTTATAACAACCTTCATGGAGTAAAGCCTCCAATTCTTTGTCTTCAAACTTTTTGCGCAAAACTGCCACTTCTGAACCGCAAAAACTTCACCATAAGCTTTGGTGTTTGCATTAAAATGTTCAATTACCAAGGGAGAATAAATGAAATCTATGTACTTTTCAAAATTACTTATAAGTTATTAAAAACAAGAACCGCGTTCCAAAGATACGCCACCTATTTTAAATTCCGCATTTTTAAGTCATACGCCAATATATATTAGTTATTTCATCTAACAAATTATAAAACATCTCTCACTAGCCTTAAAGGGTATAAACTAATAATCAATAATACTTTAAATTATCCTCTGTAAATTTTCAAAAATCATCTACAACACTTCATGATTGAATCAACAAAATAAATTTCATTTAATTTAAGTTCACACACACTGACAGCCACACTTGCCTTCGAAATCAATTAAATTGTTAAAAGAAAAATCATTTTTTAACAATGATGACTTTGCGAAAATTAACTTGAAATTTATTTTCACACTAAAAAACCATGAGAACTTTTTACGCTGACTTTTTTTATGGATTTCAGTTTTTTTGTTAATAAACAATGCAAAAATCGTATATGGCCACAGAAATCAGTTAAGAGCCCAATAACGTTTGATTGAAATTTATGATGTTGATTTTGTTCAAAATTTTATTCAGCATAATGAAGTTGATGATGATGATGAATTGACGATGAAGTTGATGAAGTTTTTATGGTAAAATGTTGATTTTGGCAGTTTTTGGTTCAAAGAAAATAATAATAATGAATCAGAAAAGCAAGAAATTGTTAATACATTTCGAATATAGCGATTAATGCTACTGTTTAATTGTGTTTTTTCACTGAATTGTATGAAAGATTTAAATGTTTTGGTAGCTGTTGAGGATAGTGATCAGGTTGATGGTAATGAAAGGCTTAAATTGATTATGAATTTAAAAGAAATATTAATGAAATCATAATAATTAAAAAAACCGCGAGTCCTCACACATGGAGCAGGGGGTTATGCATTTCTAAAATGTGATTTATGAAGCAACAACCCCATAACTCGCAACATTGCTCTTGTACAAAGCTGTGGCTCAAAGGACGATAATATCCCATTTGCAGCGGTATCGAATATTTGAATTGATGAATGGACGTGATTACCACTTGTAGCAAATCCAACATCAGATTAGAATTCGAATAAAAACATTTCTAACAACGAACATTTCTATTCGTTTCTGTAGGAAAAAGACAGATTTGAATGCAGATTTAAACTGGACCATTAATTTCCCTATTGTAGGTTCTGACTGGATAAGAACGCTAGTATTTTAGAAAGCCATTTTTTTGGGATACCAAATAGTACCTTGTATCCTTGAGTTCCAAATAGTATCTTGTAAGTTAATTATTTTGTTATTTCTTCAGAATAAAATACTTTTTGAGCCCCTTGTGGTAACAGAAATATCAATAAATCTCCAAGATTTTCAGGAAAACGATCGAAATGACTGTTGTGACAACATGTTATTCAAGTGCTCCGAGTAGTTATGATATTTTTTGTTCTGAAACATTCATCGTCCTTGTTGAGAGCTTTCCCTTTCAGTATGGAATCTGATGATGGTCTATGATTGGCTTAATGCGGCTATCCATCTATACGGATGGGTCCAAAAAAAGGGGATATCGTGGGTGAAGGTGTCTACATTCCTGAATTTGTGATAAAAATGTCCTTTAGATTCCCAAATGGATGCAATATTCTTCAGGTCGAGGTAACGGCCATTAGGAGAGCGTCCAACTGTCTTAGATATTACAGGATATATGGTAGGGATATTCCTATATATAGTGACAGTAAACATGAAATCAAATCCCTGATAAGTGTTTATACAACATCGAGTATAGTCCAGGAATGCCAGGCATCCTTGAATGAGATGGCGAGGCATTCAACAGTTGTACTCAGGAATAATGAAGGATATTGTATTGCCAATAACTTGACGAGGATATGAGCTTCGATGTCGAAAGATGAGATAGACTTCCAATAAAGCATTCCGCTGTCGACATGTAAACAACGCATAAATAATGCATAATATGAACTTGCCCAAACAGGATGGGGTAATGAACCCACCTGTGCTATTACCAGGATGATATGGGCCTGCATTGTACTGTAAACGTATGTCGTATCGATTCGGTTTACAACGAATACGACTCAGCAATATGGTGGCGATGATCACCGGGCTTTGCACTTTCGGTACCCATACTGCAAAACTTGGGCTGGCTCACCACGACATTTGTAGGAGTAGTGTTAATGAGAGGAGGAAGAGATCATCTTCTTTTGTAACTGCCCGGCACTGGGTGACCTGCGTGCCAGGCTTTTAGGGGAACGTTCCACTAGGAACCTCTTAGGTTTTAGGAAGAGCTGATGGTTAATTAGACCGGACATGTTAATGGCACCTCATATTGACCCCGTATCTGTCGCATGATAGTCTGTGCTCTCTGAATTTCTTCTCTCATCTAGCTCCTTTAAATTCTATCTATAATTTCTATTATTAATCCTACTCTTACTAAACGTATAACCTTCTCTCTTCTTTAACTTCTTTGTCTCTTCTCTTTATTTACTTGAGGAAACACAAAAAGAACAATCAATGGACCCACGTGAGCTATGCACATGATGAAAGGCTTTGGACGGCTTTGTTTCATGAGACCCAGCTGTAGTTTTCTTCGGAAAAAATGGAAGTAAGTTTTTCTCTCTGTTACAATAGTATGCAATGTTTGTTTCTTTTGTTCTTTTGCTATAATCGAGATGCTAAAATTTCAGATGCTTTTTTAGATAGTCCAAGATCTCTCACTAAATCACTAAGCTCTTCAGAAGAAATATCTAAATGGAAGTCATCTGATCTATTGTCAGTATAGTTTCTAGGCAACGCCATCAACGGGAAATATCCACCTTGCCATCCACTCAGGATGAAGTTCTTAAGATCCTCAATAGTCTGAAGAACGGAAATTCTACCGGCGCCGACAACATCCCCGCCGAACTATTAAAGGACGGAGCCGACCAATAGCACAATCCCTTACACCGATAATGCTTAGGATATGGAACACCAACACGATACCTAAGTCGTGGAACACACTGCACACAACTCATTAACACACTGCACACAACTCGCAGTTATATCTTCTCTTTGTAGATTTCGAAGAGCTTTCGACACGGTGTCTCATAATGCTATTTGGAGAGAGAGCGCTATGAAAGGAACACCTGTCATGTCTCCCCTGAATGGGTTAAGGGTGCATTCTAATGTAATAAGAGGAAGAATGATTTCAACCGGTTATTACATTAGAATGCAACCTTGCAAAACAGCTGGAACCTTTACACAGCTGTTCAAGGGGGTGTCAAGAATGGTTAAGGGGTAGGAAAAGAGGAAAAAAAAAGATGGCGAGGAAAGAAAAGGCGGGAAAAAATGTGGAGAGTTGGAAAATGAAGGGGGAAGAGGAGGAAGATTTTTTTTTTTTGAGAGGAGATCGATTTGAGAAGTGAAGAAAAGTGGATGTGATGAAGAAAAAATTAAATATAAAAAAATCGAGGAACATTAAAATTTCTTTTTGAAAAACAAACAGAAAAAAATAGAAACACGTTATTACATTGAATTTAAACATTTAAAAGCAAACGAACACATATTTAAAAGAAAAACACACAATTTACTAAAATATATATTTAAAATACAATTTTTGTTTAAACAAATAAAAATACATTATCTCACACTTATAAAAAAAAACACATTTACACATTTAAAAGAAAACATACACTATTTATAAAAAAAACACCTATATAATTAAAATACAATGTTTACAACAATGAACTCTTTTACACGTTTAAAAATTAATCATTTAAAATAAAACCATACACACATATTTAAAATACAACATAATACCAACATATACAATAAAACCCGATTGTTTAAAAGAAACAAACACAAAATAACAACTCTAAAATCCACAAATATCACCCAGACCAAAAAGATAGCCCTGGAATCTAATCTGATGAAGGGGAAGTGTGGACAGATTCGGACAGAGTAAACTTTAACTTCGGACATAAACGGACGACAAACTTCTCCCGAACCAATTCGGTTCTAGGTTTCTTCTTATTTTCTGGTGGTGACTCCTCGGAGAAGATGGAGTAGAAAAACAAGGTAAGTGAGATAATTTAAGAACTGTAGGGTGTAGAATAGGGGCAAACCGAAAATAATGGGCCATTGGTTTGCCATGGAAGAGGGTGGGCAGGCCAGGCAGCACAAATTATTGCTGCAGCCAAGGAGGTATAGCATCGTAACATTTTGGGATTGCCTATCACGCAAGTTAGAGAGTGTTTTTCTTTTATTTGATTTTTTTGAATTTTTAGTCAGTTACTTTTTTTTGCTCACCGACTTGGGATGGCTAGATGGTGAACTTTACGCCCGTCTACCGGCTCAGCCAGGCATTGCCATCATTAATACGCGTTGCCACCTGGTCATTCCCACAAAGGTCTATGACAAAAATGGCGCCCAACAATGGGGGCCCGAAATTCGGGTTTCCTTTCCTAGTTTACTACCAGTTTTTCGTCGAATAGTGATCAACTTTTCCAGCGTAAGTCATACTGATCATGATCGATCAAGGTCTTTCAGTATTTGCGACGCTTGGAAAAGTTGATCCTATTAGTTGAAAAACAGGAAGGCTTGCTATTGGTCTTTTCTCAAGGGCATTGGTAAGACATATTACGTCAGAATAAATATTCTGGTAATGTTAGCTACAATGTCCTGGAGAAAAGAGCAACATGCATGAAACATATTTTTTTTTATATTTAAAAGTAAAATTAGAACAATAAACTAAAGTTAAAGACTTATATAACCTATTTTCTACCAGAGATAAGACAAGTAGATTAGCTCCATTATAGCTGTTTACTTAGCCGATTTGTGGGGGAAGTAGGAGATATATGTTTTCAACTCCCAGCTTTTTCATTTAATTTTTTTTTGGTTCTCTGATGAGCAAGATGGCAATATTGAAATGTTAACGATGTTATACTTCTTTGGCTAAATCTACCCCTACAGTTTAGAAATTAATATACTCACTACCAATTGATCACTTTAAAGTTAAATATATAAATGTGCATACCAATTATAATTGCTAACTACGTTTTTGCTTAAAATATCTATTCTAAATATTTACATTTGAAATTGTGTTTTTTTTTTGTTTTACCTATTTAATAATCATTTATTAAAGTTAGAATCTATTTTATTTATTTAGGGAAATTGGGGAGAATTACATAGGTTTCTCATTTGCGCGATTTCGGAAGAGAGAATAGCTTTCCATTATTTAGGTTATATAGGATGGTAGAGACTAGGGCAAGTAAGATGCAGCGAGAATCCGATTCTACTTCCTCTAGGCCTATCCTCGGGGCTGGTAATACACAAATAACTACCACTTCAACTGCTTTAACAACCGCAACTACGACGGCTACCGCAGCTCACGCAGCTTTGAGCGCCAATTCGGCGCAGATTAATCCACACTATGGCCACAGAAATCCGGAAATGGAAATTGAGAACAGTGTGACATCGCCGGATTATAGTAGCCTAACTGCCCAAAACATCCGTCATGAATTTCGCAGCGCTATAGGAACTAACACACAGCCATCACAACCGATACATGGATCATCTGGACCAGAGCTAGTGAACATGATTGAGTCCACATTAGGTCTACAGCAAGTAGAGATGATGCGTAATATGGAGGATAGGCTCCGAGAAATAGTACCTCGGATAGTAGCTGAAAGCTTATGTTCCATATCCAGAAATTCGGGTAATCAACAGGCTGCACAACTGCCACCACCGCCTCAAGTCAGCAGGCAACCACCACCTTTAACAAGAGGCCCTCCGCCTAACGTGTTCCCAAATCAGACTGCAGTTAGGCCAGATATGCATTTTCAACCACATCCTTTACATACCGACAGACAGTTTAATCGCTCCAATTCTAATCAACATATGTCTAATTTGACACCACCAGACAACAATATTACCTTCCAACCCTACGAGATGAGGCCACAGTATAATCATCCACCCCACAACTCAGAATTTTCTCGAAAGCCAGGGCTGGATAAGTGGGGAGTAAATTTTGACGGTACCTCGAAAACGATGGGAGCCCAAGAGTTTGTTTTCAGAGTAGAAGAGATGAGGAAGGATTATGGCAACAGTTGGTCAGAAGTTTTGAGGCACTTCCACCAATTGTTATCTGGTGACGCGTTAGAGTGGTACTGGATGCAGAGGCGTCTCCAGCCCATACACTCCTGGGAAGAGCTGAAAGAGGCAGTTATCAATCGCTTCCGTCGATTTAATAGCGATGTCGAGATTCATCGACAGATTATGGACCGCCGGCAGTATCCTCAGGAATTGTTCGAGGACTTCTACAACACCGTTCTCCGGCTAAGGAGTCAACAGAACAACCCGATAGGTGAAGGCGAGTTAATTGATATAATGAAGATGAATTTAAAGACTTCTATGGCGCAGCTCGTATTCCCTATACGC
Organism: Calliphora vicina; assembly: GCF_958450345.1. Lineage (NCBI taxonomy): Eukaryota > Metazoa > Arthropoda > Insecta > Diptera > Calliphoridae > Calliphora > Calliphora vicina. The sequence continues at coordinate 75,674,242 of NC_088784.1, forward strand.
ATGTTCGGTTTAAGTCATTTTCGCACGGAATGTAAAAAAGCGGAGTCGTTGCTACACAGCCAACGACAGGCATACCATAATCGACAGCTAGCTCCTAGGGTTAACGAGATCCAATGTGAGGCAACAACGGAAGTGGACCTAGACGCTATTAACAGTTCGCCCAGATATGTTTGTTGGAACTGTCGACAAGCTGGACATGGGTATATGGACTGCCCATCATCTACCAGGCGCTTATTCTGTTTTAAGTGTGGCATGGAGAATACCGTGACGCCGAAATGTCCGCGTTGTACGGGAAACAGGAGAACGGACCCGCTAACAACTGGGGAGCTGAGTCCGAATCCCGCAGCCCAGTAAATAGACTGGAGGATTTTAAGGGCCTAGAGAAAGTGGATAAAGGTGCGGTCGTTAAAATCTTATTTAATAGTAATGTTAGGATAAGCAAAAAGGCAGGAGAGTCAAAAATTAGGGAGATAAAACCGTTACACTTAAGAGTTAAAGAATACGAAGAGGCTAAGAAAAGAATATTTGGAAAAACGCGAATTGAAAAAGCTAGGGAAAGATTTAGGAAAAGAAAAGAACTTAGGCGTGAGATCGCGAACGTATGCTTATACGAGGGCGAAGATACTCGATTGTATACCCGTATCTCTATCAATGGGGTAGAGATTGAGGGTCTTTTAGACAGTGGCGCGACCGTAACGGTTCTCGGCGAAGGATGTTTCGACGTCGCCAGAAAAGCGGGGGTCGAAATACATAAGTTTCCGGCTACGGTGAGGACGGCAGACGGTAGATCCCATACCATTCAAGGTCGGTTTATAGCTAAAGTTAAATTTAATAGAATAGAACGGGATATCTCCTTCTATCTAGTACCGACCTTGAAAAGGGCGTTGTTTTTGGGCGTTGATTTTATGAAGAAGTTTAAGCTTATTGTTAATTTAGATAGCTTGACCACAAACGATATGCTATGGAGTGAGGAGGCGGGCGAAAATCCGTCAAATCCCTCCATGCATAACCTTTGTGATCAGGACAGAAAGTTACTAGAGGCGACTATAGCCAAGTTTCCATCTTTTGTGGAAAAGGGGCTTGGGCAAACCGATTTAGAGATACATACAATCGATACACAAGACGCAGTGCCTGTAAAGCAGAGGCATTACCCAGTATCACCTGCTGTGCAAAAACTTATGTACGCGGAGTTAGATAGGATGCTTGCTATGGGAGTAATTGAGGCGAGTCAAAGCCCCTGGAACAATCCAGTGACGTTAGTGCGCAAAGGTACCAAAAACAGGCTTTGTTTGGACGCACGAAAGCTCAATTCTCTCACAGTCAAGGACGCCTATCCACTTCCGCATATAGAAGGGTTGCTCAGCAGACTGGGTGACACGCACTTTATATCTAGTGTGGATTTGAAAGATGCTTTCTGGCAAATCCCACTAGATATACAGAGCCGTGAAAAAACTGCCTTTACAGTGCCGGGGAGACCACTGTATCATTTTACTGTCATGCCTTTTGGTCTGTGTAATGCAGCTCAAAGGCTATGTCGTTTAATGGATAAAGTGATCCCTTCCGACTTGCGCGATCGGGTATTTGTATATCTAGACGATTTACTCATTGTCACTCCTGACTACCACACCCACATAACTATACTTGAGCGGGTTGCCGAATTACTTTCTAAGGCTAAATTAACAATAAACGTAGAAAAATCAAAGTTTTGTTTTAAGGAACTTCGGTATCTTGGATATATTGTGGGCGAAGGCAAATTAAAGCCTGACCCTTCTAAAATATCCTCGATACTCGAATTTCCTTATCCTAAGACGCCCAAACAAGTGCGCGGATTTATGGGGACTACCGGCTGGTATCGGCGATTCATAAAAGATTACGCGACGATAGCTACACCGATTTTCGACACACTAAAAAAATCGAAGACTTTTGTATTTCCCGAAGAAGCGAAAAAGGCGTTTGATGAACTGAAAATAGCACTTACCTCAAGTCCCGTATTACGACACCCGGATTTTGAAAAACGGTTTTATGTTCAGTGCGATGCGTCGGACATCGGTATCGGTGCAGTTCTGTTCCAAAAGAACGAAATCGAAGGTGAACATCCAATTGCATTCATGTCGCAAAAGCTTACGCCGGCACAAAGGAACTATTCCGTGACGGAACGAGAGTGTCTTGCAGTGGTAATAGCAATAAAAAAATTCCGGGCCTATATCGAACTAATGCCATTCACTGTTATCACAGATCACTCAAGCTTGAAATGGCTAATGTCAAATAAAGAGTTGAGTGGTAGATTGGCCCGGTGGAGTTTATTGCTACAATCCTATACGTTCGATATCGAACATCGCCAAGGGAGCAAAAATATCGTGCCAGACACTCTATCGCGATATGACATGGATGAGATCGTAACCGAAGTCAACCGTCTAATTGATTTAGAATCTCCAGCTTTTTCATCGGACGAGTATCGTGAAATTCTAACTGTAATCAAGGATAAGGGAGAACAATTACCAGATTTTCGTGTTGAAAATAATTATATATACAAACGTACCTTACATTACGACGGCAATGAAGTTTCAGAAGATTTCTCGTGGAAACTATGGGTGCCCGCCGAGTTATGTGAAAATATCATAACAAGAGCTCACAATCCACCGACAGCAAGTCACGGGGGATTTCATAAAACACTCAAGCGCGTACGTGAGTATTTCTACTGGCCACATATGACGGTCCAAATCAGGGACTTCGTTGCAAATTGTGAAACTTGCAAAGAAACTAAACCTTGTAACAAAGTTTTTAAACCACCAATGAATGCGGAAACAGTCGAAATCACGCGGCCCTTTCAGAAAATTTACATCGATTTCTTAGGTCCTTACGTGAGATCGAAATCGGGTAACTGTTTTATTTTTATAGTTTTGGATCATGTTTCTAAATTTGTTTTGTTGAAGGCCATGGCGAAAGCTAACAACAAAAATGTTGTTCGCTTCCTAGTGTCGGAAGTATTCCACAAATTCGGCGTACCGGAGGTCATATTGTCGGATAATGGCGTTCAATTCGTGTCAAAAGAGTTTAGGGAAATGACCGAACTTTTTGGAGTACGGCATATGAGGACAGCTATATATTCGCCCCAAGCAAATGCGTCGGAGAGGGTCAACCAATCGATACTGGCAGCAATTAGATCTTATTTAAAGAGTGACCAGAGAGATTGGGATAACCATCTCTCGGAAATAGAGTGTGCACTCAGGTCATCGGTACACACATCGATTGGTATGACTCCATACTTTGCTTTGTTTGGGACGAATATGATTACCCATGGTAGTGTCTATCAATTGGCCAAGAGACTCGAGTTACTGGAGGATGCTGAGGTGAATTTCTTACCGAAACCAATCAAAAACGAAATAATACGAGAGAAAATCCGAAAAAACTTGGCAAAAAGTTATGCTCTTCGTGCAAAAGAGTACAATAAGCGCGCGCGAAACGTAAAATTTCGAACAGGTCAAGAAGTATTTCGACGCAATTTCACTCTCAGCGACTCCAGTAAGTTGTATAACGCGAAAATGGGCAAGAAATTTCTCAAATGTCGTATCGTTCGTCCGGTCGGGAATTGTTATTACGAGCTAGAAGACCTGCAGGGGAAATCAATCGGTATCTACCACGCTAAAGATCTGAAACAATAAGTACCTACCTTTTTCTAAACCTTACCAAGTTTTTTTTTCTTCCACCGTTGTCTGAATTTTTTATTCTTAGACCTACCTTTGTAATCTGACTCGGAATTGTGAGGTTTATTCTCTTTAATATTTCTTTATACTCCCTGTAGTTGCCTCCTACAACATTTGTTTTTTACGCATATAGTCTTAGTTAGTTTTTTAGTTTTTTCTCTTTAGTTCTTTTTAGCTTGTCAAGTTTGAATTAAACATAGTCAACAAGATTTTGGGTTTTGTTTTTTTTTATATGGATATTTATTTAAATTGGAAAAAAAAAGGTATTTGTAAGATCAGTGCGATTATGAATTAAACTTATTGAATTTGTTTGGATTTTGTTCTCATTATATACGAATACCTTTCTAGAGTTTTTTTTGTAGATTTAGATTTATATTAACTTTAACTGAATTTATCTAACAGAGTTAATTTTTTTGTAATAATATAACTTGATTTGGTTATCAGTTTCAAGTTTTTTTTTTTTTTAATTCCTTTACAAAGTAATTCAGAAAATCTTTATCAATTCTATCATTTTCATTGTTTTTGCCTAGTCAGTAATGTCAGAATTTGTGTATAATGTATCATTCGACAATTTACCCAACCAGCAGCTTACGTTTCTAAGTTAGTCACATATTGTAACTGTTATTGTGCCAAAAGTGCGTCTCCTTAAGCCCTAACAGAACTATGCCATCTAGAGACTGGGAGTCATTAGTCACCTAGCACAATAACAAATTCTGAGCCCGGTCTTACAGCAAGTTTAGGCAAAGGTGACGAAATTTACAACTAGTTAATACTTAGAGAAACTTAGCTGACATTATAAACAACCGTGACATAACTGACAGGTTTCATCAAATAGAATGATAGAAAGATTCTGAAATTTAGTTTTTGTTTCTGTTTTTAGTTTGTCACTTAATATATATAAAAATCAAAAACCAACCCCACTAAATATTTACGCGAAACTTTTTTTTTTCCTCTAAAAAATGAAAGGTAAAAAGGTGTAAACATAATACACTCCGAAAATGTTTTAAATATAAAGATAATATCCCTCCCAAACTTTTTATTTGTCGTTAACTGCCGACACATTTCGTTCAGAATACCTCTTAACTATACATATTGTTAACGGACGTATTGTTATTATTTAACGACAAAATTATGTCGTTTGGAAAGTTGCGGAAATGGAAATTTACGGAATATATGAACCTAACCTGAATTTAACAATATCTGGGAATAGAGTAAATAATATATGATGACTACAATAACGATGATAAATAGATTGATGATAGGAAAATGAAAATAAGGATAAAAATGTTAATATCACTCACCAATATCTGATGTTCATATCCATTCCTAGTTGGTCTTGTTGTAAGTGATGTTTTTATACATTTTCTGAAAAAAGGGAAAGTAGAAGTAGTTAGTAGATGGAAGTAAATGGGATTCAGGAATAGAGGAGGTTCTAAATGTCATCAAAATAGTTTAAAATCGAACACGGAGGATACCTACTCAACGGTTAGGAATTTGTATCAAGACATTTCCTCTTCAAAAGTTTATGCTTAAGTCAACAATGCAATTTGGTCGTGGTAGAAAATGAAGTTGTTTTTCTTTTTATGAGTTTTCTTACGTATCAAATAAGCCACAATAGAATCTTTAGAGCTTGCTCTACACGAACTTTTTTTTATCATACATCTATTCCACCCATTAAATAAATAAATAAATAAATAAATAAATAAATAAATAAATAAATAAATAAATAAATAAATAAATAAATAAATAAATAAATAAATAAATAAATAAATAAATAAATAAATAAATAAATAAATAAATAAATAAATAAATAAATAAATAAATAAATAAATAAATAAATAAATAAATAAATAAATAAATAAATAAATAAATAAATAAATAAATAAATAAATAAATAAATAAATAAATAAATAAATAAATAAATAAATAAATAAATAAATAAATAAATAAATAAATAAATAAATAAATAAATAAATAAATAAATAAATAAATAAATAAATAAATAAATAAATAAATAAATAAATAAATAAATAAATAAATAAATAAATAAATAAATAAATAAATAAATAAATAAATAAATAAATAAATAAATAAATAAATAAATAAATAAATTCACGTATGTTGTTTGCGTAAGACAATTGCTATTGGGCATTGAAGGAAAATAGGAAGACATAATTATCAGGCCTGTTTCACATTTTGTTCGGAATGGTTTCAGTTCCATTACTTTTTATTCCGATCGATTTAGTTTTAGGTTCTACAGATACCGTGTACTTTGTATACATATATTTGTATTTATTAATTCTGTACGTCAGATTTTAATTTGACACCTTTTTTTTATGTTAAAACGAAAGAGAAGGTTTCGGTACAGAAATTGATTAAAAATTTAGACAAATTATTACAAACAAATAGTAATACCACTTTGGAAACTGAAAGTGGTTTCATTCCGAAAGAAGTTTTCGTTTTACTCTTTCTGGAGAAGCGAAATACGGAATTAATTCCACTTTCCATCGGCATGGAATTCTGTGAAAAGCCTGTATATTTATGAAATTAAATTAATGTTATACAAAGGTAAATTGGTGCTTACCAATGTTTTTCCTTGCTTGATGGTAATTCAGTGCATTGTTGGTACTAGTATCAGAAGTTTGGGCCTGTATTTGTTGTGGATTCCATTGCCAAGTCGTAGCTCTTGTCCAGTATTAACCTGTCAAATATGAACTCTCACCATTGTCACTGTTGTCAAGACTGTGCTTCGTGTAATATTGGATCATAGATTTGGATTGACGAGACACGGATATATTTGCACCACATCGCCATGCCCAGTATTACGGCAGAACTGGGAACACTCCGTGACCTTACTGTTAAAGTGACAATAGATCGTCATCCAGTTCGAGTTTTAAACATAAGAAAACATGGTAGATAGAGTTCTGTTTGAATGTGGTCTCATGACGTATTATATTACGCCGCTGCTATTATTGTTGACATTGAACGGGAAACTTCCTAATGGGACGAACACAAATATGTTAAGCAAATTCAATGAAGTAACTTTTTGTTACTTACCTTTTATCCACACGCTTGAGAATAGTAGACTGGGACTGGTGGTGTTATTCGCGGCAGTTAATCCTTCTCCACACAGCTTTCAGTATAGTAGTGCCACATGGGTTTCTCTGCAGGCGGAGTAGGGAACGTAGGTAATTATTTTCCGACTACTTAAAAGTCGAAATCATTTTGTTTTTATAGTACATCACTTGCCCACATACTTGTTTACATTATACACTGTTACACTGATTTGGAACATCATTCTTTTTATATGAATCTTATTTTTGAACAAGATAACTCTATTTTCCTTTATTCCACTTTACTTAACAATAATCATATTTTCTTCACAATGGCGTCAGACAAAGATGTTTGGGATATTATTTTGCGCGGGTAAGGGTTACCATGTTTTATAATATCTATTATGGGATCTAAATGGCGTTGCCAAATAGGCAAGGAAATTGAGGTGCGAAGTTGACAAAACTAAATTGTTAATTGTCCAACATGCTAAGTTAACGAACCTGAACGGCAGTGTGAATAAATTCCCCTCCCATTTCATTTATATGGTAATGAAACGAAATGGTGGGGTTTGTCATGTCTCCCCTGAATGGGTTAAGGGTGCATTCTAATGTAATAAGAGGAAGAATGATTTCAACCGGTTATTACATTAGAATGCAACCTTGCAAAACAGCTGGAACCTTTACACAGCTGTTCAAGGGGGTGTCAAGAATGGTTAAGGGGTAGGAAAAGAGGAAAAAAAAAGATGGCGAGGAAAGAAAAGGCGGGAAAAAATGTGGAGAGTTGGAAAATGAAGGGGGAAGAGGAGGAAGATTTTTTTTTTTTGAGAGGAGATCGATTTGAGAAGTGAAGAAAAGTGGATGTGATGAAGAAAAAATTAAATATAAAAAAATCGAGGAACATTAAAATTTCTTTTTGAAAAACAAACAGAAAAAAATAGAAACACGTTATTACATTGAATTTAAACATTTAAAAGCAAACGAACACATATTTAAAAGAAAAACACACAATTTACTAAAATATATATTTAAAATACAATTTTTGTTTAAACAAATAAAAATACATTATCTCACACTTATAAAAAAAAACACATTTACACATTTAAAAGAAAACATACACTATTTATAAAAAAAACACCTATATAATTAAAATACAATGTTTACAACAATGAACTCTTTTACACGTTTAAAAATTAATCATTTAAAATAAAACCATACACACATATTTAAAATACAACATAATACCAACATATACAATAAAACCCGATTGTTTAAAAGAAACAAACACAAAATAACAACTCTAAAATCCACAAATATCACCCAGACCAAAAAGATAGCCCTGGAATCTAATCTGATGAAGGGGAAGTGTGGACAGATTCGGACAGAGTAAACTTTAACTTCGGACATAAACGGACGACAAACTTCTCCCGAACCAATTCGGTTCTAGGTTTCTTCTTATTTTCTGGTGGTGACTCCTCGGAGAAGATGGAGTAGAAAAACAAGGTAAGTGAGATAATTTAAGAACTGTAGGGTGTAGAATAGGGGCAAACCGAAAATAATGGGCCATTGGTTTGCCATGGAAGAGGGTGGGCAGGCCAGGCAGCACAAATTATTGCTGCAGCCAAGGAGGTATAGCATCGTAACATTTTGGGATTGCCTATCACGCAAGTTAGAGAGTGTTTTTCTTTTATTTGATTTTTTTGAATTTTTAGTCAGTTACTTTTTTTTGCTCACCGACTTGGGATGGCTAGATGGTGAACTTTACGCCCGTCTACCGGCTCAGCCAGGCATTGCCATCATTAATACGCGTTGCCACCTGGTCATTCCCACAAAGGTCTATGACACACCGGTAAAGATAATAAACATAATCAATGATTTATACACAGATTCAGAGTCCGTAGTCCGTTTTAATGGGCAAGAGAGTCAACCGTTCCTAACTACCTGTGGCTTTGTTCTGTCACCTATACTTTTCTTGATTCTGTTATGGAACAAACTAATATCGAGTCTACCCATGGTATACGCTGGAATTCAAATGAATATCTCAACGATATATCATTTCTCCGAAATCGATGGGTTTGAAAATTAATATCGGAAAGAACAAAATAATGCGTATTGGTTCAACGAACACATCTCCCCTCACATTGTATAATGAGACAGTCGTGGATGTCGAATCATTTTGTTACTGCGGAAATATTCTAAGCAAATGTTGGGGCTCTGAAGACGATATAAACAACCGGATAAAAAGAAGAGAGTAGCATTCAACAGTTTATATAAGGTATGGCTGGCGTTCTATCCATATATCTAGATTCTAGACAAAATTACGCATATTCAACTGCAGTGTCATGTCTATACGGCTGCACTACCTGAGGTACAACACAACATCAAATATTTAGACTACAAAGTTTCATTTATCTTTGCCTCCAACAAATAAAAGGAATATTCTGGCCCAATTGGGTAACAAACAAACAGTTACTAGAGATCTCGAATATGTCTCGTGTTGCTACGGAGATACTTAGACGCAAAATGAATTGGATAGGCCTATTCCGTACACCAATATATGAAGATATCAGAAGAAATGCCCTGAAATGGAATCCAGAAGGCCGTCGTCGACCCGGACGCCCACAAAACACATGGCAACGAACAAAATTCAATTAAGGTCAAAAGGCAAACAATTCTTGGAACCAAATCAAAGCACTTGGAGCTGATCGTGTAAACTGGAGTGGATTTGTTGGTGCCAAAATTGTGTGCATAATTATTATGAATAAAGGCATTCTTATATCAGTACATATACCCAGCGAAAAAATGACATCCGTGTACGATTTGACACCATTCGGTGTCAATAGTGTATCAACCCCGTATATGTACACATTGTACACGAACGGTGTCAATTTGACAACGAAAAAATTACACCATTCCATTGCAGAATTGACACCATCCGTTGTCGATTTGACAATTTCGTGTACGATTTGACACCAGATCGTTGTCAATTTGACACCATTTTTTGGAGTTGTATGTCGTCACTGGATTTGGTGATATTCTCACTGCATAGATCTACATCAACACAAATTCGCTATTAAACACAATTACGCTTTCTTTTACATTTTGGTTTTAAAATCATTTATTTACTTCACTTTTATCATTATATTTATTAAAACTCACTTATAAAAACAAAGCAGAGCAAATCACGTTGAAATACGTCGGTGTTTAATTGCGTTGTCGATTCGTACCCGTTTGTTTACAAATTGTAAACGTCAAAAAAAAGTGACACTGTATGGTGTCAAAATGACACTAACCATTGTCGATTTTGCAACGTCGTTATTCCCTCAGTGTAGTCAAGGATAATTTTGTCATTAGTCGTTATTATTTTGAATATATGTATATTATTTGGACTCTGAAACATCACTAGAATACACGACAATAAGTCAGGATAAACCCATTTATATCGGTTTGTTTTGTTAATGCCTGTGTTTGGAAGGTTCTCACCAAATCATAGTAGAATTAAAATGTCAAAAATAACTTAGTTAGAGGGAATAAAACTGTTATAAAACTGGTTCGGGGTTGGTAGAGAGGAGTTGTAGATCAGAAATGTTTCGGCACATTTTACAAGTGTCCTTCTTTTGGTAGAGATTTAATTGTTTCGAAAATCTAAAACGTACCCAGGGTGTCAAAAATAATACTTTTTACGTATTTAAATTAATTTCTTAATGAACTTAGAATTGGTGTATAATATGTATATGTTGGGTATACTTCCCTTATTGAAATGAATCTCAACTACCAACTGAATCATATGGACAGATGATTGTTTTGTTTGTGTCAAAATTGTAACTAATTCTCACAGTCACTTAAAAAATGGGTCAATATGTATAAATATTTTAAAGAAATTCTATACTTGTTTTTCTATTTATTTTTTTTTTGCCAATAACACTCTATTGAGAATTTCAACAACTGACGCATAAAAATTCAATTTATCGTTTACAGTTGCTAACAAATGGAATTTCACTTTAATGACAGTATGGTGTCTATTTTTACTTATTCATTCATTTATCAGTTTTTTTTTTTTTGTTTTTTACTACAACTAACTAAAGTAAAGCGAAAAATCTATGAATATTTAAAGAAACTGAATGAATAAACGAACTGAATAGGAAGACTTATTGACATTGTTTCTTTTAGATATTTTAGAAAAACTGCAAAACATAAAGAAACCGTTTTGTTTAGATGTTTTTTTCATGATTTTTTTTTTGTTTTCAGATCATTAAATAAACGGTTTTATAAAAACGAAAAGTAGCGTTATAGTTTTTGGCTGTTTATCTGTTTTCCAGCCAAACTCTAAACACTAATGATGGCTAAAACAAAACTCTCTACTGCAATCATCTTTTTAGACAAATTCATGATACAAATTTTTAGCACGCCTCACGCGTCGGCGCTATTTTTTTTGTTTATTGTGGCCACAAAAACATAAAGTTTTGTTTTTTTTCTAGAAAATAAAACCAAAACCTTTAGCAAAAAAAAAAAATATAGCGGTACCAAACAGCCAGCCACCTTTAGTGACCCAAGGGCGGTTTTAGCGGTGCAAATCAAAAAAGAGTTACAAAAAAAACTAAACAACATATGAAATTAATACTGAAATTGTTAAATTAGCTGCAAGGGTTTTAATATTTATACTAAACTTGTACTAGAAAATAAAATTTAAGAAAAATTATATAAAATAAATTCGAATAACTTTGAATTTTGTTAATATTTCTCCATTGAGATAAAATTAGCGTATACAATTTTGGAAAATAACTGTTTTACACTTTCTTAAAGTCTGATATTTTAGTAAATGTTAAAAAAAATAATAATTTTATTAAAAATAATGGGTCTTTCTATCTTTAAATTTAAATAAAACAAACACCCTAACTATAAATGAAATTTTAAATATAGTTTTTGTTAAAGTCAAATTTATTTTAAAATAGAACTTTTGTTTTTTTCGTACTATAAGAAATATTATAAAAAATGTTTTCAAAACTCCCTGCAGGGAATGCCAATAGTAGTGATTTACTAGTGACATTGTCAGTAGCACTACTACCATATGTACCCCAGCCAATGAAATCTTCTATTGGCATTTAAAATCCACCAGTAGACACTTATCACTATTGACTAGGTAGTTATTTTCTATACCTATTGACTACACAGCATAATAAAATAAAACCAAACTATTGACACGATCGTCGACAATGTCACCAAAAAAAACACTAGAACTGTTGTCCCTAACGTATCTCTACTGACGCTTAAAGGAAAGTTTGTCGACATTTTATATGGGGGCCAACACATACATTCAAATAAATGAAAATATATTTCAATGAAAGCAAATAAAACAACCCTGCAGTCAGACTGGGTCCATATGTCTTTTTGTCAACAGTACTAGTTCAAATGTCTCCAATCTTTCATTTCTGTGTCAATATAAAAAGTACAGAGACCAAAAGTGTGGTGTATATCTAGTGACATTGTCAACAAACGTGTCAATATTCCGTAAGGAAATGTCTATAGTTAAACTGTATTGACTCGCGCTTGACTTGGTCAATAGTATTGACGACTAATTGTACACCATACAATGCCTATTCTGTTGACATTTATGTTTATTCTTATTCTACTGCGCCATAGCTCTCTCTTTTTCAGATTAAAAAACCGGTTGACTAAAAAACAGCGAGTGCGTGGTTTTATTAATATTTGGAAAATTTTTGTATAAGCATTAAAATTATTATTATTTTGTTTAGAAATATAAAAAATAAATAGTTCAACATGCGGAAAAAAAATTATAAAGGCATATTAGAAAACAAATAAAAAAAATAGGAGTGTAAATAGTGAAACAGTTTTGAGTGAAAGCAACTAGTGACAATGTCGCTAGTGTGACACCACCTATTTACTATTGACATTGCTTACAGGAAAGTTCCAAAAGATATAGAAATGTACTATGAAAATCCTGGTTCTAATGTCACCATATGGATCCATGAGAAGTACCTAGTCAATAGGAAGTCAATAGTCATAGTGTTACTAGAAGATTTTCAATGACACGCACATGTTAAATGTCTATAGCACTAAGCCTTGTATGGGGTATAATTCGAAACTAGTACTGTTGACAAAATCAATGTCGATTCAGCACATTTTTAATATTGACATTTCCTACAGGGAAGTAAGAAAGCTTATTCGTATATATTATATACTAGGGTATTCAATCGATTAACCGTTAATCGGTTAACCGATTAATTTTGGACGGTTAACTGTTCGAATAATTTAAAATTGCCGATTTTCAAATAACAAATAAACCGATTAATTTGTGTCGATTAACCGAAATTCCTTTTTTTGCACTTTAAACAATTTTTTTTTAATTTAATTTTCTTTAATTTTCCCTTTCAATTCAAATACAAATTTCAAATTAAAATTAGATATTTTTGGAACATCCAATAAACATGATTAGTGAGTATGTATAACAACTGACATATTTAATTTACCCTGTAGGAAATGTCAATATTAAAAAATCAACAGTACTAGTTTCGAATTATACCCCATACAAGGCTTAGTGCTATAGACATTTAACATGTGCGTGTCATTGAAAATCTTCTAGTAACACTATGACTATTGACTTCCTATTGACTAGGTACTTCTCATGGATCCATATGGTGACATTAGAACCAGGATTTTCCTAGTACATTTCTATAACTTTTGGAACTTTCCTGTAAGCAATGTCAATAGTAAATAGGTGGTGTCATACTAGCGACATTGTCACCAGTTTCTTTCACTCAAAACTGTTTCACTATTTACACTCCTATTTTTTTATAAAATTATTTATTTTCTAATATGCCTTTTTTATAATTTTTTTTGAACTAGTACTGTTGACAAAAAGACATATGGACCCAGTCTGACTGCAGGGTACATGTCTTTGAAACTTTGTATTTACATGTATAGACGAAACTTTTTTTTGAAATGAGTCTTTTATCATAACTAAACGAAACTATTAAATTAATCAAAATCTAAAGCAATCCAAAAAGGAATATGTATTCTTTATCATGCTTTTGATTTCTCCAACATATATAATCGGCGAGAGGGTTTTTTTCCAAGAAAAGTTTTATTAAATCTAAAGAAAAAATCGTTTAAATTATATTCTTTTTATAAAATATACTCACATATCGCTCTTTGCTGCAACAACGTCATAATTAAAAAAAAAGTTGTTTCGATAAAAACGCCTTTGAATGTTTTATGACATTTTGCTATTTCTTAAATAAATTTTAAACATATTTTTACTTATCAAATATACGAGAAAACATGAATTTTAATTTTGATGTTTACAACAAAAAATACTCTCATACAAAAAATAATTGACTTTTTTGAAACTGATAATTTTGGATTTTGAGTTATGACGTTGTTGCAGCAAATAGGCGATATGTTCACAAAAATGATCTCAAATACCTTATTTGCCGTTTTTTAGGTTTTTGTACACAAAATTCGTTGTTGTATTTTGAATTTAAAATTAAAATAGAAATTATTCGGTTAATCGAATAATTTTAAATTATCCGATTATTAACCGAATAAATCTAAACCTCGATTAATTATTTGCTCGATTAACCGATTAAACCAGAAACCCGATTAATTGAATACCCTATTATATACCCTTCACCAAACTATACTTCAAAATAAAAATTTTAAATATTTCTTGGTAACAAAATTTTTTTTTCCAAAGTTGTTTTTTTAATTTTTTGTAAAAAAAATTTTCGAATTGATTTTTAAATTTTTAAAAAATTTTTCTTTTAAATTTTTTTTTAATTTAAATTTTTTTTTAATTTTAGCGAAAAAAAACTTTAGGTAAAAAAAAAATTCGGGTTAAAAAATATTTTTTCCGATTTTGAGAAATTGTAGTTCCTTGTAGTACTTACTATGGTCTTATTTATATACGTCATTGCAAAGGTATTTGAAATATCTATGATTAGATATCCATATTGTCTATATTAATGACTTAGTAATCCAGATATAGGTAAAAAAATAGGTAAAAAATCGAGGTTGTCCTGGTTTTTTCCGGGCAATAATTCCGGAGATATTGATATATGAATCGTGTATGTAAGTTATTTGGGGGCTTCGGAAAGTTGATTTAAACAGACAGAAAGACGGACATGGCTTAATAAACTCCGCTATCTATAAGGATCCAGAATATACATATATACCTTATAGGATCGGAAATGAAAAATGTAGAAATTACAAACGGAATGACCAACTTATATATACCCTTCTCACGAAGGTGAAGGGTATAAAAATTAAAAAACAAAATGTACATAAAAGTTCAAAACAAAAGCTTTTTTTAAAATAATAAAACTAAATTTTAAATTATATTTGAAATTTGTTTTATGGTACGAAATTTAAAATAATAGACAACTTTATGGGCTTAAAATCGACTTTAAGGCTTTTGTAGTTAGGCTGAAAGTGTGTGAGATATCATCAAGACTTTTTATTCGTTTTAAAGGTCTATCGAAGCCATTCTCTATGGAATATAAAATATATAATTGTCAGTTCACATCACCACCACGTGAGATGGCCATGCCCTCAAATCGCTCGTGCAGAATGCCGTTTGTGGACAGGATACATCTCAAACGGGTTCAGCTATTATCGTGAAGTATTGTATAAAAGCATTTGAGTAAGAGATTTCTTATAGAGCTTAGTATGGATAAATATTTTTCAGTGACCGAGTCACCTCCAGCTTTAGCTAATAAAATTATTTTATATATAGATATAATGAGATTAATGACCACCATTTTTCGAATCAGTCCATAACCACGCTCACTTCATAAAAACTTTTCATATTAATTATCAAAATCCTCAGTGTGCAAAGTAATTTTAAAATCTCCGGAGTTCTGGGAATCTTTCCCTTGTTCTGTTGGCCTTTGCCATTTCTTAACAAATTGAATGCATATTCTTTAATTTATCAAATTCTATGGTTATTGTTGAATTACTGCAGAAATTCGACGACATAAAGTCAACTACGCGACCATTTCGCATGTTTTTATCAAAAAAGACAGCCATACAATAAAAAAATCGCACGTTGGATTAGAAAAAATAGGGAAATAACTGTAAACGGTTAGTCCGATTTGGATCAAATTTGACGTGCACAAAGAGGAAGTGTTGCCAAGTTTATGCTTTGAAAATAGGCGCGCGCCCAGGTGTCCCCAAAGTAGGACACCTCGGGTATATTACATTTATTA
This sequence comes from Calliphora vicina, assembly GCF_958450345.1. Taxonomy (NCBI): domain Eukaryota; kingdom Metazoa; phylum Arthropoda; class Insecta; order Diptera; family Calliphoridae; genus Calliphora; species Calliphora vicina. Next base: position 75,690,220 of record NC_088784.1, read on the forward strand.
TCTCAATACTTTTACCCACCCTACTCCAACAGTGGGTTTAAATATTTTCCAATTTTCTCCATTTTTTTGTTGAACTAACAACAAATATATATGTCAAATAATTGTTTCAAAATTATGTATATGTATTTGAATTTAAAAAAATTAAAAAATGCGATTTATAGCTAGTTTTTTAGAAAAAAGTAGTTTTTTGCTTTTTAAGTTATCTAAAAAATTTCTAAGAAGATTGATTTATATTTTTTGAAAATGAAACAAAATTAAAAATTTTTGATACCAACCAAATACGTCTATTTTTTTATGTAAAATTTAATTCACACTGTTGATATCAAAATATAGTATTCTTAATTATTTTGTAAAGGGTTTGATATTGAGTTACACTCAAATAAAGGCTAAGCTTGATAAATACTATGGGAACTGTGCACCATCAATTTCAATGGTAAAAAAGTGGTTCACTAAATTTCGTTGTGGCCGTACAAGTACTGAAGATGCCTCACGTTCTGGACTCCCAGTTGAGGTCCCTACGCCCGAAACAATTGAACAAAAATCACGTTAGCCCTAATGTCGGCCAACATCATATAGTGATTTTTCAAAGTGCACGAGATTGTGGAAGCCATATGCATCTCCCATCAATTTTGAACGGTCACTTGGGTATTAGAAAGCTTTCCGCAAGATGGCTGCCGCGTTTGCTAACAATCGGGAGAACAAAAGGGAACACACATGTGCAGTTTCCATGACAAAAATCCATGAATTAGGCTACGAAATGCTCCCTCTTCCGCCCTATTCACCGGATTTAGCACCGAATGACTATTTCTTGTTTCCAAACATGAAGAAATGTCTCGGAGGAAAGAGATTTGAAATAATTTTCACAAAAAATACCTATTTTGATGACCTCTATTAATCTTATTTTTGGAAGGGATAAACAAATTGGAGAAACTTTGGACAAAGTGCATAAAACTCAAAAGAGACTGACTATGTTATAAATTAAATAATATTTTATCAAAAACCTGTGTTTCATTCAAAAAGGCACGGACTTTTTGACTCACCATCGTATTTTATAAATGTTTTTTTAATATTTTTTTCGTACCCTTTTTATATCATATGAATTAGTATAATATAATATTTATGATACTTTTTTAATTGTACTTTTAGATTTTGGTACCTTTTCGTATCCTTTATATCTTAAAGAAAAATAATTGTAGAAATTAAATGGTAAATATCATATTCTTAATAATACAATAACCATTCAATAAATTAAATGGAGAAAAACTGAGTTTTCAGTTTTTTATTTCGTGATCCTGTTTCCTTTTAAAAGGACTTCAAATTTTCAGAGGAGTACATTTTTAAAAAAATGTTTTAAAATACTTCTGATCATCCTACTATGTCAAATTTGGTGTCAAATGATCAAGAAGAGTTGTTAAATATTTCGTACTATTTTTATTTTATCCTGTAAGGATCAAAAGATGTCAAAAATGTCCTTTCTATCCTTGAATATCCTTTTAGATTTCCAATATTTTTTTTAAAAAAAATAGTGAGTTAAAGATCCAAATATTGAATACTACATGCCAAAATTTCATCCTTCTATCTTAACCACTTAAGTGTTAAAAAATATTTTAAATTTGAATTATTTGATTTTTTTTATTTTATTTTAATATTTCATTCGAAAAAAATATAACAAAATCCGTTGTGAAAAGCAACGAAGAAGACTTTTAAATAAACAAGTAAAAGGATATAGTCGGGCAAGCCCGACCTTATGATACCCTACACCGGGTATATGATTATAAAGAGTTTTCTTTTGATATGAAACTTATTTGAATACACACATTTTCAGTAGTGGGCCTTATATGGGAGCTATGACTAATTATGGACCAATCGTCATTTATGCGAATATATGAAACATATTTGTGTTGAATTTTGTTTGGATACTGACATATTTCAGAGATTTATGTATATTAATGACATTTTCGAGAATGTTGCTTATATGGGAGCTATGGAATATTGTTGACCGATCGTCACGAAATTTGGTCGTGAGAGTTCGGCTTACATAAAACTTAATTGTGCTGAATTTGGTTTGAATATGTTTATAATTAAGATATTTATGAGAGCTTAACTATTTTCAAAAAGGCCAATTGTATGGGGGCTAGGATAAATAATGGGCTGATTCTAACCAAATTCAATAGCCTTTGTCCTTGGGGCAATATAAAGGTTTGTGCCAAATTTTGTCGAATTATCTTTAAACATGCGACCTGCAGTTTGATTAAAAGGTTTACATGGTTGGACGGACAGACGGACGGACATCCCTTAGTCGACCCAGAAAGTGATCCTGAGCAGATTGGTATACTTTAAGGTGGGTGTTAGGACAATATTGTACTTCTTTGAAACTTTGTACTGAAAAATGTACTTCTTTGAAACTTTGAAGTCCTTAAAAAAGAACACAGGATCACGAAATCAAAAACTGAAAACACAGTTTTTCTTCATTAAATTTATAGTTTCATACGTATATCATCCGGTTCGTGTCTAACGAATTTTTTCTATATTTGTAGGACGGTGTAATCAGACTTGTGTTTGGTGTTTTATGATTTAATTTAAAGTTTAAAGGCCTTATTCATAATCAATTTTAATGGAAATCGTTCATATATGTTTGGTACTATTTTGGTACCTTTTCGCATCTTTTGTATCTCATAAACTAAGTAAGTCAGCTAGTGTCTCAGTGTAATAGATGCAGTCTCAAAGTTCCAGCTGACATTGCATGTCTGTTGATAAAATCTCGTTTGGAAAAAAGGGAGTCTGACTACAAAACTTTGACTACTGGCTCCAACACCATCCATAACTTTCAGTAACTGCATGTTATCCTTCAAAACTATAATGATTAATGATGAATACTTTTAAAGAAGCTTTTAAGTGTCGGAGTTGATTTAAAATATTAAAATCTAAATTATAACGATAATTTAAACAAATTTGCTTAAAACTCTAATGTAATTTACAAAATGTATAGAATTTCTTCCAAAAATAGCAAATTATAAAACAAATTTTCTAAGAATTTAGCAAAAATTATGGTACAAATCCTATTTAAACAACAAAAGCTGAAAGTCAATTCGTGAGATTTCTTTTGTTGTTTTTAAAAATAACAGGCTCCTAAGTAAACTATCCAGCGTAGTTCAGGTTAAAGTGTAAAATCTTTTACAAAAACATTGTAAAAATAACTGAAGCAGTTTTGTATAAACAAAATAAATGAAATGCAACGCTTTAATCTCAAGTGCACAAAAATCATTATGAAGCGTAACTAAACCCTTTTAGTGCCAAAAATTCCACAAATAAATGATACAAGTACTAGTTTCCACATTTTGTAGCAAAGTATTTTTGCACACTTTATTTGTATTTTTCTTGATGTTGCATTTGTTTTGTGTATTATTTTAGGGGTTGAATGCAACAAGTGCTGAGGTCATTTGGCTTTGAAATAGTGTCTGTGTGTGTTTGGAAGTGTTTCTTTGGCTTCGGTTTTGGTTGGCAGACTGATCCCATTAACGTAGACATTGACTGGCGCCAGTAGTTATTGTGTGAGCTCGTCAGATTAGGGCGTTAAAGTACTTAATCCAGTTTTGCTTAAGTCTCTCGCTCTCTACTTGCCTCACCGTTTTAAGTCCAACGAAGAAGGTGTTTGAAAATAAATTGTTGTTTCACTTTTTCGCTTACTATGGATTTAGGTAAAAAAATCTTATTTAGTTCTCTTAGAAAATAGTTTTAAAAAAATAAATCTTTTAGCAATAAATTGCTAATTTTTACATTCACATGAATTTATAGTGATTATTTTTTTAATTTCATTAATTTAAAATAAACAACAAGTAATGTTCGGATATGCCGAATCTTGTGTACCCACCATCAATATGTAGTTTTGACCTTCTATGGCGACATGAACCAGTTATAGTCCGAACAGTACCGAATTTCATGGAGTAATTAATTTCTTTAAACTTTAAATGACTTATGTCGGAATTTATGTTAAAATCATTACCAAGACAGCCAATAATATGTTCTAAAAAAAGTGTTTTATGCGCATAAAATATGCACTTAAAAACGAAGAATATGCTCTTAAAATATAAAAAAATACACTTAAAAATAGTTTATTTCCGTTTAAAATTCAATTGGGGGATTCAAACTGTCTCCTATTAGGTCGTATTGTCATAATGTCATAAAATATTTTTTTAGTTTAAATAAATTTGTGTTGGGTTTCAAACAAAAAAGTTCTAAACTAATAAGACTTTTAGAACTATGTTTATTGGTTTGTCATAAAATAAAACTTTTTTTGTTTGCAGCACAACAAGAATTTGTTTAAACTAAAAAAATATTTTACGACATTATGACAATACGACCTAATAGCAAACCGTTTGAATCCCCCAAATGTTTTATTAAGTTCAAGTTTGTTATTAAAGGATTAAATTTCGATTTTAGTGACTTTGGAAACAACATGAAAATAATTTTATTCAATTTATTTTATAATATTTTGCGATTAATTACTGAGGAGTGATATCGAAAAAATCTTAACACATGTTTTTCCTTAAAACTTTCAACCCAAATATTATTTGATGTTTTTTTTGTTTGAAAAGTTAAACAGTATCGGGAGAATTTGTCCGTTGATAAAAAACCTGGTTCAGGTAGAAGGAATGGTACAAATGATGTTTCTAAAGCCAATAAATAGAAAGCATTTTGAAAAGAGCTTCAACATATCCGGTAGGAAAGCAGTTAGCTCAGTACTCGGATTATTTGGTACAAAAACTTATAGCCAATGCTAAAAATTTAGAGGCCATAAAATGGATAATGGATGACGAAATGGATGTTCTGGAAAATTTTTCGCAGCTTCCGGGTCAATATTTATACCCTACACCACCATAGTGGGGAGGGTATAATGCGTTTGTGCAGATGTTTGTAACGCCCAAAAATATTAGTCTAACACCCAACTTAAAGTATACCGATCGACTTAGAATCACTTTCAGAGTCGATTAAACGACGTCCGTCCGTCCGTCTGGACGGCTGGCTGGCTGTCCAAGTAAACCTTGTGCTCAGACTACAGGTCGCAATTTTGAAGATATTTCGATGAAATTTGGTACATATTATTTGTTCGGCTCAAGGACCAAACCTATTGAAACTGCATGAAATCGTTCCATTATTTCACCTAGCACCCATACAAATGTCCTCCCGAAATTGGACTTTATCGGTCATAAATGTTTAATTTATACATGTATCTCCACAAATTCCGCTCCAAATAAGTTTTATATACACAAAATTCATGTCACCAAATTTTGTTACGTTCGGTCCATAATTAGTCATAGCTCCCATATAGACCCGCTTCCGAAAATCACTTTAACGTGCATAAATCGCTTAAAAGTGTTGGTATACACACACAATTCAACATAGTTAACTTTAATATAGACATAAATCACACGACCTAATTTCATGGTCCATAATTGGTCATAATTTAAATTATTGAAATTTTAAAAGAAAAATGTTTTTGCTCTTTTACTTAGTGTAGGGTATTATATGGTCGGGCTTGACCGACCATATTTCCTTACTTGATTTATGTTGCTGATGCTCAAGTGAATGTTGTAGAAAAGTTTTGGACCCAAAAGCAGAACATTTTTCCAAAAAGTATGGCAAGCAATATGCAGTTGCGGCAAAAAAAGCTAAACATTTGTTACAAAGGGCTAGTGTATTCAATCGATTAATAGTTAATCGGTTAACCGGTTAATTTTGGACGGATAACTGTTCGAATAATTTAAAATTGCCGATTTTCAATTGATTAGTGAGTATGTATAATAACTGACATATTTATTTTACATGTCATTGCAACTTTGTTTGTATTTTCATGTATAGACGAAACTTTTTTTTGAAATAAGTCTTTTATCATAACTAAACGAAACTATTAAATTAAACAAAATCTAAAACAATCCAAAAAGGAATATTCTTTATCATGCTTTTGATTTCTCCAACAATACAATCAGCGAAGTTTTTTTCCCAAGAAAAGTTTTATTAAATGTAAAGAAAAAAATCGTTTAAATTATATTCATTTTATAAAAGATTATTTCAGATGATCTCACTAAAGGACGAAAAAACTGCAACTACGTCATAATTCAAAAAAAGTCGTTTCAAGACAAACGTCTTTGAATATTTTATGAGATTTTACTATTTCTTAAATAAATTTTCAACAAATCATGCGATTTCAGAAATATAAATAGTAGATGTTAATATCTTTCTAATCTGTGTTTAACCCAAATTTTCACTTATCAAATATACGAGAAAACTTGAATTTTAATTTTGATGTTTACAAAAAAAAAACACTCTCACACAAAAAATAATTGACGTTTTTGAAAACAGATGAAACTATATGAAAGATTATAGAACAGCGCACAGTGGTATGACAAAAAAAAAGATGGAAATAAATCTGTAACTTCTAAACCCTTAGTCCGATTTGAATGAAATTTGACGTGCGCACAGACGAAGTGTTGTCGAGTTTAAGTTTTCAATTATGACCGCACGGGCCCACCGGGGGTGCGGCCAGGGTTCCCCAAAGTAGGACACCTCGGGTATGTTCAATTTTTAAAACGATGCTATTTCTTCGGCTGTGTTCCGATTTCAAAACGATCACATATATAGAATCTCCTCGTCGAGCACTACAAAAAACCCTAGCTATCAATTATCTTTTATAACTTAGGAGATATTCGAATTTGAAAATTAAATTTACATAATTTTTACCCACCCTACTCCAGTTTTTTGATAACAGCGGATCCAAATATTTCCCGATTTTCTCCATTTTTCTTTTGTTGGACTAACAATAAATTTATGTATGAAATATAGAAAGAATTGTTTAAACATCATAACTGAGTCCAAAGTTACATGCATTTGAATTTTAAAAATTTAAAAAAGGCGATTTTTCGCTATTTTTTGGTAAAAAAGTACTATTATTCTTTTTAAGTTATCTAAAAAATTTCTGAAAGGATGTATAAAGAATTTATACTTTTTAAAAAGCTAACTTTACATCGAATGTTTTAAATTAAAAAAAATTTAATATTTTTAATACCGAGGGGACCAGGTCCATTCAAAGAACGCCTATTTTTTATGTAAAATTCAAATTTAGTGCAAAAATTCTCAAATCACATACTCGATATCAAAATATAGTAACCCATTTTACATGGCCCAATATGTTTTTCATTATTTTGTAAAGGGTTCCGATAATCTCACCCCTGCACTATAGTTCAAAGTATCACTTTTTCCGTGCGAAATTAATAACTATTAAAGTATTCTACTGTTTGATACCATAATTGGACCATAGGTAGAAATACATATATTTTCAACAAATTTAAGAAAAAAATAACCCTTTGTCGACCATTAACCCATCAGGAGTAAAATAAAGTAAATTCATTGCTTTTGATTAGAAAAAATTTATTTCATATTACTTTTCAGTCAAATTAGTTAAATCAGTAATTCATTTTGTAAACACATTTGATTCAAAATATTAGTTAAAGTATCAGATAAAACTTCGCACAGTGGTATAGTAAAAAAAGAGAGAAATAAATCTGTAATTTCTAAATCCTTAGTTAGATTTAAATGAAATTTGACATGCGCAAATAAGAAGTGTTGTCGAGTTTAAGTTTTGAATTTTGACCGCATGGGCCGACCAAGGGTGCGGCCAGGGCCCTCATAGTAGGACAACTTGGGTATGTTAAATTTTTAAAACGATGCTATTTCTTCGTCTGTGTTTTCTATCATCTGCTTCGAATGTATTAATACCTTGTGTACTGTGGATGTCATTGGTAACCAAAGATATAAATCTGAAAGCATATATCACCATTAATCCATATAGTGTTTTCATCCGTATTTTTGACATTTTACATTTAAATAATTGTAGACAAAATGGCGGACTTTTTCATCCAACAATTTCTTACAGTCCTTAGGAATAACAGGAGCACTAACTTTCTTCACAATATATTTAATAATAGCATCATACTTTGTGTCTTTTTGGCGTTCTTTGAGCCAAATTTCAAAAAGTTCATTTTTTTATAGCACAGTAACCTAGAAAAAATTAAATTACTCAGAAAGCGCAAAAATGCGCAGTATGAAATAAAGTGAAATGAATTCACAACATTTCAATATATTTATTTCTTTTTATTTCAAGTTTAACAAACGTTAACATTTTTTTAAAAGCTTCTATAAAGTTAAAGTTTTGTAATCAAAAGAAATTACTTTAAGGTTATGTTTAAAAATTTTAATTTTTAATATAAAGGGAAATAGTTGCCAAATATTTGGGAAAGAAAAATTAAGTACTTAGAGGTCTCGTTGTTTTCCATTTTAAAATTTTTTTAAATTACTTACACACTTTCCGCAATTAACGGTTTAATGTTACAATATAATATTGATACTATTCACAAGTTTTTAATAATGTATCTAAACTTTGACTTTGAAGGCGTGCTGTGAAGCAGTATTTTGTATTTTACAAAAACCAATTGCGAATTTAATTGCATTGGAGTTTTAATAACATGTTGCCAATAAAAAATTATTAATAATAACAACTTAGAAATTTGAATTTCGCACGGAAAAAGTGATACTTTGAACTATAGTGCCCTGGTATGGATATTATAGCTTAAAAACTAAAAAATCACATTTTTGGGATTTTTCAACACTTTTTTGGGAATTGCGGGATTCCTAATTAAAAATTTAAAAATTGGTGTTCAGTTTTTCATTTTAAATCGAAAAATCTATATTACTGTAAAATTTTGTTAAAAAATATTCAATAATAAAAATTTTATTTCAAATTAAAATATTTGTATCTTTGCAAAAACTCCAAAAAAAACATTTTTTGTCATATTTTTCAAAAAAGTATTCCATGATTTTTTTAGTTGTAAAAAGTTATATATATTTTTGAAAAGTAGACAAAATTCCCTATCCGTTGACATATAATATGACTACCTTATGTTTTTTAATTGGCAAATTAATTATTGAAAACTTAACAACTCGCAGAGAATTTACCTAGCACTGTTGTTTACATTCATAAAAATGTAATATAACTTTTTATGAATTTCTATGTTAGGTAAATTCTCTGCGAGTTGTTAGTTTTCTCAAACATTTGTGGACCGACTTTCTCGATTTTAAATAGCAACCGAGCCTGAGAATTCCGGAGATATTCATGTATGAATCGTGTATGTAAGTTATTTGGGGGCTTCGGAAAGTTGATTTCAACAGACAGACGGAAGGACGGAAGGAGATAAGGATCCAGAATATATATACTTTATAGGGTCGCAAATGAAAAATGTAGAAATTGCAAACGTTATGACAAACTTATATATTCCCTTCTCACAAAGGTGAAGGGTATAATAATAATTTGCTTTACTAAGGATATATTTTTTTGACTCATTCTTTAGACTAAAGAAAAAGTTCCATTATGTCCCCCGGGTTCTCACAAATAATTTGGAAAATTCCGTAAGTGGTGTAGGAATTTGTCTCTATCGTACGTTCTAGGACATGTCGAGATTTAACGTTAATCCAAGATACTGCTACTTTTTAACAATTTCGTATCAGTTGCCAACCTTGCAAAATTACAGTTCATCTGTTTTCTAAAATCATTGTGTATTTATGCAAATATTATTTATCTAATTAATTTATACAAACTTGTATATAAAAATTAATGAATATAATAAATGTATGTATATTTAACTTATCATCGCTACTGTATTTACTAACTATAATTGATAGTTAACACTATTAAAACCGATTAAATAAAATAAAATTTTAATCCATAGTTCCATGTATTTTAACGGTAACGGTAGCTTATCTGAAAGATTATTCTAGTGGTATTGAAAACCATTTCGAGACCCTCTCTGTTTGTTATAGAGTTAATGCCTGAAGCGGCATATAATTAATAACTAATCCAATCACTGGCAGAAGCCATATTTTAAACCTTTAATTTAAATAAAATATTTATTAATTAATATTTTTTTTTGTGGTAAAACACACATTCATACAAAAAATCCCAAGTGAACACAATGATGAACAAAAAACCGCAAAAAAAGTTTTCAAGATTCGTAATAAATGCAAAAATAGAAGCCAATAGTTTTAAGAGGTTTAAGGCTAATTTTGTTATATCTCTCATCATGGTTTATTTAAAAAAATATTAAACATTTTTATAACTGATCAAGTAACCAGTTAAAGAGTTGGTAAACAGAAAAAATTATATTTCAATTCAAACATTTATCCCATATTGGTTTCAATTATTTCATAATTAAATCAAGCATTCATTTGCTGAAAAACAAAATTTCTTGATATTTTCTATTGAATTTTGAGTTGTGAATTTGATTATTTTGACAATTGAATATACAATTTTCGTTATTGGTTGAATTTCAAATACAAAAATTATTGAATAGATAATTTTCGTAATTGAAAACACATTTTTGTTATATTTTGTGTTTCAATTACGAAAATACTTGATTTAATTATGAAATAATTGAAGCCAGTTCAATATGTGACAAATATGTGAACTGAAACGGTTTAAGAAATAGTTTTTTCTGTGTAAGTTAATTATGTCTCTCAGTAAATGTATTGCCATTCATTGGCTACTTTGATCTAGAAACAGGCTGGTTTTTTTTTTGTTTAATCTAAGTAGGTTTAATTGACTTCTAGGACATGTTTATTTGGGTCGCATAAAATCTAGGACATGTTTATTAGAGTCTAAATATTAACCGATTTTGCTCAAATTTCCACTTTTTGGATTTTCTACGTTCCAATGTCAAACATTTTTCTACATCATCTAAAAATCAAATGATGGAAATTTGAGCAAAATCGTTTAACATTTAGACTCTAATAAACATGTCCTAGATGTTATGCCACCCTAATAAACATGTCCTAGGAGTCAATTGACCCTACTTAGATTAAACAAAAAAAAAACCAGCCTATTTCTAGATCAAAGTAGTCAATGAATGGCAATACATTTACTGAGAGACATAATTAACTTCCCAGCTCATATTTTGCCCATCGGAATTAATCTATTGCATTGGTATTTATTATTATTTTGTAATTCACAGAGTACTCATTTGAAATGTTTGTTTTGATTTCACTTAAACTCTCTACAAAGTCTCAATACTTAATTCTCCGATCGGTGCTCTGCCTAAATGGTATTCAAAATACCCAGCACTTCGGACACAATCACCAAAACTGTTGGGTATTTTGCTGATACAACACATTCATTAATAGATAGATATGAATGTATTTTTATATTTTAATTTCGAAATCAATGGCGGTTGAAAGAGACAAGTTTATCATGTGGTAGCGATCAAAACGGAAGTCCCCACAAACAGAGTAACCGTTTATAATTTTCATGTTTTTTTTCTCTTTTTTTAAGCACCAAAAAACTAAACCTCGATTGAAAATGAACAAAATTAAAAGGTTGACTTTTAATACAACGTAACGAAATGATTTATTTTCTAACCAAAGAAACGAAAGAACAAAATGGTTTTCAAATCTTTTTGGGTAACAATATTATTGGCAAGTCATGACAACTACATATCTGAATAAAAATCGAACAAATAATAAAAGCAGAACATGAAAAAAATAAAATGAAATCATCTAGAGCAGACAGCCGACATTTTTTTAAACGTAAGTTTTTTATTAAATAGGAAAAAAACACTTTGCACCGGTAGTAACCTAAAGTCAACAGGTTACATGATTTTTGTAGTTATATTTTATGTATTCAGTTTTATGAATGAATTGCTTTTGCTGGTTCTTTCTTCCCCTTATAATAATGGTTTCAATCGTACACGAAAAAAAAACAATTTGTGGCTTCTTTTGTTTTCTCACCTGTTGAGAGTTTCTGTGTTTTTGTTATACTTGCAGCATGTTATTGATGTTACAACAAAGTAGAAGCAACTACAGCAGCATCACTTATCAGTGGTCCATAATCAAATATAGTAATCAAAAGGTTCTGATGCCTGTTTTTTGTGTTTATTTTACAGATTAAAGTTCAGGATTTAACAAATTGTTTTTTTTGATTTTGTGTATCATAAATGTCATGTACAGTTGGTCTGATTGCCAAAAAATATCATAATAAATGTACAACTAAGAGATAATTAAGTGTGTATAACATTTTATTAAGTGTCATAGTCAATTGGTTACTTTATACATCCCACGTAATCTAGCGAAGAGTCAATGGCCACTTCGGGTGTGCCTAATTAAGCTATGAGATGAAAACTGACATTCACTATTTTATTTCTAACTTTAGGTTTCCTTAGCTTTCCTTGATAAACTGTTGAGACTACCTTAAGAGGTTGCATTTGTTCAAATCAGATGAGATCTCAGATTGACCACTGAAACACACCGATTGCCCACCAAAGCTTATGGTGAATGTGTTCCATCAGTTTCAAAATGTGAGAGATGGTTTGTTCGGTTCAGAAATGGTGATTTTGACACGAAAAACAAAAAAAACGCCCACGCCAGTCAAAAAAGTTTGAAGACCAAGAATTGGAGGAATTACACCATAAGGATTGTTGTGAAACTCAACAAGAGCTTGCAAAATCATTGGGAGCTACCCAAGCAGCAATTTCAAAACGTTTGCGAGCAGCAGGATTCATCGAAAAGGAGAGAAATTGGGTACCATACGAATTGAATTGAAGAGGAAAGACCCCGAAACACTGATGCTTGAACGCTATAAAAGAAAATAATTTTTGCGGTGAAAAATTGATCCTTTTTGATAATCCGTAGCGTAAGAGATCGTACGTGAAGCCCGGCCAACCAGCCGAATGGACTCCAAAGCCAAATATCCATAGCGTACTTCTCAGGATTTGGTGGGACCAAAAGTGTCCTATCTATTATGAGCTGCTGAAATCTGGTACATGGAACCTGTAACAAACGCAACAGAAAAGTGCCCAGAATGTACGGCCAGACATGAAACTGTAATATTCCATCATGACAATGTTCGGTCACGTGTTGCAATATCTGTTATATAAATGTATTTATAATGAAGTGATTGGGAAGTTTTACCTCACCCGTTTTATAGACCAGACCTTGCCCCATCCAAATACGATTTGTTTCAATCGATGCAGAATGCTCTCTCTAGGATACCATTCACCTTAGAACAGAGTATCCGAAATTGGTTTGATTCGTTCTTGGTCTCAAAAGATGAGCAGTTCTTTTGGCTCGAAGTCCATATGTTGCCAGAAAGATGGGAAAAGGCTATCAATGGCCAATACTTTGAATAAATTTATATTGTGCAAATGTTTCAAAATAAAAGCTAAAAATTGGAAAAAATCCCGCATTTCCGTCGTCGTACTCCTGCTATACAGTGAGAAAATACTCGGCTATATTTTGGAGCTCTTCGATGTTAGCATGCAGTTCCAATATCCCTTAAATACGGATTGAATGATGTAACGACTTTAAATCCTTGAACCGTATAAATCACGAGACACTGTACGGCATTATACCAGATGATTTTAAACAAAATGCTGACTTGACTCGGTTATATTTGGCTTCGCACGAGGTGTCTTCAGAGTTGTCTCTCACAATAGACACTTGGACTTTAGGTCCAACAAACTGTCGTCTTTCCTCTTGATCCACGATAGATCCGGCTCGAAATTCTACGTCTCAACTATCTAAAGCACAGAGAGTGGACTTTCTTTACATACAAGAGGCCTTTAATATTATGAAACCGAAGTCGGTCATAATGTCTCTAGGAGAACTAGATGTCAAACAGTCTATTGTTCACTACATAGGGGGACTTAGAGCCACTACGGGGACTTCTATCGAGAAGGGGCTTGATTCAATGATGTATACAACTGTTGGGTATGGGTATCAGCTTGCTATGACTATTTCTGACAATTTGTGGGGTAGATAGAAGAAACTTCACAAATTCTACTTAGAAGCAGGTGGGCTGAAACAGGTCTCAGTATAAATCCTGGTAAAAATGACATACAAACGAGGTCATCAAAGCAAGATATCCACAAATATGCCGGTAGAAGGTCCATAAAGAGGACGCGATATTTTAATTCAAGGAGCTCGAAATGGCAATTCCAAAAATGCCCTATGGTGCACTATTTTGGTATATGACACTTGGTAAATCCACCTACCGTGGCATTATCGAAAAGACCTTCCGGACTTTAGCACTGATGAAAACGGGAGCGCTAAGAAACACGCCGATGAGTGATATATTTTTTATGATACTGTGGCTGCGGGCAGACCTTATGGCTATGAACTCGGCAGTCAGATTCAGTATTGCTGGGACATGAAAGACTGGAAATACATACCATGCGAATATTTTAAGATGCCTTGGTAACATCCTTGCGAATATTGATTAATCGATCAATAACGGGTCACCTGCAATAGGGGATATGTGGCTTTCCGGAGAAACGTGATTCCAAGATGCATTCAAGTCTGCTTCTGGTTGTGGCTTCTATATTCCCGATTTTGGGAAGAGATGTTCACTTGCTGACATACTGCAGGATAAGTGAAAATCGGTGGTAAAATTGCTCTCACGATATCTAGACTGGTTCACGAATGCCGGTTGTAAATTCATAAGATGATGAGACATTGTAACTTGGAGCTATTCTAGGTACCGTATCATTGTGACAATAAAGTTGCGCAATAACTTGCTAAAACTCGTGCACTTCTGCTAGACGAGGAAATAGGACTTATTGCATGGAAATTGAGTTTCACTTTTATTACGTAAGTCATCTGTACAGCTAGGTCAGACCAAATGGTCTGCTCCGACTACATGCTCAACATCGAGATCATCTATAAGTTCTAGTGGCTGTATGGGCACCACACTATCTATTTGCTTGGGTGCGCATGCGAGGAGATTGAATTTACCCTTTAAAGATTTCTGTAAACGTTTTCAGGATGAGTTATCGGTACAGCAATATCCTCTGCATTTGCCCTGCTCTTTCGGGAATAAGGAACGTGACATTGATAAGTCCGTATCTGTACGACCTGATGTATATATCGGATATTCGGAGAATGGATTCTTTCTGATTGGGGGACCGAACGAAGATAATTTTCTGGTGTGACAACCAAGTGAACCAAGTCAGCCATCACTAGTTCACTGCCTTTATATACTCATACTGGTAATAACTGATTTTGGTCGGGCAAGACCAATTACCCATTAGTTATTTTTTACGTACAGTGACAACATAAAAAAACACTTAATTTAGTGATTACTTAAGTCGGCTTTAATAATCCTCAATGTACCACTTGTCTCCCTTATTTGCCAACAAATCAAAATTTCAATTTATCTAAGCAAGATTGACGGTTTTTTCCTACCTTCACATATTTCAGCTTCTTGCAAGAGTCACTACTTAAAAAAAAACTGAAAATATTTTCCTTACAAGCAGTGAAGGTGGAACCCAAGTCAAGTGTTGGTGATGATCTTTTAACTTCATCCTCAACAACTTTATCGACAATGACGTTAAAACTGATGATCGTTCGGACTACACATAAGCAGCATTTCAATAATTCTCACCGAGTCATACAAATTAATTGTGCGAGTAACATCAGATGAGCTCTCAACACTGGTCATTCATCCATTCATTCATTGAGTTTGTTCAAATTGAGTCAGCAGTTTTTTAGATATATTTTAATAATATTTCAATAACATTCAGATTAAGATGTAACTTACAAAAAAAAAGAAGAAATACTTAAACAAATAATGAGATCACTGCTACTTTTATGCACTTGAGTGATGCATAAATATGTTGGTGGATTTTCGGTAACTGATTATTATCCTTTTGATATTTGTTTTTATCTCTTAATTTTTTTGGGGGTTTCCAAGTTGATTTGTTTATCATTGGTAAGACTGGAACTTCAATTATTTTGAAATTTCTTTGTTTCATTTCAAATATTTGCCGACAGCTCAAGTGATGTTTGAGTTTAAGCTGGTGTTCTCTTCTGAAAGCACTTGATTTTTAACACCTCTTTAATTGAGAAGCTGTGAAAGATGACCGAAATGTAAAACCACACAATTTAGGGACTTTTTGTTTTGCAAGCAAGTTCTATTACCATAAAATCTAATTACAATTAATCGCTTAGTGTAGACGTTAGTCCTCATTGAAGACTAATGCAGCATATTTTATTTTAAATATAATTTCTGACCTTTTACATTCCTAACTGATGGAATATGAATCTGATATGCTCAAATAAGACCAAATTTAAATTTTCTACTAATTATTGTAAGGATATCATTAATTTCTACATACATTTATCCTATTAGCAAATCAGGCTAACATTAAAAGCGGATGATGAATTTTATTTCACTCAGTCTAGCAACCATAAATGAGATTCAAAATATAAAACCAGGAAAAAAAACACAGAATACAAGAGAAGACCGACAAATTCAAGTGAAATCATTAATAAAACATTCAAACAAACACAACAGCAAAAGCCTTCCGAAGACAAAGAGGCAGAAATTAAGAATGCCAAGTAAAAATTTTGTGCCCTTAAGCAGGGAAGTGGTCCGCATGTGGCGGCTTGTGCTGGCACATGCAAACACAAATCAAAAAATCAAACAGTATATCAAATACATACAAAACTCATAAAGCTAAATTCAGTTTCACTTATATTGTTTGAATGTATTTAGAGGAATTAAACTAAAAAAAGGGTTTTATTAACGGCTACAGAGACAGAATTGCATTTGCCACTTTTTATTTGACCACGCAAGATATTTATTTGAAGTTCTTTTGGCCTGCTTTGTGGTTGATTTTGGTTTATTGAAATGTGCCACATAGAGCCCTATAAATTTGGGGGATGTTGCAACAGAACATAACAGAATAAGATTATGTTAGTATATTAGGTGAAAGTTCAACGAATGCTAAATACCCTGCCTATAAAAAAGTAAGAATTTCAAGTAGGTTAAACAAGATGTCACATTGATTGGTAACATACTTGGATCCTTCATCATTGGTCTCGTTGTTATACTTGAAAAATTTGGATTGGGTATGGAGTGTTAATTCAACGCCACCTTCTGCAGTTATGAGTCCTTAAGGAAAGCATTAAACTTAATAAACGAAACGTCCATCTATGATAGATCCTTTAAGTAATGCAAACATAAGCCATTGGGTCTTATATATCCCATCCCATAGGGAGATGACAGATATATTCTCTTAGCGTCAGACCCCAATAAGCAGTGACCACTGTTATTAGGTTCCGCAGTTGATACCGTCAAATATTCGTCAAATTGGGAAAGAAAATAGGAGCGAAAGTGGAGTAGCTTTTATAATAAAAGGATATACGAAAATCCCTAAATTTCGATCGTATAATAACAGACCGTTTCTTCAGCAAGGTCGGAAAATGCAACACAATCGTCCAATGTTATGCACGGAACATGCTGAGGATTTAACTAAAGATTAGTTCTACAATCAGTTAACTGCTAAAATCCGTAAAATACCGAATAATGATATTCTCTTGAGATTTTAATGCTAAGATTGGTATTGGCAACCATCACAATTTCTTATATCATGACACATGGCATGGGAACGAAAGCAACAATGGAGATCGATGTATAGAATTCTGTCAATTGATTGAGATGTGGAGGAAGATGTGTCTAGTAGAGTAAAAAAGGCAAGGTCAGCATTTGGTCTCCTAAATAAAACGTGGAGGGCCCAAAAAAAACTCGAAGATCCGCATATTCAATGCTTTCGTAAAATCTATGTACAAAGCTTTATGGAAGCGAAACTTGGCTAATGACAAACAATATAGCACAGAGACTCAAAGTATTTATAAACAAGTGTCTACGAATAATATGTCAAATATTTTGGCCAAATAAAATCACAAACACAGAGCTTTGGATGCTAACAAGGAAAGAACCAATAGTTTGTTAAATACCCTACGTAAACCTATTTGCAGTATTGCGAGAGCCGCCTTTGAATGTAATCCCCAAGGAAGTCGACGCTCCGGTCGTCCAAAAATTACATGTCATAGAACAATTTTAAATGAACTTAAGAAAGTAAACAAATCTTTTATGAAATTAAATTAATTTCTAATGATAGAATTAATTTGAATTCGATTGAAGAAACCCTATATTTCCAAGGAAAAAAATCGACCGAACAATAATAGGATTTGCCATCATACAAGTCGTATCTGAGAACCACCTCTTTCGAATAAAGATCTGTGAGTGCAATATTCAATATTGTCCACATTTTATATTGGCAGAGTTGAGTACAAATCCTTTGTTCATAATATCAATAGATATCTATTTTATCGTGTCTTGTAATCTAGTTTAGAGATGCAACATCATGGCAACAATGGCCTTACATGGCGTGGTGTGTATCGCTCTTGTAATTTTAAGTACCAAAGTTAGTATGATTCTTTCAAATAACTTACGATTGGTCAGTTTTGGAAACCCCAAAAAATTAAACAAACAAGTGTACCATACCGTAATAGCTTAACAACCATTTTTAAAAGTTTTAAATCCGCGATTACAGATGTTGTTGGATAAATCAAGTTCCACAGCATTTAAGTGAGGCTGTGGAAAGATATGGATCTTGAATCTTCAAGCGAACAATACAAGGTTCATTATGATGGGATTTGGAATTTCGTTGATCTAAGCTAAATTGTGATCGCATTGCCGATCCCACTCTTTATGAGATAGTATTAAAATTTTCAACATATACTGCCAGATAGACATCATTATCATACGCAGCAGTCTTAAAACCCATTGCACAAGCATTCACAAGCAATGAGATCATTGTGAAATTCCATAAGCCTGTGGTATCCCACGATTTGCCATCCTAGAGACAGAGGCTGGTCCCATAGTAGAGGTAGTGATACTTTGGGTAAGAAGTCCCCCAATGTAGGCAGTGTGTTGGAAAGTTTGATTGCATACAATGGGTTAAAAGCTTTCTCATTATTATAGGATTTCTGCTTTATATAGGAACATTGAGTGAATGACACTAAATCAGGTCCAATTCGTATTCTAGAATAAAGCCATTTAAATCCAAATAAACCAAGCCATAATAACAATCGAATTTTCTGTTATTTAAATGTCTCCCCCTACACCCTCCTTAGTCTTTGAACCATCAGTAAAGTTCAGAAGTGAACTCGTTTAGGAACTTTGTTTCCCTTTACAGAGAAGCTTCTATCAATTAAAGTTCTGAAAGTACAATAGTCAATATTTTCCAGGATTTCCACCAGACTGTCAACTACGTTTGCATGTCCAGAATTCCTACTTTTTCCATTATTGAGCGAGCAACTTCCTTGTGTATAAAAACAACAGACAACTAGATCATCGTGGTAAAAAGACCATTTGATAACGTGACGCGTATCGCACCTGTAATTATAAGTATTAATGTTCAGTAGATCCTTTCGATAGACTTACGATAGATTTTATAAGACTCTTCCAACTCACAAAAGGATGATACATTAGTAGCGTTTTGACAAACATTTCGAAGAACTATTTAGTTTATGTGGGTAATTCTCCAAGTACTTCCAATGTCTTTTCTACATGAATAAAAGTGTTTAGATACCTCGCCAGTTGTGAATCTAAACATAAAACATATGTTTTGCGCTGTCGGAAAAAACAAGTTCCACTCTATTTAAGCGAGGAAATGTAAAGGTCAGGATTTTGAAACTTCTTACATTGCTAGGATTTACAATGAGTCCACCAACGGTGCAGATTCTTTTTAGATGCTACAATTTTAAAAAATATATTTCTTAAGTGGTGTACCACGATTAGCTATCCAGGAGATGATGACTACTGCCGTAATAGAGATAATGATACTTCGGGTCAGAAGACTCTCAATGAAGGCGGTAATGGATTAGACGACATCAAATACCATAGATGATAATGCGATCGACTTAAGATAAACATTATAAAAAGCTTGCTCAATATCAAGAAAAGTCACTAGTTTGTACTCCCCATATTCAACTGTTTTTCCAAAGTAAACCACAAGCGTCTGAACCATAGGTTTAACAGATTATTTATATAGGATTGTTGAGAGCCAGATAGTTCTCAGATCTCATCAATATTCGAAAGTGGTCATCAACTATTCTTTCAAAAGTTTTTAAAAGAAATGAGGATGGACTTTTCGCTAGGTATAAAGGCCATTTGCAACTTATCCATGATTCTAGAACACTAGATATGAATAAAGAAAGTCTGTTCTTGACTTCTCTTAATTCGATTTATCATTGATATTTTGAATGCTTTACATAATAAAGTCGAAACTTCTACGATTTTGTCTTTACCAGTTGTTCAATTGCCTTACTGATCAAAACTGATCCCATTGTGATACGCAATGGGTAAACAGTAGAGTATTATACGTTTGTTGTCTCCAAGTTAAACCAACCAGATTCCCTGGTGAAGGAGTAGAATTGTCCATGATAGCTCATCCAAGCATGATAGGAATGGGATTCCAAGGATGCTTTCCCTCAGGTTTGTCAGAACCGGGCAGAATAGGTTAGACACAGTCTCCTCCTCTTCTTTATTATGACAGCTCCTACAGTAGTCGTTGTACCGTAGGCCCAGTTTTCTAGCATGTGTTCCAATTGTCTCCAAGTTAAACCAACCAGATTCTCTGATGAAGGAGTAGATTCGTCTAAGACTCATATTTGATAGCTTATCCAAGCATGATGGGAATGGGATTCCGAGGATGCATACCCTCAGGTTTGTCAGAGCCGGACATTGGCAGAATTGGTGAGAAACAGTCTCCTCCTTTTCTTTATTATGACAGCTCCTACAGTAGTCGTTGTACCGTAGACCCATTCTTCTAGCATGTGCACCAAATATACAGTGTCCTGTAATAAAGGAAACAATTAGCCTTATTTTCTCACGATGAAATTCCATAAGTAGATTCGTCCTGCTGGCATCATATCCGGGCCAAGTATACCTCGCTGTAAAACAGGAGGGCTCGTTGGTCCCACTGTTTTGTGCAGTCTCATATAGTTTCTGCTGTACAGCCATCTTGCATTTAACAAGGGAAATGCCAGTAAAGGGGTTCGTCATAGATCTGCAGAAAACATAAATAGACTGGATTATAAAAACGTCATAAATATCCTATATTCTTTTAGGATCAATTAGTCGAGTATTTGGTATTAAAATTGTCTAAAAGGTATTAGATAATTTGTTAAAATTTGCACATGATTTGTAAATAGTTATTTCAATTTAAAATTAATTATCCTTTTTCATGCTTTATTAAAGTTGCCTAACTCTTATATCACTACAGAACTAAATGTAGGGTATTCTTAAAAAAAAATAACAAAAAATAATTTAGCCTACTGAATTTGCCAAACAAATGCTGATTTTCTTATATTTTTGCTTAGTATGTTTCTTTTTTTTCGTTTTTAGTTTTTAAATGTGACTCGTAGATGGCATTTCAGTTGAAATAAATCGCGTGCTGTACTGGAGGTCTTCAAAAACGCTTACGAGTTGCTGCCTTAAAGCGTTTTCTTATTTTTCCTTTGTACTAAAAATGTATTGTAGTTGTTGATGATGCTGCTGCTGTTGCTCATTCGTTGTATTGGAAGTTTGGTTGTATAAAACTTTTAGTTTTTAGCTAAAATAAGTTCGTTTTATTGTGTTTTTTTTTTTCATCTTCTTAGTTCTCAATGGCAACCAAAGAGGTTTGGGTTTGAATATTTATGCTGAAGTATACAAGTAGTGTGGCACTGTATTGTGCAACATCAACAAACTGGGTGTTAACCGTTGGAAGAAGAGTAGTAGAGTAGTATAATGCCCTTAAGGTTAGAATGCGAACAAATATATGATGGAACTTATAACCAAAACTCCTCGCCTGCCTGACTGACTGACTGCCAACCATTTCATATTAAAATATATATAAAAAAAAAAGATACCAGGCAGTAAGTCAGCTCGATTCATTCATTTGTAGAGTGTTGTTTTCGTAGTGGTAACTAGTAGTCTTACATATACCAGCAACCTTTTTGCACTAAGTACTCGTAACATCGGTATTGGCCTCATCTCATTTTTGAGTCGCCCCATTTGCGGTGATAGTGGTGGAAGATGATGCTGATGGCTTTTACAACATTTTGTATTGTGGTTAATGATGTTGAATTGTTGATGTTTAGGTTAAGGTTAAGTAGGGAAGTATTCCATGCTTAATTCATTTTGAATTTTGCAGGGCCATAAATTCATGGCACTCCACATAGGGGGATAATATCACCACACATATAAACTATATCCTTAAGAAGGATGGTAAATACCAACTCACTCCTGTCTACCTCAAAATGCAGAGGCTATCATCACTTGCGATCACTATGGGTTATGATATCTACACCTGAAGCTAGTCTAGAGACAATGCATGACATATTTCGTCTTGATGTTTTTATCAAAATCACTTCAACAAAGTCGTTGGCAGTATTGTACATCATCCTACAAATTATGGACAGTAGACCGAACCTCAAAAACAGACCCCGTACACCCTCTGAAATAAAGTATTTTGGCACAACAGTTTCGAAAACATAATTTGTTGCCGAACGTAGGGGTCGCCTTTTTAAATTTATCTTTATGTCTTTGGAATTTACAGTCGGATCTAAAAGTATCAAAGTTTTTGTCTCAAAAAGACCAATGTTTTGCTCTAAGGACCATAGACTTCAAGTAATGAGTTTAAAGATTTCATTTCAGATTTTCTGAACAGAGATCTGATGGATAAATACTAGGAAGAGATACTTGTGGTCAATATCCCTTAGAGCAAAATATTGGTATACTTTAAGGTATCACTGTAGATTAAAAAGATCCAACTGTAAAATCCAAAGACATATCAAAACAAGGCGACCCCTACAGGGAAGTGGAAAGTGTGTGATATCCACGCCGAACTTTTTCAAAACCTTTAGGAACTGATCATAGAAGACTGGATCGCAAACATTATACTTCAGGTTTATGCGATCTTAATATACAATTATGGTACTAAGATGGAAACTGTAGCTGGTTAGGATGTTTCTTTTGGATATCTTGACTTTCGAGTATTTCTCAGGATGCACAATATCTCCACCGTACAGTGGAAGCATTTTAATTTGGAAATTCCAAAATTTCAGTTTAAAAACAGTTTACATGTGTGTCTTTTAGTTTAAGAAATATTTATGATGACCATTTTTTTGTCAGTTTTACCGACTTTTTTTGATTTCGTTCGGTCGGAAATTTTTTTAAAAATATTAGTTACGTATATTTCAGCTAAAACTTCAAATTTCTACAAGTTTCATACAGTTATCTGGTCCCTATAAAAAGTTACAGGGATATAAATTCGGAACATCTAAAATCTAAGTTTCTTCCATGAACGCCTTCGGGAATGCATGTATTTTGTGGTAAAGAACGAATAAAGCTCATTTCGGATACTCTGTTCCACAGTGAAGCGTATCCAGACACAGCGTTGTTCATCGATCGAAACAAATATTAGTCGAAGGGGGTGAGGCGAAACTTCCCAATCACTTCATCCCAAATACATTTTAACAGGTTTTGCAATATGTGGTAGACAGAGCGTTGTCATTATGGAATATTACGGTTTTATGTCAGGCCAATTGCGTTCGGTACATGTTTCATGTGATGGTTTGGTCTGATTTCAGCAGCTCATAACAAATATGACCTTTTTGCTCCTACAAAATACAAAGAATTACTTTAGCGCCATGGATATTTTTACTTGTAGGAGATAAAAAGAACAAGTATATATGTATATATGGATATTTGGCTTTCATGTCGATTCGGCTAGTTGGACGAGCTTCACGCATGATCTCTTACTCTTCGGGTTATTGTAATGGATCCATTTTTCATCGCAATTCGGTGCTAAAAATTATTTTCTTTCACAGCGTTCAAACATCAAACAAAATCATCTTTCAAGTTCTTTCGGCTTCAATTCGTACCCAATTCTCCTGCTTTTGGACAAATTCTGCTGCTCGCAAACGTTTTGAAATTGCTTCAGTAGCTCCCAATGATTTGCAAGCTCTAGTTGAGTTTGATAATAATATTTACGGAATAAGGCCTCCAGTTCTTGGTTTTCAAACTTTTTTTGTCTCCCTTGTCAGTTCGGAACCGAACAAACCATCTCTCGTACGTAGAAACCGACGAAACATATTCACCGTAAGCTTCGGTGAGATATCAGTATGCTTCAGCGGCACTTTTTAAAAAGAAATAAAGCAAAACTTCCCGCATATTTCGCATTGTTGGCACAAAATTCGACATTTTCGATGCAAAAAAAAACTTGGTTTTTATACCCTTCACCTTCGTAAGAAGGTCTATCTGTCTGTCTGTTGAGATCAACTTTCCGAAGCCCCCAAATAACTTACATACACGATTCATATATCAATATCTCCAGAATTCTTCCGGATCGGTTGCTTTTTAAAATACAGAAAATCGGTCCACAAATTTCTGAGATATAAGGAAAAAACAAGCACAACCTCGATTTTTTACATATTTTTATACCCTTCACCATGAGTGGCAAGGGTATGTATATGTATATGTATATAAGTTTGTAATTTCTACATTTTTCATTTGCGACCCCACAAAGTATATATATTCTGAATCGTTATAGATAGCGGAGTCGATATAGCCATGTCCGTCTGTCCGTCTGTGTGTTGAAATCAACTTTCTGAAGCCCCCAAATAACTTACATACACGATTCATACATCAATATCTCCGAAATTCCGGCTCGGTTGCTATTTAAAATTGAGAAAATGGCTGAGATATAAGGAAAACACCAGGACAACCTCAATTTTTGACCTATTTTTGACCCATATCTGGATTACTAAATCATTAATATAGACAATATGGATAACTAACGATAGATATTTAAAAGACCTGTGCAACGACGTACACTGAGGGAAAAGTACGTTGCAAAATCGACAACGGTTGGTGTCATTTTGGCACCATACGGTGTCACTTTTTTTTGACACCGTACGTTTACAATTTATAAACAAATGGGTACGAATCGACAACGCAATGTTGTTAAATTAAACGCCGACGCATCTCAACGTGAGTTGCTGACAAGTTATTGTCAAAGTGTTGCGGCGAAACTTTTTGCTCTGCTTTGTTTTTATAAGTGAGTTTTAAATTTTATTTACATTAAAAAAGTGAAAATATTTAAAAATTAAAATATGTATAAAAGAAAGTGTAATTGTATTTAATAGTGAATTTGTGTTGATGCAGATCACCGAATCCACTGACGACATACAACTCCAAAAATTCCTGGAAACAATAAACATACAGTTTTTGTACATTTAAAAGGAAAGTAGAGCTATATATATAATTATCAGCAATGTAGAATACAATAAGTATTTGTTTTATTTTTTAGAATGATGACATGTGGAAGCAGTGCCAAAATTAGGGATACCATTTGAAATTTCACATACAGGATCTCCGATAATTGCCACCAATGTTTTGCCAAATTTAAACATGAAATTTATATGTATTTTATATTTAAGTATTTATTCGTATTGTATTTAAAAATAAATGTAAAACATAAAGGAATTATTATTTATTTCAATTACCAAATCGTACACGAACGGTATCAAATCCACAACATATGGTTTCAAATTGACAACGGTGCGGTATCAAATTGTCAATTCGGCAACTGAATGGTGTCATTTTTTCGTTGTCAAATTGACACCGTTCGTGTACAATTTGTGCACATACGGGGTTGATACACTATTGACACCGAATGGTGTCAAATCGTACACGGATGTGTTCATTTTTTCTCTGGGTGTATATAAGATCATAGTAAGTTGGACCTACAATGGGTCAAAATCGGAAAAAAATATATTTTTAACCCGTATTTTTTTTTCACTAAATATTGAAAAAAATTTAAAAATTAAAAAAAAAAATTTTAAAATTAAAAAAAAATTTAAAAAAAATTAAAAAAAAAATTTAAAAAACAATTTCGAAAAAACAACTGGAAACAAAATTTAATTTTTGTTTACCTAAAAATATTTAAAATTTTTATTTTAAATATTTATATTCGGCACAGCCGAATATAGCTCTCTTACTTGTTTTACCTATATCTGGATTACTAAGTCATTAATATAGACAATATGGATTTTCTAATGAAATTTTTTTTTTCACCAAAAGTTTTTTTTCACTAAATATTAAAAAAAAAATTTAAATTTAATAAAAAAAATTTTAAAACTTAAAAATATTTAAAAAAAACAATTCGAAATTTTTTTTTTCCAAAAAAAACTTTGTAAAAAAAATTTTGTTTACCTAAAAATATTTCAAATTTTTATTTTGAAGTATAATTTCGTGAAGGGTATATAAGATTCGGCACAGTCGAATAAAGCTCTCTTCAAAAATTGAGGTGGTCGTGTTTTTTGCGTATATCTCAGTCAATTGTGGGCCGATTTTCTCAAACCGAACCGGGACCATAGCGGATATATTGATGTATGAACCATGTATGTAAGTTATTTGGTGGCTACGGAAAGTTAATTTTAACATACAGACCAACAGACAGACATGGCTATAGCGACTCCGCTATTTATAACGATCCAGGATGTTGCCACTCATGGTGAAGGGCATACAAATTTACTACAGCCTTTTTGTAATAGATTTGAGTTGAAGACAAATTAAATCATTCAATACATGTTTAAAACTATTTTGTAATGGATTTGAATTCAAGAAACTTTTAATGATTCAGTAAGGAATTAATTCTATGAAGAATTTTCAAAGCAATTAAGCCTATGAATTAATTCATAATGGATTCATTAACGTATTGGTAAAGGGATACAATTTATTTTAATGGAATTAAGAATTAATTCTTTCGAACCGTTGAACCAGTAAAGCTGAATATAGAAGATCCTCAACTAATTTTACATACATAGATTTACAATTAATTGGTTGTTGCCCAGACCGTTGTTAGACTAAACAATTGTTCATGACCTTGTTTTATTCACATTCTTGTAAAAATCTTATAGGATTCCTTCCCCTGGCTCATTTTCGAGCTGATATTTGATTAACTGATGCTTTTGGCCAAAAACTAAAAACTCACATTTATTGAAAATAAATACAAAACCATATTCAAGGTTATTTGCAAACATGATTTGATAACAAAAAAAACAAATAAGTACAAAGAACATTTAAAGTTTTTCATTGATTTAAATATTGAATAGGTTTTTAATGTAATGGAAATGAAATGAAAAGTTTCCATTATGCAACAAAAATTAAAAAAGCCATGGAATTCAAATTCATCTATGAGTCTGTTTTAAATAGAAGTAAGTTGACTCTCAACAATGGCGTTTGCTGGCACCTTGAATTGTTTCATGTTTTCATTTCATTTCTAAAATTTTTCAAACAAAATTTAACAATCAAATCCACCGAAAAAAAAACCCCAAAGAACCTTGAGACACGCAAATCAACATTGCTGTGTTTTTTTTATATTTTGTTTCGATTGTATGTTGTCGTTGTTGTTTAATTTCGTAATCAAATCAAAATTTAAAATTTTCTTAATTCTTAAATAAAATAAAACAAAAAACTCACACACAGATATGTACGTACTAACAATTTCATAAACATGCAGACATTGAGACAGGAGAAAAAACCACATCCAGCCCTGCAGGCGTAATACTCAACCAAACAAAATATATAAATTTTAAATTTATACGAAATAAAGACAAACAAGTATTTGGTTAATATTTTGTCGTCAGCCTTAAAACAATACAACAACACTGGCCAACAAAAATAGAGAACAGGATACAGCATGGCCAATAATAAGGCGTTGCCATATTATAAGACTGAGCAAAAAAAGGAGCAAAATATACAGTTTTGTTTAGTTTGTTAGTAGAATCAGTTAAACATATACTACATACATATTTCACAATTTCTTTCTAAAGAATTATTGTTTGGTTTATTTTAGTATTTTTAAATTTCCAAGAAAAACATTTCTCAAACTTGCATATTTATTTAGAAGTTTTATTTTTTAGTGTCTAGCTGTTAGTGTGTTAGACCGGTAGTTGTTTTAGCAAATTAGTATGAAAATGTTAAGAGACAACATTATCAACAACAACAACAGCAGCAGCAAAAACCAAAAATTATTCAAACGCCATAGGCACTGTCAAAATCTAACAAAACTGCCATAATGCTGTTGATTTGTATGGTGTTACACTGGAAGAAATTTTATAATTGAATACTGTGTGGCCAAAAAAATACAATGATTTTGCCGAAGTTTTTATTGTTTTCTCATAGACAAATCAATTTGAAATGATTTACCGCTATACTGCTTTCAGCCCGCATGTGACCAGAAGATCAGAAAGTAGTTTTATATAATACCAGCTACCCCTATCGTAGTAAAATAAAAAAGTGAAATGAATAACTATAATAAATACCTGAATGTTTTTGTTAGTTTTTCATTTTATACAATGATTTTGCCATTTAAAGTACAAACAAGTAAGAGAGCTATAATCGGCTGTGCGAATCTTATATACCCTTCACCAAATTATACTTCAAAATACAAATTTTAAATATTTTTAGGTAAACAGATTTTTTTTTCCAAAGTTGTTTTTTCATTTTTTGTTAAAATTTTTATTTTTTTTTAAATTTAAATTTTTTTTTGGAATTGTTATTTTAATTTTTTTTTTAAACTTAATTTTTTTTTTTAAATTAAAATTTTTTTTTTTTTTAAATTTTAAAATTTTTTTTTTGTTTTTTATTTTTTTGCTGAAAAAAAAATTCGGGTTAAAAAATATTTTTTCCGATTTTGACCCATTGTAGGTCCAACTTACTATGGTCTTATATACGTCGTTGCAAAGGTCTTTGAAATATCTATCATTAGATATCCATATTGTATATATTAATGACTTAGTAATCCAGATGTACATCAAAAATAGGTCAAAAATTGAGGTTGTCCTGGTTTTTTCCTCATATCTCAGCCATTTGTGGACTGATTTTGCTGATTTTAAATACCAAACTTCTGGAAAGCATGTCTGACAGAATTATTGAAGATTTGGATACCGAAGATATCTGGGGTCTTCAGAAAATTGATTTCAACAGACAGTTGAGAGGTGCCACACTACTTCTTCCGTTTATCTAAGGAAGTTAGGTTTTTACGGAATGAAAAATTGACCACTCCCACTGTTACGCCCACTTTTTTTATCTAAAATCGGAAAACGGCTACATAGATTTGGCTAATTTTTTTTTAAATGATCATAAAATCCAATTTAAGTTTTTACTGAAAGAAAAATTGACCACGCCAATTTTTTTTCGATATATCTAAAATCGCAGGACGCCTGGACCGATTTAACTAATTTTTTTTAATGTTCGCAATACATAGTCCGCAAAAGTTTTTACAGAAATAAAAATTGTCCACGTCCACTTATTAAATTCATCTGCAAAATGTATCGGTCTGTGATCAATCATATTTCAGATCAAAATTCGATTACTTATATAAAAACTCAAAATATCTAAATTCGCTAGTACCTTGGCCAATAAGCGTTTAATCAAGAAAAGGAGCTCGATCTGTGATCACTCATATTTCTGACCAAAAATCGATTTTTTATATAAAAACTCAAAATATCTAAATTCTTTAATAACTTGGCCAATAAGCGTTGAATGAAGAAAAGGAGCTCGATCTGTGATCACTCATTTTTCAGACCAAAATTCGATTACTTATATAAAAACTCAAAATATATACATTAATTTACATGTATTCTGTTGTTGCAAGACTTAGGTTTTTGAAAACAAACTTATGTTCTTTGTTTCTCTGTAGCGCTTCTATGTATATTTTATTCTACTTATGTCCTATATGAATAAAAGTTATCATTCAATAATACGTTTTTTTTAAACTATTTTTACCCTTTTCAAACCGCTCCTCACAAATTCACAAATCTAACACAAGCTTTTTTTAACTTGGACAGGACGTCTGTCGGGTCAGCTACTTCTAAATAAAAATTTCGACCTTCCGTAGGTCCGCTATTTCTAAAAAATAAAACAAAAAGAGAGCAAAATAAAAAAACTAAATAAATAAACCTAAATGTCTCTTGAACTAAAAGTGATAACTTACATATAGTTCTCATGATGTATGCATATTTTTTGTAGATATTCTCAAGGACTATTTATATTTTAAATTTAAGTTCAGTCGGATCGTAAATGGTTTTTTGGCAATTTTTTTTAAAAATGTGAAACTCAAGGTGGCGTGTTATTTTGCTAATTAAGCGTAAAGATGTTTATTTAAAACTTTGGCATCTTTAGTGAGCTCCACTGAAATTTTCCGGAACATTTTTCGTAAATTATTTTAATCTTTAAATGTCCTTTTTGAAAGGACAGTGTAATTTATGTATAATATTAACAATGTACCATTATGAGAAAAAGTGCCAATTTCCGTTTTTACTCTTGAATACTCCATTTTGCAGACATTTTCTGTGATACAGATACATATGTCTCAAATAATTCAAATATGTAGTCATATTTAAAAACAAGTAAGAAAGTATGATCGGTCAAGCCCGACCATATAATACCCTACACTAAGTAAAAGAGCAAAAACATTTTTCTTTTAAAATTTCAATAATTTATATTTTTGAGTGATTTTCGGAAGTGGGCCTTATATGGGGGCTATGATCAATTATGGACCGATCACCATGAAATTCGGTCGTGTGATTTATGTCTATATTAAAGTTAACTATGTTGAATTTTGTGTCTTTACCAACATTTTTAAGCGATTTATGCACGTTAAAGTGATTTTCGGAAGCGGGTCTATATGGGAGCTATGGCTAATTATGAACCGATCGTAACAAAATTTGGTGACATGAATTTTGTGTATATAAAACTTATTTGGAGCGGAATTTGTGGAGATACATATATAAATTAAACATTTATGACCGATAAAGTCCAATTTCGGGAGGACAATTGCATGGGGGCTAGGTGAAATAATGGACCGATTTCAGCCAGTTTCAATAGGCTTGGTCCTTGAGCCGATAAAATAATATATACCAAATTTGATCGAAATATCTTCAAAATTGCGACCTGTACTCTGCGCACAAGGTTTACATGGACAGCCAGCCAGCCGACCAGACGGACGGACGACTCAGAAAGTGATTCTAAGTCGATCGGTATACTTTAAGGTGGGTGTTAGACTAATATTTTTGGGCGTTACAAACATCTGCACAAACGCAAATTAAATTAACTATTGTTGAATATGAAAAATTACGAAAAAAATAAAAAATAAAGCGAAACTTTTTATAAAAACTTACGCAATTTTTCTTGATATACATTTTGTGCATACATTTTATGAAAGCTTCTTTGTCTATAATTGTTTAAAAATTTTAAATCGGTCTAAAAATGTGGGAGTTAGTGGTACTAAAGTACTACGACCTACCCTAAAACAGTTTTTTCATAATATCTCAAAATTTTGAGGGTGTTTCAAAATCTTTGAAAACGGTTTTAGTATGTCCTCACCTAGGCCTACAACCCCCATTAGGTCGCTTTTCAAGTTCTAACAAAAAGTGTCATTTTGTAGCAGAGTGTAATTTTTTAAATAAAATTTTATTTAAAATTTTGTTTGTATCTATATTGGGAATATTTCAAAACCTCTTTTTTCGATTATACTTCCATACGGACACAGACATAAGAATATCTCTTAGAAAAGTAAAAAAAAAAAATCAAAAGCCTCGATTTCATAATAATCATGCCACTCACAAATCCAGATAAAACATCTACTATATTCGGATATTCTCTGGATCATATTCAAAGATGGTAACAATCACCCGATAAAGCGTTTGATATTTCATTCATATTTTAACCTGTCGCCCCCAATTATCAAATTTAATGAATATAAATGAAATTTATACTTCATCCGCCAAAGAATATAAATTAGGCAGATAGTAGGTCGACATGAAATTTATCTTAGAAAAGTGAAAAGTAGGTGATGGAATGGAAACTCTCCTTCGTTTCATAAGATCTTTCCGATATGAAGTTTAGTAGATAATTACTGTCGATGGCTTAGTAAATGGTAATAATTTAAATATGTTAATAAGTACAACATATTGTATTAGACATTGAACATTTCATTTAATTAAGGAATACAGTTAGCAGACAATTAATCTCTTAGTAACCTCCCTCTATACAAGTTCATCTAATTACGCTGGCAGTTTCATATTTTTCCCAGTGTAGAGTACATTTTTCAAATGATAAATGTACTAAACTGTGTAGAAGCAACACAGTTCACTAGAGTAACAAACGGAGGACGGCGACAGGCGACAGCAAGAACAAAAACAAAAACAACAACGACGACAACAACAAATGAGCACATAGCATGCTAATTTATGAAGTAGCAAAATGTTAAGACATGGATGCAATAATTATACACAACATACAAATAAATACTTATGTATATTCGTATATTCGTACATACATTCATACATACTTACTGGTTGTTGCCACAGCCACAACCACAGCAACAATAATAAGAATTAAATAAATATGAAATGAAAACAACAATATTTTAAGAGAAATACGAACAAGAAATTAAAACAGCAAATGCAACTGCAACAAAATGAACAGCAACAGCAGCAACCATGAATCTAAAAAGAAATAATGAATTTCATACAGTAGCAACATGTAAGCAACTTGCTGCAAAAAAATTAACAACAAAAAAAAAAACAAAAAAGTTGTTTTCTACGAACAGCAGCAACAACAATTGCATCAGCTATATATGTGTAGCAAGCAGATACATTTAAGCCTGAGAATGTAGCATCATCAGTTTTAGAATTTTTTTTTGTGGGATACAGCGTTTTTTGTTCGCGTTTTGCTTGAGACTACCAACAACAACAACAAAAAGGTCCTACCCAGAGGCATTGGACAACAAAAGCAACATGTTGTTTGCTGCTCCTTTTTCCTGTTTCAGTTTTCTTTTTAATTTTTTTTAGCTTAACAAAAATATGTATAGGTACTTGCAACATGTAGTTTAGGAGTATGTGTTGTCGTCCATAGTATGCATATTCATTTGTCTGCCAACATACGAATTGTAAAGTTGTGCTTATTTTGCCTCGTGCAACATTTGGTTTAGTTTCCTTGCAATTCATCGGCTATGCTGTTGTGTGCAGTTGTTTATGCTTGTAAACGCCTAGCACGCACCTAACATGCATTTAACTGGTAGCTGCATGTATTTAGTGACCAGCAACAACAAAAACAACAACAACACAAACATTAAATATATTCCAAAATACACTTTTTTAAAAACTGGAACAACTTGGTTTCGTACAAACTCGCCTTACTCCCATCATCATCATCATCCACTAGCAAAGGCCTGCCTAGACATCCCATAGTATGATGCTGCAGAAATCTCAATGATGATGCTGGATATTGCTGATGATGGCTTTGGCTGGTTGCTGTTTCAGTCATGTTTTAAAATTTTTCTTTGTTTTTTTTTATTTATTTTTTGGTTGGCTTTTAAATGCACACCAACGCCTTCGCTTTGAACAACGAAAAAAACAAAACAAAAACGAAAATATATGAAAAGAAAACCTCTTTCATCTATCTGCTGCTGCTCTATTCGCTTTTAATCATGACTAAAATACTGACAACATTTCTGTTCAGTTTGCTGTTGTTGGTTGCTTCGTTAGCTGCAAGCAACATTAACTCGTTGCTACTGCTTGTAGGGCGTTTATGCAACATAAATATCAGTTGTACATGAGGCCGGTGTATGTAGATATTGTTTTTTTTATTTTTTATTTTCAAACACTCGCATACAAAGAGAGGTTTTTGTATTGGTTTAGAGCAGATGTAGTTTCTGAAATGTAGAACGTTTGAAAAGTCAGGCGACGAGCTGAGTTAGTAGTTGATATAAATCGGTCTTGCTATAATTATAAGAATTAATTTGGCCCAGGACTGTAAACCCAGCAATAAAAATGCAATTTTAAACTTGGGATCAGCATCTTCTATTAGTATTTTTCACATTCTATTGATCAGCGCGGATTTTAACTCAATACTGTCAATCATATTAAAGTGTGACACTATTTCTGAGCTGGAGTTACCTTCTAAACTGTTCCGGATTGTGCCATGAAATGAAGTAGTAGGAAATACGATGCTCCTTGTCAACTTTGCTTTACGACAGGGTAATACATTGGTCTCTTCAACATCGTATTCAGTTTTCCCTAGAGACGAATATTAGAAGGCTCAAGGTATAGCCATCAGATCGGAAATATTGAAGTTGGAGGTCTATAATGTCTACATTCTTCCTGCAGTTCAGTCTTTTCCTATATTAGTACCTTCATGGATGGTGATATCAATTATGTCCTCTAGGACTCCAACGCATTCAATTTCTTGGGAAGACAGAAGCGTTGATGGCTGAACAAATCCACGAATTCAACTTCTTCACCCCGAATAGCGAAGACTCACACTGATTATGAGTAACTGCAATATTTCTTCTGATGTCATCATAAAGAGTACTGGTCTAATTAACTGATCATTCTCGCGGTCAAAGATCAGACCACTTAACCATGATCGTTTTCCAGGATCAACCTAAAGTCACAATAACTAAAAGCAAACAGATTAGCACAGCTTCAGAGAATTTATCAACTACGTATTGCAATGCAATAAATCTTTACAGTTCGAAACCAGTTTCTATATACTCCAGAGAATACAACTTTACCGTGTTCGTAAGCTTTAATAAATACATTCGTTCTGATTTAGGAATTATTTCACTTTTGTTGGCAGTTTTTTTACATTTTTTGGAACTAATCTTTTGTATTATTATAAAACTGCAAATTATTGGGAGTAATTTCATTTTATCCTTTGTTAATTATTAAATTTTTGTTGTGTTTTATTTCATGGGGAGTTATTTTGTATGGCTAATGTTTTTTTAATTCAAATCTAATCTAAATTGTATTCAATGATCTTCAAATACCTTCAATATACATGAATCTTATAGGAAGTTCCTTGAAACTCTCAGTGGAGGTATTACGCTTTTCAAACCTGCTGCCAGATCCATCATTAATTCAGTTGGATAATTCAGTTGGAATGAATCAGTATAAATTGTCAACCAAAATATTAGCCCTTACTACCCAATGGTCGAGATATGGCGAGCAATTGATTCTTTAGGATCTGACCATTTATATATTTGCTTTATCTTTATGCATTTGTCGACCTAACGATTTAATCATCTCCGAACACCGTATTTTTATAAAGATAGCAGACTGACAAGGCTTCAGAGAATTTATGAACTACCTCTTCAATAATCTTCAAATACTCTCAATATAAACTAATCTTAGCGGAAGTTCCTTTTAAATAAACGTAAGTTAACTTTTAAATAAACGTATGGCAACCTTACAACCCAATGATCGCAACACGGCGACCAGTTGATTCTGTAGGTTTAGGCCACTTATCCATTTGTCGACCTAACGATTTCATCATCTCTGAACGCAATAATTATATCAAGATAGCAAGCGGACTGGAACGGCTTCAGATAATTTATCGATCGCATTTTCAATTACCTTTTGATATTGTTACGAGAGCTGCCGCAAGCTTCACTTCTGCTGGTCAATTATAAGTAAGTAGTGCAGTCGCACTTCCCAACAAATGTAGCAGGAACAGAGTGAGGATATTTGTAGTACCAATCGTGACGATCTAAGGATCACTCAGCTGAGTCGTGACATCAGCAGGTTTGTAAATGAGAAATGGTAAGATTATTTGAACAATAGCAACTTGAGTTCTGGAGTTGACAAGTTTTACAGTTAGGTATCCCTCCAACACAACGAAAAGTGATGATAAGGTTCGACTCTGAACGGTGCTCACGTGCGTTTTAAAGGCTTTTTATTGAGCACTATGAGATAAAGCAAACTTCATAACCTTTCATAATCCGAAACAACTTAACAGGTCAATTGAAGATGCGGAGGCCATTAACCCAGATAAAACATTTAAAGAACTGCTTCACGAGAAAATAATGGTGCTCTTGCTCATGGAACAAACATTTATATTGTCGAAACTGTTACTTCGCGATATCATCCGATGATTCAACCTCCAACTGTTACTTCAGATATACAAGACAGGGTTCATGTAGATGGAGATCATACAGGTGTAGAGTTTTCAAAATCCCGACTTTCTTAGAAAACCGGTTTACGAGTATTTCGAAAAATTTATTTTTTTGGTAAATAAATTTGGTGATGATTTTGACACGGAAAACAAAGATTGCCCAGGTCAGCCTGGTATGAAAACCAAGAATTGTAGGCATTACGCCACGAAAATGTTTCTCAAACTCAACAAGAGTTTGCAAAATTATTGGTAGATATTCAATTAGCAAAAACTTTTGCCAGCAGCAGGATTCATCCAAAAGCAAGGAAATTGAATACCATACGAATTGAAGCTGAGAGACCTTGAAAGACGATTTTATATGTCTGAAATGCAGCTTGAACACTATAAAAGAAAATCATTTTTTTACCGAATCATTAATGGATCCATTACAATAATCCTATAGGAGATCGTATGAAGAATGGCGCTAAGGCAATGGTCTGTATTTGGTGGGAACAAAAGCATCCTATCTATTATGAGCTCCTGAAATCTGGCCAGACCATCACAGGGAAACTGTACCGAACACAACTGATTCGCTTAAAGTGAGCATTGTCCAATAACGACCAGCAGTTATTCTGGCTCGGAATCCATACACAGAGTAAACAGATTCGTAGTAGCAAGAATTTATAGCCAATCAAATGATTCCGCCTTAGTTACAGAATTTTACAGTTGTGGCTACAGAATTTTAGAAGAAGTAACAAAAGTTTGGTTACAACAACCGAAATTCTTCATTATCAAATAATTTTCGGTTGATAGAAACGAAAATTTCTATGTGTGTAACCGAATCATTTGATTGGCCATAAATGCGGTTGCTACTACGAATCTGTTTTCTCTGTGTATCTACTTATATAGCGCCTACTCACTACTGACTCACAACTCGAGGTTTCTATTTATATACATAGTGCCATCTTCTAGTAGTTTCATGAATTATTTAACGGAACAAACTAAAATGTTCCATTGCCACAATGATCACCTAGAGATTTTTGCAGCTTTAATGTTAATGTTAGCTGCTTTAACAGTTAATGTTGTCATACTTATAAACAATGTAAAGGACAGTGTATTATCAATATTGTTGATAAGTATAAGTTTCTACTGAAAGAAATGTTTATAAACATGATGAATGTTGCAAGCAGCCGTTACAGACCATTAAATTTAAATTGATAAGGCAATTTCGTAACAATATTTTAAGCAGCGTGAGAGATTTTTGATACGAAAATAAGAAAGTATTGTCAAAAAGTATAACATTTTCAAAAAAAAAAAAAATGGTCTGTCGGATTTTTTGAAAATATAAAATATTTGAAGGATCTAAGTCGATAAAATATTGTTACTAAAAGCTATGAGAAACATACAAACAATAAAAGTGAATAAATATGTTTACAGAAAATTACTACTTCACCTAACCACTAATATTTTAATAAAAATAAAATCTTGTTGCATCAATTTGCGCAACTTTCTTTCACACAATTACCTTTGTTTTTGTTGCTATTGTACGAGTATGTTTGCAACGACAACAACATTTCTCAAATTAAATATTGTTTTTCTTTCTTTATTTCAACGTGAATGTTCGTGCTTCATTTAGCTTATAGAGAAGTCAAACACCACAAACGTAACAAAATATTTATAGTTCCATATTTAACAGTTAGTTTCTTGATAAGTTGCAACAAGTACGCCTGTTTCATTCCACACAAAAACATACATAATATAATAATGATGATTTGCATACATGTTTAAACATTTTTTTCTGTCTCAAAGTCTACTTTTACCTTTTGTAACTCTATTTGAAATGTAAACGAAAACCACGGTTAAGTGTAACTCGGCTCATTTTAATAGCAAGTTCATAATATTCACCTACAAAACTGCTGAAAAAAAAAAGAATCTCAAAGAATCTGTGTTTTATGGCCATAACTAAATAAACATTAAGAACTTTTCATCATCATAATTTTTCATGTCAATTATGGAGGGTTTACGCTATTTGCTTGCTTCTCTGTATGCAAATGCGTAACGGTTTCATAGGATGCTGATGCTTTCATTTAGCTTTTATTTTTCTAGAATAGACCTAGTTGGTTATAAGGTTTATCATTTTTAAATGATACAAGTCAAATAATTCAAATTATCACTCAACATATTTACAGTAAAATCTTAAATTCATGTTTGAGTTTTAATTCTTTTGTTTTCATAAAAGATAAAAATTGTTAAGTTACTTTCATTAAGAGCTTCATATCTTTAAATTTAAATAAAACAAAGTGGTTGTGAGATATGGATGTGCCAGAAGCTAAAAGGCTTAACTCCACTTTTCGAAAATTTCTCAGTTTTGTTATATTACTATCTAATTAGTTGTGAACTCTTTGAAAAGTATTTTGTTCCTCCAATATTTAAATATTTTCCACCTAATCGCGTAAGCGCGCGGAGCGTTGCATGAACAGAGCAGCTATTTTGATAAAACAATTCTATCATTTGCACGTGTTATTGAACGCTATATCTGTCCATGGTGATTTGCCAAAACAGACTGAATAAATGACAGCCAATTCGACAAACGTAGC
This sequence comes from Calliphora vicina, assembly GCF_958450345.1. Taxonomy (NCBI): domain Eukaryota; kingdom Metazoa; phylum Arthropoda; class Insecta; order Diptera; family Calliphoridae; genus Calliphora; species Calliphora vicina. The sequence continues at coordinate 75,728,692 of NC_088784.1, forward strand.
TTTATAGTAAAACAAAACAAATATCTTATATTTAATGAATCTTCGAATAGTGAAAATAGCCTTTTTGGCTTGGAACAAAATTTAATAAATCGAATATTTTGTATCCGATTTTTTACTTTTATATATTCTTAGAAATCTAATACCATATAAATTACCCTTCCGATTATAATTTAACACCAAACTACACAAATATTTTTGTAAATACATTTCCAAATTTTACGATTTGATTTATAAAGGGTATTTTTTAAGACCGAAATTTTTTTGTTCTTATTTGAATGAACAATACATGGCATTAACATTTGAAAATTATTTCGGGCATATGACCACCGCGACTGTTCTTGAAGAAGCTCATTCTGGATGTCCAATTTTGGGCCATGTTTTCAAACATTGCTGGTCGTATGTCACGAACAATTTTGGTTTCCAATTCTTCAGGGCCCCACAGGAAATAATCGAGAATTGTCAAATTTCACGACCTTGGAGGCCAACTGACGAGTCCATTTCTCGAAATCAAGCAATGGCCAAATTTTTTTTTTAATAAATCGATGATTGCGGTCGCTGTATGGCAGTTAGCTCCATGCTGTTGAAGCTACATCTCGGCCGGCTCAATGTCATGCTATTTTCAAACAGAACATCCTTGATCATGGTGCGGTAATGATCTCCATTGACCGTATGACTTGTCAGAGTATACTGATCATTAATGTCAAAAAGTGTCAGTTCGTTTCACAATTAACCCTTTAGTAAGTTCTATCGGACTTAAAAAACACCTGTTAGTTTCAGAGTTTTTCTATTCTACCAATTCCAAAGCGTGTCCCAAAATTCAAGCAGTAAAGCGTTGCCAACCAATGACTAGCCGTCAATTTGTTCACTCAGCGAACAATTTTGTGAGCGCACATGAATTTGCCTTGTTTGGACACCGCGTGCAACTTTTGTCAAGGTTATGTTCTTGTCCACACGAGACGAATTCATGTGTGGACAAGAACTTGTTCGCTAAGTGAACAAATTGAGATTTGAGATATGAATGGAACTTTATGATTTCTTTTAGTATAAAATTATAATGGGTTATCGGTCAGAAAATTTTGTTGGTTTAAACTTCCCGGGAATGAAACGATTTTTTAATTTAATCCCGCAAAGGGAAAAAGTACAGCAAATTGGGGGCTGCGGAAATTTAATTTCCACAGATGGAAAGACAGACATGCCTATATCGACCTGCAGTATTCAGTACAGCCAATTTAAATATTGATAAATTTTTATAAAGTGCTGTAAACCATAATTCTTTACAAAAGTATTTTTCTATTGGGTGTATGACTTAAATATAAATTTATTCAAAGTGTTGGCCATTGTTAGCTATGATATATTCCCATCTTTCAGGCAACATATGGATTAAGTGCCAAAAGAACTTTTGACTCCAAGAACGAATCAAGCCAACTTCGGATACTCTGTTCTGAAGTGAAACGTACCGCAAAGAGAGCGCTCTGCATTGATCGAAATATATAGTAGTCGTACGGGCAAGGTCTGGTCTATAAAGCGGGTGTGGCGTTCCAACCACATCATTCTAAATACTTTTTAACAGGTATTGCAACATGTGGCCAAGCGTTGGAATATTTCGGTTTCATGTCTGACCGCATATTCTGGGCGCTTTTCGATCAATGCTCGCTTTAAACGAATCAGTTGCATTCGAAACAGGTTTCCTGTGATGGTCTGGTCAGATTTCGGTAGCTCATAATAAATAGGACCCTTTTGCTCCAACCAAATTCAGAGAACTACCTTTGCGCTATGGATATTTGGCTTTGGTGTCAATTCGAGTGGTTGGCCGGACTTCACATACGATCTTACGCTTCGGGTTATTGTAATGGATCCATTTTTCATCATAAGTAACGATTCTGTGCAAAAATTATTTTCTTTTAGAGCGTATAGTACGTAATTTCCCTGTTTTTGGAAGAATCCTGCTGCTGGCAAACCTTTTGAAATTACAGCTTGAGTAGTTTCCAATGATTTAGCAAGCTCTTGTTGACTTTGACAAAAATCTTCATGGAGTAGTACCTCCAATTCTTGGTCTTCAAACTCGTTTGGCTGTCCTAGGTGATTTCCTGAACCGCACAAATCATCTCTCGCACGATGCAACACATTCACCTTAAGCTTTGGTGAGCAATAGGTGTGCTTTAGCGGCACTTTTTTCAAATTAAAGAAGTAAAGCTAAACATCCCTGCATATGACGCTTTGTTGGTACAAACTTCGACATTTTTGATGCAAAAAAAAACTTTGTTGTTTGAACTCTAATGTTCAATAAATAAGTGAGAATAAATGACAGATTTGTACCCTTAAAACTGATATATAAGTTATTGTAAATACCGCATTTTTAAGTCATATACCCAACATAAATTTCCATATTAAATTATATTTGTTCAAATTAAAAAAATTCTTATCACTTTAACAAGATCTTGTGTATAAAATTTGTTAATAAATGATTTTAATAACAAGATAATTACTGAAAAAATGGTCTGATGTTATCTTTTAAAGCAAACTCTCATAAAAATCCATATATCACTCCTTTCATCAGTTATTGCAATTGTATTGCAAATCTCTTAAAACTTATCTAAATCGCATACTAACTTCATTAAAGATTAAAATCGCAAACTCAAACATGTAAATCCATCAACAAACAACCTTTTTCAATAGAGCAAATTCAAAAACAAATGAGTTTTAATCTCTGGCGCTAACTTTAAATGTGAGCAGAGGATTAAAGCCAGGATTAACAAAATCCTTTGAGATTTAACCCGGCTATAACAAAGATTTGCATACATCTATATTGTTCTAAATAAAATATTTAGACAATTCAGCAAAAGCAACAACAACCAAATTTAATTAGAGCAAACTTGGTCATTAACCATCAGTTAAACAATAAAATAAAACAGTTGGGGGGATTAAGCTGAAGAAGGTAGAGGCATAGACAGCACAGCAGGTAGCTGTTAAAAGGGAAACAGTGGCACAACTACTGCACTGGACTGAACTGAACTGTTTGGCAGGGTAAACGAAAGTATTGCAATTAAATAAAATAAAAAAAGGGTAACAGTGATCGCTGCACGTCATTAACACTTTAAGCTAATGCAAGCAAAACGTATCAGAAAATTAAGGAAATGACATTTAGTAGGAAATTTCAACTATAATTCATAATTTATGACCATGACCTTGTTAAGCCTAAATATTGGCTAAAATAATTTGCAAATTTTTAAAAAATAAATTAGTTCCACTCTAAATACTTGTATTTTAAGCAGTTTATGTAAATATAAGAATGATAAAACTAAATTTGTAAATATTACATTAAAGCATATCCTTGAACTACTAATAAAATAAATCTTATTTGGCGCCTCTAAACATGATGATGATTTCTGGCTTAATTTTTGGATTATTGCGAAAAAAAAGTTTCAAAATCTTGGTTTCATTTAGAGATCATGTTGTTTGTTAGTGGTAGGTGTTAACTGAAATCTTTTCCTTGAAGTTAAAGGAGTTTATTTTGGAGATTTTATAATTATCAATAAATTTAACGCAAACACTTCAAAACCATAACAAAGACAGCCATACAAAAAAAAAAATCAAGTAGTGTGTTTTCATTCTTAGATTTTTGTTTAAAATTTTATTTAAAAGTCGGCTCAATTGTTTCTTTTTTTTTTGTAGTCCTCATCAAATCATTATGAAAACATACAACCAAAAAAAAAAAACAAAACACGAAATTTCTTTTTTTATTTTGGAAAACGAAAATAAAGGCTGGTATAGACTTGAAAGAAGCCGACATTGGCGCCAAATACTGAAGACAGCATAAATCATATCATTCATTATGAATGATACAGAACTTATACCTCAAACACTCACTGCCACTGACACAGGGATTTGTTTGTGTAACATCTAAAAAAATCTGTTGAGAAAAGGTGTTGCTGCTTTAGTTTTCGTGATGTTTTCATGTTTTTTTTTTTTTGCTCATTTTATTTTTGTAGCAAATTAATTTTCTAGTTAATAAAAATGACTTTTATATTCTTTTAATTGCAAAATTATTTGCTAGTTTTACAGGTTATTTATATTTTAAAGGCTACAATTTCATTCACATTTGTGGTTTCTTTTTCGAATGCATTAAACAAATTCTATTTTACACCTGGCAACTTAAAACTTATTGTTTGTTTTGTTTCCAGGGAGAAAACATGATAGAAGAGTTTTCAATAGAGTTCCGAGTTTTATTTTAACAGAAACAGCGGTTTTTTATTTTTTTGGATCCAATTTCAACAAACAAAAAAATAAACTCTTTATTACACAGAAAAAATTATATTTCCATTCAAATATTTATCCCATATTGAACTGGTTTCAATTATTTCATAATTAAATCAAGTATTCATTTGCTCAAAAACAAAATTTCTTGATATTTTCTATTCAATTTTGAGTTTTGAATTTGATTATTTTGACAATTGAATATACAATTTTCGTTATTGGTTGAATTTCAAATACAAAAATTATTGAATAGATAATTTTCGTAATTGAAAACACAAAAAATAACAAAAATGTGTTTTCAATTACGAAAATTATCTATTCAATAATTTTTGTATTTGAAATTCAACCAATAACGTAAACTGTATATTCAGTTGTCAAAATAATCAAATTCAAAACACAAAATTCAGTAGAAAATATCAAGAAATTTTGTTTTTGAGCAAATGAATACTTGATTAAATTATGAAATAATTGAAACCAGTTCAATATGTGACAAATATTTGAATTGAAAGGGTTTAAGAAATATTTTTTTCTGTGATGAAACAAAAAATTTCTATAAAAAAATAAATTTTTGAACCTTAAGTCTTGAGTTTGTGTATGAGAGATAAGAGGAGATTATAACGATTTTTCTTCATCTCTCTTCTATAAATTCAATACTAGCTTAAGTAAACTTGACGTGTGTGAACCAGCACTTACTCTTCTCAGTTCGATAACACAGGTCAACAGCAAAAAAATCTTCAGTAACCACTATATAGATTTGATGCATCCTGTTACCTAAGTACAAAAATGGAAAAATTTTTTAATTCTATGAATAGATTTTTTTAAAATTTTTTTTCTAAAATTATAATTTTTTAGAAGTTTGTCCACATAATTAATGACAATTCAAAAACGATTAGTCCGATGTTATTAAAATAAACTTGGAGATGTTGAGATTTACATAGCCTTTAAGCCATTTATATAATGCATTTCAATCCGTTCTGTAGTTTTGGAGTTATAATAACAAATTGAATCAAAAAATATATTTTTTACATGAAAATAGCAAATTTTTTTATTTTCAAAAAATCATGAAAAATCGAAAGTGGCAAAAATTGTTCAGATTTATTGCTTTATTGCAAAGCCTCATATAATAGCAATAAAATGAGATATCGATCATAAAAATCGATGGATTCTTTTCGAATTTATTCACAATTAAGTGAAATCGCTTATTTTCACGAAATTTTACTTTTTTGTTTGATATACATACAATTGAGTAGTTAATGTTCTTCTTTCGATTGATTGAATTTTGCAAACATTTTTCCCATGCTATGTACTAGGGTATTCAATTAATCGGGTTTCTGGTTTAATCGGTTAATCGAGCAAATAATTTTAAAATTTTAAACTGAAAATATATCCACGAATTTTCTGTACTTAAATACAAAATAGACAAAACATAGCAATTCAACCAAAAAATAATTAATTTTCTTTAGTTTTAATAAAACTCGACTTGGAAAAAACTCTCGCGCTGTTTGTAGATGTTAGTGAAATCGAAAGTAAGGCATGGTAAAGAATATCCAATATCTCAGTTATTTTTCTAAGCATATAAAATCTCCATTATACCATTGAAGTCCTTTTTGGATTTTTTAGAAATACTTTTACCAATTTCGATAATTTCTGATAAAAACTTATTTCCGTAGTGTCTCCAGTTTCGTCTATTATCATGTTCTCAATTGACAAATACATGTAAATTAAATATGTCAGTTTTTATACTCATTAAGGTATTTATAGACGGCAATACTGAGTATTAACACTTTTCAAATTGAAAATGAAAAAAATGTGAAATTTAAAATAGTTAATACCCTTTTGTTGATCAAGTGCAATTTCCGATACATATGAAAATAAAAACTTTTTTAAACAAATTTTGAAAATCTAATCAAATTTTGTTTTGACGATGAAATTGTAGTATGATACTTGAGTTTTTGACAAATATTAATACTCAGTATTGCCGTCTATAAATACCTTAAACATGATTCTTGGATGTTCGAACAAATATGTAATTTTACTTTGACATTTGAATAAATTAATCGGTTTATTTGTTATTTGAAAATCGCCAATTTTGAATTATTCGAACAGTTAACCGACAAAAATTAATCGGTTAACCGATTAACGGTTAACCGATTGAATACCCTACTATGTACCAAATTTTCATATAAATATTGCATTTCAATCGGTTCAGTACTTTCGGAGTTATAATAACAAATTGAAGCAAAAAATATATTTTTTATTTGAAAATAGCAATTTTTTTTGTTTTAAAAGAATCATAAAAAATCGAAAACGGCAGAAATTGTTCAGATTTATTGCTTTATCGGAAAATAGGGATAATGATAATAGGAACAAAATGAGATATCGATCATAAAAATCTATGGTTTTTTTCGAATTAATTCAGAATGTGCATCTTTCTGAACAGAAATAAAATCCACTAAATTGTGTTTTTTGCACAGTGACTGGATATTAGGGTATTCGAATTATTCGATTTTTCTCTTGTTCGAATAAAACGAATAATTCAAATAAAAGATTTTAACTTGTTCGAATAATTCGATCACACGTTTAAAATTAATCGAATTATTCGAATAATTTAAATATTTTTAAAAATGTAAATAATGTAGTTTTGATATCGGTTTTTTAATATTTTATAGTTAAAGAAAAACAAAAAATAACGTTAAAGTTAACAATTCAAGTATTGATAATGTTAAAAAACATTCGAAAACAAAGTCTATCATTAAATTTTCAACAGAAATATTCTGATCAGATTAACTCCAGAACAATCTACAAAACAATTGACTAACTAACAATTGGAACCATTCAGTTTCCGTTTTGGAGCTATGCTTTACAAAATTTGAGCTAGTTGGACATGATCCTCAATTCAAATACAATATATTTAGAACTTTTTTATGTCGTTCATTAATTCGGGTTTTAAATTGAGTAACTAATTCTTTAGTAAATTAATTATTCACTATTTCTAAATTATTTATAACAAATTGTATTATACATCAAGCTCTATCATATCTTTGCTTAATAAAGTGGTCTTGAGGAATTGCACAATAAAGGGAACGTGGCTAATTTGAAGTCAGGCAGTGCATGATTGACAAAGATGTTCAACGATGTTCAAATAAGACGAACTCCATGCTTTTCTTGCAACAAAACGTCAGTTTGCAATATTTGTGTTTATCATTCGATTTATTAAATATTTTGCAACACTTACTTACGCGGTTAATTACATCACTTATATACGTATATTTTAAGATCATGGCCCTCATCTATTTCTATGTAATCATTATAAATGTCATCCTCAATATCACTTTCGACGACCGTTTCAAAATCACATTCTCCATCACATTCAACTCCACTTTAATCTAAGTTAAAAATTTGATTATTAATTGCGATTTTTCTAATATTTCGCCAGCTAAATAACAAATATTTTATTCCGTACCTTTTATTTCATAGGTTCAAGTCCGAAGTTAAAAATTTTGAAAGATTTGTTTTTAGAATTTTAAATTGTAACTGCTTGCAGTAATATTTATATGTTTATAGAAGGAGCTATCGGAACACTCATCTACAGTGATCGAAAGTCACTATATTTTCAGAAACAACACAATTTTTGTGAGTCATTATTACTTATTTAAATTTGAAATTATGAACAATTTTAAGCAATTTAATAAATTTAAATATATATGAACATTTATTCGTTTTATTTGATTATTCTACATAAAATTGTTCGAATTATTCGTTATTCGAAAATGGCCATTTTTAAATTGTTCGAATAATTATTCGCAAGAAATTATTCAATTAATCGAACGATCATTAGTCGATTGAATACCCTACTGGATACTAACAGAGGCATTGTGTTGTCGAATAAACCATTTTAACCCCCCCAGATACATCTCGATATAAATTCTGCAGTTCACTAATACTTTTACAATCACCACCTTGCTACGCTATCCACAGCTACAAATTAGTGTATATAGTGCTCCTGCTCTCTTACGGGCGGTATAATATTCATGGAAGATTAAAGCCTAACCTGGTATTCTGCGTGTTAATAAACCATCCTTGTATTCACGTACTACCTCTTAACCCTACTTATTAAAACAATTATATCGCTAGCCACATCATTTGTAAGTATTTTGCACAAAATATTTTCTAGATTGTTTTCTTGTACGGACTAAAAATTTTCCGTATTTTGACACTGACACATGTGGTTGGCAAGTATTCTTAACTTTAAAAAGGTTAAATTTTTTCGTCGACAAACCTTACCTAAAGTAAAACTGTTAATAACTTTAGAACACTTAATCTGATATTACAATATATTAAATTTTAAAGATTTCCAGAAAGCCGTTTCTGATCCAAATAGGATATAGCATAAAAATCGGCCTTAGCCAAAGGATAGATTTTACTTAAATATGAGGCAATACTCAATTAAAAACATATATAAAATTTAGAACGGGACTCGAGGTAATTGAAATTTATTTGAAAAAAAAAATATTTAAGTTTTGTCCAAATGATTTTAAGAAACCTAAAATTTCGTATTTCCACAGAGAAGCTGTGTTCACAATTTCAATAAGTTTGGAAGTGATAATGTACGATAACTTCGAATTTTTCTACCCGAATATTTAATAAGAATCTTCATTAGCCGATTTTAACCTAAATTAAAATTTAATCTATCAAATTAAACTATCAAATTAGGTTGAAAAACGAAATAATTTATGAATCGTTACTCAATTTCAGATGGGGCTTAACAATTTTTGGGCTCTACCGGCTCACGCTAATGTGCTTAGGTTTTTACAAAACAATTTCTAGTATTTTTCTGATTGCTATTCGGCGTGTGATTTAAAAATGAGGGATTTACAATATATGGCGTATCTTTTGAAAGCAGTTTTTGTTTTTAATAACTTATATGTCATTTTGAAGGGTACAAATCTGTCATTTATTCTCACTTAGTTGTTGAACATTATAGTGTAAACAACAAAGTTTTTTTGCCTAGAAAATTTGGAGTTTTGTACCAACAAAGCATCATATACGGGAAGTTTTGCTTTACTTCTTGTTCATACCGCTTGTTCACCGAAGCTTAAGATGAATGAGTTCCATTGGTTTCAACATGCGAAAGATGGTTTGTGCTGTTCAGAAGTAGTGATTTTGACACGGAAGACAAAGATGCGGCTGCCAGCCAAAAAAATTTGAAGACCAAGAATTGGAGGCATTTCTCCATGACGATTGTTGTCAAACTCAACAAGAGCTTGAAATAAAGCAGGGAAATTCGGTACCATACGAATTGAAGCTATGAGAACTTGAATGACGATTTTGTATGACAGAAATAATGCTTGAACCATCACAGTGAACCTGTACCAAATGCAACTGATTTGCTTGAGACGAGCATTTGCCGAAAAACGCGCAGAATATGCGGCCAGACATGGAACCGTAAAATTCCACCATGACAACGCTCCGCTACCAGTTAAAACTATTTAGAAAGAAGTGGTTGGGAAGCTTTGCCTCACCCGCCTTGTAGTGCAGAACTTGACCCGTGAGACTACTATTTGTTTAGATCGATGCAGAACGCTCGCTCTGGGATTCGCTTTACTTTGGAACAGAGTATTTGAAATTGGCTTGATTCGATCTTGGCCTCAAAAGATGAGCACTTCTTTTGGTTATTAATCTATACCAATACTTTGAATATCAATACTTTGAATAAATTTATATTGTACAAATGTTTCAAAATAAAATCTAAAAATTTGAAAAAATCCCGCATATTTATGTCATATACCCAATAGAAATTATAATTTTACTCTTTAAGGCACAGAAAAATACAAAATAATAGTTTAATTAACAAAGAAACACATTTCCAGCTACCAAAATATTATAAAATATTTATACACTTGTTTTTCAAACGTTTTGAAGAAACCCCTTAAAAACCGAATAGAAAATGAATAAAAATACATCTTAAAGTATGTAATTATGGAGTGCTACCGAAGAACAAAATAGATTTAATTCAATGATATCAGTCTTTTTTTCTAAAACATTTCTACATCATCTACTTTTAACGGAGGCATTTAAGACATTCTCATCAATGATGCGTGTTGATCTCTAGTTGTTCATATTCAAAAGGTAGATGATGATGTTGGGTTGTTTGGTTAAAGACCTGAACAAATCTAGTTTATTTGGTAACAAAAAAAAAAGATTGAATTGAATTTGTAAATTAAGACATCATCATTATCATTATTCCAATTCTATGTTGTAGAAACAAAATGTTGAATTAATTTTCAGTAGTCCAATCTTGTCTTGAAAACTGGTAAGAGTTTTGTTTTCTATTTTTCGTTTTTTTTATTTGTGTCTGTAGAACTGGACATTTTATGTAGAGATTAATATCTAAATTGTATTTGAAGATTTAAGCTCATCAAATTTACAAAATGTTTTTTTTTTGTGTGTTTTTTTTAAAGGAATTTTTAAATTAAAAGTCCAATGCTGATGATGATGATGGTTTTTTAATGATGAATGATTCTCAAGTTGACATGTTGAAAATGTTTGTTTAGTGTCATGTTATAATAATTGATGCCTACGTCTGGTAGTATTTTTTTTTATAATTTGATTTGTATGTATTTCTTAAAGATATCATTGTAATAATTTCAAATAAATTGAAAACAAGTTTTGATCATAAACTCTTTGTACAGTATGTGTCTTAAATCTTTTGTTTTGTTTACAAAACTTTAATAGGAAAGTAAATATTATTAATCATCTGAATTGGCATAAATTATTTGTAACTCGGTTAAAGAATATTTAAATAGTTTCTTAAAAATTCAACTCAATAGTAAGTCCTGATCATTAAACAAATATATGCTTCAAATTTCCCTTAATTTTGTTATAGTTTCTTTAATTTTTTCTTTCAAAATATGTTAATGTTCCTCAATTCTTCAAAAAACCATTAAAAGTGTTAATATTTCATGTTTAAATTCTTTCAAAAACATATAATTACCATTTCCTTTAACCTTTATTACCTTTCTTGCCAAGATAACATCTCGTTTCACTTCCTCATTCATATTTTTATATACAATTCAACAAATAACAAATCATCTTTTTAGAGAAAGCCCAAAATGACAAATCAAATATATTTACAACAGCCTAAAATGTCCAACATTATATGACAAATGTATTTTAGTAACAACTCTATATACTCTATAAATACAAATGCTCGAGCAACTTAATCACCTTTAAATTTGTTAGAAATATTTCATTTAAATTGTATCTAAGTATCTACAGTCATTCATATTATTTAAACAAGTGTTCAAGTACCCTCTTTGCAACACAATTCATTTAAAACGCATCAAATTCAAATACAAAATCAAAATTATAACCTTTTTTTCATTTTATATTTTAATTTCACACTTGAAATGAGACAAATTTTATTTTTGTATTGTTGTACGTTTCATTTGTTCATTTTGTGGTGACAAAAATAATATACAAAACAACAATAACAGACACACAAACAAGTGGTTACACCATTTCCCAGGTAAAAGCTGATGAATACTTAGAAATTTATTTGAAGTAAATTAATATGTTTGTTTAAAATATTCCAGTAAGGATCTATCTACGTTCCAAATTTCAATAAAATCGGTTGAGCCGTTTAGGCGTGATGCTCAAACAAATAAACAAACCAACAAACAAACTTACAAATACATTTATATATTTATATAGATAAATGTATTGTAAAGTTAAAATTTTTAGATATTTTACACCAATTTCTTTAAAAAATATAAAAATTTATCTTTAGCTTTTCTGAAGCCTTTTGGAAAAAGGTTTGCTTCCTGGCCCAAGCAACCAATTGGGAATTTAGTTTTTAAAAACCAAACCATAGTTTAGTTTGGACGGGGTGTACTTCGACTCGGAGACCGTAATATCTATTATGATTCTCTTCTAGAGGGAATTCACTGTTGAATATCCTGTAAATAGCCAAGCTATTCTCCTGATAAAACCTAGTATGTTAATCAATTTATAGCCAGCAACACTCCCAGGTTCATCTAGAAATCTGTTACCTAGACATTTACTTCTATGTCTCTGTAGTCTCGGGCAGTTGCACATAATGTGCTCTACTGTCTCCAGCTCCTCAACATCCCACACACCCTACAAAAATCATATGTGCTATTATCCTATTTACCCCAATTGAGACCAATTTACCTAGAAAGGTCCCAATTGAGCAGATCGCGAAGATATCTGCCTGGAAGACGCTGCACTAGTCAGAGAGTCTATATGACCGTTTAATATCGTTGTCGACCATATAAGCCCCCGCTCCTGTAACAGAGTCCATCTTGTATTCATCAGTGAAAACTGCACCCCTTCGAACAGTTGATCGGATCCAATCCATTCATCACTACATGGGTTGAGACAACGAAGTTAAAGGTCGCGACCCTATGATCAGAGCTATCCGTGGGAATAATGTCCTGACCGATAAGACCTGCCTTATACAATATCCTAGTGTGACCTACCCGCAATGGTTTCACTAGCGAGGACTCAAATAGCCTATGTTTGTGCATTCCAATGCCGCCTATGGGGTGCTGCCAATTGCACCTGTTATACCCAGTCATGCACACCTTTGAGCTTTGTTGAGCATACAACTGTACAACCATAAATAATAATAGGCCTAACAACAAAAGTATAAATCCAATTTACCATACTTGATTGCAAACCACAATTCTTGCCAATGGAGTTTATGCATGTGTAGTAGCCATTAAGGCCCTTCTTTTATCTCTCCTGAGTATTTATTTTCATTAATAATTTGCTATTAGTAAGGTCCCGAAACACTTGGCTTCCCTGATAAAATCAGCTAATTGAAACTCTCCACCCGAGTCCAGAGATCACCAAGCACTACCAACATGATGTCACTGATAATGGAGAGAAACTTTCCATTTCTCCGATTCTTACTCTGCTTCCGTCCATGTATCTGTCAGTCCTGTCCCTATATCCTCCCTACTTAGTTTCTTTTACTGTTGGCTCAATTTTGTTCCCACGAGTATACTCCTAAATATCGTTTTCTTATGGAGTTTTCTTAAGTCGAAGTTCTATGCGAATAAGTCACAAACTACAGCAGCCATCGAATGGTCTTCAATACGAATAACAAATGTCGATGATATTATTAAACATATCGAAATTCTATTTATGATTTATTTAAAGAAAAAGAATCATGTCACTATTTTTTCGATACCTAGGTCTGAGGATTTAATTTAAAAAACATAAGTTGGCCAAAATTTGTTACTGGAACCCATTAAAATACTATTTTCATGTTTCATCAAAATCTTTCAATAAATACATAATTAGAAAAGTTGACCTTTGACTATTATTTTTCTAAAAAAAAATGTAGTAGATTTAATACAATTATTTAAACTATTATTAAGATTTTTAAACACAAAAAAAATGATATTTAAAAATCAGCATTTTTAAAATAGAGCTAGTAAAATCATTGGGAGCTAGCCAAGCAGCAATTTCAAAACATTTGCGTGCAGCAGGATTCATCCAAAAGCAGACGAATTGATACAGAAATACCTTGAAAGACGATTTTACATGTCCGAAATGATGTTTGAACGCTATAAAAGAAAATAATGTTTGCACCGAATCATTACTTGCGATTAAAAATGGATCCATTGCGATAACCCGAAGTGTAAGAGATCGTACATGAAGCCCAGTACTCAGCCGAATCCACACCAAAGATAAATGCCCATTACGCTAAGGTAATGGTCTGTATTTGGTGTGACCAAGTCCTATCTATTATGTGCTACGGAAATCAAGCTAGACCGAAAACAACTGATTCGATTGAAGCGATCATTAGCCAAAAAACTCGGCCACATGTTGCAATATTTTTAAAATAGTAACAAATCTAATAAATTTGTTAAAGTAAGTAAAGTAAAATCGATTTCGTAACTAAACTTATGTTTAAGTAACTATTGTAAATAATGAACAAATCTACTACTTTCTATTAATGAGTGACAAAAATTCGTTTATTTCAACAGTAATGCTTTTTTCCAACTGACTATCTGTTGTTATAACCGATGAAAAATTATGGATATAATGAAATCATTCGATTAGTAACAAATTTGGGCAACATAACAAATCTGAATATTGCAACTTATAAAAAATTCCTGAAAAAAACTCAGAAAAAAATACTATTATTGAAAAATTAATTTTTTAACCAAAATTATGTTTAAGTAAAATCTTTTCCGCCTACAGGCTAAAAAAATACTATTTTAGATTAGTACTAAATCTATTACAATTGTATATTAGTTGCAAATGACTACTGCTTTTTCCAAATTAAGGTGCTAGATTTAATAAAAATATGTATTTCACTACATTAAGCTAAAACTATATTTAAAAAACAACATTTTTAAAATAGTATTAAATCTACTACTACTAAAATAAGTAAAAATTAATTAAAATGTATTAAAACTCGTATTTGTAATCAAAATTAAGTATATTTTTTTATATTCAGATTAAAAAAACTATTTTAAAATAGTACTAAATCTATTTTTTTTTTGAATTAGGTAAAAAGTATCAATATTTATTGTCAAATCGTTAAGGTAACATATCGAGCCCTTAGCGCCAAATTATCGTAAGCGACAAAACACAAATTTTACAGGAGAAGGTTTTTTTTGATTATTTTGAAATTTATGCATATAATTAAAAATGTTATGATGCGATATAATATAATTTCGTTCAAGCTATTTGTCCATTATTCAAAAATATTTATAACTTTTGACAATTAAAAATTCATGGAATACTATATTGAAAAATATGACAAAAAATGTTTTTTATTGAATTTTTGCATAGATAAAAATTTTTCGAATTGAAATTTAATTTTTATTTATAAATAGTTTTTAATGAAATTTCACAGTTATATAGATTTTTCTATTTAAAATGGAAAAATAAAAACGAATTTCGAAAGTTATTATCAGCAATCCCGCAATTCCCAAAAAAGTGTTAAAAATTCCAAAAATGGTAATTTTTCGTTTTTTGGCTATAATATCCATACCAGGGTCGGGGTTATCGGGACCCTTTACAAAATAATTAGAAACATATTGAGCCACCTATAATCGATTACTATTTTTTGATATCGGATACGCGATTTGAGAATTTTTGCCCTAAACTTTTATTTCACATAAAAAATAAGTGTTTTTTGAAAGGACCTGGTCCCCTCGTTAACAACAATTTTGAAATTGGTTTTCCTTTAGAATATTTTATGAAGACTAAGCTTTCAGAATGTTAAAATTCCTTATACATCCTCTTAGAAATTTTTTGCGATAACTTAAAAAGAAAAAAAGTTCTTTTATCCCAAAAAAATAGCGAAAAATTGCTTTTAAACATTTTTTAAATTCAAATGTATATAACTTTTGACTTAGTCATTATTTTTAAACAGTTCTTTTTCCATTTGACACATACATGTGTTGTTAGTCCAATAAAGGAAAACTGGAGAAAATCGGGAAATATTTGGATACGCTGTTATCAAAAAACTGGAGTAGGGTGGGTAAAAATGTTGAAAATTTAATTTTCAAATGCGAATATCTCCTAAGCTATAGTAGATAATTGATAGCTATGAAGAGGTTTTTTGTAGTGCTCGATGAGAAGATTCTACATGTATAATGTTTTTGAAATCGGAACTCAAACCAAGAAATAATATCGTTTTAAAAATGTAACATACCCGAGGTGTCCTACTTTGAGGGCCCTTGGTCGTGCCCCTGGTGGGCCCATGTCGTCCACGTTCAAAACTTAAACTCGACATCACTTCTTCTTTGCGCACTTGAAATTTCATTGAAACCAATCTAACCATTTAGAAGTTACAGATTTATTTCCCTCTTTTTTTTCTATACCATTGTGTGTCGCTTACGATAAAATTTGTTTACTGTAAAATATAAACATTGACTTACGATAAAATCTTACCCCCTATATTTTTGATGTTATTAACAATTTTGATATTCTATTCAGTCGGTCCATAAAATTTTAATTTCTGCAATAAAACAAAAATTTTAAAAATGTCGCTTACGATAATTTGGCGCTAAGGGCTCGATATTTTTCTTTGGAAAACTTATTTGATACAATGAGACCTCGATTATCCGTAATGGTCGGGACCGGCAGCATTCTGGATAATCAATTTTCCCAGTTTTAAGTAGTTTTTTAATACATATAGGTTGGTGGACAAACTTTCACAATAAGCATTAAGGCAAACTGCTATCAGGTAAACAATTTCAAAAAATGTCTGTTTAATCTCCATTATCTCATTGGTGAGTTTTTTCATTGATATGAATTCATTTAATTTTTCCACAAAAATTGTAGCACCTATATCAGCTGCAGCTGCATTAAGTTTGTGAATACAATGTCGCTTTTTTATTTAATTTTGAGTGAAATATTTTAGCCTTTTCTTCGCTGTTAATCCAGAAATTGAAGACGCTTTAAATCTTTTCTTCCGGAACCATTCATAAACAGCAAAATCTACTTTTGTATATGCTTCCAAATCATCGTATGCAATTGAGGGATTCACATTGTTCAAATTGATTGATCAAAAATAATCGAAAAAAATTTTGCTTATAATCCCGGTTAATCGATGCAAAAAAAATTAAATCGATCCAAAAATATTTAAATTTTCTTTCCCGGTTAATTGATGTGTAAATGGTGTAGTTCTCATCTTACCAAATAATAAACTAATACATATAATTTCTACACACCATAAACACATGCATATTCGAGTAAATACAATACATATTAGTCAAATGCTAAATGACATATATTTTTTTATATTTTTATTATGAAAATTTGAAAATAATTGTTTTGTCACACTATTTCTCATGACTGCACATGCGCATAGACGCACATCCGGTTTTCCTTTTTTTTGCCACTACTTCTAATATTTAACAAAGTTTTTTCTTTTGTCATCTTCAAGGGGACCCCCAAAAAATACAAAACCCTAAAAAATAAGTAGTCAAAATAGGTGTCATTAAAAAAATGCAAAAGGTTTCACTAAACAACTCTCAGATAGAAAAAAACCTACAAAAAAGTACTTGAAAAATTTGTATTTTATTTGTTTGAAACGATGTGGAAGCAACCACTTAAAAATTTATGCTTGTATTTGTAAAAAGAAATTAAGTATATGGATTTTTATTTGTCTTTTTTTTAAATTTAGTTGTGTCACATTAAAAAGCAATTATCACCTTAAATTACTTGTAAGCTGCCAAAAAAGCGTCAAAACTATTTTATTTTTAGTTTTTAGTTCTCTATGATGTCGTCTGTGATCATAATTTCTGGCTGTAGTTTCTGTTTAGAGGGGGAGTGTTTAGTTTGCTTTAAGTTTTCTATTTATTTGGAAAATGAGTTTTTAAATAATAATGTTGTATTGCATGCCTACTTAACTTTTTTGTATTCTGTTGTACACTAAATACTCTCTAATGATATGAAGCGCTAGAGTAAAATTGTCAAGATTTATGATATTTTCTTTTAAAATTAAACAAATAAGTTCATAAACAAGTTGAATATTTTAAAAATCGACTTTAAAAAAATACTACTATTTTTTTAAAGTCGATTTTTATCTACTACTTTTTTCAAAATATGAAAAATTTCAAAAAAATATTCATTTATTTCTTTTTAATGACTTTTCAAACAAATTTGTTCAATCTCCTCATGCATGCATGCATGAGTATTTCTCCCAAAAAATATTTCGGGAATCAAAACAAAAATTAACTTGTTGCTTTTCCAATTTCAACAAAAAGGTGACATTTTACAAGTTTATTTGTATTATTTGCTTGGATTGTATTGGTTTTGTTGTTTCTAATTCATTTTAAATTGTGTTGTGTTGTACATTTACATACAAAGTTACATACCTGAGTGAGTAGATGTAACTGAAACAAAACCAAAAACGACGAAACAAAAAAACTAAATGTCAGTGTTTAATTTAGCATTTGATTATTTTGATTTGTTTGGTTTTGGGTCGTTGTTGGTTATTTTTTTTCCTTCGCCACTTTTTTTGTCATTCCTCATCATATTCAAATGTGTGACAGTTAAAAAACCATTTCCGTTTAAAGTTGTTGTTTTAGTTTTTCTAGTTTGTTACAGGCAACTTGGTTTTTAGTTTTTTTTTCTAAAACAAAAAAAAATTAATAACTATTTATTATGAAAGTACACTTTTAAAGAGAGGTGTAGTTAGTTAAAGTTAATGTAGGTGACAATTGTCTTGAAAATATATTGGGTGTATGACTTTAAAATGCGTAATCTTTTCAATTTTTTAGCTTTTGTTTTGAAACATTTGTACAATATAAATTTATTCAAAGTATTGGACATTGTTAGCTATGACCTTTTCCCATCTTTCTGGCAACATATGGATTTCGAACCAAATTAACTGCTCATCTTTTGATTCAAAGAACGAATCAAGCCAATGTCGGATACTCTGTTCCAAAGCGAAGCGTTTGCCAGAGAGAGCGTTCTGCATCGATCGAAACAAATGGTAGTCGAACGGGTCACAGTCTGGACTATAAAGCGGGTGAGGTAAAACATCTCAACCACTTCATTCTAAATAGTTTTTAAGAGGTATTGCTCCCACCAAATACGGAGCATTATCTTAGCACCATAGATATTTGGCTTTGGTGTCGATTCGGCTGGTTGGCTGCGTTTCACATTCGATCTCTTCCGCTCCGAGTTATCGTAATGGATCCATTTTGCATCGCGAGTAATGATTTGTACCCAATTTCCCTGCATTTGGATGAATCCTGCTGCTCGCAAACGTTTGAAATTGCTACTTGAGTAGCTCGCAATGATTTAGCAAGCTCTTGTTGAGTATGACAACAATCTTCATGGAGTAATGCCCCCTTTCCAGAAGGGGGTCTCTAGTATTGGCGGAGATTTGCCTCAAGCTACGACAGTCATTCGTTATCATGCGGCCTTGGAATTTATTTCTCTATAATTTTCAAGATGCAATCAAAATAAAGCTTATCGTACTTTTGAACATCCTGCTGTAAAAGTTTGGGCGACTCTTCTGATGACATCCGACTGTTCTTGGCGGTCCACAATAGCTTTTAATAGCATGTCTCTACTAGGAATTACTTAAGAAGGCAGACCACACTGATTGATCAATAGGAACTTGTTCCTATTTCGAAATTTGCGCTTGATTGAAGAGTTATGTACTAAATAGGTTGTATAGCAGTCAAAAGAGAACCCCAAAATTGTACTGTCGAAATTCCAATGTCATACTCCACGACTAGGTTGAATTTGATCTCCTTCAACTTGATGGTGAAGAGCAAAACACTTTTATTTAAGCGCTCAAGAATAGAAATTGTGAAATCGTCATCTCAACTCCTTCAGGCGGTAGTGAGGACTATAGAGAAATCGAAGTGTAACAATACAGTTTTAGAAAAGTCTTAGGAAAGGGCTTCAAAATCGAACTGCATATAACCTCAGCTCCTTGTGGCTGGTATAGGGAGTTTAGAGACTCCCAAGTTAAACAATAACGCCGACAAGAACTTGAGACTCCTTGTTTAACTCTTATCTCTAAACTCTTTGATAAAGTCTCTGCTCTTAAACCCTTCAAGATCCGAGTCATCACCTCTATTCCTTGTGACTGGTATAGAGACTTTAGAGACGCCGAAGTTAAGCAAAACCGCCGACAAGATCTTGTCTGAGAGGATCCTTGTTCAATTCTTATAATTTGTATACATTTGTACGGTGGATATTACGGAATGCATGCTGCTGGTAGTTGACGTATCAGTTGGGGGAGGAGAAAAGATTCGAGTGTATTGACATAATATAGGTTTTCTGCACCAATCGACTCGTTTCGATAGATTCTAGAGTCTCCGTTTGGATGCGTTAACAAATTCTGAAACATCGTTTTACGAGACTGGAAGCTAAAGTAGTAAACAAAAAACAGTTTTACGCCATATCACTTTAGGAATTATGAATAATTTAGGCTTGTATATTTTGGTGTCTGCAAACTTAATGGCTAACTTACAATTTTTCTTAGTATGGTTGAAGAGATAGAGAACTGTCAACTACCGTAGCTCAAGTTGAAGTTTTAATTCCTTCCGCTTGTCCTCATTTGACAAACTACTAAGTAAAATCAGACGCACCCTTAGAATTGAATGGGATCTTAATACACGTGCTATACATACGATATATGATGGTATTTTCGTAGCTTGAGGAACTTTTGGCTCATCTGTATGGTCATGGTCAGGAAAAAGTCACAGACTTGTCAGAGAGTTGCATGCCATTTTGTCATACAGTCTCGATGGATGCTCTTCAGGTCCTGCTTGGTGCAGCTCCCCTTGACTTGGAAGTGACACGTCGCGACGTGGTATTGCTTTTAAGGTGAAGAAGGGGTTGCCACTTCTTGGTCATGACTGGAATTCTACTTCTGACGTGGTAAGGTTGGACTCAAGACGGACGAAGCTCCTGCTGATGATCATTTTGCTTCAAGATGGCGGTCGCATTGGAAAAACAGCAACACTGGGCGGGTCACACACGAGTTTATACGGGAATATACTTTTGTTAGGGAACGCCCGAACTTTGGCTTGAGTTTGGGTTTTATACTGTTTGGGTTATATGGGGGTGTATCATTGCGAGGGGAGATGGGATTGTAGTAGGGCATTAGAGGACAGTCGCAAGGGGCGTATTCAATCGAAGGAGGACTGTTCGTTAGTGGAGTGGACTATTTGAGTCGCTCGTGAGAGCGGCTGTTCAGTGTGTGGCGTCTTGTGTTGTTCTTTTTTATGTTTGGGTGCTTTTTGCAGAGGCTGACCAGTTCCAATCTATTTGGAGGTCAACTTTGTAGTAGTTTCGGCTTTAATTCTGGTACTATGGGTGCTACGCTCCTTAGAAAGGGGGATAATCATGTCCAAATACATAACTTCGAATTGGTACTCATGTATTTAAATTTGTCGTGCATGGGTGAAGGTGGACGCATTGTTTCTGCCTGGTGTCAAGAGTACAGTGAGTTTAGGCCTATGCGGCAGGTACTCACGTTAAACCTGAACACATCTGTCCTCATTTGCCTACTACTTTTAAAGTTCTCCTAGTCTCCCAAGTGGATCAATATTGTCATCAACGATTTCCTCAGTTTCAGTTTAAAGAGCGAGAATACAAAAAGTGAATAGAGTAGCAGAACTCTCACTGAACTTCCTTTCTACGATGAAGGTTTTCGGAGGTTCCTTAAAGAGTAGTATTGTATATTATCTGATTCCATGGAAGTCTTTGATAATCTAAAGAGCAGAAGTGGTGACAGGATTCTTCCCTGTTGAATTATTTGTTTAATATATCCCCAAACTGGCAGCCTATCAAATTGTTAATCATTGTGGACTACAAGATGTCCTGGAAGAGTGTGTAGTGACTGACTATGTCGAAAGCAATTGACAGATCGAGCGACATGCTGAACGTCAGTTTACAAGGTTTCCTTTGGTTTAAGCCCTGTAAGATTCGAATATCGGGTTATAGCATGTGGTTAACTCGACCATGATATACCGTCAATTCTATTCTTCAACTTCCTTGTCTTAGACTGGAGGTTTATATAATGATCAACAAAATGATTGCTTAAAGCACCCTCGCATCGTATGTGTCTAATTGAAACTTTAGCGCGATCTAATCCCTATTCATTGGGAAGTTGAACAGTCAACTTCTCGTACTCAAGTTTTAGATCTTCAATTAAACTAACCATTTGTTCTTCTTTACGTCATCACAGTCTGATACCAGTTCAGCTGGGCTATGCAGTGATCGCCAGTATTGGTTGATGACGTCACGGACTAAAGTTGCTGTTCGTCAAGTACTCTTATCATTTCTTATAATTGTCCTCATTTACCAACCTGCTGATATCACTGTTCAGTTGGGTGATCTTTTGATTGTCATAGTTGTTACTTCATCACATTCATCTGACAGTTTCGTTTAGTAAGCAAAAAGCAAACGATCCCATTTCCATGGTATTTTATTCACCGTATTGGAAGATCGATGAAGAGGCGATTGCAAAATTATCTAAAGCCGTGCAGTTCTGCTTACATTTTGTGATGTAAATTCTGCATTTAGACAGTGTTCTGAGTCCCAAAGTGTTCTGATCCCAAAGAATCCACTAATCACCATATTTTGCAAATATTGTCTATAGTGATATCATTACTAAGCCTGAACGATGTATGTACCGAAATGATCCGAAGTACTTCGGAAAAGGACGGTTAATCCAGTGGCAACAACAAGACAAGTGCGGAAACTATATTCATGAGTTCGCTAAGCTGATTTTGCAAATATTCCTGAGTGGTAAAAATTTTATTTTGCTGAAAACCTTCTCTGCAATTTTCATATATTGTACATGTGAACAGATCGTTCCCACTGTATATCGTAGGGTATTAAACAGTTTGTATGTCTGCAGTATTTAGTTGAAATGATTTCCCATTAGTCACCTGTTGTTTGTTTGTTTGTTGTTTAAACAGCAAAATATTATATATCTTTTTTTTCAAACGATTCGTTTGCATAGAGTTGTAGTCTATCTGTCTGTCTGTCTGTTTGTCGTATTGTGGCTGCTTGTTAAATATTTGTACAATTTAATTATTGTCATTGGTTGTCAGTTATATAAATTTTTTGTTTGTTTGTTTATTTTCCACTAGGTATTGTTGTTGTTGTTGTAGTTCTTATTATTTTGATTTGAGTTTGAGAAAAAATAAAAAGAGTTGATAAATTGTTCACTGACTGACAACGACTACCTTTTGTATTGTTTGTTTTAATGTTTTTTTTTTGTAACTGTTGCTGGTTAGTGGTTGGTTTTTTAGGTATGTTGTCAAAATATTGTGGCGGAAAATGATTTGGTAAAAAATTGCTTAAATGTGTGTCAAAATTTCAAGGGTTTTTTTTTAAATTTGTGTAAATATGTATGTAGTATGTCTATAATTTATGTTGTTATTATTTTAGTTTGAGTTTTAAAATAAACAAATTATCAACAATTATTTGTTTTCTAACTGTTTTTATGAAAGTACTTTTTTGATTTTTATAGGTTGAATAAAATTTATTAACATTTCATTATTAGTTTTGAAAATTTGAACTAATAAAGGAAATTTTCCGAAAAACAAACATGAAAAAAGGCAATATTCGGCTGTGCTTCACTAAGATAAAGATTGAAAATAGTTTTGTTTAGAAATCAATGACCGAAATTTTCATATCTTAATGGCATATATTCAACTTTCGATTAAATGACAACCCCTCTAACCACTCATGTTATTGTTACTTTGAAGTAAATTCGCTTCCTCACTTTCCTGACCTCTCTTGATTTGATTGAGCCATTTTTCATTGCCGATCATTAACCATTTCGCTGTATTACTAAATAAATACCAAGAAGCCACTAACTCATTCTCTTACACTGCACCTTTAATACAGACATTTTGTAATTTGTCAAATTTTTTTTAGCATTTTCCTTTTTCAATTTCAACTAAAAATATTTTACATTTTCTCAAAATGTAACCAAAGAAAAGTTAAGTAAATTTATAATTCCATATAACTGTCATCATTAAGACACATTGGTGTGAGTAAAACAAATGCGTGTCAAACACGTTAAGACCCTTAAAAATATAATGAAAATACATAGTAATAATAATAATAAATAATCGTATTCCCCTTGTTCACAGCACAAATTTGCATACAAACTAGATTAATTTAATAAAATGAAAAGAAAATAAAAAATAAAAAACAGAATTCAGGAAACCGTGCAACGACTTTCAACTCTCAAACTGCCTTAAGCCGCACAAATATGTTTCAACTAGTAGTTAGTATGAGTTTTACTAATAAATAAAAATTAAAATATTTTAGAAAAAATAAAGAAATAATGCAATTTTTCTCTAGCTTCACTTTAATACAAGTATCCATAAAGTTTTATGCACAAAATACTTCAATACTTTGGCTTTTCTCATTTGAACAATGAAGATGTAAGAAAATTTTCTAAAGTTAAGTGTTTTAGCTCACACACACATAATCTAAGACAGTTGGTGACTGTGTTGTTAGAACGAATTTCAACACAAGATCTAGGGGCCCAATTCAGATCTGCGATCTCTCACCATGTCGATCACCAGTAGGGTTCCTAATTTTCCAGACTTTTTTCTTTCCCAGGAGGAAATTAAAAGATAGTTTCATTCCCGGGTTTTCCCGGAAATTTATTAACACTAAATTAAACCAAAAATCAGAAAATTTTTTTCGGATAAATTGACTTATAATTTTACCAGGGTTTTAAAAGAAGTATAAAATAACTATATTTGGTTGTTGGTCCAGTCTTTATAAGGGTTTCTAATTTAATAGTGGCATTTGATCGGTATTGTCTGAGTCGTAGTTTTAATCAGTATAAAATCAATAAATTCTTTGTTTAATTAAAAAACTTAAGAATTTCGACCATGTTAAATCTATAAAATATGCAGTTAGAGAAATTTTTCAAATTTGATTGTAGATAAACAAATTCCAACCACTATTACTGTTATTATATTCTCTAAATATAAATAATAATCACTGAATATCCTTAAAATTTGTAATGTTAGGGCTCTTAATAATTCGTTTATTCTTTCATTTTCGAAGTATTATATTCCAATGATGCTTCCAGCCAAGAATCCAAACAATGACACTTTGTAGAAGCATTAGTTTTTCGACAATATTTGTGAAATATTGTTCAACAATAGATTGATCCTTTCGGATTTTTGACATTCCCAATTGTTTTTCGTCATCTAAAACCAATGGACTATCGGTCCATAATTAAACATAGTTGCTATATAAGGCCCACATCCGGAAAATTCATATAACTAATTCCCATATGCAAAATTTAGTCAAAACAAGATCATGTTTTTAAAGTTTGTCTAAATACTTATATTATTATTATACCTTCCTCATACCCACTATCAGAAAAACGTAAAAATTTTTCAAAGGGGGCAAGGTTTGTGGAACTTCTGAGGAGTAAATCGAGGCTTTTTATATAAGTATTTGATATTGTTGAAAACCTTCAAGACCTGATATTAGCTATGTTCAATAACTAAAAGTTGTTACTAGTTAGTAACAACTAGGTATGCATGCTTTGTTTCTTCGCATGGTTCCTGCATAACCCAACCGTTTTGTCATCAAAATCGTGGCCAAATCATTTGCCAGAAAAATGTATCAGCATATATTGTTCGTCCAGAACCACAATTTTTTCCAACCAATTTCAGAACAACTCTCGCCTAGATTTGCCGCACGTGCTTCGTTTGCTTGTTTTCCAATATAAATTATTCCTTTCAGTGGGTAATTGGAGTTGGAGTCCACCAGATTTCTATGCCGTATTTGGCTGGTTTTGATGGAATATGTTGGTAGAAGCGCGTCTGGCCTCTGTATGGAAACAATTGCTCATAAACTGTTATCTGGCTATCCGGAACATATCGACGCTCCAAGTTGTTCATGAGCATGTTCCAAACGTCGTCGATGGCGACCGATATACAATGTCCTAGTCGTGCGGATCTTGTACTGCTATTGTCAAATCGATTGTACTTGAGAATCATTTTATATCCAGACATCGTCACCTGGTAGATTGGGTTTCCATTACTGCCCCACAAGTCAGGAGCAGGCTGATTGTTTGACCCATACACGCCGGAAAACAAAGTAAGGCAAATAAAATCATATATTACTTTTTCCGTCACTGCAATTAACACACAATTTGTTCACAGGTCTGCACAGACCTAGTTATGTCGTTTGAACCAAAATATTTGAAAATGTAGATTAAACCGAATCCAGAACCACTATCGCTTTGATTCTCATTGTACCCGGTGAATGTTGTTCCAGGAAGTCATAAAAGGATTTGTCTTTAACACGAAAAACAATAAAGTTATACACACTTTTATATGCAAAACGTCTGCACAGACCTGGTTATACCTCCGAGGGTTAATCTGTGATTACTCATATTTCTGAACAAAAATCGATTTTTTTTTATATAAAAACTCAAAATATCTAAGATTAAACGCCAATAAGCGTTTAATCAAGAAAAGGAGCTCGATCTATATAAAAACTCAAAATATCTAAATTTGCAATAACTTGGCCAATAAGCGTTTAATCAAGAAAAAGAGCTCGACCTGTGATCATTTATATTTCTGACCAAAAATCGATTTTATTATATAAAAATTCAAAATATCTAAATTCGCTAATAACTTGGCCAATAAGCGTTGAATCAAGAAAAGGAGCTCGATCTGTGATTACTTGTATATCAGAATAAAAATCGTTTTTTTATATAAAAACTCAAAATATCTAAATTCGCTAATAACTTGGCCAATTACTCATATTTCTGGGCAAAAATCGATTTTTATATAAAAATTAAAAAAATATCTAAATTTTCAGAAGTGGTATTTTTACACGGAAAACAAATACCGCCCAGGCCAGTCAAACAATTTAGAAACCGAAGAATTGGAGGCAGTACTCCGTGAACATTTTTGTCAAACTGAACAAGAACTTTCAAAATCATTGGGTCCTACTCAATCAGCAATGTCAAAACGTTTGCAACCAGAAGGATTCATTTAAAAGCAGGGAAATTGGGTGCCATACGAATTGAAGCTGTTAAATCACAAGATCTAGGGGCCAATTATGATCTCCGAAACAAGAGAAAGTGCATGTCCAAGAAATATATCATGCAGGAATTGAGTTGTTTCAGGGGCTGTTTGGCATGTATCACCGTCTTGTCGTTCTCATCAACAACTTAAAATCACTGCTTAGCGCCTCATTTTCCAATGATCCAAAATTCGCAACAAACAGTGAAAGTGATTTGTGTATGCATTTATTTTTTTGTCAATGACATATGGGTTTTCGGAACTCTAAAAGAGGAGAGTTTGAGATTTTACTGTAAAAATCTTATTGATGTTCCATAATTCGTTCAATGAACCCTCTTCGCTGTGTATGATCCATTGTGTTATGAAAACCAAGATAATCAATGATTATATTGCTTTCACCAATACCAGTGTGTATGACATCATCAATTGATTCAATCTCCCTGAATTGTTCAATTACTCCCATTACAATTGACGAAGTTAAAGCACTATTTCGACCATATTTTGTACGAAATATTAGAACTGTGCTCGCCAAAATGCTGTATCTTTACTAATCCTAAAATGTCAGCTATCTAACAATATTTTGTATAGGTTGGCAACACTTTACGGCACAAATGGCGGCAAACTCAAATCTTGTGTGATTTTCAACTTTACAACATCATGCTCCACTACTATACACTGCAACTCTGTCTCAAAACACTGGAGTAAAACGATTATGGCTAATCGCTGCATTTCAGGCCCGTTTTATTTGTATATCTATGCAACACAATGTAATGGAATTGTTGTTATCAGCACCAGCCTCACTCACGGTTTAATAGTTTACCACGGTGAACGGTAGCCAAATGGCTTAAATGTTTTTTTAATGTGGCCTAAACGGTGTTTAGTTTATAGTTAAAACAAAGCAGCACAAATTAAGGGGACTACAAACATCAAACAATGAATAACAGCAAATAAAAATATGAAAAAAAAACCAACCACAACTAAACTAAACTATAACATAAACTAAAAATTAATATTGTTTAATAATACATTTCACAAAAAAACCATGTATGAGGTTTGTAGTTACACAAAAAAAAGTGGCTTAAACAGGAACTATTGCAGCGGCTTAAATACTAACTCCAGTTCACTTTCTAATATACATACATATGTTCAAATATATACTTTTTTGTTCAACATGTGTAATAAAGTAGGCCTATTTGATAGCTGCTGGCTAATATGTTGGCTTTTTACTCTCCATTTTTTTTTTTATTATACCCTTCAGCTTCGTGAGAAGGGTATATATAAGTTTGTCATTCCGTTTGTAATTTCTACATTTTTCATTTCCGACCCTATAAAGTATATATATTCTGGATCCTTATAGATAGCGGAGTCGATTAAGCCATGTCCGTCTGTCTGTCTGTCCGTCTGTCTGTCTGTTGAAATCAATTTTCTGAAGGCCCCAGATATCTCCGGGATCCAAATCTTCAACAATTCTGTCAGACATACTTTCGAGAATTTTGCTATTTAAAATCAGCAAAATCCGTCCATAAATAACGGAGATATGAGCAAAAATCCGAGACAACCTCTGAAAATTTCATCAAAAAACACAATGTATTGCATGCTTTGACAAAAAAACAACAAAACGTATGCTTGGGTGTGCAAGCTTTGTGTATTTTGTTTTTTCTTTGTGTTTTGTTTCTTTTGGCGTTGTTGTTGTTTTTTATACAACTAAACGTTTGTTTGGTTGTGTGTTGGTTTTTTTGACAAAAAATCAACAAATCGTATGTTTGAATGTGCATGCTTTGCGTATTTTGTTTCTTTTGGCGTTGTTGTTGTTTTTTATACAATTAAACGTATGTTTGGATGTGTGTTGGTTTCATTGCCTTGCGTATTTTGTTTTTTCTTTTGGTGTTTTGTTTCGTTTGGCGTTGTTGTTGTTTTTTGTGTTCTTGATAAATTTAGGATGCTGTACGCTGAAAGTGGGCAATGTACATACATATATACTAATTATAAAAAATAATAATGCATCCACAACAAAGGTGAAGGGTATATAAGATTCGGCATAGCCGAATATAGCACTCTTACTTGTTTTTTATTGCAACTAGCTGCTATTTAAGCCATTTCCCCAATTGTTTTAATACCTGCAGCATTGTTATGGCTTTTGTTTCTATTTTATTTGCTATTCTTTTTAACTTAAAACAATAAGCGCATGCGAAATGGTCTTAAATCTTAATGACGCTACCAACTTGAATTTAACAAAAACGCAAGACTTGCATTAATTTTCTTAAGTTTCTTCTAACTTCTTCATCATAAATATGAAACAGAATTTGTGGTGGGCTTAGAAAAAAAAATATGAACCCTATAGCGTCAATTTATTACAGTTTGTCATGATCACAGAGGAGGGGGCAAATGGTAAGAACTCAAGGGAACCTGCAGAAGGTAGAAAGGGAGAGCTGGTGTCTTAAATTTTTCAAAATGTTTTATTACTTTATTAATTACAAATTTAGTAAAAATAATGTTTGTACATTGTTTGTAAATTAAGGAGCATTAAAAGAGAGTAAACGAATATGGGAATCTAAATTACCTTCTATCGTTAATGATTAAGTTTCTATGACATTTCAAGTTGCGGTGACTCTTGTTTACCTTTTTTGAAATTACGATGCTCCCAAAGTCTAAAAATATTCTTTGTAATTTAAATACTAAACCCTGGCAATTTTAGCAAAATCGGATTAAGAGTGGCTCCGGTAACTATAATTTACCGTCAACTGTATCTGACATAAATTACACAAGACAACAAATTCGAAAAAATTTTAAAGGCTTTTTAAACCACTACATAATTTTGATGTATTGTGGTTCCTGTAGTACAAATATTTTATTTTAAATTCTATGGAGAAATTTTTTTTAAAAAATAATAAATTTTTTAATCGAGCACCTTTTCTTGATTAATCGCGAATTTAGATATTTTGAGTTTTTTTTACAAAAAAATCGATTTTTGGTCAGAAATATGAGTGATTACAGATCGAGCTGCATTTCTTGATTAAACGCTTATTGGCCAAGTTATTAGCGAATTTCCATATTTTGAGTTTTTATATAAAAAATGGGTTTTTGGTCAGAAATATGAGTGATCACAGATCGAGCTCCTTTTCTTGATTAAACGCTTATTGACCAAGTTATTAGCGAATTTCGATATTTTGAGTTTTTATATAAAAAATCGATTTTTGATTAATCGATTGATTCAACGCTTATTGGCCAAGTTATCGATTTTTGGTCATAAATATGAGTGATCACAAATCGAGCTCCGCTTATTGGCCAATAATTTAGATATTTTGAGTTTTTATATAAAAAATCGATTTTTTGTCAGAAATATTAGTAATCACAAATGGAGCTCCTTTTCTTGATTAAACGCTTATTGGGCAAGTTATTTGCGAATTTAGACATTTTGAGTTTTTATACAAAAAATCGATTTTTTGTCAGAAATATGAGTGATCTAGGGTGATCGGCCCGGTTTTTAATAACCAGTTTTTTTGCTAAGATCGGTTGCAGTTTTTTTGAAAAGCTCACATTTCGAATATCGAAGAAACCGGGTTTTTCTCCTCGAATAGCCGGTTTTTTCTAAAAGTGTGTTTTTATGAGTTTTACAGCCTAACTACAAAAGCCTTAAAGTCGATTTTAAGTCCATAAAGTTGGCTATTATTTTAAATTTCGTACCATAAAACAAATTTCAAGTATAATTTAAAATGTTGTTTTTATTATTTAAAAAAAAGCTTTTTGTTTTGAACTTTTATGTACATTTTGTTTTTTTAATTTTTTGAAATTTCTTTTTTTTTATTTACATTCATTGAAAAATTTTGATGCATTTTTCAAATACAAACAAAAGTTCTATTTTAAAATAAAGTCGACTTTAAATTAAGCAAATCAATTAAAACAAATACTTCAACTATTTTAGAAGACTTTATAATATTTTAGAATTTGACCTAAATAGATAATAGATTTTTAAAAAAAAAAACTTAACGTAGTTGTTGAAATTTGAAATTAAATTAAAGTCATAAAATATCAAAATATCAACCACTCATTTTTGAAAAAATGCAAATTAATTTTAAAATGGTTAACATTTTACCCGAATACCTTACGAAGGATAAGAAAAACAGTAGTTCAGCAAGTATGATGAAAAGAGACAGATATATATTAGAGCTACAAAAGACATATTGTAGTGCTACCAAAGCTCTGAAAATATGTAACTTATTTAATTGTACATAACAAAAGACCTTAAGTCCAAACATGTTTATAAATATTTTTTATCCAATATGTTTTTCTAAAAACCTAACATAGTTGTAGACATTTAAAATGAAATAAAATTCATAAAATATCAAAAATATCAACCACTCAGTTTTAGAAAAAATTAAATATTAATTTCCATTGAGTCAAAGACCTTGTGAAGGATAAAAGAAGTAATCAAAATGGTTTTAGTCACTATTATTTGAATAAATAAAACTTTTTTTTCTTATTTCTAGGTGTTTTTCCAAAAAACCGGTAACCGGTTATTATAAAAAACCCAAACCGAAACCGGTTTATATTAAATTGCAATTTTTCGAAGAAACCGAAAACCGGTTTCTAAAAAATGTCGAAGAATCGATCACCCTAGAGTGATAACAGATCGATGATTTAAGATATATAGAAATATGAGTGAACACAGATCGAAATATTTAATAAGTGGACATGGACAAATTTTATTTCTGTAAACATTTTTGCGGACTATTGCGAACAATAAAAAATTTACCAAATCGGCCCAGGTGTCCTGTGATTTTGAATATATCGAAAAACCATTGGCGTGGTCAATTTTTCTTTCAGTAAAAACTTAAATTGGATTATTGTGAACATTTAAACAAAAAATTAGCCAAATCGGTGCAGCCGTTTTCCGATTTTAGATAAATCGAAAAAAGTGGGCGTAGAAGTGGACGTGGTCAATTTTTCTTTCAGTAAAAACTTAAATTGGATTATTATGAACATTTAAATATGACCATTTTAAAAAAAAATTGTCTAAATCGGTCTGGTCGTTTTCAACTGATGTAATTACCAAAGAACGACATTTGATTTTTATTTATATAGAATGAAGTTAATTCGTTCATTTTCACAAAATTATAGTTTTTTGTTTGATATACATAAAATTGAGTAGTTAGTGTTCTTCTTTCGATAGATTGAATTTTGACAACATTTTTCCCATGCTATGTACAAATTTTCACATATAATAAAGCATAGGAAAATATGTTATGGGAGGGAGGATAGAGGGAGTAGTGTTTGTGGACATTTTATTTGAAGTTTCCTATATTTTAAAGTGACAGGAAAGACTTCAGGAGGAAGCTTATTCCACATACTGACCAAAGAACTAATTTTCCCTGTAATATGTTGTGCGATCCACTATCTAGTTCACAACGAATTGATGAGCCCTTTATGGAGAATGTGTGTTGCGTAAAAAACTAATTTCATCAGAGCATATACCATTGCAGTATCGGTAGAATAGTGAAACACAACCCAAATTGCGACAATGTCACCTATAAGCACCTTCGCCCTCTCCTGTACGAGGTCGAGTAGCTCCCAAATATACTTCGAAGCAGCGGTCCAAACTTGGGAGATGTATTCCATTTTGGGTAGAATATAAGTGGTGTAAATATTAAGGAGATCAGATGGAGTGAAGTATTTCCTACGCCGTTTTATGAAACGTTGCATGCTTCTTTCGACACATTTTAAAAATGTGTTTTGTCCAGCAGACATCGCAGTGTATAGTCATGTCTATAACATCAAGAGCATCTAATTAGTTAACATACAACTTTGAATGTTGCGTGCATTAAAATCTACTCTATTCGCACAATCCCATTCAGTGATTGTCACAAGATCTTGATTAAGGGTTTCATTCATGTAATGCCTTATTACCAAAATCTCCGTTAGGTTTATTCTATAATTGAATGAATATGAATAAGAAATGTTGCTGTCATCTGCAAATGAGTAGATAGGGTTGGAAGTTTGACGTAGAAGGTCGGAGCCTTGTGGTACCTCTGAATTGATCTTGAACTCGTTTGATGAGATTCCAGAGTTCTCTGAAAAATAAGTTATTACCGACAACAAAAGTTTAGATAAAAGTTTGGATAAAAGCGCACCATGCCACGCTCTATCCTACGCTATAGAAATATCTAGAGACACAATTTTTCCGATAGGAAGGCTAGCAAGTCACACGTAGAGTTTTCTCTACGAAAGCCATACTGCCGGTCGCTGAGTAAATTAATAGACTCTAAATATTTAACAAATACTCTCCATAACTTTGGAAAGTGCAGAACAAATTGCCATTGATCGATAATTTTCAGGGATGTTAGCCTCTCCTTTTTAGGAATTGGCGTTACATTAGCAACCTTCCAACATACAAGAAATTTTCCGGCACGTTGAGATCCGCTAACCGCTATGTTCAGATCCGCCAACGCTCTCTCTGTGATAAGCTTCACTTTGGAACTGAGTATCGGAAATTGGCTTGATACGTTCTTGGCCTCAAAAGATGAGGAGTTCTTTTAGCTCAGAATCCATATGTTGCCAGAAAGATGGGAAAAGGTCATAGATAACAATGGTCAATACTTTGAATAAATTTATATATCATACACCCATTATTATTGTAAAAAGTTTGACATTATGAGCGCAAATGGAAATGCATAATGTTAAAGCACATTTTCGCCTTGATAACTTTATAAATCGTCAAAATGGTGGCATTCGGAATTCAGAGAACCCTTAATAAAATTACATGCAAAGTTTTTAACACAAATTTGGTGGTTTTTAATTAATTTTTAAAATTATTTCGGAAAAATATGAAATTTTTTGCTTAGTGTACGATTTTATCAAATACAATATAAAATAAATACAATTTTAGCTTTAAATACATAATTAAACAATGATGTACTTAGTACTTTAATAAATAATTAATATTTTATAAAATATTAAATTATATTTACTAAATAGTTTAAAATATTAATAGAATTGATTTGCTCGGCTAACTAACACAAAACTCCAATCAAAGTTTAACAAAAAATAATGGATTTTTTAAAAACTCCACCCAAGTTATGGTTAATATGTTTATTCCAAAAAATTTTTTTATTTGAAATAGTAAGTCTTTTAAATTACAAAACTAAATGTTTGCCATCATTTAAAAATGGTATATTTCAGAGTCATGGCCAGATAGAAATAAAGAAGATTACTTGTAATACGATGGATGATAGCTATGCTAAATTTGAATTATGTGAATTGAAGAAAAGCAATACAAACAATATGAATGTATTTTCAATGCATTTAAGACTGCTGCAGGTTCCGGTGACAAATTGCAAAGTTCAAATTGAATTTAGTTTAAATTCATTTCATTTCAATAAAACCTATGATGTATGTGACTTTCTGAAGAGTAGAAAGCGTCTTAGAGTTATAAGAATAATGTATGATGCCTTAGGTAAATACATGAATCTTAATCATACTTGTCCCTATAATGTAAGTATATACCTTTATAAGACTTAAATATTTAGTTGGCTACTTAATGAAACATATTTCCTATTTCAGCATGACATTTTCGTTAAAGATTTGGGATCATTCAATATGCAGTTGTATTTTCCTCTGAGTGGTTTGGTTGATTTCCAAAGTGTGTGGATTATAGATGGTAAAGTGAGGGTTCGTTTAGTGGGTTTGGTTTACTATACGTTTCAAAATAAGAAACTAATTGCTGAAAAAGGAAAAAGAAACTAATTAATTTATGTGTATAATATGTTATATTTTATTTTCATACTAGGGTCTAAGTCTGACCGTGTCAGGGTCATTCTGCGAACCCTTAACGAAATTAAAGATCCGGTTCCGTTTGGATTTCAATTATAAATATGTCAAGTTTCAACTTTCTGGGTCTTCGGAGCTTTCTGAAACACTGTTAAGCTATTTTCTATATACATATTTCCATTTAGGATGAACACTAGTTATTTTAACATGAGCGCACCCTTCGCATGGCCTCAATTGACCCTACATAGATTACGAATATACTATCTAGTAGCTGGTCTGCAGTAGCCAACGCAATGAATTCACATACTGGTTACCATACTATCTACCTAACTAGTTACTTGATTAGCTACTAAACTAGTTATTTAAACATGTATGGTTGTTCAGTTAAAAACACACCTCCTAGACTGAAAAATAACCGATTGCTTGTAGGCAAACCTTCCTCCGACTACTCTACTACTTTCTTAAGTTCAGTACAAAATAAACGTTTAAAGTGACTACACTCTACATTACTTAGAGACACTTAAGACACTATTGAAGTTATGCTAGATTATGTGGGATATATAAATATATCCCACATAATCTAGTCAGGGATACATTTACCCAGCATTTCAACAGGCAGTCACTGTTGAAATGCTGGGTACAGTTTAATTTTACATTTGACTTCGGTGGTGAAAGGGTTAACGTTTATTATACCCGTGACCTTCGTGAGAAGGGTATATATAAGTTTGTCATTCCGTTTGTAATTTCCACAATATAATTTTCCGACATATAAAGTATATATATTCTGGTTCTGTATGTCTCTTGAAATCAATTTTTTGAAGACGCCAGATATCTTCGGGATCCAAATCTTCAATAATTCTGTCAGACATGCTTTCGAGAAGTTTCCTATTTAAAATCAGCAAAATCGGTACACAAATGGCTGAGATATGAGGAAAAAACCAGGACAACTTCGATTTTTGACCTATATCTGGATTACAAAGTCATTAATACAAACAATATGGATATCTAATGATAGATATTTCAAAGACCTTTGTCACGACCTATATAAGACCATAGTAAGTTGGAACTACAATGGGTCAAAATCGGAAAAAATATTTTTTAACCCGAAGTTTTTTCTGTCTGTCAACATATGGATTCCGAGTAGGGTTTTTAATTTCCCAACCTATTTTGATTCCCGGGATATTCCCGAAATATATAATAATACTGTAAAATATGGATATTATAGCAAAATTTCATATACAAACTTAGTGTTATAATCATTATTTATACAACTTCGTAGTAATTAATTTAATTTGAGCATAATTCAGTAAAATCTTAATCCGTAATTAAAAAATGTCAGCCTTTCATTTCATAAATCCATTCCCAATATTAATTAATTAAGTTAATTAATAACAGAATTTATTCAAACTTTGAATGATTAAATTTTTTAGTTAAGAGATAAAATTTGTGTTGATATCGAAAATTTCCAAATTATTGGATTTAAAGGTGAATTTTTATAATACAACATCTGCAAAACACACTCATTATAAAGCTGACATTGTTACCAAGGACTATTGCTGTGTTTCCTTTCAAGGCCAAAATCACTTCTATACTTCAAATTACCAAAGGGTGTGCCGCCATCAAAAGTAGGGAACTTTTTTCTACTAGAGGTTTGTGGTATAATTCACACTGGTCCATCTTGACATTGAAGATTATTCACCTTTATTTCTAGATCGTGCAGCTTTCCATATGCTTTTTTAAATGTTCATTCGAAAAACCCCAAATAAATAATAATAATAAGTGGTCTATTGTTGCCGAGATATAAACGAAAAATTGTAAAAAATAAACTTTTCACTTTTTAAAAAAAAAAAAAAAATAGAGTTCTAACATGTTTTCTTTGTAGTTTTTAATACCCGGGAATCCCGACTAAAAATCCCGGGAATCGGGTAGTGAAAAATTGGCAAAATTCCCGGGAATTCCCGGGATAAAAACCCTAATTCCGAGCCAAAAGAACTATTCAAATTTTTGAGGTCACCTAATACAGACCATAACAAAGCGCATTGGATATTTGGCTTTGGTGTCGATTCTGCTAGTTGTCCGGGCTTCAAATACTATCTCTTACGCTTCAGGTTATCGTAATGGATTCATTTTTCATCGCAACTAATGATTCGGTGCAAAAATTGTTTTCTTTTATAGCTTTTAAGCATCATTTCGAACATGCTAAATCGTCTATCAAGGTGCCTGGGCTTCAATTCGTATGACACCCAATTTCTCTGCTTTTGGATGAATCCTGCTGCTCGCAAGCATTTTGAAATTGCAACTTTAGTAACTCACAATGACTTTGAAAGCTCTTATTGAGCTAGGATTTCTGCCTGGAAGTCGCTGAATTAATCTGGGAGTCTGTATGACATTTTGATGTACTCATCTACTACATAAACTCCGGCTTCCATGCCGGATTTCATTTTGGACCCATTACTGACAACTGCATACCCTTCAAACAACTGTTCACATCCAACCCACTCGTCCCTACTTGGAAACACAATTTTCGGTAAAATACCGAATTCTAAAGTCGTTAACATATGGTCCGAAATCAAATTAGGAATACTAGCCTGACCAATTAGATCTACATCGTACAAAATTTTCGTATGACCTACCCGCTTTGGTCTTACCAGAGAAGACTTAAAGAGTATAAGCAAGCTAATTGGCACCAATGGTGCCTAATGTGTGCCACCCATGGCACAAGTTATGCCAATGGAAGCACATCTCTGAACTTTACTGAGTATCTTCCTATAGCTACCTTTTTCATTGTAAATCCAGTTTATCACGCCTGGTCGCAGTCTCCAAGACCCCTTTTAAGTCTTTCCTAAGTAATCTTCTTTCATGATAATTTGTTATCAAGGAAGGTCCCTAAATACTTGGCTCCCTCTGATCAATATAAGTTTAAAATTGTATTACAATTATCACTACATTATTTAATTGTCATTTCATATTGTAAAAGTTATTTTAAAAATTCATCGGAAACTTTTTTTCTTCATCGAATTGCATGCCTTTCTCAAATGCCAAATTTTACATTATAAGAATTTTTTTAAGTAGACTTGCCACCTTTTGAAATTTCTAAAAAGGGCCACCACTAAAATATCAGAGAAAAACTTAAACAAATTCATGTATATAATTATTATAATAGTTGACCTAGAATCATGATGCTGAGTGGAAATACAAAATGTGGGTTTCATGGTACTTTTTTATTCTAATAATACGTTTCAAATGAGATAGAATCCACTTTACAATGAATCAATTAACATAGAACTAGAGACATGTTATCCTGAATTAGTATTAATTCACAAAGGGATATTTAATAGTATTATTTCTTTCTTCCAAATGGGGTGGCGAAGCACACCGGGCCAGCTTGTTCTCCATACTTGTATCGGATATCATTTGAATTTTAATTGTCAGTATGATCAATATTTTTAAATGAGTTTGTGTCATTCTTTATTAACAGGTTTCAACATCATCTTAAGATACATATTTTAACTAATTTGTTTTTAGAGAAATTAGATGCATGAAAGAAATGAGATGATGAAAAAGTTTGTTTTTCATTTCAAAATTTTGAATTTTTTTACTGAATATAAATTAAAAGTGAAAACTGAAGAAAAGAAAAGAAAGCTTTGATCGCTTAGTGGGATGCGAGTGTGATATATATCAAAATACGTATTTTGTAACTCAAGATATACAATTTTTGACTTTTTTCAAAACCAAAAGCTTTGTTGAATTTTTTTTTTCAAAATGGGGCACATTTTTTTTTTTTGTCAAAAGAAAGCTTAGGTCTATTTCGTCGCAGAGTGGGATATACAGTGGCTCACAGCTTATTACAACAAGCACCTTTAAAAAAATTCCTATATTTTTGGTTTTTAGTATGGAAGTTTTTTAGAGTGTGAACTTGAGACTGAAGAAAACTTTTTTTTTTCATTCTTGAACAGGTTCTAAAACTTTCATTCAAAATTTTTCAATATCTTGTTTCGTTTCGAAATTATATTAGTTAAATTTGTTTTAAAGGTGCTGGTTGAAATAAGCTGTGATCCACTGTATATCAAAACAAATGTTTTGTAGCTGCTTTTATTTCCAATCAAAAGTATCCGGTTTATTTAAAGGAAATAAACCACCGTTTTCAGAAGGTAAAAACGTAACAAAAAACGCTATAGTTCACGATTTTTTATATTTTTTGTGGTAATTAATGTAAAAGATATGTCTTTTTTCAAAACGGGACAAATGGTGTCCCGTTCAGAGTATCGCCGGAACACGGGACATTCGACTCTAAAACTGGTCTGTCCCGACGAAAACTGGACGGTTGGCAAGTCTATTTTTAAGCGATATTTAAAAAAACTACAAATTTTGTTTTCTATTCTAATAAAAGCTAAATGAGGATTAAACAAGCAAATTTTAACAGATCTAGCTATTAGGGGTTAGTGTGGGGATCGATATGAAATTGGCGGAGAATTATTTTTTCGTTACATATTATTTCAAACTTATTCTTTTGGCTGATTTTGCAGTTTAATACCAAGTGTCACAAGACCACCCTAATGTATTGTATAACATTATATAAAGTATTTAAAAGAAACTTAAATGGAATTTGTTTTATAGAAAAATACTGTTATACACAAGATTTTATACAGAAAACACTGTTATACACAAATGTGTCTGTAGGCAAAACTGTTATACACAAGTTTTTATACAGAAAACACTGTTATACACAAATGTGTCTGTAGGCAAAACTGTTATACAGATATTTTTATATAGAAAAAACTGTTATACAGAAATTTTTCCATAGAAAAACTGTTATACAGAAATTTGTTTAATATACATACTTCTCCTATAGAAAAAACTGTTATATAGACATGTTTCTTTAAAAAAAACCTGTTATACAGACATTTTTCATAAAAATAAAACTGTTATATAGTAACTTTTTCTATTGAAAAAAATGTTATAATAGTTCGAGAGCATTGAATTAGCAATGGAAGTACCACGGTACTTTTCAACTTTAAATAGTATCAAAAAACATACCATCATTTCCTTTGCTTAAACAAGTTTATAAAAATCAAAAGAGTTGAATAAGAAACACGTATTTGAAATTCTCAAAAACTTTTATGAATTTGACATCCTGTCATAAGCATAGTTAGTTTTCATATATCAAACAGTAGATTTTCACAGTTTTAACATTTGTTTTGCAAAAAAAATAATAAAACTGCAAGAGCGGCAGTTTATTGGTTGGCCGCTTGCTTGTCTTGCAAACTCATTATTATTATGATTATTAGTAAACTTATGAGGACCTCCCGCAGTATATTGGCTCTTAATTTAAAATAAATCATTGAGAGCTTTTACGATGACTTCATTGAAATCCAAAGCAGCAGACTCAACTTTGCTTTTGCGGCTTTGTGTGAGTATGATGATGAGTGATGGTGTTGGCGGCGGCATCTTTAAATAGGCGCTTTGATTTTATGTATTTTTTTTTTTGTTTTGCCAAGTTTGTTGTCTTTTTTAGGTGCCGGTTTAAGATAATTGATCTGCTGCTGCTACAGATCTTTTATTATGCTGTATATTTATATAACGCTATATCTTCACACTGAATTAAGGATATTATGCATTGGAGCTGCTGTTTGTAACAGCCAAGGGATTACAACATTTTCAAAAATCAGCCAGTCAGCCACATACTAATGTTACTCTTATCATCATAGAATTTTTCCTGAAATTTATAATTTTAAATGAATCTGGCGCAAAAATCAGGCTGAATTTGACTGATTTCAAAGGTTATGTTAGTTGTGACAGCCGCTTTGGTTTGTGGCTTATTCGCATAAACCTGCGACTTAAGAAAACCCCACAAGAAAAAGTATAACGGGGACAAATTGCACGATTTTGGTGGCCAGTTTACATCACCTCCACGTGGAATGATATTGCCCTCAAATCGAATGTCTAATGTGACACGTTGCGCAATGTCTAATGTGACACGTTGAAAACAAATGTCGTTGGTGACTATATCATCCATATAAAGCTGTTAACAGCTGAAAGCTCTAGGTACTCATTGTGGAAATAGAACATTCTAGTTTTTTCCGGTAGATAATTCAGGAAACTACTAGAACATGGCACTGTTTAAGGGAACTTCAGAATGAAACTAACAGACCTAAAAATTTTTAAGAAATTTTATTTACTGATGATGAAAATAAAATATTACACATTAAATATTTGTTATCTCTTTTCAGCGGCTAACTTCTTATTTTTAAATCTATAATAAACGAAAGCCTCGAAAACAATGCGCACTTTATCATCCACAAACCATATACTTCGGAAGTCGGCAAAACCACTCATAGGAATATACAAACCAAAATTACATGATTCCAAATCTGTTACAACAATGTCCTGCTAAAATATCAAATAATTTTCATTAGAATTCACAAAATTATTCCTCTAACTTGGACAAAAAATATACTTACAGTAATGGGACAAGAAAAATTAAATTTCATACAGTTATTAAAAAAATCATAAAACATTTTAGCAACACCCAAATGTTTTTTACTCCTCATAAATCCACAGACCTCCCAGGTTCTATTGAAATAATGAGGAACGTGCCAACTTTTGTAACTAAATTCAATTTGAACTTTGAAATTTGTTACTGGAAGCTGCAGCAGTCTTAAATGCATTGAAAATTCATTCATGTTGTTTGTGTGGTTTTTCTTCAATTCACATAATTCAAATTTGGAGAAGCTAGCATCCATCGAATTGCACGTTATCTTTTTTATTTCTATCTCAGCCAGGCTCTGAAATAATTTTCTTTTTTAGTGTTTGCTTTAGATATTATTTATTTTTTATTTCTTTCATTTAAAAGACTTACCCGTTCAAATAAAATGGTTTGAAATAAACATATTAACAATAATTTAGATGGAGTTTTTATAAAATCCATGATTTTTTGTTCAACTTAGATCGGAGTTTTGTGACCAAACTAAATGAAGTTTAATTCTATTAACATTTTATACCAGCAAACATAGATATGAATTTTGTAATTTATTATTAATTATTAAAAGTGCTATTATGTTTTCAATAAAACTAAAATAGTATTTAATTACAAAAAACCGTACACTAAGCAACAAGTTTCGTGCTATAATTTATTTCCAAATAAATCGGCCAGTTAAACGATCGAAAGTTTTCGTGTAATTTTTTAAGTTAATTGTTAATTTTGGGTATTTCTGAATACTTTTTGGGAAATTCCAGAAATCATTGCCAAAAAGAGAGCTATATTCGGCTGTGCCGAATCTTATATACCCTTCACCAAATTATACCTCAAAATTAAAATTTTAAATATTTTTAGGTAAGGAAAAATTTTTTTTTCAAGTTGTTTTTTAATTTTTTGGAAAAAATTTTTTTCGAATTGTTTTTTGAAATTTCAATTTTTTTTTTTATTTTTTAATTTTTTTTTGTAATATTTAGCGAAAACAAAACTTTTGGTGAATAAAAAATTCGGGTTAAAATTTCCGATTTTGACCCATTGCAAATAGGTCCAACTTACTATGGTCTTATATACGACGTTGCAAAGGTCTTTGAAATATCTATCATTAGATATCCATATTGTCCATATTAGTGACTTAGTAATCCAGATATAGGTCAAAAATAGGTAAAAAATCAAGGTTTCCTTATATCTCAGTCATTTCTGGACCGATTTTCTCGATTTTAGATAGAGATTTTTACAAAAAGAATCTGGGATTATAGAAATCATTACCATGTTAATTTTATAACAGTGTATTTTTAACCATTATAATAAAGTTTTTTTTTCACATTTTTAATACAAAATTTTTTGTTTGGATTTATTTCACGGTACCTTGTAAATAGAGATGCCAAACGGGGAATCCCGTTCCCGAAAATCCCGGGGTTTTTTAATTTTAAATCCCGGGATTTTCAAAATCCCGTTTTTCATAAATAAATAGGAGAAATTGTCGTTTTTGTGTTCCATTTTCATGCATTTTGACATTCTACATTCCCGAATATCGCAAAGAGCTCAACTCCTGCTACAACATAGTTAATAAAGGAAAGCCGTATTTTTGGTTTTCCTTGAGTGGGGCTCTGGTAAATTAATTCTTTACTTTTTTTTTGTAAGTTATCTAAGAAAACTCATTTTAAATCCTCTTCAAACGAAATTGATTTTATCTCCGATGAGGATCTCGAACAAAATGAAAATATTTCGATTGATCAAAGCCTAAAATATACGGAAACTAAAGAGTTTGCTAGTCAATTGTTTTGTAGACTGTTCGGGAGGGAATCTGATCAGAATATTTATGATGGAATTTGTTTTCGAATGTCTTTTTTGTCGTTTTTGTGTTCCATTTTCATGCATTTTGACATTCTTCAAATGAATCAGTTGCGATCAGTA
Organism: Calliphora vicina; assembly: GCF_958450345.1. Lineage (NCBI taxonomy): Eukaryota > Metazoa > Arthropoda > Insecta > Diptera > Calliphoridae > Calliphora > Calliphora vicina. Next base: position 75,771,646 of record NC_088784.1, read on the forward strand.
AAGTTTCATAATAGAATAGGACTCTTTTGGTAGCACCAAATACTGAGCATTACCTTAGCACATAAGATTTCTTACGCTTCGGGTTATCGTAATGGATCCATTTTGCACCGTAAGTTTTTTTGTATATAATTCGGTATCTCGGGAATAATTGGAGATATTGTTGCGAAATTTCATATGGTTGGAGCTGAGGTGTTTTTGAGTTGATCTACATATGTTAAGCTTCCTAGCGCTAATGGGGACCAGTGTGTAATCTCTCAAATTTGGTCAACTCGAGTCTCAAGTTTTGTAAAAACATCGCCAAAAATCCATTTATGATTGGAATGAAATTTAAAATATAAATAGTCCTTATATGTATAGGTTATCTCCATTAGTTGAAGATATATTTGGGTTTATTGATTTATTTTTTTTAATTTTGCTCGATTTTTTTGTGGTTTTTTAGATATGTCTGGCTAACGGAGGTTCCAAATTAATTTTTAAAATATCAGCTATATTGGTGATAAAATTCTAAATAAAATAAAAACAACAGTTATCTCGCCCCCATAAAAAGTTACACGCATCCAAAGTTGGAACATGTAAAAATGGCCGTATTTTTTACGTTTTTTCCCAAAATTTTTTTCTTTTGTAGAAAAAAATTTTCTTCAGTCATAACCCAGTTTTATATGATCCGGAAGCAAAAACGTGTAAAGTAAAATTTGGCTCACTAAAGCGGACATAACACCCACGAGACCTAGCCAAACTTGGCCAATTAAAAAAAAAAATCGGTTTGAGTAAAAAATTCTAAAAGGGCAAAGCAGCGATCCTCAAAAAAGCCCTATATTTGTATAACCCTATATGTTTTCTAAATACTAACAAAGTTTTTATACCCTTCACCTTCGTATATATAAGTTTGTCATTCCGTTTGTAATTTCTACATTTTTCATTTCCGACCCTATAAAGTATATACATATATTCTGGATCCTTATAGATAGCGGAGTCGATTAAGCCATATCCGTCTGTCTGTCTGTTGAAATCAATTTTCTGAAGACCCCAGCTATCTTTTGGATCCAAATCTTCAATAATTCTGTCAGACATGCTTTCGAGAAGTTTGCTATTTAAAATCAGCAAAATCGGTCCATAAAAAACGGAGATATGAGCAAAAAACCGGGACAACCTCAATTTTTGACCTATTTTTTATCTATGTATATCTGGATTACTAAGTCATCTAATGATAGATATTTCAAAGTCCATTGCAACGATGTAGATAAGGCTATAGTAAGTTGGACATGCAATGGGTCAAAATCGGTAAAAATATTTTTTAACTCGAATTTTTTTTTCATCGTAAATTTTTTTTCCAAAAAATAAAAAAATTTAAAAATTTTTTTTTTAAAAAATTTGGAAAAAACTTTTTTTAAAAAAAATTAAACACATTTTCGGTATTTAAGAATAATAAATTTCAAAAATTATAATGCCATTGATTTTTTTTGGAAAATCACTATATTATAATTTTTTTAGTTTTTAAGGTAAATGACGTCCAAAGAATTTATAAAATTATTTAATTTTGATAAAATATCAATCTTCAAGTCCTATAGTATTCACCAATATCAAATACTTGTATAAAAATGCTATAGTTATAACCCTTTTGGTCCCACCAAATACAGAACATTACCTTAGCGCCTTGGATATTTGGCTTCGGTATCGATTCGGGTGGTTGGCGGGCTTCAAATTATCGTAATGGATCCATTTTTCATCGCAAGTAATTATTCGGTGCAAAAATTATTTACTTTAATAGCTTTCAAGCTGAATTTCAGACATACAAAAACGTCTTTCAAGGTCTCTCAGCTTCAATTCGTATGGTACCCAATTTCCCTGCTTTTAGATGAATTCTGATTGAAAACGGTTTGAAATTGCTGAACTCCCAATGATTTTGCAAGCACTTGTTAAGTGCCAATTCTTGGTCTTCAATTTTTTTTTTGGCTGGTCTGGGCGATCTTCGTCTTCCGTGTCAAAATCACATTTCTGAACCGCACAAAACATCTCTCGCACGAGGAAACCGATGGAACATATTCGCCATAAGCTATGGTGAGCAATCACCAAATCAAATTAAGATTATGTTTTCTTGTTTAAGTCATCTTTCTTGCACAGTTTCCATTGTTTTTCCAATGCTAAGAATCATGAACTTTTACCTTTTATTTGGTAAAAGGTCATGTTTTTGAAAACCAAAATTACGGAATATAGTTTTCCGAAAAAGTTTCTCATTTACGGTATATCTCTAGGGAACTTCAAAATGAAACTAACAGACCTACAAATTCTTAAGAAATTATATTTATTGATGATGAAAATAAAATATTATACATTCAATATTTGTTGTCTTTTTTCAGCGGCTAACTACTTATTTTTAAATCTATAATAAACCAAAGCCTCGAAAACAATGCGTACTTTATCATCCACAAACCAGACACTTCGGAAGTCGGCAAAACCACTCATAGGAATATCCAAATCAAAATTTAATGAACCCAAATCTGTTACAACAATATCTTGCTAAAATATCAAATAATTTTCATTAGAATTCACAAAATTATTCCTTTAACTTGGTACAAAAAATATACTTACAGTAATGGGACAAGAAAAATTAAGTTTCATGCAGCTATTCAGAGAATCATAAAACATTTTGGCAACACCCAAACGTTTTTTACTCCTCATAAATGCACAGATATTCCAGGTTCTATTGAAATAATATGGAACCTGCCAACTTTTGTAACTAAATTCAATTTGAACTTTACAATTTGTCACTGGAAGCTGCAGCAGTCTTAAATGCATTGAAAATTCATTCATGTTGTTTGTGTGGTTTTTCTTCAATTCACATAATTCAAATTTGGAGAAGGTAGCATCCATCGAATTGCACGTTATCTTTTTTATTTCTATCTGAGCCAGGCTCTGAAATAATTTTCTTTTTTAGTGTTTGCTTTAGATATTATTTATTTTTTCAATTTAAAAGACTCACCTGTTCAAATAAAATGATTTGAAATAAACATATTAACAATAATTTAAAAGGAGTTTTCCAAAAATCCATGTTTTTTTGTTCAACATAGATCGGATGATCAAACTAAATGAAGTTTTAATTCTATTAACATTTTATACCAGCAAACTTAGGTATGTATTTTCTAATTTATTAGTTATTTACTAATTACTGATGTATTAGAAGTGCAATTATGTTTTTAATAAAACTAAAATAGTATTTAATTACACAAAACCGTACACTAAGCAACAAATTTCGTGCTATAATTTATTTCCAAATAAATAAACCAGTTACATAGTTAAACGATCAAAAGTATTCGTGTAATTTTTTAAGTTAATTGGTAATTTTGGGAATTTCTGATTACTTTTTGGGAATTCCAGAAATCATTGCCAAACTAATATTAAAAAATTTAAACAATTATTAAAATGTTTTATAAAAAGTTTTGAACATTTTTGCAAAAAGAAACTGGGATTATAGAAATCATTACCAAGTTAAACTGTATTTTGAACCATTATCTATAAGAAAGTTTTTTTTTAAGATTTTTATTACAAAATTTGCTGTTTGCTTTCAGGAGATTTTGGGATTTTTTTTTTTGGAATTATTTCATTTTGTCTTGGAATGTTATTTCATTTTGGGAGTTATTTCACGGTACCCTGAAAATCCAATGAAATACTTTCCTCAAGTTTCAGCAATATCCCAAAAAAATATTGGGTTAATGACTTAAAACTGCGGGATTTTTCTTAAATTTTTAGCTTTTGTTATTCAAAGTATTGGCCATTGTTAGCTATGACCTTTTCCAATCTTTCTGGCAACATATGAAATCGAATTTTCTCCTTTTCCATTAATGTGAACGACTTTCGTTGCTGCTGAGCACAGTGGTTTAGAATCGTTTTTTTTTAGAAATAATTCGGTATCTTGGTAACTGTTGGAGATATTATTACGAAATTTCACATGGTTGAACCTGAGGTGTTTTCGAGTTGAAGTTGGTCATCTCGGGTCTCAATTTTATTTAAAAAACTTCAAAAAAATCCATTTATGATCCGAATGAGCTGAAATTTTAAATATAAATAGTACTTGAGAAGGTCAAAATGTGTATACTTACATATTAAATGCAAATTTTGAGTTCAAACACATGCTGACTTAAAAGAAAGTTTGGTGTAATACATTTTGCATGCAATGTATGAAAAAACGTACAAATTTGTCAAAGGGGGCAAGGTTTGTGGATTTTCTGAGGAGTAAATAAAGGCTTTTTATATAAGTATTTGGTATTTGTGAAAACCTTAATACCTCAAGATTGATATTTTTGTAAAATTAAATAATTTTATAAATTTTTTGAACGATATTTACCCGATGTATGGGTAAATACTGGGTTAACACCAGGTACATATATTTCTTTTTTTAATCTTTTTTTTGGGTATTTATAAAATGATTTTAGTATCAAAATATTTTCAAAAACTGAATGTCAATCAAACCTAAAAACATTTTTATTCGTATTAGAAACTAAAAAAACATTCAAAAAGGCGAATTAAATTTGTAATTCCGCGAGAAGGTATGTGTTTATTGTGCTAGTAGTTGTAAAATGCAAAAAAATTTCATAAATAGTTTTTAGGTTTTAACATAAGAAGACCAAGAAATGAAAAAAATATGGAAACATTTTTCTACAAGTGCCAGATGAGGACGATATCAGTTCTTCTGAATCATTTGATGGTATACCATCCACTTCTACTGGAATAATCCATTCTTCACCGACACCTCATAATATTTTTGATTATTTCCCTAGTGAAACTAATATTGAATGTTTCAGCGACAGTGAATAAGAAGTCTTTAGGCCTTTATTTTACAACTACTATGTAACATTTTTTCTTTTTGTTTATAAAATTAAATAAAAAAAACATTCTCTTGAACCATCCAATTTTTTTCTATTCCACATAATCTTCAAGATAGTTTTTACCCACATTTTTAGTAAACACCTGGGTATTTACCCGTTTTTACCCAATTTACCCATTTTAACGGGTATTTACCAATTGGGTTTTTACCCATTTCCCATCTATAGTCATTTACCTTAAAAACTAAAAAAATTGTAATATGGTGATTTTACATGAAGAAAAATATAAAATTTTAATTAATGTAAAATTTTAAGGGTTAAAGATATCATAACAAAATTTGGAGCTAATATAGACTCAAATGTTCTTAAATTAATGGCTTTATAATTTTTAAATTTTTTTATTTTCAAATACCGAAATTCCTAAAACGGGGAAAATGTGTTACAAAAACTGAGTTTTTTTAAGAAAAGTGCCCACTGTGATGTTACTTACCATGTGATAGTAAAACAGATTTGTAAGTATTTAAGAAACATGTAGGTTTATACAAATATGGAGGTCTTTCGAGGAACGTTGCTTTGCCTTTTTAGAATTTTATACTCAAACAAAAATTTCTTTTTTTAAATTGTCCAAGTTTGGTTAGGTCTGGGGGCTTGCACGTCCGCTCTAGGGAGCCAAATTTTACTTTAAACGCTTTTGCATTCAGTTCTCTTTCCAGATCATATAAATATTTTATATAGTCCCGAAGTAAATTTTTTCTGCTAAAGAAAAAATAAATGGGCTTTTTTGGGAAAAAACGTAAAAAATAAGGGTCTTTTTACATGTTCCAACTTTGGATGCTTGTAACTTTTTATAGGGATGTGATAACTGTTGGCAAGTTTATTTTATTGTATTTAGAATTTTATCGGCAATATAGCTGATATCTCAAAAAATATTTTGAGCCTCCTTAGGCCCACCATATATAAAAAACCATAAAAAGATCAAGCAAAATTAAAACCAATAAATCAATAAACCTAAATATATCTTCAACTAATAGAGATAACCTAAACATGTAAGCAAATTTTTTGTAGACCTTCTCAAGGAATATTTATATTTTTAATTTGTGCTCATTCAGATCATAAAGATTTTGAGATTTTTGGCGATTTTGTTAAACAAATTTGAGACCCGAGGTTACCAAATGTGCGGGGTCACGCACTGGTCCTCATTAGGGCTAGAAAGCTGGAGAAACGTAAATCAATCCGAAAATACCTCAGTTCAAACCATGTGAAATTTCGTAGCAATATATTTAATAGTTCCCGAGATACCGAATTATTTCCAAAAAGAAAAACGTTTCTAAACCACAGTGCTGCGTTGAATTGCCTTCTTCAATGCACGAGTGGTCTTGTTCCCATAGACCTTTAACTTCAAATAGTACCATAAACAAAACTCCAATCACCGAAGTGATCGTGTACACGATCAGGAAATGTCTCATGCAGTAATTGAATTGTTTCACTGCATTTATGACATGCGTCACCTTCTTGTTGTAACCACACTTCGTTCACAGTAATGTAATCCTAATTTAGACATAAATAACTTTGTTATATCGAACACCGGACTCTGCTTGACCAGATCATTTTCAAAAAGGTAAGGCCCAATGATGCTTCCACCCCAAAATCCGCATCAAACAGTGACACATTATGGATTAATTTATTTTTCGAAGGTTCTACGAACTACAAATTTTGAATTTTGCAATACAGAATTCAGAGTAGGGCAACACTTTCCTGAAGAAACTGTTGCAAAATCTGACTATCTAACTTGTAAGATAACATGCTAATAAATCGATTGAGCATCTACAGCAAATGCTATACAAATCACCATTGGCTCACACACAGTTAAAATTGATGTTTTCATTCATTAAATGAGGCAAAGAACTTTTTTCAGGTGATTTTATAGTTTACAGATTCTTTTTTTTTTCATTCTACTCCTTTTGAAGTTGGTTGGTTAGTTAAACCTGATCAATTTGTTATGAAACACGGTTTTGGCGGCTGACGCCGCTGCTGTTATTTATGTGTTGAGATTTTTTATGACAACGATTTATGACAATCCATTGGTGTTTTAATAATCGTTTTTGTTAAACCATATGTGCATATGTGTTTGTGTATATGATCAATATGATCGTAATGTGGTTGTGCATCCGCTGATGTGTTGGCATTTTTATAATAAATACTTAATATAAAACAGCCAAACAATTCTTCCTTCATTCCTCATCAACATAGACATAAGCCATCATCATCAGAAGAGCAGCAACAGCAGCAGGAGAAATAGAAACAGCATGATCAGTCATTATTGTCATGATCATGATCATCATCATTGCCAGCCTCAACATAAAGTGGTCATTTAAGTTTAAATAAGACTTTGATGGCTAAATTGTTTGGTTAGAGCCGGAGAACTAAAGCTAGAGGAAACTGTAAGCAAAGTGTTGGACAATTTTATTATTGAAAATAATGATTAAACATTAATATTTAATTAAGCAATGCAATTTTGTTGAAAATGATTTATGTGCGATCAATATAACGCTTTAATAGCCACATGAGAAATTGATTTATTTCCAAACCAGAAAAAATGGCAATTTTAGTTTTAACCCCTAATTAGACATGTACTTATAAGGTAATATTTATTCAGTAGCCTAATCGATTTTATATACAATAAAAGGTCCTTTCTTTGCCATCATTAGCACTCTTTTTGATTGAAGTTAAATAAACAGCCAACAATTGAAGAAAAAAAGATTAATTTATACAAATATATGTATGTGCTAGTATATTGACCCCCCACCCTTAATTAATTCCAGCAAACAAGCAACACAAATGCTTGCAGTCGTCATATTAAAGTAAATTTTGAGCTGAATTTTAACGCCCCCTCAATACTTACATACACCGCGCCAACAAATGACCTTTTCTAACACATGGAAATAATAAACTACCCTTATGATTCCTCAGGCAACTTAAACAGAGGCCTTATGAAAACATCTGACCCCTGGCCGAAAAATCAACCCTTAGAACACTGAAAATGAAATGAACATTAAATGTCAGACATGTAGTTTGCTATTGTCGTTGTTTTTGTATTAGCTGGTTGTTAGAATTTTGGCTTTGAAATGAAAATATTACAATTAATCATGAAAATAACAACATGCCACAAATTACATCCCTGTGTCGTTAGTTATGTACTTTACATACATACACACTCATGAACATACTTGCCACAATTTGTATGTATACAAACATACAACATAATAAAGTTCAAACACACTTTAATGTTGCTACAGTGCATGGTAAAAGTAAGAAGAGCTTTATCATAAGTATTTGGTGTATGACTTAAATATGCGGGATTTTTTTTAAATTCTTAGCTTCTATTTTGATCACCACAAATGATCAATATAAATTTATCACCTCTTGGGGACAAGAACGAATCAAGCCAATATCGGATACTCTGTTACAAAGAGCAGCATACTCCAGTGAGAGCGTTCTGCATGGATCGAAACAAATATAAGTCGGACGGGACACGATCCACGGATCAATCACTGAACAAGGATGAAAATCGGTATACGGGGGTTTTCAAGGTTGCTGATTTCGAATCTGAGGTAATATTTTTAAAATTCAAAATGGCGTATCCAATACGGCGGCGTAAATTTTAAAATGTCTTCTGATTTACATGAAAATCGGTATACGGGGGTTTTCAAGGTAGCTGACTTCGAATCTGAGGTAATATTTTTCAGATTCAAAATTGCGGATCCAATATGGCGGCGTAAATTTTAAAATTTCTTCTTATTTGCGTGGGTAAAAATGTGAACTGTTTAAAATAAAAACCTTTTTATTTCCAAAACAAAAAAATATTTTTTTCTTAAATCTGCTCATCCAACCAAAATTCCGCTACTTAGCTACTTTGAAAGCGGAGGCTGCCTACGAAAAATTATATTTCTCAAAAAATGCAAAAAAGTGCAACATGAAAATGACAAATTAATCTAAAAATTCTTCATTTCACACGTTTCTGTTTTTTTATGATTTTAAATGTTTGGGGTCATTTTAACCCCAAGTGCTAATTAGGGATAATTTCCATTTTTGTCTTAGTATTATAAATACTAGAGTTTATGTTATATTTTTCTTAAGTTTCATCAAAATCGGACCAAAAATATATAACATTTCGCTATCTTTCCATGATAATTTCCAAATATTGAAAAATTTTACCTTTAACCTTCACGATTTAACGTTTTCCTATTTTAATAAAACTTGCAGACTATATTTAGAATTACCTGGACTATAATATTCTGAATAGGTTTTACTTAAAATTTATAACAGTAAGGAAATTGAGCTCATTTGGCCAAATATGGCCAAATAATTTGTTTTTCTCGAAAATTGCAAAATTTAAATCGCAGGTAAGGAAAAACTATAGAAGATACTTTCATAATTTTTTCATATTTTTATTTCCTATTAAATTTTTTTTTTCTTGGACCAGTTCATGCAAAGCATTGTGTTGGAACTAGGAAAATTGGTTATGGGAGGGAGGATAGAGTGAGTAGTGTTTGTGGACATTTGATTTGAATTTTCCTATATTGAAAGTGACAGGAAATACTTCAGGAAGAAGCTTATTCCACATACGGACAGTACGGCTAATGAACGAATTTTCCCTGTAATGTGTTGTGCGATCTACTGTCCAGTCGACAACGAATTGATGTGCCCTTGCCGAAGAGCGTGTGTTGCGTAAAAATCTACGGGTTTCGGGAACAAGTTCTCTAATTTCAGCAGAGCACATACCATTGTAGTATCGGTAGAACAGTGAAACACAACCCACATTGCGACGATCTTCCAGTGAGTCAATAGAGCTGGATACCCTACTGTCACCGATAAGCATCTTCGCCCTCTCCTGTACGCGGTCGAGTAACTCCAAAATATACTTCGAAGCACCGGCCCACACATGAGAGTTGTATTCCATTTTAGGTCGGATATAAGTGGTGTAAATAGTAAGGAGATCAGTTGGAGTGAAGTATTTCTTACACCGTTTTAGAAAACCAAGGCACTTGAATGCTTCTTTCGACACTCGAAAAATGTGTTTTGTCCAGCGGACATCGCACTGAATACTCATACCTAGAACATCAAGAGCTTCTGATTCCTTAATATTTACACCACCCATAAAAACAGATGGAGCAACATGATCTGTTGTGCGTTTATGGGTTAACATACAACATTGAGTCTTGCGTGCATTAAAATCGACTCTATTCGCACAACCCCATTCAGAGATTGTCACAAGATCTTTGTTGAGCGTATCATTCATATTTTGCCTCATTGCCCCAATCTCCGACAGGCTTTGTCTATAATTGAATGCATATGAATGGCAAATGTTGCTGTCATCTGCAAAAGAGTAGATAGGATTGGAAGTTTGACGTATAATGACGTTTATAAAGACAAGAAATAGAGTAGGAGAAAGGACAGAGCCTTGCGGTACCCCTGAATTGATCTTGAACTCGTTTAATGAAATTCCATCTATAACAACTCGTATAGTGCGATCTCTGAGAAAGCTCGATATAAATCGACAGAAGTTATTACCAACACCAAAAGAAATAAGTTTTGCTAAAAGCGCACCATGCCATATTCTATCAAACGCTTTAGAAATATCTAGAGCCACCACTTTACTTTGGACAAAACGGTGTATTGAACGACACCATTTGTGTATGGAACGACACTCATATACAATTAAATATAGATTTGTTTTAAGTAAAAATGAGCTTTTATTTTAATATTTCTCAAAACATGTTCAGTTTATTCCTATATTTCTTGTTCTAGTGGACAGAGACATGTTAATGGCCTGGAGAATTTTTAATAACTTTAACAATTTTTAACCAATTTTTGTCTTTTTTATATCATTAGAACGACAATTACTTACACATTTCTAAATTAAATTGCAAAAGTAATTATTTAATGGCAAAATTATAAGTGACAAAAAATAGAACTAGTTTTCGACAGCATTTAGAATAATGCAAAAAGCTGCGAATTGGAACATAATTTTTTAAACCGTTTTTTTTTTTTTAATTTAAAGTACAATAATATATCTTCTGTTGATAGTTGGGAAGGACCATAACTAAACACAATGATTCCACTTTTCTAATTTTTTGGATAATCGAATAAATTGTACTAAAGACAGTAGGATACATATATATTGGAACGGTTTCATTTTGGTATGAACCATTATATTTGGTATTGGATTACAGTAAAATTATTGACATTTGGTATGGCTTTTAAAAATGGTTACATAGATTTTAAAATAAAAACTTAAAAAGTGGAATTATTGGGTTTTGTTATGTTGAAATCATACCTTAAGTAGGATTTAGCATGCGACATTTTGTTGATATGCGGTAAAGTAATGCATAATTTATATCAGCAGAAAGGAAATTGTAACAACTCTTTGAAAATTCCTTAACAATTTTAATGTTTCAATATGGGCTTTTCCACGGTCAAGAACGCGACAATCACTCGATAAGAGCGTCCTTACGGTATTGTTTATTGAAAATTAAAGTTTTTGATACCGCTATGGTTATCTAAGTAGATCCCATTCTGATTAAATCGTCTGCCTGTTCATTCTTATTCTTATTGCCTGACTAATGAAGATGAAGTTGTATAGACGTTCAGTGAGATAAGTGCCACCTACCCCACTCACTCCTGGAGAGAAGTAAGACCTTGAACACCCTATCAAAATATGTATATGGAGTAATATAGTCCGAAGGTTGATATACGATCGAAGGCAGTAGGCCCAGAATACCCGCGTGGCGATATATTCTCGATATCCAACATCCAGATGAGTTAAGCATCGCTGCTGTCTATTGGAACGAGGTGCCTCTGAAGGACTAATTCTTAGTACGCGAGTTATGCCAATGCATGCTGATCTCTAGTCTTTACATATTTTCTTCTAGTTGAAGTCCACCATGCAAGAGATCCATAAGTAAGAATTAGAGGTACCATTTAACTATGTTGGGACTAAGTCTCCTTTTTTTACCAAACATCTTACGACAGGTGTAATAGGCCACCCTTGGCCTTTTAACCCTGTGTTGTGTATTCAGTTTCCATGTCAATTTAGAATATTTTGCATTATATGAAACGGGGATTTCGCAGTTTTTCAACATCGGGAGTCTGAAGCTTGAAATCTTGGAATCTTGTTCTTTGTCATGATTTACCCCAAAACCACTTTCCGTAGCCCAATTGTCGAGAAACCCTAAAGCAGTGGACATAATATCACTAATCACATCCGGGAACAATCCTAATACAAGTATCACCATAACATTTATCCCTTTTTTGTTTAGTTCAGTATTTACATTTACATGGATGTCCCGGAAGGATGTCATTGTGTATTGTTTAAATTCCAGGGATCTCTCTATAACTCTTACGATTTCATGCAGAGCTGTCTCTGAAGAGTGCACTGCTTGAGAGCCATGTTCAGTGTTGCCATACATTTTTTGAAGAAAGCTTTTTATTTCTAAAAAAAAAACTTTTTTTAACTACATACATACTAAAAATACAAAACCCAATTCGTACATATAATCAGACTGAGATAATTTATGTGAATTTAGTGCTGGAGACACTTCAGCTCCTAAATAAATCATTTACCCCATTTAGTAAATGAATTTGGGAACATCATCTTGAAATAAATGGTTCAACTTATTGATATCATAAATTTACAATTTTCCAAAAAACTTTTTTTTAAAAAAATAAAACTTTTTGCCTCTCAAAAACCTTGCAAAAAAAGGGAAAACTTGACATATGGTAACGCTGGCCATGTTGTGCCAGCCGTATGTTCAGTCTGAAAAAAATCGGTTTTGATTAAAAAATATTTGTTAAACTGAAGAAATTATTTGGATTTGAACATTCTGTTGATTTACCGAATTTTTTATAAATGTTACATACATATGAAAGTTTTTTGGTTCAGTCTTCAGAAATTCCATAAGTGTAGTTTTACTTGTATCTCCCACTGTGCAAACCTCATTCACTCCATTAAATTCATATAAAGAAATTCATTTGCAACAACAGCTACAACAACCACAACCAAAATACACTAATAAAACGAAACTTAAGTAAAAGAACATAAAAATGAAATCAATCAACCTTGATAAATTATATAGACAACAACAATTCATTCATACAACAAAAACAACAACGAGAAGAAGAGAATGATGTACTTGTAATTATATGAAAGTGAAAGAAATATAAATGAAAACAGCAACACCAAAAACACAAGAGAAGTTAAATTAATAAAAGCAGCAGCAGCAGCAGCAACGTCAACAACCCAAAACAACAGACAATTAAGTGCAAAAATACAAATTTGTTGTAAAATGATGTAAAACAAAGTAGTACTTGAGAGTAAAGAAGTCAATGAGGCCAGAAATGAAAAGAAACAGGAAGATGAAGGGAATTGTTGATGTTGTTGTTGCTGTTGACCATAGATAACTTTGAGATGAAATGAATTGAACTGAACTGGAGTTAGCAAATCAGACAAATTCACACGAGTTTAACCCAAGGTGAAACCAACAGCGACAACAGTAATGCTATACAGTGGGGCTGATGGTAGCAAATTTAATAGCATGAAGTTAATTTTACAACGATTAAATCTACATACTAACATATCTAAGAGGTTATTTTGCCAACTTTTATATTAACTAGTGTTTCAAATCGTAATTTTTAAATTTTCAAAAATTAGTTTAAACAAAATTTCAGACAATTCCTTAGATTCTTAATTACTGTCTTTTATTGCACTATCATTCGAATAAAAAGGATTTCAATAATCGAGGAAAAAATATATGTTTTATTCGAATGTATAAAATTTTCAATCGATTAATCGAATAAATTAATTGTCAAGTAAAATTAAAAAAAAACACAATGGGTCAAATCGGGAAAAATATTTTTTAACCCGAATTTTTTTTTTTACAAAAATTTTTTTTCACTAATAAATTTTAAAAAAAAACAAAAAATTAAAAAAAAAAATTTTAAAAATTAAAAAATAATTTCAATTTTTTTTTATAAAATTTGTACTTTTTTAAATTTGTTTTTAAAAAAATCTAGTGGAATCAATGTCCAGTCGTATATTTGGTGTTATACAAAGTAGAGGAGGAATTACTAAATATTAATCAATTATTAATTTATTTTTTACTCTAAATGAAATTAATATTTTTTATATTTTTTTAATTGCGTCTTTTTTAAATTTCGCATACATTTTACTTTGTTTTCCTATTATATTTTAATTAATCGTTATTTTTTAAATTTAAACATATATATTAATTTAAGTTTGAATAATGTTATTAATTTGCCAAAATAATCAAATAAAGCTCTTTCGTATTTAATAATACATCGAAATATTAAATCCGACTATTTTAATTTCGCACACTATAGTAATATGGACCTACAATGGGTCAAAATCGGGAAAAATATTCATCAACCCGAATTTTTTACCAAACAAAATTTTTTGCCATAATTATTTTTTCACTAATAAATTTAAAAAAATTAAAAAAAAAATTTTGAATTTTTTTTTTTAAATTTTCAAAAACTATTTTGAAATTTTTTTTTAATTTTGTTTAAGTACCTAAAAATATTTAAAATTTGTATTTTAAAGTATAATTTGGTGAAAGGTATATAAGATTCGGCACAGCCGTATATAGCTCGCTTACTTGTTTAATTTTCTTGTTTTTCCTTGAATCTTATCTTTCTTTTTATTATTAAAAGTTTTAACATCTTAACCTAAAATATAAATTAATAAAATAAAATGGCCAATAAAATTATATGGCCAGATCCAATCTTTCCATTCTTCTAAGTAATCTGTGACCCTCTAAGGATAGCAATTCCCTTGCAAATGGACTTGGATGATTTTTATCTTGTATTAACATTGAGATCCCTATGGATGTTACAATTACTAACGCACCAATGAGCATCTCTTAGTAATCTTAAGAGTCTTGACTGTCTTCTTTGTATCTTTTCGATATTAGAAGAAGAGGCTGCTCCCCATAGCTAGATGCTATATGACCATATTGGTTTTATAGCCGCCTTAAAAAAGAGAACCTTATAGTCCAAGTCTACGGCTGACCGAGAACTAAGGAGTCAGAGCATTTGAATTGACTTCAATAAGGTGGGATATATTGTTGGCATTCGAAGGCTTCCCTAATAAGGGGAAGGCTTTCCTTCTGAAACCAAATTGATTACAAGAAATAATGCGTCTTCCAAGGGGCAACTAGTCAAATAATTTTGAGAACTATTGGGCGATATGAGGTAACTTGAATAACATATATTCCCGATTTAGGTATCATAACTATCTCTGAAACCTTCCATGAGATCGAGATGCATACAATACTTAATGTGAAGTTAAAAATAAACAAAATAAATCTCAGTGCTGAGTTGGCCGGGCTACTTATCATTGTGGAAGTGATTGTATCTATACGATCTATCACGGTAGAGAACCGGAATTTTATTGGGCGAGACACCACCACATCAATAATCCTTTGAGTAACACAACAATTGGCTCTATTTGGGGTAAATTAATTCTTTTAATGCTTAGCGAATATTTCGATTTTTCATTGGTATTCTTCTTCCATATATCGTTATGGAGATGTAGATTAAATTATATTAGAAAGAGTGTGTACTATAAAATATACATTCACTTGGAGACCCATATTATCCATTGTGATACTCTTCAGGAATAGACCTAGATGTGAGGAGAATAAATGAAAATAAATTGAGCCGAAATAAAATCCAGATCTGAAGGAATGATAGGTATATTCCGGAATTCTCAGTAGACTGTGACTTAAAATAGCCACATTGTTCTTCCTCTGATAAGGCCTTATATATATATTCCCTAGCCACTTAAGTCTGAGACCCTGTAATCAAAGACAGTTACACAAAATGTGTTCTACTGTATCTACTTTATCAGTATCATTGCAAATCCTACAAAAGTCCTGTATACCACTTTCCCACTTACTAGAAACGTCTCCAATTGAGCAGTGACCGGTTAACACTCCTACTAAAGATCGAACACTTCTCCTATCCAATCCAATTAGTATTTTGCCTGATGAACTTTGGTGAACTAGCCTTTGGTGAACACTCCAAATCGTGGTACTGTTCCAGGATTGGTTTGTAGAGCCGCACAATCTTTCGAGGTTTTACAATATAGGATTTAAAATATATGGTTTATTAAGAGTACATATCTGTCATTTATTCTCACATTATAGTGTGGAATATTGGAGGCATTACTCCATGAAGATTGTTGTCAAACTAAAGAAGAGCTTGCAAAATCATTGAGCAATTTCAAAAATGTGCAAGCAGCTAGATTCATCCCAAAGTAGGGAAATTGGGTACAATACGAATTGAAGCCGATGATGGCTTGGAATCCATATGTTGCCAGAAAGATGGGAAGAGGTCATAGCTAACAATGGCCAATACTTTGAATTAATTTATACAAGGTGGCGCAAAAGTAAACTTCCGAGGTTTTTTAAAAAAAAAATTAAAAACTTTGATTCTTCTTGTGGATTATTTTTATTTGGTATTTTAATTTTTTTTACATCAAGTCGAGAATATGATGTCATGTAAATGGCCGCCACAGTTCATTGTCATTTGAGCCCTTTTTATGGCATTTTCCATCACTTTGGCCAAAACTTCCGGCGATAGGTCCTCACATTCTTGACGGATATTGTCTTTAAGAGCTGCAAGAGTCTGAGGCTTGTTGACATAAAGCCGCGACTACAAAAAGCCCCACAAAAAGAAGTCTGGAGCGGTCAAATCAGGCGATCTTGCTGGACAGTGCAAATCGCCAAAACGGGAGATTAGGCGCCCGGGAAATGCATCCTTCAGCATATCGGTTGTTCATTTTCTGATAGGAGGATTACAAATGTTTCAAAATTAAATCAAAAATTTGAAAACAAAAAAATTCCGCATTTTTAAGTCATACACCCAATTTAATACTATTATTTTGGGGGTTGCCTGCCTCACTGTGCCACAGAACATTCAGAAATACTCATACCTCTTGAACATTAAGAAGCAGCAGTGCCAAATATTCGTTAATGTAAATGTTTGTAGATGTGTGTGTCAGTATTAAGTTACAAAATGATTGAATTAAAGGTTTTTTAAACATTAAATTGGCATGCGTTTTGTGGCATTTAACTTTGCAACGCACTCAAACACATTCATGTTTTAACATACATTCGCAAAACTAAAAGGTCCTTGTCCCTTAAACAATATAAAACAAAAAGGGTAATTTTGTAAACATTTTTATTTTGTTTTTTTTTTTTTTGCTTTTTATTCGATCAAATTACATTTTAATGAACATGTTACGACAGACACCAACCGTAACCAACCAGAATTTTGACATTTCAAGTATTTAAAGATTTTTTTGCTTTTGTCTGTTTCATATACATAGTTATCAAGAAGGTTTGGCAGGAAAAATGAAAATGAAGGCGATTCTTTGAAATTTATACACAAATTAATTATATAATTGACATTAAGCTGATTTGAAGGAATTGCATTTAAGAAAAAAGAGCAATTAATTACTTGTGTTGTTATTTATAGAAGACTCTAGAGACCTATGAATTAAACCAGGATTTTTATAGTAAATTCTTTAAAATTATTATAAAAAACATTACTTTGCTTTAAATACAATAAGCATTTATGTTTATGACTTAATTAATTATTCGATTTGAACATGTTCCCATACAATTTCCTTACGCTTACATTTTATTTATTTTCCTGGCTTGAGAAAACCAAAAAAGCAATACTTGTATTCCTAATAATGTAAGAAATTCTAGTTAAGAAAAGTTGTTTTTAAAAAGTTATTAAAACTCCATTAAAACCCCAAGTGTGTAAAAAAATATACGAAACGCTCAAATAAACATTTATTTAATTGGCTTCATAACCGCAAAACAAACGCAAAATTTCTAGAATTTACAAATATGGCAAGAAATTATTTATTCTGTAAAAGCAAAAAACAAAAAAAAAAACGATTTAACGAAATATTCTACAACTCAGTTAAAAGCTTAATAAAGATGGTAACAAAATTATTTATTTGTTTGCAGCGTGCAGAGGACAGTCTATGTTGATTACAATGATAAAGATGTTAATGCTGATATGGAAGACAGACAGACAGACAGATGGAAGGTTAGATTTCGTTTGGTGTTTTTCTGGTGCTTTAATTAAACAAACATTTTTGAATATTTTAGTTGTGATTAATTTATTTATGTATGATATTTGTTTACCTATTGCTGCAGGGGGCCAACTAAAAGAGATTTTTTTTTATAAAATTTTAAAAAACACTTCAAATCCATTTTACAAAATTTTGTTAAGCAAATTCAATGTTTAGTTCTTTATAATCTTATTAAGGATATATAACACAATTAAAATACTATATCAATACCTTGAATAATTTAACAGTACCTGTCGTTGAAATTCTGAGGACTTCGAGAAAATCTCAATATTTTTTTTAATTTAAGCAACAAGGTTGAAAAGTAAGCTTTTGTATATTTTACAAGTTTTCAGAGCAAAAAAGCTTTTTTGGCTAAACAGTGCATGAATGTGCATATTTCGCACATTAACTATAATTTCTTTAAAGAAAATACCCAACAAACCAGATGACTTGAGAAAAATATTATAATAAGCTTACCAACACAAGCCTTAAGCTTGAGAAAGACTTTAGAATATATTGAAAAACGCTATCGTAACAATTGTAGAAAAATCCAAACGGAACCCTCGTGAAAATATTATGTATGCATGATTACTATAAGCTTATCCTTGAAATTGTAGAATAAGCTTACGAAAATAATATTGTATTAACTTTTGTATAGAAAAGCTTATTGGTCTCAATATTTTTATATCATTGTAGAATAAGCTTCATAAATAATATATTAATTGGCCATTTTATTATTTAAAAGATCAATTAATTCTTTAGTTTGTCTTTTAACACTTTTTTATATTTATTAGACATTTTTATTATCGTTTTATTTATTATTTATATATTTATTATATTATTGCCAATTATTTTGCATGTCCACTCGCTATAAAATTTACGTGCAAAACACTTTCAACAATTTAACTCAAAAAAATGAAACGGTACAACAAGACTTGAGAATGTATTGAATATTCAATATTTTGTTTTCAATACTTTAGAAACAGAAAGAGTTTCTAAAGTATTGTTAAAAACGGCTTGTGAATTCACATTTTATAAATATTATTATAAATGAAATTAAGAAAAGCTTAAAGCAAACTATTTATATAAGCTTATTCTCTAGTTGTATTGTATTTTGATTACTACATATATGGTATGTTGGGTATTTATTTTGAGTTTTTTATTCATCGACTATTGGTTGTAGATCCCGCAACTTACTATATTGGGAGTATGACGTAAAAATTCGGGATTTTTTAAAATTTGTATGTTTTATTTTGAAACATTTGTACGACATAAATTAATTCAAAGTATTGACCATTGTTAGCTATGACCTTTTCCCATCTTTAGGGCCTCATATGGTTTCTGAGTAAAAAAAAAATTGCTCATCTTTTCAGGCCAAGAACGAATTAAACCAATTTCGGATACTCTGTTCCAAAGTGAAGCGTATATCAGATAGAGCGTTCAGCATCGATCCCAACAAATAGTAGTAGGACGGGGCAAGGCGGGTGAAGCAAAACTTCACAACTACTTCATTCTAAATAATTTTTAAAAGGTATTGCAACATGTGGCCGAAAGTTGTCATAATGGAATATTACGGTTTCATGTCTGGCCGCATATTCTGGGAGTTTTTCGGCCAATGCTCTCTTCATACGCATCAGTTGCATTCAGTACAGGTTCCCTGTGGTGACCTGGTCAGATTTCAGAAGCTCATAATAGATAGCACCCTTTTGGTCCCACCAAATACAGAGCATTATTTTAGCGCCATGGATATTTGGCTTTTGTGCCGGCTTTCACATAGGATATTTTATGCTTTGAATTATCGTAATCACAAGTAATAATTCGTTGAAAAATTATTTTTTTATAACGTTCAAGCTGCATTTCGAACGTGCAAAATCGTCTTTCAAGGTATATCGGCTTCAATGCGTTTTGTAGCCAATTTCCTCGATTTTGGATGCGTTTTTTAAACTTATAATTCTAAATAACAAAGTGTAAAAAAAATTTGGCAAAAGGTCAAATGGAATACCTTAATTCCTAAAGATTGGAGCTAAAATCCCAGAATTGGTATTTTTTACAATTTTGCTCATAGAATCCACACTTCCTTCTGGCAGGTTTCCAAAGTTGCTCTCCGATCTCGGCTTTTGAGATTTTAGAACATGTGGCCCAAAGTTGAAATTTTGATAAAAAAAAAATATGACAAATTCCGAAGAGCGTATGGCTGACATATTCTAAAAATAGGACATGTTTTTATACCAAAATGTTCCCCGTAAAGATAACTTACAGAAAAACATAAAAGTGTTATATGTTCTTAAGGAAAGTTTTTATTTTAATAAAAAAGAGATAAGTCACCATTTTTTTACGACCTATTTTTGAAAAAGCGGACCATAGTATGGCAAAATTTTAAAATTTCAATTTTGAAATACCTATTACTCGGAAATTATAAGAGACAAATAGCACACGCAATCATGTTATTTCACAATCATGAAATCGGATGGGAAACAAAAACATGGAACGTGTATAAAAATTGTACATGTTGAAGGTACCCTATATTGAGCACCCATGGCGCCGCTCTAGGAGTATTTGTAGGGCCCACTTTAATAAATTAAACTGGAATACACCTTGGCTACGCCCACGTCAAATTTTAAACCGATCGGATCAGCCGTTTAGAAATGCCAGATTTATTTCCAAAAAATTTTGATTCTGGCCCACTGTGCAATGTGGTCTAGCGTTGTCATGATGGAATATTACGGTTTCATGTCTGGCCGCATATTCTGGTCGTTTTACGGCCAATGCTCTCTTCAAACGAATCAGTTGCGTTCCTGCAGGTTCCCTATGATGGTCTGCTCAGATTTAAGCAGTTCATAATAGATAGAACCCTTTTGCACCCACCAAATACCGAGAATTACCTTAGCGGGATGGATATTTGGCTTTGGTGTCGATTAGGCTGGTTGGTCGGCTTCAATTACGATCTCTTACGCTTCGGTTTATCGTAATGGATCCATTTTTCATCGCAAGTAATAATTCGGTGCAAAAATTATTTTCTTTTATAGCGTTAAAGCAGCATTTCAGACATACAAAATCGTCTTTCAAGGTCTCTTGGCTTCAATTCGTATGGTATCCAATTTCCCAGCTTTTGGATGAATCCTGCTGCTCGAAAACGTTTTGAAATTGCAGCTTGAATAGCTTCCAGTGATTTTGCAAGCTATAATATAAGCCATGGTGATCAATCGCGGTGCTTCAGTGGCACTTTTTTCAAATTAAAGTAGGCACTAAATTCGACATTTTTTAAGCAAAAGAAAACTTTGTTAACACAATAATGTTAAATAACTAAGTGAGTATAAATGACAGATATGTACCATTCAAAATAACATATAAGTTATTCGAAACAAAACCCCCGTTCAAAAGATACTCCATCTATAGTAAATCCTGCATTTTTAAGTCATACACCCAATATATTCAATATCCTGAGTCTTATTTCTTAATTGCTACGTGTAGTTTACAACATATTACTAAATTATTAATTAAAAGTTTAGAAGCTTCTTTTTTAGATTTTCTACGACGAAAGTCCTCCCATGTGATACTCTAACAGTAATATGCCAGAATATGTTTATCCCAGCGACCTTGATATCTATTTTCATCTCTTTTAAATCTTGATGGAAACGTTCTCCTTTTTCTTCGTACTTTTATGCGTCCAAAAAACCGGCAAATTTAAAAAAAAAAGTTTTCGGTTTAACCGGTTAAGCGGTTTCGGGTTTTGCCTTCAAAAAAACCGGTTAACCGGTTTATATTAAATTTTTATTTAATGGAAATTTAGAATTTTTGAATTCTTTATGCAATTATTTTATATCTTTTACGAAATATGTATTGTCAAATGCTATAATTTTCAATAAAATAAATCAATATTTTAAAAAATGGTATCAAAGTTTTTCATAAATATGTTTGAATGAGCTTTAGAAAATGTATTTCATTAAAACCGGTTAACCGTCTTACAAAAACCGGTTTGTCAAAAAACCGAAAAGCTAAAAAAACCGAAACCGGTGGAGTTCACAAAGATGAAAAATCGGTTGACCGGTTTTCAGTTTCGGTTTTGGATACCCTAATGCTCATATAACATCCAAGATTTTTAAAGTCAATTAAAAGGTCTATAACTAATTCCTCGTAAGTTTAAGCCTTTTGATTTCCTTAGAAATTTTTCATAGCGGCAACGAAATATTTGCAAGCCCCTGCTTCTTAATCAGTGATTGAATGTATGAAATCGTTGTCATTCATTAAAAGTCTTATAAAAATAACCAGCTTTTAGTCTTTCTGTTCTCAAACCTCTCTCTACTGTCTTGTAAAAAAAAGTGAAGGCGTTGTTAAAGCTTCAAAATCGCTGCCATGTTCATCCGAAAAAAAAATCCACGATCAGTGTCCAACAAATATCATAGATGTTGATTCATAGGAGATGGTACGTCGTCTGAATACAGTAGAGGCCTTTTAGAAGACGATGAATTAGCACATGTCCAATTTTCCTATTATTCATACTCTGAAATTTAAGAATACAAAAATAGCACATCAATGTGGTTTTTCGGTTCTGTCCAAATCGTAGGTACACCAAACTTTAAATGACTACGTTTACCGCTTTCCAGCTGCCTTAAATGTTCACTAAACACTTTATACACAATGTTTGGAACAAACGGCTTATTCAGGGCCTTAATTTCCATCTTAAAGTACTGTTTTAGGTTTTCGAAACTTTTTGATTGTGTATTCACCACAAATGTAACATTGAAACAACTTTTTCGCGAGAGGACACAATGTTAAAATCAATTTATATATAGAAATGCACATATAAGATTACGAAACTGGCACACGAATTTTCTTATGACAGCCAATAAGGAAAAATTAAGGTAGATCCGAAGCTACACCTGTTACCTAATACATAATGGTATCCCGGCATTAAAATTATTTTCCTGACCTGCGTAATTTATTGATTTTATTAACTCACATGACTGCTAACAAAATAAACAATTCAACAGCAACTTCTTTGATAATAAAATAAAATCTAAAACAAATTGATTTTAACCATTAAACTGCTCATTACACTGAGATGTATTATTACGTACGTATTGCAGCATTTAAAATATTGTACATATTGGAGATTACAGAAGAAATAAAACAAAAAACAGATAAAAAGAAAAAAAACTAGTTCTTATTATTGTTTTAAACTTCCTGTTATTAAATATTGCACATATTATATTTAAAATAAGTTTTTTTTTTGTATGTTTGTTTTAGATTTCATTTGTTTAATATTGATATTGATATTATATGCTGAAAAAGCAAATAAAATTGTTAAACAATAACACACAAATTACATACTTATTAACAAATACCAGATGGGGTCCAGATCTGGTCAAGTTGGAAAATGTCAACGAAACTGGTTCAGTTATTTAATAACTACGTATTGTTTATTCATATATGCAGTTATGTTTTTAATTTAAAGCCTGTTTGTCTGAACCTAAGACCTCTCCAAACGGCTTTATTTGCAAATTAAAGTTGTAACAAAAGAAATCAATAATTATTTTTTTAGCGGTAATTACTTTTCATAGATACTTAAAATTAAGGCTAATTATCAGTTTTATTTTGCAAAAAAAACTAAAGTAATAATTATAATACTGAGGAGTGTGATTTGCAAATCGTACTTGATAGTAAATTATGTAATGTTTTAAAAAAGTATAAATAAAATATTTTTAGTTTCAGGGAAATTTTTAGAAAATTTATAAATAAAAACAAATTAAAATAATATTTTTGCTTATTCACTTTATGGGGACGACAAACATTATTGCGATGTGTTAGAAAGGGAATAATAAAATCAATTTTAAATAATCAATTAAAATATGGAGATATCGGCTGAAAATTATTCCAGCTATAGTAGATATTAGGGTGGCCCTTATCAGGCAGTTTTAGGATTTTCCAAAATAAATTCCAAGAGAGTTTTTTACTCATTTAATTTTTTTATTTATAACACATGTCAACAGCAAACAAATTTTGACTAACCACTATATAGATTTGATGCAAAAATGGTAAACTTTTTCAATTCTATGGATAGATATTTTTTAAAATATTTTTAAGTAAAATTAAAAATTTTGTTAGACTTTTCTCCACATAATTAATTATAACACAAAAAGAGTTGGTCCAATGTTATTGAAATTAACTTAGAAAACTTGAGATTTGCATAACCTTTAATCCGTTTATATATTGCGTCTCAATCGGCTCAGTAGTTTCGGAGTTATAATACCAAATTGAAGCAAAAAATATATTTTTTACATGAAAATAGCAAATTTTTTTGTTTTAAAAAAATCATTAAAAATTTAAAACGGCAGAAATTGTTCAGGTTTATTACTTACTCACAAATACACATATAATAGCAACTAAATGAGATATTGATCATAAAAAATCTATTAATTCTTTTCAAATTTATTCACAATTAAGTGAATTCGCTCATTTTCACAATATTTTAGGTTTTTGTTCGATATACATAAAATTGAGTAGTTAATTTTCTTCTTTTGAATGATTGAATTTTGAGAACATTTTCCCCATGCCATGTACAAATTTTCACACATATATTGCGTTTCAATGGGCTCAGTAGTTTCGGAGTTATAATAAAAAATTTAAGCAAAAAATATATTTTTTACGTGAAAATATAAATTTTCATTGTTCAGATTTATTGCTTTATCACAAAGCCACATGTAATAGGAACAAAATGAGATATCGATCACAAAAATCGATGGATTCTTTTCGAATTTATTCTCAATTAAGTGAAAGAAAACTTAAAAAATGTAAGTTAATATCTGAGAGAATTCTTATTGTCAGAGTTATATTGTTAAATTCTATGGGGATCATTTTTGTGGAAGATATTAACTCAAGGGTTCAAAAAGGACATTTAAGGATTAAAATATTCTACGAAAATTTCAGTGGGGGTCACCAAAGATACCAATGATGTAAATAAAGATCTTTACGGTTAATTAGCAAAATTACACGCCACTTTGGGTTTCACATTTTTTAAAAAATAGCTAAAAATGCAAGTATGATCCGACTAAGCTGAAATTTTAAATAAAAATACTCCTTGAGAAGATCTACAAAAATCATGCACACATGTGTAAGTTATCGCTTTTATTTCAAGAGATATTTAGGTTTATTTATTTTGTTTTTATTTCCGTTCGATCTTTTTTGGTTTTTTAGATATGGAGGGTCGAAAGTTTTTTTAAAAATATCAGCTATATTTGATATAAAATTCTGAATAAAATCAAAATAACTTGCTAACAGTTATCTCGTCCCCATAAAAAGTTACACGAATACAAAGTTGGAACATGTTAAAATGGTCGTATTTTTTAGTTTTTTTCCCAAAAAGTTCCCTATATTTTATCTTTTGTTGAAAAAAATTTCTTTCTGACTATATACAATTTTTATAAGATCCCAAAAGAGAACCCAATGCAAAAGCATGTAAAGTAAAATTTCCCTACCTAGTCTCCACCAGACCTATCTACAAAAATTCTACAAACGCAAAGCACATTTCCTCGATGAGGCTCCATATTTATATAACTCTATATGTTTCTTAAATTCTTACAATGTTTTTTTACTATCAAACGGTAAACAACGTCACACATGATGGCTGATATTCCCTCAAATGCTATCACTACAGAACCCAAAACTGAATCAATACCTTTGACGTCTAGAGCATCTTTCTATTTACATCGTGTACCCAGTGGTTCCAGACAGTGGGAAATGTACCTCCAGGACATGGTTGAATCTAAAAAAAAACTATCTCAACGTGTGGCAAGTGAGACGGAAAGTATTAACGATTTTCTAAACAGATTTCCCATTTGTGAAACGTCTACTAAACCGATAACTGAATCAATACCATTGACGTCTACAGCATCTTTCTATTTACATCGTGTACCCAGCGGTTCCCGACAATGGGAAATGTATCTCGCGAATCTGGTTGAATCTAAAAGAAAACTATCTCAACGTGTCGCAAGAGACACGGAAAGTATTAACGATTCTCAACGTGTGGCAAGTGAGACGGAAAGTATCAACGATTTTCTAATTAGATTTCCCATATGTTAAGCGTCTTTAGAAAATGCTAATTTTTATCACAAGATTTCATCACACATTTGCAACACATTTTCCCCGTTTCAGGAATTTCAGTATTTGAAAATAAAAAATTATAATGTCGTTGATTTACGAACATTTGGTTATATATTAATTCCAAATTTTGTTCTGACCGTTAAAATTTTACATTAATTCTATTTTATATTTGTCTTCATGGAAAATCACCATATTATATTTTTTTTAGTTTTAGACGTCCCAAAAATTTATAAAATTATTTAATTTTACTTATTCGTGCTTTTTTAATGAAAAATAGGTTTTTTGATAAAAAATTATGGTTTAGAACTCGGGAGATATTGTTATGAAATTTCACATGGTTGGAGCTTATGTGTTTTGGAGTTGATTTACAGTTGTTCAGCTTCCTAGGAGTAATGGGCCACACACTGGGCCCTTGATTTTGTGTGTCTGTAATGCAGCTTGAACGTTATGAAAGATAACCATTTTTGCATCTAATCATTACATGCGATGAAAAATTACTATAACCCGAAGTGTAAGAGATCGTATGTGAAGCCCGGCCAACCAGCGGAATCAACACCAAAGCCAAATATCTATGGCGCTAAGGTAATTCTCTGTATTTGGTGGGAGGAAAAGGGTCCTTTCTACAGGATACCTGTACAGAATATGCGGCCAAACAGGAAACCGTAATATTCCATCATGACAACGCTCCGCCACATGATGCAATACCTGTTAAAAAGTATTTAGAATGAAGTGAATGGGAAGTTTTGCCTCACCCTCATTATAGTCCAGTTCTTTTGGCTCGTAATTCATATGTTGCCAGAAAGATGGGAAAAGGTCATAGCTAACAATGGCCAATAGTTTGAATAAATTTATATTGTACTAATGTTTCAAAATAAAACCTAAAAATATGAAAAAATCTGATAAATACTAGGGATGCCAAACGGGACTGGGGTTTACAAATCCCGGGATTCGGGATTTTAGAAATGTATGGGGATTTTTCGGGATTTCGGGATTTTTCGGGACTTCGGGATTTTAGTTAAACGTCAAAAACATCAAATTCAACAATAAAAACTATTAATTTCATTAATATATTTAAGTAAAAATATAACAAATCAAAAACTAATGCATTAAATTAAAATAAAATGGTCCATGATTTCCCCTAGCTCCATACAATTGTCCCCCGGAGTACTGTTTGAGCAGTCATAAATCCTTAGAAAATTTTGCTCAAAATAAGTTGTAAGTACTCTGAAATTATACTGTAGAGTACTGCGGAAATCGGGCTACATTTGTCCCTAGTCCCCTTCAGAAAATAACTTGAACATAAAATTCGTAAAAGTGTAAATTGTGTAAAAGCCTGTCAATGCAAGGGAGACGTGCTGCTCCCTGATTCAAATGAAAAAATCTGGCTGCGTTTGGATTTGAAGCGAGATTAGTATTATAAATATGCTGAAATTTAGCTTTCTAAATGTAGGGTCACACATGGCAAATATTTGCTCAAAAAAGCATAACCACTTTTTTTTAGCAAAAAATTGTTTGACGTGTTTACTCTTACAAGTGTTTTGTAAGATCAAACAGCATCAAATAAAATAAAACTAATTTTTTTGTTTTGAATCATCCTAAGTAAAAGAAGTTTTTCATATAAATAAAAGAATTCAAATGTATTTTATTTAGTGGTTACGTCTTTTTCGTCAAATATTTGTCATGTGTGACCCTACCTTAAGTAATTTGGGTCCCGAAAAATCCCGGGATTCTTTTTCACAAATCCCGGGATTCGGGATCGGGATTTCGGGATTGGCATCCCTAATAAATACTCAAACAGCAGTTTTAAAGTCAATCGTCAGATCCTAAACCCATATATGGAAAATCCTGGATTGCAAGAAAAGGAAAGCTTTATTAAGCACGGTTATAAAGGAATGACCAAATATTACAAAAATTACATTAATTGAATCAATGCATCGCACAGTGGATAATATAAGGTGAATGCATATCCTAATTATTTAAATGTTTGAAATTATCCATAAAACAAGTTCAATAGTAAAGTTAAGATATCAAGCAATAATTATTTGCAGAAATGATAGTTATTATGTCAACAGAAGTATTTGAAAATGGCGACAGAACACACTACTTTCGACTTTAAAGATTTGGGGAGTTAAAATTATACAATATTCAAGAGCGTATTTTTAATTGGAAAGGGCATCTTGTCCAGATTCTATTTTGGTTATAAGTTTTGTATATATTGTTAGCAGATTTGAAATTTATTCATTTGAAATATATAATGCTTTTTGGCTTACCTACGCAACTTTGACTAGGATTTTAGCTGTTGGCGCCGTTTGCCGCCGATCTAGTTTTAACATAAAATTAAAGTCTAACTTATTATCTAAAAGATATATCAAAACTAGCTGCCTTTTCGTGCCTATAGACAAATGGCATGCAAAAAAGTTGAGCAACTGAGAAATTAAAACAAAAAATTGTAAATTTAATGAGGTTTTTTATCTTGGCACTTTTGCATTTCTTATTAAACAAGTATATAATTTAAACAATTATCGAGAGACAAGGAATTAAGCTTTCATAAAATATATGCATAAAATGCACATTCCAAGAAATTATATAAGTTTTTTTAAAAAAGTTTCGCATATTGTTTTAAACCGTGTTTTGTTAAGAACTAAATATTGTTTATATATTGATATAACTTTGTATATGCTTTCATATCAAAATAAGCAAAAAATTACTGAGTTGACGAACATCACTGAAAACGGTTTTTTAGAATAACTTCTGAATTTGAGGGTGTTTCTGAAATTCTTTTGCCACAATTTCTAATGTACTCAGCGAGACCTATAAATCTAATGAGAAAATACATAAAAACACCTTTTTACTTGTCTTAACATCTCAATTTTATACAAAATTTAAAAACAAAAATGTATTTTTAAGCATTCATAACTTTTTTTATAATGATTCGCTTTTTATGTTCGAAAATACAAATTAAAGCTTAAAGTCCCACCTATTCAACAAAGAAAAAATATTACAGAAATACTCATCCATTCAAAAGTTAAAAAATTTTCCACTGTGCATCGTCGCTGTTAACCAGTAATAAAATACATAATACCTCTTGCGTTTAGTTTTCGAAATATTTTCACAGAACATAAAATTGAACTGAATGTTTTTAAAACTGTTTATGGATTTCAAGTAAATCTCTCAGTTGAGTAGGTACTATTTGTTATTTGAATTGTAATACTTAGATTTTTTTACTGAATATTAGTACACCATTATCCCGGTTTGCGTCGTTTCGATTCGTCTTTGTAAAATTTCTTTGATTTCGAAGTTGCATCGTTTTTGTTTCAGTTTTCGTCACATGGCTTCGAAATTTCGTCGTTAATGCTTCGATTTGCGTCATTAATATGCTATTTTTTTATTGAAAAATCTATTTTTTTAGATAAAATTATAAATTTCGGAACCAATTAAATGAAAATCAATACAATTCTTTGGTTTGCATCGTTTCGGTTTGGGTCGCGTATCTCCGATCCTAATTAAAGACGCAAATCGGGCAATAGTGTATATAACAATTTTGCGATTAATATTTTGCTTTCAAGTTACTAAAAAATAACTAATTTTCGAAAAAAATTCAAACAAAATTGAACTAAAAAAAATGTTTATTGTTGAATTTTGATTTTCCGAAACTGTAGTCATGATTAAATAAAACAATCACATCTTTTCCGATTTAATGCCTACACGTCGCATCGTCTTCTCTTTAAATTTTAAAAACTAGGAAAGTCCTTAAAACCATATACATTTCTTTAATGTTTTAGTAAGTTGTTCGCAATCGAAAAGAACTTGTTAGGTCTGCATTTTAAAACTGTATTAACATTATTTATATTAAGTTATTATTATTTTTTAATTTTCACTTTTTATTAAATCTTGCCAAAGAAATTATTTGACTCCATAATAAAATTATGTCACATTATTTGAAATTTTCTAAATAACACTAAAACTTCAAATAATTTCTGTTTAAAGCCAAAAACAATTGCTTAAAGTCATGAATGATGAACGAGTGAATGGATGGATGAATGCCGGAATGGTGAACAATTCAAAAGAATTCTTTAAAGACATTTTACGGCAACAATAAGTTACAACTTCAATAAAAATTTCGTTAAAGAGTCAGCCAAGCCAGTCAGTCGGTTGAATAGACGGATGGTTTGTTGGTTGTACGTTAGAATTCCTTTTGTAAATGTCTATGCGTGTGTACACAACTTTACTTATGTTTGTTACCTGCTGCTGGCTTATTTCTCTGCTCTGCTTTTTTGAGAAAATTCTATTTACACCCTTCATACTTCCTGTTTCCCTTTCCCGTTACCATTTACTTTATTATTCTGTTTTCGTTAAACAATTTGTTCTTTTTTTTTTGTTTCTTTTACCATTTTGTTTGGGTAATCAAGTGAAACCTTTATGTTTTTTGCTCATTCTCAATTCCTTCTCATAAAATGCAGAGTATTTCCTCACACACTCTCAGTTGAAAACTCAAAATAAACACACAAACACAGCCAACCAACACCACACAAAAAAGACGCCATTTTTGTTTTTGTATAACACAAATTTAATGTATGTGAGTTGAAAAAAAAAAATCCCCTGAATAGTAGTTGTTGTTGTTGGCTGTGGCAACTTCCATTATTTCAGTGGTTGGAAATGCTAACTGGAAACGAATTGGGTGTGCTATCACAACACACACGCACACCCAATTACTCATTCTCTCTCAAACCCAACTATGAATTGTTTCCAATTAGAAGTACTTTATTTTTTTATATAAAATTTCCAAATAAAACCTGTTTTTTCTCTTTATGAGCAGGCGCCTTGGAAATAATTCTGTGTTGTTTATGTAAACTTCCATGGGAGAGGGTGTGGTTTGATTTGAATAAAATACGCCTCTTTGGCGAGTGATGGTGTTTGTTGTTGTTTTATACAAAAAAAAATAAACTTGTTCTTAGTGCAGGTGTATTGTTGTTGTTGGCTGTGTTTTTTGTTGTGTGTTGCTATGTATGTGGAATGTTTTTGTTGGTTTTTTGTTGTCTTCTTATGGTTTCACTTGGTTTTGGCGCCTTTTTTCTTTATATTTCTTTTTGTTGCTGTATTGTGCTCAAGTTTTTTCACCTATTTTCTGTGTAATAGTTATTCGATTCACTAGATGGCGTTGCTGGTATCAATTTTAAACATATTGTAGGTTTTATAGGTATGAAAATTTTTAAAACAAAATTTCGATATATTTTTTAATTAGCTGATAAACCTATCTAAAGTTGTTCTTTACGAGAATGCACTCAAAAATACATTTGATCTTGTTTGATAATTTTAAAAATTTCTTTCCTATTTCAAATGATTTTTTCACACAAGTTCCAAAAATTAGCACATAGGTATAGTATGTAATTTGTTTGTATATAAATATGTAGTTTAAAAATCAAAAATTTTTATTTTCATAATGTAAAGTTATTTTTAGACATTATTTGAACTGAAAAAGTATAATTTTTTTAGATTTCTTCATTGACATAGGGCCTTGAATGAATTTGATTGTCAAGTTATTGTAAGACATGTCAAGTGGCAAGCTAAAATAGAATTTGTTAAGCTAAAAAATATGTTTTAATAGGTATAAAAGCCTTGGAACCAATGATTTCTGTTCGAAATTGTTGCTTTGGAATCAATACTGTTTTAATGGAACGGTTCTCAACTAGTGCTTTATTTAATGGAAGTTGCTTAAAATGATCGTTTTCGTAACCAATTCCTTTGCTGCTCTACTTATATTTAATCGATTATTGAATACACCAATACCCCGGTTTGCGTCGTTTCGAAGTTGCGTCGTTTTTGTTTCAGTTTGTGTCGCATGGGTTCGAAGTTGCGTCGTTAGTGCTTCGATTTGCTTCGTTTTTGTTTCAGTTTGAGTCGCATGGCTTGGATTTGCGCCGTTAATAGGTAGGTATATTTTTTTTTTATTGAAAAATAGATTTTTTCAGCTAAAATTATAAATCTCAGAACCAATTGAATGTAAATCAATACAAATGTATAGAAAATTGTGCTTCAGTTTGCGTCGTATCGGTTTCTCCGGTCTCCGGGTATTAGTGTACAGTGTCGATTTTAATCATCATGATTCTGAAAAAATCTATGGTTTTATCTACAGTTATTTAAAATATTGATGCTCGCATTGTTTGAAGCTCTTATTTGAGTTTGATGGGTCTTGGTTTTCGTGATTTTTATTTAAACACATGCTCTTCTAAGTGCTAAAATCCTCAAATTGTTTTATTTTACAAACATTGGGATATATTTTTTAACTTCAGAAATTTCAGAACAGTCAAGTAAATCTTTCTGTTTTAAAAAATAATTTTTGATGTTTTTTTTCATGATATTATTAACGTTTTTATATAAATATTATCAATATGTTTATTTTCATTCTCTGACATTCATTGTCACATGAGCTAAAATATCGAGAAATAGGTATTAAAAAACACAACTTTTCAGGAGAGACAAAATACTGTTTTCTTCGCTTATTACTTTTAATATTTTTTTTAAGCAACTACTGAATCTCACATTGGAAATGGTTTTTAAAATTTAGCATTATTGGGGACTTTATGATAGATAAAGGGTTTTTCTTTACAAAATATTCAATGTGTATGTATGAAAATTATAAGATAGAGGATTTTGCATTTTAATAAAATTTAATTATTTTGATTTCTTTTTTGATAAATGATTGAAAAATTAAAATTCATGTTCAACATGCAAAAATTAGTAAGAAAATATGAATTGCAAGAAGAAATTATAGGTACCAAAAAAATATTTGAAAATTAATAATATGAAGAGATATAGGGTTTTGCATTTGGAAACAAATTAATTGTAGAAGATAGAGATATAATAAAAATGCAAATAAAACAGCAAAAAAAATATGTTTATTATGAAATTCACACCATAGATGAGGACTGTTTTACTGAACATTTTACCATCAAAAAGTCATTTTCGTGATAATCAAAGATATGGGATTTCGAATATAGGCCCTCGATATGATATAAAATTTAAACATGTTTGTTTGTATTTTATTTAGCATACATTACAAATCTATCATATACCCTATAAAATTATTTTGTTTAACAATTGCTGCCCAATACAGTAAAGTGTATCATTGGTTTTAAGCTAATAACTATTTTGATGAAGTTCTGCTTTTGCTCGTTAAAAAAAATGGAAATAAATTTAAATCAAATTCGATTTTAAAACATGCGAAAGAATCTCGTTAACATTATCTTTATACCCTTCACCCTTTGATATATATCTGGATTACTAAGTCTATAATATAGACAATATGGATATCTATTGATAGATATTGCAAAGACCTTTGCAGCGACGTATATAAGACCATAGTAAGTTGGACCTACAATGGGTCAAAATCGGAAAAAATATTTTTTAACCCGAATTTTTTTTTTTCACCAAAAGTTTTTTTCGCTAAATATTAAAAAAATTTAAAAAAAATAAAAAATTTAAAAAAAAAATTTTAAAAACAATTCGAAAAATTTTACAAAAAATTAAAAAAAAAAAAAAAAATTTGTTTACCTTAAAATATTTAAAATTTTTATTTTCAAGTAAAATTTGGGGAGGGTATACGATTCGGCACAGCTATATAGCTCTCTTACTTGTTTAAAATACCTACTACATTATCTTCGCAAATATCGAAAATAACTTAGACTTCTTAAGGATAAAAATACTCTTATGATATCTTATGTATTTTTCGATTGTCAGGTTATATTTTTCAAAATCAAGCTAGTTTTTCCCGAATGTCAAGATAGTTCACAAATCGAATATGTCAAACCTACCTGGTATTCATATGGTCGCGGAAATGTTTCATAATTCCAAAAATGTTCAACCAATTCTTTAATTTTACAGCCTTTCTAAATTTCGATCCATCAGTAACAAAAGGTTGTGTACTTTTTTGACCCAAAGTATATAAAAGGGTTAATTTTGATTGAAGTTTAATCTTCAAATCTCATGAAATATTTCAGCAAAATCTGAAAAACAAAAAATAATTTGTTAAATTTTTATGAAAAATAGGTAATATTAAAATATATATATGTATATTTTATCTCTGGTGAAAGAGCTAACCATTCCCGATTTCAGTAAAATCATCAACATATATTTCCCAAGGATTAAAAAATAATAATATAAAATTGTTTTATTAAACAAAATTTTGAGATGTCTTGACCTGATTTGTTTTAGTTTTTATTCTTCAGTTCAACTATTTGGTAGGGGAAAAAATCAAAAAATTGTTTAACATTTTTTTTTGTTTTATGTAAACTTTTCTTTTTTTGGGGGAATCTGACTATTAAGTATACGACTTAATGCGGGGTTTACAGTTCATTTGGCTCGGAATCCATATGTTGCCAGAAAGATGAGAAAAGGTCATAGCTAACAATTTCCAATACTTTGAATAAATTTATATTGTACTAATATTTCAAAATAAAAGCTAAACATTTTAAAAAATTCCGAGTTTTCAAGTTATACAACCAACAATTTTACTGATCGAAGACGAAGTCGATACATGCCGGAGTAGAAAACCATTGTACCCCATCGATGCCCAAATATGCCGGAATCTAATTAAATATCAATGAAATTGGTGATATTTTTGAATATCACCAATTTCATTATGTGTGTATTGCTTACAATCTCTGTTATTTTTTTTGCAAATAACTATTTGATTTTATCGAAATCACGATAAAATAAACAATTTTTTTTATTATTAACAAAAACATACGTCTACAATTAAATGTACATATTTCTTAGGAAATCCTTTAGTCATTTCCAATAAAACTATTGTAACATTCACGAAAAGATGTTAATTATTACAATATATTAGTTATGTATTAATAGGTATTTCTATTTGTGTGATTTTTAGTTTTCAACAAAATAATGATTAAGGAAAACAACTTCATGGATCAAATTGAATGGCCCCACAAACGAGACGAGTAAAAGTGAGTAAATTATATTAAATAATAACACAAGATGTATGAGTTTAATAATGAACAAAAAAACAAACACATACATATGTACAATAAATTACTAAATTAAATTTTACACACATACATACGTACACAATCCTACACATACTCACACTTGCATAGAAATAATTACAGACAAAGTAGCAACAGCAACAACAACAATAATGAAAAAATTTCGAATGAGATGGTTATCGAAACAGTTAATCAACAACAAACACATTTATTTCAACACCCAATAAATCTTTTGCGAACATTATTAAACGAACAGACCGACATATTTACAGCAGACACATAATAGAAGACACTCATCATATTTGTATATTTTGTACGTCTGCCTCCGCACTTGCACAGTGTTAGAGGATAGCTGCCATTACAGAGTTGGGAAATAGTGGTTAAAAAGTGTCATTTGATAAATGGTGTTTGTCATGTTTGTATTTTCTGATTAGCATTTTTCATACTTTAAAACTTAAGAACGCGATTTTTAAAGAATGAATTATATCGTCGGAGAGGTAACACTTTTTTCTTTATCAAACCATCATTAGTTTTTCTATACACTAGTTTCTTGAGTCCGCTAACGTCAGTTAAAAGTTAGTAAAATAATCTAAACAAGCGAGATCAACAAGATATACTGGATGCCGAATCTTGTATAGCCACCATAAATATGTGACAATTTTCTGATATATGGGTTATATCAGGGTAAGGATCAATTATGGATCGATCTTCACAAAAGTTGGTAGAAAGATTTAGGTTCATATACATACGTAAAACTTTTTTACGTCTATTTTTATCACGATATTACATAATTGCATGTGAACTAAGGACAAATGTTGCTCGATTTCAGAATACTTAAAGCTAATTTGTGCAAAATATTATCAGGATTGCCACATAATGAATAATAATGTCCGGGAGGACATTTGTATGGGAGCTAGGTGATATCTTGGAACGAGAGTTTTCAACACATATTTCAACAGATACTCTGCTTAGGATAAGGATAAAACTAAAAGTTGATTTATTTTTTAAAATATTATATTTAAAACTAAAATTATTTTACGAAATTATATTCCAATTTAAGTACATATTAACATAAACAATTAACAATTATACAATTAAAAAATTAAACTTTTTCTATTTAATAAAACAAGATCGAAATGCTAAAAAGATAACGATTGCTTAAAATTTTTGGTACAGAAAAATATGACTTCCTACTAAACACAAACTGGTTTCTAGGATCTTAAAAATTAAATATATAGATAGTCCGCTGATCTATATAGTTTAAATCAAATTTCACTCACATCATATGTGATGACATGTGCAAAGTCTGATACCTTCAATGTGTATACCTTACTGCGCATAGTTTCAAACTGATTTTTAAGCAAAATGAAACTGTAATATTGTTCTCGAAATGGTTTTTAGCTAAATGACTAGGCCATTTCCAACAAAAATGTATAGAAGTTTGGGTCTTTCGAGATATCAGAAACACAAATGAATCCAAATATATAAAGGAATGTCTGGATTTGTTATGCGATTTAAGGAAGCACACTTTAGAACTATTATATAATCGAATGAAATTCATTTAATTGTCGGTCCAATTACACTATGCATCAAATTTCGGGTCATTAAATCTTTCCCGAATGAGACCAACGGGAAGTGATAGTAGAACATCAGTAGACCAAAACCCCCAAAGGGTTTTAAAAAGTTAGCTCGTATTTTAAAGTTATGTTTGAGTAAAAATTTTTCATATATATTTAATTTTTAAAATTTAATTTGTATTTTTTTACATAGTTTATATAAAAATGAACTACATTATATAGTTCCAGGTCTATTCTGCTCTGGTGGATGCTCTGTAGAACCAGAATTTGAAGTAGACAAATTTTGTAGTTCACTTCCTGTGTTTTCTTCTCCTTCATCATCGTAATGCAAGTTCTTGCTCCACCAACAAATTTCCGCTAATACAGCATCGGGAGACTTTTTTCCTCGATATCTGCAAAATTTGTGTTAAAATGTATAGGGGACAAAAAAATACACTGATGGACAAAATTCACCGCCATTTCCTCTTTAGGATGTGTAAAGGATCGCCACGGTACGTATTTGTAAATTAGGTTAAATTAAAAAGACTTGTTTTAACTGAAGTATAATTAAATTGAATTATTGTTTTTGTTGAAAAAATAAAATTTTGTGTTTCAATTATATTTATAACGTGGTAGTCCTTTAAACATTCTGAAGGGAAATGGCGGTGACTTTCGTCCATCAGTGTATATGTATATTAAAAATTACCTCATTTCAAATGGCATTGCAATTTGGTGGTACTGTTCACCTTGTTCATCTGATTCGGTCGCTAGCTGCTGACCGAAGTAGTCTAGATGATGATGTAGGTAATGAATTTTGAGCGACATATTAACGCCTATTTTAGAAAAAGCATTCATCATTGCGTTAACAAATCTCTGATAGCTGTCAGACCAATTTTTACTCAACAACCCGCCAATAACCTCTTTGATTGATTGCCAAGCAATCAATTCGTTTTTATTTAAAATATTATCAAATTCCTGATTTTTGACCAGCTTCCGAATGTCAATACTATACGATACTTTTAACGGATTTTTTTAAATTTAAAAACGATATATTTTTCTGCTTTTCGGTAATGTATTAGCAGACATCACTCCTTTTTAGAAACATTTTAGGTTTACAAGATTATATCAATAAATATTTTGAACATTTTAACTATTATTCCAGTTTTTTTAATAATATTTTATTCTGATTTGAAAATTGTTTACGCTAAGAGTTGCATTTCTAATATTGATTTGAGTTGTATTTATAGTAGAGATGCATTTTTGGCACCATAACCGTTAAATTTAAATAAGTTAAATTGTAAAAATACAAGTCTACAAGTCAAAAACTATAAAAATAAAAAATAAATCTGCAAAAAGTGTTAAAATTAATAAATTTTAAGTATATTAGGACTAGAACATTCAACTAAAATTACTTTATATAAATATTGACTTACTTCAATAGATTATTCATAAAATATATATGAAAATTTTTTACTCAAAAAAGCTGAACTTTAAAGGCGAATAACTTTAATACACGAGCTAACTTTTAAAAGCCCTTTGGGGGTTTTGGTATACTAATTATCTGCTTTCATTTCCCGTTGGTCTCATTCGGGAAAGATTTTCTTGTTGCACAGTGTTATCAGACCTAAAACTTAATGGAAAACTTTATATTTTTGAAATCTGTCAATGCAGTTGTAATTAAAATTATATTACCTATTTGTCAGGATTTATAATAATAAATAATCACCGATTAGAAAAAGATCGTTGACTACCATATAAGGCCTTATTTGGCACTTATCTCATTTTCTATTACTTTCTTTAATTTTTTTGGTATTGGATTTAAAGTCTCCATTATCACTATAGTTGCTCTCAAAAGGCAAAAGAGCCTGAAAATAAATTTGAAAATGATCAAATATTTCCTTAAAAAAAAATAATTGTAATCGTTATTTACGCAATCAGCGTATTTGTACTATTTTTTGTGTTTTGTATAAAATCTCAACTTTCACAAAAAGTGGACATAGCTTGTTTCCGCACTAAGCTAATTAAATGCTAAATGAGGATTAAAAAGTCAAATCGGATAATATTAATCCTTGCCGCATCGGTTCTAAAGTTTGAAAATATGTTTACAAGGGGGGTAATGGAATTAGGTCATGTTATTTATGTCTATACGAATGTTAGTCGTGTTGAATTGTATGTATATACCAAAATTTTTAAAAGATTTTTGCTCGTTAAAGTGATGTTCGGAAGAGGTCCTTATATGGGAGCTATGACTTATTATGGACCAATCATCATAAAATTATGTCGTGTTATTTATGTCTCCATTAAAGTTATTTGTGTTGAATTTTATGTGTATACAAAATTTTTTAAGAGATTTATGCTTGTTTAAGTGATTTTCGGAAGAGGGCCTTATATGGGAGCTATGACTAATTATGGACCGATCATCATAAAATTAGGTGACACGATTTCTGTATATAAAATACTTATTTGGAGCGGAATTTGTGTAGATACTTATATGAATTAAACATTGATCACGAATAAAGCCCAATTTCGGGAGAACATTTGTATGGGGGCTGGGTGAAATTCTGAACCGATTTCAGCCAATAGGCTTCGTCCTAAAGCCGAAATAAATGTATGTACCACATCTTATCCAAATATTTTCAAAATTGCGAACTGTACTTTGCGCACAAGGTTTACATGGACAACCAGACGGACGGACATCGTTTAATCAACTCAGAAAGTGATTCTAAATCGATCGTTATACTTTAAGGTGGGTGTTAGACTAATATTGGGCGTTACAAACATCTGCACAGACGCATAATACCCTCCAACTATGGTGGTGAAGGGTATAAAAAAGTATATAAGGAATTTAGTTATAACGGAATATGGAACTATATTTCTTAAAATTATATGAATGGTTGAAAATTTTTCGAATTATTAAAAATTCACAACCATTATAAAACTCAGGCCACTTGTAAAGGAAAAAGCAGAACAAATTTTAATCGTTTTGGGATATTTTGTAAAGTAAGACTAAAAGACATAAAAGCTCTGACAAGAATTTTAGTGCAACCATCAAAAAATGTACAATTTTTATACCAGTTTTAAAACTGCAATTTCAAAAAATGTTTAGAATTAGTTTATTAAACAAATTCTAAGAATTTAGTAATCGTTTTCTATTGGGTGGACGACTTAAAAATGCGAAATTTTTAGCTTTTATTTTGAAACATTTGTAGAATAAAAAAATTATTCAAAGTATTGCCCATTGTTAGCTATGACATTTTCCCATCTTTCAGGCAACACATGGATTCCGAGCCAAAAGAACTGCTCATCTTTTAAGGCCAATAGTTGGACTGGGCATGGTCTGGACTATAATGCGGGTCAGACAAAACTTCCAAACCACTTCCTTCTAATTTTAACAGCTATTGCAACATGTAGCCTAGCGTTTTTATGAAACCGTAATATTCCAATTCCTGATCTTCAAACTTTTTTGGTTTGTCTTCCGTGTAAAAATCACTACTTCTGAACCGCACAAATCATCTTTCGCACGTAGAAACCGTTGAAACACATTCATTATAAGCTTTGATGAGCAATCGATTTGTTTCAGCGCCTTTTTATACCCTACACCACCATAGTGGGGAGGGTATTATGCGTTTGTGCAGATGTTTGTAACGCCCAAAAATATTAGTCTAACACCCACCTTAAAGTATACCGATCGACTTAGAATCACTTTCTGAGTCGATTAAACGATGTCCGTCCGTCCGTCTGGTCGGCTGGCTGGCTGTCCATGTAAACCTTGTGCGCAGAGTACAGGTCGCAATTTTGAAGATATTTCGATCAAAGTTGGTATACTTTAACGTGCATAAATCGCTTAACAATGTTGGTATACTCACAAAATTCCACATAGTAAACTTTCATATAGACACAAATCACACCACCTAATTTCATGGTGATCGGTCCATAATTGGTCATAGCCCCCATATAAGGCCCACCTCCGAAAATCACTCAAAAATATAAAAGTATTGAAATTTTAAAAGAAAAATGTTTTTACTCTTTTACTTAGTGTTTTAAATTAAAGACGTAAAGCAAAACTTCCCGCATATGGCACAAAATTAAAAATTTTCGAAGCAAAAAACAACTTTGTTGTTAACCCTAAGAAAGAAATATATGTTATTAAAATTCTCAGTAGGAGGCCCTCGTAGGGTCATGGGCCCTGAGTTGCCTTACTGTATTTATGGAATTTAAAGCAAAATGCATTAATCTTAAACATAATTTATAAGAATTAGCTGAAATTGAGAACGGTAATCATCGTGTTTATTTAATAGTTTTTTTTTATTAAATTTATTTGCAGTTTTTTTGTATAATATTAATTAGTACATAAGGTATTTGTTTAGACGTTCAAATATTTTATTAATTTCCTTATTAATCAGACAAACAGAATAATTAATATAGATATCAATAATAGCTATATCAATTTTATTCTTTGAAACAAATACAAACAAAAAATCACAATTTAGTTATAAACTTAATAAAGAAAAAAAAAAGAAAAACAGCAACAAATAAATTATAGTTTTTGTTTTCATTTTGTGCAGCCATTCATTTTAGTTTTAATTATTAATAATTAACAAAAACACTTCATTGATATCTAAATATAACAGATACAAATAATACAAACAAACAAAAACACAAAAAGAAAAAACAAATAAATGAAAGGAAAAAAGTAGACAAAAATTAAAATTAAATTGTTTAGTAAATAAATACTTACCTACGAGTCTAACAAAAAGTGTTATAAATTTCTTTTGTTTTTTTGTTTTACTGCCAACATAACGTAATGATGATGTTGTGGTTGTTGGTATTTAACATCTAGATACAAATATATTTTCATTTAAATGTAACTAAAGTTACTACTAAATAAAACAAAAAAAAAACAGCAACTAAATAATGAAAGAATGTGTTGATTATAGAAAATAAAAATAATGATACACTTTAAATAAAACACCAACTAACTACCAACAACAAATACATACAACATGGCATTATTATCAATATGTCAAAATATTTGCACTTCCATATCAAAACATTACAACAACATCAACAACAAGAACAATAATTGTACAAACAACAAAAAGTTACAACTAAAAAAACAAATGGAAAAAAATACTATAAGAAATAAATGAAAATTGTGATGATTGCAATGATGACGATAAAGAAGTTGAAAAAATACTCATATAAAACATAAAAAAAAAGAAAAATTGTTCATAAATGGCAAAAAAAAAAAATACAAAATTACAGAAGAAAACTGCTAAATAAAATTAAGGGTTTTGTAGTGAGTTTAAAATATTTTTAAGACACCCTACCTTGATATTACACTCTGATAATTTACAAAATAAGAACATTTTATTTAATGTAGCTTCTAAATATTCTAAAACTACACTTTTAAATTCCATTTTTAAACTTTTAAATAATAAATACCTACAAGAACTAGAAGCTTTTTAAAAAGTGCTGCCTTTCTAACCCTTTGATAAAATTGAGGGTTAAGCATGTAGCATATTTTCGGGGTTTTAGGGCAACATTACTTCATACTCATTATACGGCTTACCACACAAAATTGTTTCAGAAAAGAACACAAAAAAGGGTTAAAGGCAGACTAAAGGCATTATTTATATTAGAAAATAAAACGCCATAATACAAATTGATGTCGTATTGTAAACTTTAAAATATATTCAAAAAATTAAATCATATTTTAGATTTTTAGGTGTTTTCAATTACGAAAAATAAATTTTCCATAACTTTTTTTAGTAAGTTCCTCCAATAATGGAAAATTGTATATTTAATTATCCAAATTCAAAACTCAATATTTAATGGAAAATATTCGAAAAATGTGTTTTTGAGCATACTTTTGACAAAACAACGTAAGTGGATTTTTTTAATTTTTCAGGAGAGCGTAAAAACTGTTGAATGTTGATCGATAATTATTTTTATTAATTGTCCTTGAAGAACTTTAATATTTGTCTCAAACTATTATAAATTCGAAATTCTTTAAGCACAAATAATAAAATAATTATCGATCAATTCAACAGTTACGCTCTCCCGAAAAATTTAAAAATTCCACTTAAGTTGTTTTGTCAAAATCTAACAGATTTTATTCAATTATGAATTAATTGAAACCAGTTGTATAAATGTTATGAATAATTTAATTGAAACTGTTTAAGAAATAGTTTTTTTTTGTATACTTTTTTATGTTTGTGAATTATACTATTACACAGGGCAAGAAAATCGAAAGAGGCTTTTTAAACCCCTACACAATTTTGATGTATTGTGGTTACAAATATGGTCCAAATTTTAATTTCTATGGAGAAGTTTTTTTTTCAAAATTTTTTTTCAAAAATTATAATTTTTTTTAGAAGTTTCTCCACATAATTAATGATAACTCAAAAAGGGTTAGTCCGATGTTATTAAAATGAACCGAGAAAAATTGAGATTTACATAACCTTTACTCCGTTTATACATTGCGTTTTAATTGGCACAGTAGTTTCGGAGTTAAAATAACAAATTTAAGCAAAAATATGTTTTTTACGTGAAAATAGCAAAATTTTTTGTTTTAAAAAAATCATGAAAAATCGAAAATGGGAGAAATTGTTAAGATTTATTGCTTTATCGCAAAGCCACATGTAATAGGAACAAAATGAGATACTGATCACAAAAATCGATGGATTCTTTTCGAATTTATTCACAATTAAGTGAATTTCCTCATTTTCACAAAATTTTAGATTTTGTTTGATTTACATAAAATTTAATAGTTAATGTTTTTCTTTTGAATGATTGAATTTTAAAAACATTTTTCCCATGCTATGTACAAATTTTCACACACATATATTGCGTTTTAATCGGCTCAGTAGTTTCGGAGTTATAGTAACAAATTGAAGCAAAAAATATATTTTTTACGTGAAAATAAAATTTTTTTTGGTCTTAAAAAAATCATGAAAAATTGAAAATGGCAGAAATTTTTCTGATTTATTGCTTTATCACAAAGACGCATGTAATAGGAACAAAATTAGATACCGTTCACAAAAGCCGATTCCGATTAAACTATGTCCGTCCGTCTGGCTGCCCATGTAAAACTTGCGCGCAGAGTACAGGTCGCAATTTTGAAGATATTTCGATAAAATTTGTTACATATAATTTTTTCGGCCCAAGGACGACGCCTATTGAGACTGGCTGAAATTGGTTTATTATTTCATCTAGTCCCTGTACAAATGTCCTCCCGAAATTCGATTTTATCGGTCATAAATGTTTAATTTATGTATGTATCTACACAAATTTCGCTCCAAATAAGTTTTATATATACGGAATTCATGTCACCAAATTTTATTATGATCGATCCATAATTAGTCATAGTTCCCATATATGATCCGCTGCCGAAAATCACTTCAACGTGCATAAATCTCCTAAAAATGTAGGTATAAGCACAAAATTCAACATAAATAACTTCCATGTAAACTTAAATCACACGACCTAATTTCATGGTGATCGGTCCATAATTGGTCATAGCTCCCATATAAGGCCACTTCCGAAAATTATTCACAAATATAAATTATAGAAATTTTGAAAGAAAAATGTTTTTGTTCATTTACTTAGTGTAGGGTATTATACTTTCTTACTTGTTTATTATTGATTCACAGCGGCGATATATAGAACCAACTAAATATCCAATCGCCTGCATTGAAATATTTTGT
Source organism: Calliphora vicina (assembly GCF_958450345.1). NCBI lineage: Eukaryota > Metazoa > Arthropoda > Insecta > Diptera > Calliphoridae > Calliphora > Calliphora vicina. The sequence goes on from NC_088784.1 coordinate 75,816,001, forward strand.
CATTCCCTTATAACCGCATCTGATATTGAGTCCTTCGTGTTATACACAGAGAAAACAGATTCGTAGTAGCAACCGAATTTGTTGCCAATCGAATGATTCGGTTGCAAACATAGAATGTTTCGTTTTTATCAATAGAAAGTCAGTTGATAAAAAAGAATTTCAGTTGAAGCTACCAAACTTTTTGAGTTCGTATTTTGCGAACTACAATTTTTCATAGGTTTTCTATGGGATTGAGAACTGTCGTGCAGGCCATTTCAGACAACGTTATCGACGCTCATTGTCGAGCTGTAATCGCCAAACTAGAGACATATTTGTCTCAGCAAAATGGAAATGTATCCGATTCCAGTCATAAATAGAATATTGAATGATATAAATTGGACCCATACCTCGTCCTGAAAAATAGAATCACACCATAATATAGCCACCGCCACTTATGTCTCTTTACCTTCGGCCGTCTTACAATTTATTTTTGCAAATTCTATACGAGTAGTAGTGGTTTTTTGCGGGCTAACAGTTCGAGAACTAATTTCATATTTTAGACTATGGATAACCTCCTAACCATTTTAAACTAATTTTGTATTAAATTGTATTGGAGTTAAGCATCTAATAGTTATTTTTAACTTAAAATTTAAATTTCTATTAAGCCATTGTTTTTTTTTTTAATTAAACATTTTTCTGTTTTTCTCACACAGAGAAAATTGTTTTTGATTTGATTACGGAATTCACTGTTAATCAAATGATTCAGTCTAAATGAGCATTTTTCTGTTGTGTCTGAAAAAATGTTAGTTGGGCTTACATATTTAAAATTTCAACTGAATTTCTGTTGTTAGTAACAAAAATTCTATGGATATAATCGAATTATTTATTGTGCAAAAATTATACTGTAACTTTAAGTAGAAAACTTATACCTATGTAACTTGAACTTTCACGGGAAAATTTTCCGCTTAGAAACCCTACCAAAATGTGTAAAATTTCATCACAGTTCAGATGTGTCCAAAGTGGTGCTGATTTGAGATTTAAAAATTAAGGTTTTGGTTAAAAATAGAATAATTTCTACATCACTATTGAAATTTACACCATCTAAGTTGTTTACATATTCCGTAGTCAGCTGTCAATGATAAATTTTGATAAAATTTGAAATTTAAGAGTGAACAAAGTGAATTTTAATATGTACAAAAGTTTTATATTTATCTTAATAGGAATTAGAGCAGACTTAATTTAAATGAAGAAATAGGTATTAAAACTAAACATAATTTATTTAAAACAATAGAAATTATTGAATTGTAATAACTAGTCATCAGTCCAATAGCAAAATCACACACTCAAGGCCGATAGATTAAAAAAAAGATCATTCATGGTCTGATTTGAAAATGAATTTATTAATTTGTATCATTTCGTTTTTAAGTTACATCGGAAATATTTTACTAAAAATAAAAAAATTCACAAAAGCCAACAAATTATGTTTATTTTTTTAAATGGTGCCATTTTATGAAGTTTTGATTATTTATCAATGTCTACTGTGCACAGAGGCAGTACCTATATTTACTTAATTTCTAAATCTCTTTAAACATTTCATAACTTATAACACCCTATCTTTGCCCTTTGTAAACAGCGTAGGGTATACCGCAAAAGAAATGGATTTATGATGAGGTGTTTAATACAATACAAAAACAACAGCAGAAAAAAACGTAAAAATAAATGAATTTCAAAAATATTTTACAAGAAAAACAACAAAGAAATGTTACAAGTAGTAGAAGTACAAAAAAAAACAAACAAAACGAATGAGCAACAACAAAAAACCCTCATCTAACCAGCTTTTTGGTTAAAGAAATAAATAAAAAGAAAGAAAAAAACAAACAACAAAAATCTGCTTATAAATATTAAACAACAAAAATATACATTTTGGGGGAGGAGAATTAAATAAGAAAAAAAAAAAAGAATTAGGCAACAACAACAATAACCATAAGTCTTTAACAGGTTCTCTAAAAGCTTTGCATGCTTAAAGCGAAACATAAAATAATACATCTCTCTGTTTAACCAACAGTTTTCCATGCACATAAATAAACACCAATCAAAATGTTTGTGTAGGGGAGAGTGCAAAGAAAAATATGAATATTTTAAAGAGAGTGTGTGTAGAAGAGAGAGCAAGCATGCTGTGTAATGATAACATGTATTCATTCTAACTTTCATGATGGTGTCTGTTTGGTTTAACACTGGAAACTTGTTTTTCCAGTCTCTAGTTAAATATCTCTTTTACTCTTTAGTGCTAAGAGGGTAAAGTACTCTCTCTAGCACTACAACTACATTAAGCTACAAACTACAAATTGCTGTTTTTCATTAATTTCCCCTGTTTGTGGGCCAGAAAACAGGTTGTTGGAAGAGGTTTGTTGTTGTTGAACTAAAATGTTGCTTAGTAGCCAGCACCGGCAATAGTAAAATGATCACATAATCACCTCGTACCTAGTCGTTCACGCACTTTGTTCGTGGTTGGTCGCGCAGACGTAGGTAATGTGTGTTGTCGTCGTCGTTGTGTAGTTTTGTATTTCTGTTGTTCTCAAACTATATGTGTGTGTTGCTAGTACTTTTTTTTGTGAAAGAAAATAGAAAAGAAAACACAAACCAAAAAAACGTTAGTTTAACGATTTCGTTAACATTGTTGTACTGCTCCTCACCATCTTTCTCTAAGGGTGTAAGCGTGAGAGTGTGTGTGTTGGTGTGGAAGCGTTTGTATGTGTGTGTGTATCTGTGTTTTCGTGTTTCCATTGTGCTGTTGTGTTGAAGTGTTTGGAAAATAATCACACCGTCGCAAATTTTTGATTATGGTCTTTAATGGTTAGTTGTTGATGTTTTTTACAGCGGTAATGTTGTGTGCTGTCTGTCGTGCCGTCACTACGTTAAACTCTCCACCAAACTCTAGCACTTACAAAAATTTAATGTGTTTGTTACTCAAAACCACCAGTAAACAACACAAAAAAATTACGCGTAATAATCATTAACCAAGAATAAAATTCCTCCAAAAAAAAAAAATATACTATAATCATATTAAAAAAAACGCGTCGCGACCGCAAATAATAATAATACAGATAAAAAAAATACTTAAATTATCCCTCTTTAAAGGCAAACTACTACCACAAAACAAGAATAAAAAAAAAATTAATAATAAGAAGAAAATTATCATAAAAGCTTTGATTATACAATTTTAATCAAACACCCTTAAGTGCATCATATTAAATAAAAAAGAAATTAAGTGATTTTTGTATTGCAATAAAAAATTAATTAAATTTAAATTAATTGACCATTAAAAAAATAATATAAAAAAAACTAAAGGAAACAAATCAATTAATTAGCAATAAATAAAATTAAAATCTCAAAATCCTTTCAATTCAACTTTAAAACTCTAAAACTAACCTCTACTGCCCACGCAATTTCATCAAATTTTTTTGTTGTTAAAAACGTCGCTTCTAGTTGTTTTTATTTGTTTAATAAGTGTCATCAATTTTAATTACACTCATTTATTTTTGAGTGAGTGTGTATCTAAATGTTGTTGTTTTTGTTGTAACAATATCAGCTGCTCTAAACTGTAATTAAAAGTTTGTTTACCTTTTTTATTGCGGGCTCTCTTAAATATTTTATTTTAAGTGTAGAAGTGTGTGTAAAAAATTAAATTAATTATTTAAACAACAACTAAAAAAATACAAAAATTTATTTGATTTTTTTGCTTAAAATTACATACAACTAAAATAAAAAAGAAAATTAATTGCCAATAAACAAACAACAGCTAAAAATAAAACACGTGCATTTTCTTTTAAAAAAAATAAAAATTAAAAGTTTTAAAACCAAAAGTTTTAGTTGTATAGCAAAATTCAAAAACCCGCTGCGTTTGCGTTTCGATTTTGTGTGTTGTTGTGTCAAACAAAGCCTTCAAAATTTTAGATAAAGTGGCCTCAATAGGCGCCAACACGCTTAATTTCACTGATTTAGGGAGCCCCTACGAGGGGCCTCCCAGTACACCACAGTCCGGCATGGATGCACCCGATGCCCCACATACCCCTAAATATATGGACGGTGGTTCCACCACCAGCATAACACCGGGTGCCGGTTCGGGGGGAGGTGGCGCCAGCGGCCCCACCGGCGGTAATATACCGGGCAAATCGGCTTTCGTTGAGCTGCAACAGCATGCTGCCGCTGGGTAAGTTTGAAATTAGAGATTGTCTAAAGATTTATTTAGACTTAACAAAGTTGTTAATTGTTTTGGAAAAAGTCATACAATTTTTTTCGAGATTGTTTCACATTTTGGTGAATAACATTGTTTTCTTTTGAAACGATTTGGATGATTTTCAATAGCAATATGCTTAGGCCAATGATAAACATTTTTTTATAATCTTAAAAATTTTAAAAGGGATATTTAGGAGGTGAACTTGTTTTATACAGACATAGCTAAATGGTACTTTAATGAATATGAATACAGAGAAAACAGATTCTTGATAGCAACCAATCGAATGATTCTGCCTTAGTGAACGAATTTTACAGTTGTGGCTACAAAATTTTAGAAGGAATAATAAAAGTTTGAGTTGAGATTTTCAGTTGATAGAACCGAAAATGTCTATGTGTGCAACCGAATCATTCGATTGGCAATAAAATCGGTTGCTTCTACGAATCGGTTTTCTCTGTGTTAGAACAAACAAAAACCATAGAACAGAAACATTTTAAATTCTTTTGGTAAAATTCATACAAATTTGTTGGAGTTTGTTTCGGACTTTGGTCCATAAATTTTTTGTCTACATTGGTTTTGCTTAGAAATGCTTAGATATATCACAAACTTGATTATGAAATTTTATGGAAATCAATAGAAAGAACTCTTAAGATTTTATTAAAACAACATCGAATTAAAACCTACTGCAAAAATAAAACTTTTGCTGATGCATCTTATTAACTAATGGCGTTTTCTTTTCTAAGATAAATGAAGCCTTTATTCAGACTTTTACCTTTCTTTATGTTCTTTTCTTAAACAAAATTTAGTTCTTTTCAAATAATGTTGCCCTAAAACCCCGAAAATATGCAACATGTTACACCCTGAATTTTAGCAAAGGGTTAGAAAGGCTGCACTTTTCAAAAAGCTTTTCTTGTTATTGTTTTTGAAATTCGTTTGTGTTCTAGTTTTAGAATATTAAAAAGAGAGAAAACAGATTCGTGATAGCAACCGAATTGGTTGACAATCGAATGATTCTGCCTTGGTGACCAAATTTTATAGTTGTGGCTACAAAATTTTAGAAATGTTAACAAAATTATGGTTGTTTCAACCTAAAATTTTCTTTATCAACAGACTTTCTGTTGATAGAACCGATAAATTATATGTGTGCAACCGAATCATTCGATTGATAACAATAATATTCGGTTGCTATTACGAATCTGTTTTCTCTGTGTGATAAAGATTTTTGTTCTATTTGTGAGCTTTAATAAAGGGTGTCTCAGTAAGAATGCGCTTTTTTATTTTAAAATATAAAGGAGACATGTTCCGATTAAGTATGTAATACAATATCCGTCAAATCACACCCACAGCACAGGATATTATCCTCTCCTGACCCCTAGAAGTATTATTTTGGGAATATTCCATATTTAAAAACTGTGTTGTATAGTGAAGGTCACAGTTTTTCTATTTAAAAGAACAATTGTTTAAAATTTTAACGGAAGTTCAAATTTAAATGTTAATTTGAGCCTTCAGATAAAACTGTAGCTCAATTGAAAGTTTTTTCAGGATTCAGGCATATTTTTTTTTCTAATATTTGGTACTTTAAATCAGTTTTGTTTAGTTAAGGCTAAACAATTTTTTTTAAACTAAATTTTTTTTTGGAAAATTGATTAAAGAAGTCAAAATTGAGTTATCAATTTGGGCCTACAGATAAAAATGTAGCTCCATTGAAAAGTCTCTCAGACTTTAGATCAGAGTTTAGAGCTCTAATACGGGCAGGCATTTTTATTTAATTTCAAGCTTTATTATAAGTTGATAAACTCGATTTTTAAGCAAAATCTGAAATTTAATAACGCTAGAGTAAAGGAAACTTAAACACCTAAAACTACATTGAAAATGGAAAAAACCCGACCAATTGTAGTAGGATAAAAAAGAAAATATAAAATTTATTGTTGAGGTTTTGTCAAATATTTTATATTTTTACAAATTGTAATTATTATTCGATCTAAAGTTTTATTTGTATAATAACTTAAGCTCTCCTAAAACCTTTGTGAAAAGGTTTCCTGGTAATCACGTTTCATTTCACGATTTCATTGAATTTATTTAGACTATTTAAACTGGGAATAAAGCATGTTCAAAATGATTAAAACTGAACTAGTTCCGTCATGGGTTCACAAGGTCTTGGGTCTGATTTAATATGTCATCTTTAGACCCTCTGTGGCGAGTCCCTGAACTAATCAATGGAAATTTTTTCCGTTTTGGATATTATAACAGTGATCACGAAATTAGCTTAAACAGGCCATTCCGATCGAAAGTGGAATTAATTCCGTATTTTCTTTCGGAATGAGTTCACTTTCAGTTTTAAATTTTTAAACAGTTTCTGTACCAAAAACTTCACTTTTGTTTTAATATACAATAAAAACTCTGTCAACACGAAATCTGAAGAACCTAAAACGAAATTGATCGGAATTGAAACCATTCAGAACAAAATGTGTAACAGGCCTGAAAATTTATTGATTGAAATGTTGACATTTTAACTTTCAGGGATGTGTCCGCTTTTGACATGTTACGGTTCTAAGTATCCCAGATATATCCAAACATATTTCCAAAAATCTAGGTAGCCGTGATTTTTTGATCATATCTCAGCTATTTGTGAATGGATGTATGTATCTATATTGAAGCAAGATTTGAGTTCGGCGGATATTTATTTGAAGGCTTTGGAAAGAGGATTGCAACCAACATACGGACAGGCGGACTTCGTTATATCAACTTCCCTGTCTATAACTATAAAATAAGATGGAATAATGATCTGGCATAAAAATACCTTTTTTGGCCCAGCTCACCTAATTTCATGCATACAAATCATGCAAATAGTAATGGATATAAAACAAATATTTGTATTCTACTTATAGAATATTTCAAGTATATTTATATATATTATATGTATGTACCTCGAAAGGTTAGTTTTTCAAAAAAATTCAGTTTTTTCCCTTCCTTCTTTTTAGTTTCTGTTTTCTACATTTTATTTTTATTTTAAATATTTCATAAATTCGTGCAACTTTAAAAGTTTCTGAATTAAATAAATTTCCTCAATTCATATCATACATTTCCGTCATATTGAAAAAATAAAATTAATTATTGCATACAACACAAAACACTAAATGCGAAGTGAGCGGCTTTAAAAGAGATTGCTAATGATGAAAAATAAAAAAAAATATTTTTGTCTTTGGGCTTTGTCGTCTTTTCTTTTATTTTTCCGTTGAAAAACAAGTTATAGTTTTGCATGTTTGTTAGATGTTCCATAAACTTATGCCGGTCTTTCTAGATTTTATCGGGTTTAAAATAGGATAGAAGCAGTGGCAAATCCCGATCGAGACGGAAGAACTATGTAACAAAGTAGTAGATCGTTCTGCTAAGAATGAAAATTTCAAATATAATATGATTTATTTACTCAAAATTTACCATAAACAATTTTTTATTCAAAATTCTTAGCTCGTAATTTGACACTCAAGTGTAAATGTTTGCTAAAAGTGTAATAAACTAAAGCAACCGGCATATTTGTTAAAAAGTTTTTATATGAATCATAAATATGTTGGAATTTCATATTTTGTTTTACTTTATTATTGAAATATATTAAAAGCTTCCGCTAAAACAAGAATGTGACTGAAAACAATTTAAATAAAAATATTTTTGGAATTTGAATGGTTCTTAATAAAGATTTAATTTCAAGCAAACCAATTCTATTTTTCAAATGCTTGTTTAAATTGTAGTACGCTTCCAAAGCAGCATAGCTATTGGGTAAAATAAACCAGGATGTCATAGGCTATCAGTAAATTGAAGTGCTCCAGGGTTATAATATTACCAATAAATTTGCTATTTTTTACTATTCCCTATTCTATTTGGAATATGAGAAAAAAATGGTTTCAGAAACATTCGAAATTTAGGCTATTTGGGTTTCTTTTTTTTACCTTTTTCGACCTTTTTACATATCGCAGTGTATTTACGAATATAGTCTAAAAATGTTGCATAAGGAGAGATTAAACTGTTTCTTAAGCAGACAATGTCCGGATATTCAGTGTTTAAAACTTCTTCGTTTCTTGGCACATCAAAAACGAGGGTCTGCCACTTTGTCATTAGCTGCCAAAATCAGAACTTTGTGTGCGTCTTTACATCAATTTAATGTTTGTGTATTTTTCGATTCAGAATTATTTTCTGAATCGATTGAACAATGTCCGTCGGTCTATCTGTTCATGTGAGGACTTCTTGCATCGAAATACCTTGAGCAATTGATTTATTTAGGAAAACGGTGGTGTAAAAATAAGTTATTGGCTGCATTATACGCCAGAGGCCGCATCAATTCAAACTTGTGTAAAGCATTCGTTTTATAATCACTTCCTTAGTTGATTTTACGATGTCCTTCGGTCTGTCTGTCCATGTAAAACAGATTGCAATAGAATTTTGTATTTAATCCCCTTTTACGTAGACCGAGACCTCTTAATTTAGTTTTGATAAGCGGGGTAAAAATAATCAATTCAAAGTTTTGTAGACCATTCAACGCCTAATCACAACCTGAGTTGATTGAACGTGGTCCTTCGGTCTGTATATGTAAAATTTTGAAGCAGCTTTCTTAGCTTCTTCAGACATCAGTAAAAATAGGCCATTTGGCTTTTAATTGCGGAAAAGACGTCAGGATTATACGATCAATTCAATGTTTCCACTGTACAAATAGTTACTTGAGTTAGTTAGCAGAGCTGGAAGATATCATAATGTAGGCGATTGCCCTTACCTTTCTTCAAACATCAAATTTGCTTCTTCAAATTACAAATTAAAAACTGAACTGCAAATTTGGTTTTTAATTGCGGATACGATGTCAGGATTATACTCAGACCTCACAGAAATTCATTGTTTTCAGTACTCAAATAGTCAGATATTTTATCCGAGCTGGAAGACAAAATATCGACTGGTATTTAAGGGCACATGAACTACGATTGAAGATAAAATTCGACTGTAAAAAGAACTACGACGAAATCTGTTTAAAACATCTAGGATTGAAGATAAAATTAAACTTTAAAGCTGAAATTGGGCTTTGAAAACAACTCTGATCCAAAATTGAACTTTTAAAATGACTACGATTGAAGCTGAAATTGAACTTTGAAAAGAACTATGATTGAATTTAAGAAAAGAACAACGATAGAAGCTGAAATTGATTAAATCCAAAATTGAAGTTTCAAAAGAACTACAATTGAAGCGGAAATTGATTGAATCTAAAATTGGACTCTAAAAAGAATTAAAGTTGAAGCTGAAATTGATTGAATCCAAAATTGGTGTTTAAAAAGAACAACGATAGAAGCTAAAATTGATTGAATCCAAAATAGGACATTCAACAGAACTACAATTGAAGCGGAAATTGATTGAATCCAAAATTGGACTTTAAAAAGAACTACAATTGAAGCTGAAAATTTTTGAATCCAGAATTGGACTTTTAAAAGAACTACGATTGAAGCTTAAATTGATCTATGGAAGGACCTACGATTGAAGCTGAAATTTGACTCTAAAAAGAACTGATTGAATCCAAAATTGAACTTTTAAAAGAACTACGATTGAAGCTGAAATTGGAATTTGAAAGGAACTAGGATTGAATCCAAAAATAGACTTTAAAATAACTAAGATTGGAGTTGAAATGGGACTATGGATGGACCTATGATCGAAGTTGAAATTGAAGCTAAAATGGGACTTTAAAAATAACTTCGATTGAAGCCCAAATTTTAATTTAACTGGAACTGCAATTATAGGGATTTGAAAGAGCTATAATTGAAAGCTATAATTAGATTTTGAAAAGAACTACGATTAAAGCCAAAATTAGACTTTGAAAGGAACTACGATTGAAGCTAAAATGGGACTTTAAAAAGAACTTCAATTGAAGCTAAAATTGGACTTTGAAATGAACTACGATTGAAGCTAAAATTGGAATTTTATAGGAACTACGATTAAACCTAAAATTTATTTTAAAAGGAACTACGATTGAAGCTAAAATTCGACTTTGAAAGGAACTACAATTGAAACACAAAATTTGACTTTGAAATGAACTACAATTTAAGTAATTTGACTTTGAAAGGAACTACGAGTAAAGCTAAATTTGGATTTTAAAAAGAACTACGATTAGTGCTCAATTAGGGCTTTGAAAGGAGCTACGATTATAGCTAAATTAGACCGTTAAACCCAACAGCGATTAAAGCTAAAATTGACTTTAAGAAGAACTACAATTGAAGCCAAAATTAAACTGTGAAAGGAACTAAAATAGAAACTAAAATTGGTCCTTAAAAACAACTACGATCGAATTACAAAGTGGCTAATAACTGATGCCATCACCTTGAAATTTGTTGAGCACATCAGGGGGTCGATTCTAGTTCTGTGAAACGGTGAAATGAAAAGTTTTTTTCATATTTTCATAGAGTTTCTGATTCTCGTTTAGTGAAAAAATGATAAATAAATTCAAATGTTTTCATATGAAAAGAAAAAGTTGAATAAAACAAATTGAAGAACGGGAATCGCAATTTGTGTAATTGTGAAATGATAATATGAAAAGTTCTTATGAAAACGAAAATGAAAAGTTTTTTTCATTTCACCGTTTCACAGAACCAGAATCGACCCCCAGTAATGCAGAATTATGTAGATTCGTTATTGAATATTCAATGAAATTCATTGCTTCTTAATTCCGTCTACTACCAAACTTAGTTCTCAGGTGAATTACACTTGAATTTATTTAGATTCATATATTTCGTTAGAATCATAAAAATTTCCCATAAAATTTTGTATTACAAATGAGGGCGTATTTAGGGAGAGGGAGTAAGGCTTTTATTCATCATTATTATTATTATTAGAGTTAATTTTTTACAATATTCTGTTAGATTTGTCATAAACATGCTGTTTGTTTTACATACAAAAATAATTTTATATAGAATTTTTAAACTTTTTTTTTTGTTTTTTATTTATTTTTGCTGCATCAATCATAAAAAGTAGCAGCAAAAAAAAAAGAGCTATAAAATAGTTTTAGAGGCATTTTGTTGTTGGTTTTATTGTAACAAAAATTCTGCATGCAATTTAAACATTTCACATTTATTATAGTTATTTTTATTATTTTGTATATACAAGTTTTTTTTTTTGTTATTCAAACATTCAGTGAACAACTTTTGTCAAGAGTAAAATGTTGACTCAATTTTTTTTTGTAAAGGTCTATTCAATAGTGCCCACAGTATAAGTATAAGTGTGAGTGTGTGTTTGTGTAATTGTAGAGTGTGTAGTAGTGAGTGTCACCATATTTTTCATAGTGACTTATTGGTATAATTTTTATATGTCTGTCTTTACTGTCAACTGACATGACTGACAGTTTTCTGTTTTTGCAGTAAAAGTTGCTAACAAAAAACTAAAAAAAAAAAATTGAAAGAAACATGAAACATTTTACACTTTTACTATTTCATTTGAAGACGTCTAAAATTGTCTATTCATTTCTTAAATGATTTCTATAATAAAGTCATGGTAGCTGCAGTTAAAGCTGTTGGTTTTTTTTGTGTATTTATGGCCTTTGAAGAGGAGGATAATAAGGAAAAGTGTTATAAATTTTTTTAGTTTAAACTTTTTTTTTTTTTGCTAAAAATGGTTAAATTATGACAAGTTGATGATTATCATTTAGTAGAGTTTTTCTGTTTTTTTGGATTCTGAATAGTTTTTTCTTTTGTTTGTTTAGATTTTGTAAAGCAAGTTCCTTTAGATGGGTAGGAATTTTCTAGTTTAAATATAATTAATGAATAGTTTTCATCCGTTTAAGTAAAATAATTTGTTTAATTTACTTTGGAGTTACAAATTAAAATGCCTTAAATGTTTATTAAGTTTTTGTTTGTTAGTTTTGCTACTTTTTTTTGTATTAAAATTTAGTAATTTAAAGAGATGTTACTAAATAAAAATATATTTTTTTTAAATTAAATTTTTTTTCAAAATATTCATCTAAAACAAGCTTAAGGAATAACTTCATGGTTTAGATATCTATGAATGTTTTTAAATAATGAAATTTGCCACTTATTACATTTGCGACTTTTCTTACAGACCGTCCTTCCGTCTGTCTGTCCATGTTAACATTTGGTTCGCATTCCGCTTATGGACTTTTTGATTAAAAAATCCTTGATTTGTTAATTTATTTTTGCTAAACGCCTTAAAAATCATATTATACTGTAAACATCACATCTATTCAAATTTTTGTAAAGCAATCGATTCAGAATCACTTCATTAATCGATCAGACCATGTCCTTCCGTCTGTCTGTCCATGTAAACTTTTGCAGCACGTTCCCCTTATGTACTTCTTGCTTAAAAAATTATTGATATGTTAATTTATTTCTGCTAAACGTTTTAAAAACTACATTATACGGCAAACGTGACATCTATTCAATTTGTTGTATAGCAATGGACTCAGAATCACTTACAGAGTCTATTTAACGTTGTCCCTCCTTCTGTCTGTCCATTTGGTACACATTCTCCTTATGGACTTTTTGGTTCAAAAATCCATGATTGGTTAATTTATATTAACTAAACGCCTTAAAAATCATATTATACGGCAAACGTCACATCTATTAAAATTCTTGTATAGCAATGGACTCAGAATCATTTCCTAAGTTGATTTAACGTTGTCCCTCCTTCTGTCTGTCCATGTAAAGTTTGAAATCAATTTTGTTATGGTCTTTAAATCATTCATCAGTTAATTTAAACGTTTTAAAAATTACATTATATGGCAAACGTCATGACGCGGTATGACGGTATGACGCGTCATACCTATTCAAATTTGTGTATACCAATCGACTTAGAATCCATTCCACAGTCGTATAAACCATGTCCTTCCGTCTGTCTGTCCAGGTAAACATTTGGTTCACATTCCCCTTATGGACTTCTTGCTTCAAAAATCCTTAATCTGTTAATTTATTTTGGCTAAACGCTTTAAAAATTACATTGTACACCAAACGTCATATCTGTTAAACTTTTTGTATATCAATCTACTCAGAATCACTTCCACAGTCGTTCAAACCATGTCCATCATTCTGTCTGTCCATGACATTGAAATCAATGAATGGAAAAAATTGAACTGTTAATTTATTTTTGAAGGGATGTTTACGGGTCTATACGAGAGACCACATCAATTCAATATTCTGTACAGCATTCAACTTAGAATTACTTTCTAAATCGATTGAACGATATCCTTCGGTCTGTCTGTCTAGTTAAACATTTGGTTCACATTCCCCTATAAACTTCTTGCATCAAAAATCCTTGATCTGTTAATTTATTTCAGATAAAAGCTTTAGAAATTACATTATACGCTCAAAAAGATATCTATTAAAATTTCTGTATACCAATTGTCTCCGAATCACTTCCTTAGTCGATTAAACCATGTCCTTCGGTCTGTCCGTCCATGTCTTTGAAACCAATGAAATCAAATGAATTCCTTTTATGGTTGTTTTGAATCTAAAAAACTTAAGTTGCTAATATATTTCTTAGGGGATATTTACGGGTATATACTAGACCCAACATCGATTTAATATTCTGTACATTCGATTTAGAATTACTTTCTTTGTCGATTGAATAATGTCCTTCAGTCTGTCTGGCCATGTAAACCATTGCAATGAATTTGGTATTCGTCCTTTTTTATTTAAACCTAGACCTCTTAATTTATTTTTCAATAAGCGAGAAATTTACCACTGTTGACACATCAATTCAAACTTTTGTATATCCTTCGACTCGGTAACACTTTCTGAGTCTATTGAATGACGTCCTTCAGTCTGTCTGTACATGTAAACTATAGCAATTGAATTTGGTTCTTCTCCCTCTTTTATTTAGATCTAGACCTCTTAATTTATTTTTCGATAAGTGTGTCCCCTGTGGACACATCAGTTCAAACTTGTGTAAGCGTTTCGACTCGGAATCACTTTCTGAGTTGATTGAACGATGTCCGTCGGTCTGTATGTCCACTTCTGCTTTTAGCATTTTAAAATTTATCCGTATTGCAGGAAACAAAAAGGCTAGATTTGTTTATTTATTTTTGGCAAACGTGATAGAAATTAGGACTGTATCCTGGGCAACACATCATTTTAATGTTTAGTATACCATTTGAATCGTAATATCTTGACATAGTCGTTTTTAACTTATCCGTCCGTATGTCTGTCCGTGGTAATTTTGTTACAATTTAAGCCCATTGCATTTTAAAATTTATCCGTAATATAGAAAACTAAAAGGCTAGACATGGTTAATTATTTTTGGCAAACGGGATAGAAATTAGGACTGTAAGCTGGACAAGACTTCAGTTCAATGTTTTGTTAACCATTTAAATCTAATATCTCAACTTCGTCGTTTTTAACATATCTGTCCGTCTGTCTGTCCGTGCTAACTTTGTTACAATTTTGTTGGCTCTCAAAACAAAATTTAAGCGCAATGGACATAGTGTGGACTGGAAAATATACAATAAATTAAACTCAAGAACATAAGTAGCAACAGAATTTATTAAAATTTGCTTATATTTTCTGCCCCGCAATCTTCAGTTTTTACAATATCTCTTGTAAATAGCTCACAATTAAAGAGGAATATGATTCAGGATTAAATTTGTAGTTAAAAATAACATCTACGAAGTCATTCAATCATTAGATATCAAGCATAGCTTTTAATGCAGTGCATAAGAAGCAAAAACGAACAACTCCTGAATACATGAAAAGAGTTTTCTGTAATTTGTTGTAGTTTTTTAGAAGTTCCCTTTATTTTTTAAACTATTACTAAATTATTTCTATGTAGTTCGTTAATAATGTTTGAATTTGTTTACAAACAAACAAAAAAACGCCATATTTTCTGTAACATGTATTTTTATTTCAATAAAGTTTTTCGCACTAACGCACATTTTGCGGTTTTTGAAAACAAACATGAACGAAACATGTGCGGTTGGAAAAATATGGCGTGTTTGGAAAACTAAAAAAAAGCATATGGTTGCTATATATAGTAAAAGGTACATAAAATATATATAAATACATATGGATTTCAAATAAAATCTTAGGCAACACACACACTTAAGCTCTAACATGGAGAGCCTACGTATGTGAATGTGAATGCGTATGTATTTGTGGTTAACCACTTCCGTTTCCGTGTTTAACTAACAACAACATCAGCAGCCAACAAGAAACATAACAGTTGTGGTCAATAAACAGCAACAAAAAAGACAAACATTCAGTTTTTTTTATTATTATTAATTTTTAAATAAATTTTCCAATAACATTTTGAGAATAAAACTAACACCTACCATTTGTTATTTGTATTTATTATAACAAAAAGAAGGACTGTTTTTCAATCAAACAGGATATTATTAAATATTTATAAATATTATACCTTATTTTGTTATCAATGCGAGGTTTTTTTTTGTGTTTTTTTCTAGTGTTAAAAAAATATTTTATATAACACTTGTTATGTTAATTATTTAAGTATTAAATTATTTATATAAAATTTTATGATTGTTTCTATTTAGTGTGAGAATTTTGGAGAAAACAAACAAATGGTTTTTCTATTATTAAACAAAATATGTATATTAAAGATTGTTTAAACAATTGATGTAACAAAATAATACGTAAAGCTAAAAACAATGAATTCCAAATTTGGTTCCCCCAAATTTGTATCAAAACTCCCCTCCTCGCCTTGTTTTAATACATTAAAAAAATTTGATTATTTGTCAAATTTGAAAGGGTTTGCTTTTTTAATCCATGGCATGTAATTGTAGCCTTTTTTTCAATTCATTTAATGTTTACTAAATTTTTGACAATTTAAAACAATTTAACTTGGACATTTTCGTTTGGTGTCATTTTCATAGAGAAATACAAACAAATTTTTGTGGGCTGATTTTCTTGATTTTAAATAGCAAACGAACCTTGACTATAGCGGATATATTGATGTATGAATCATGTTTGTAAGTTATTTTGGGGCTACGGAAAGTTGATTTCAACATACAGGCGGAGTTAGGTATTTGAAAGCAGAGTTTCACTCATAGTGAAGGGTATACAAATCACAGATACGAGTGTTGTTTTTATTTTCACAATCACCCCTATCGTGAAAAATATGTGAAATTTATATTCCCATGAAATATCCATTTCCCTCGAAGGGAAAATTGCTATCGTGATATTCCCCTAAACTTTTCATTCACAATAGTTGATTTTGTTCGTAACAGCTGTTTATTGTTTACAAAATTGCATCTAAAAATTTCACAACATGGAGAATTTTTTCACGTGAACAAAGTTTATGACAACTGAGTTAGGTGTTCGAAAGCAGAGTTTAAAATTTTTCGTATAATTTATTAAACTTTAAAGTCCTATGAGTTCATAATTATGTTTGAAATTAACATTATTTGAATCGATATTCTACAAGTTTTATTTATTACTAATAAAACCAATATTCATTAACTTAAATGGGTTAAAGATTGGCAAAATTCTCAAAGTAGGGAATCGGAAATGGAATGAAAAAAAATAATTTTTTTAACAGAAATGATAAATTTAAAAAAATATTGTATATTTATAAATATTGTATATAGGGGGCTGTTCAAAAATTTTTAAATTTATTTAATTTTTATTTTTTTTTATTATTATTACAGATTCCAAATAGAATTTAAATAAAATGTTAATTAGGATTTTCATTGTTTTTGAAAAAGTCATCAAAATTACATAATATTTGAATGTATTTTCTTTTAGAAAAAGTGCCACAACTTTGTTATTTAATAAATAATTTAATTCAAATATAGCTTATTTTATTCAAAACAAATCCGGCATTCAAAAATTGTTTTGAAATTTTAATAATTTCAAACAAAATCTTTTAATTAATTAATGCCAAAGTTCAACATTTTTGAAATAAAATTAATAAAATAAAAATTTGTTTATAATAAAAATTAATTGCTCAAGTTTATAATTAAAAATTTTAAAGCTATAAGGATTTTCTTCGCAAAACTTTTTTAATAATTAAAACCCTATTAAAAAAAATAAGTTCGCGCAGTCACAAAAATATATATTCCGGTACTAACTCCAGTTATTTCTTAAGTTACAAAATAGGCGATAAAGTTTTCAACCAGCTCTGTAATCCAAACTGGTTGAAATTGTAGTTCATGTAGTCCCATAAAATATATTTTGCTTATTAGAAAAGCTGTTTAGACAAAACTGGGCTTCACACTGAATGGAATTTCTCCATGAAATCCAAGATTTTTATAAATTAAATGAATTTTATTCTGGCTTAAATTCAGTGTTTTATTGTAGTTATGTCAAGAATACATTGGAAATGTAATTACTAAATACACTAAGCTGAGTGTAAGTTATATTCTGGACCTCTACATCCATCTTCAGCACTCTTCGGACGAGCCTTAATTGGCTTTTCACGATAGAAATTATATTTTTTTCTTATAAATTAGAAAACCTTTTTTAAAACAAACTGCGAAGCGTTTTGATTGTCTGCAGAAACACCCAGAGTCTCTGGCAGGAATCGAACCCGCAACCCTTGGATTGATAGTCCAGCACGTTATCATCTAGTTTATCGGGGCACCCTAATATGTTTTTAAAGGTCAGCAGTATAAAATTGGCTGGCGGCGGCTGACTCCAAAAATGGTCGGCGAAGGCTCAAAGCCGGCTGTCAGCCGACTAAAGAATAACTACTCAAATTCTAAATAACTAAAAATTTTAAAAGTGAAATTCCGAAAATTTTATGAAATTACTATTGAACTTTTTTCAAAACGGAGGCTATTTTGAAGACGACTTAAGCCGAACCAATATTGGGCGGCGGCGCGGCTTTTACAATTTATCGGCGGCTTGGCTCAGACGGCTTACAGCCGTTCGGCGCAGGTCTCTGGTCGGCACTAGTTGTAAAACAATCCAAGATAATTTCGCAACTGAATATTTTCAAAGTTTCTTATTGACATCAGGTTCTTTCAAAGGTTCAAAAAAGAGCAAGTGGGGATCTGAAATTTCAAATTGACTAACTTACAACTGTGTTGATTTTACAGATATTTGTTTGGTATATTTTTCCATACAAACAAATTTGTACATTACAGTAATCAGCCCAGTAAAACCAGTAAAACCGTGGTGTGTTTCTTTAAAATTGTTTCCATAAATATAAATTCAGTTTTATAAAGACATATTCCATCCAGGTTTTGTCCGAATATTTAAGCAAAATTCTTAATATTGCTGAAATTAAACAATAGCAATTTTAAGTCGATAACTTACCGGGTAATGCATCCAGTAACGTGTCTTTATAATCCTTTATCTTGAGAAACAAAAGCTGTTATTAATTAAAATCAATAAAGGTATTTTAGCAGGATTAATTTAATACTCTATTGAATAAACTTTAAAGCTTCTGCTTACCAGGTAATGAACCCAATAAGGCATCTTTATTACACAGTAATCAATTAGACAGTAAACTAAGCTTATTATTAATTAAAATTAATGCAGATTGATTTAAATAAGCTGTGTTTCATAATATTTTAGCTAGATTGATTTAATACTCTATTAAACGAACTTAAATGCTTAAGATTACCGGGTAATGTGCAATGTATGGCGTGCTTATTACCCTTAAACTTAAAGACAATAACCTGGACCTGGACGCTTGTCTTCATTAGAGGAGCCGCAGAACATAAGGTACTATTTCAAATTTTTTTAGAAATTGATTTTTTTGGTATTTTTATAATATTTGGGTTGAAATCTTCTAAAAAAATCAATTTTCCAAAATTTTTAAATTTTCATAAAAGTACATTTTGTTTTGCGGCTCCTCATTAGTATTCTTTAGGTAATGTTTTGCAAAGAAATTTGTTATTATTAAAAATCAATTTTTATTAAACATTTTTCCTATGATTTGATTTGTTAACCTCCAATGCTTATATTTACTGGGTTGTGTAGTTTTATTTTATTTTTTTGTTTCTTTTGTTTTAGTTAAATTTTGCTGTTGTTCATACATAAATAACTACAAATATATTTTGCAATAAAAAAAAACATTTAAACACGCAAACATTTTTTTTCATTTTCAGTTTTCTATACATTTGTCGGTATAATTTATTTATTTTTCAAAATATTTCACATTTGTTTAACATTTTAAAATAATTTTTTGTTTTAAAATATTTGTATTAAATCTTGTTTTCTATTTTCTTTCTTTCTTTTTAATGTTGCAGTTACGGCGGCATACGCAGCAGTTATCAACATTTTGCACCACAAGGTGGTCAAGATTCTGGTTTTCCCAGTCCACGCAGTGCTTTAGGTTATCCATTCCCGCCCATGCATCAAAATACCTATTCAGGTTATCATTTAGGCAGTTATGCGCCGCCCTGTGCAAGTCCACCAAAGGATGGTAAGTGTTTCTTGATTTTATATAGTTTTTACTTTAAATAAATTTGAAAGTATGGATAATGGGGAGGGGTTTTGAAATACAAAAATGAAAGCGATAGCGACTAAAAACTTTTAAATTTAATTATAAGGCATGTCAAAAAGTCTTGGATACAAATGTCCAAGATTTAGGTGTCTCTTAAAATGCTTCCTATAACTGTTTTAAATGTTCTTTTACATATTTTTTTATATTTTTAGAATGTTTTTTTTTTAATGTTAAGCTATTAATCAATATTTCTTTTAAATATTATTCATGACATGTTTTTGTTTTAGATTCTTATCTTATTAAAAGGACCTTAAATATGTCATTAAGGTTTATGATTGATTAGAATATTTATGTATATAAATAATCATAAACTGAAAACAAATATTCTAAACAATTCAATCTTCTTCAATTTAATTAAGCAACAAACTATGACCTTTTATCCCACAAACTCCGGTAAAATAATATTCATTTTGAGCATTTTTATCACCCTCATATTTTTTATACATACTTTGGTCAAGTATCAGTTTATACAAAATCTTAGATATTTTTCTGTTTTTTTCTCTACATTCATTGAATTAAATAATCATTTGAGAAATATAAACATTTCTACAGCTCCTACTACACTTAAAGCTCACTAAAGCACAAACTCAACCACTTAAGAAAGAAGCTTCACAGTTTCAGCAAGTGTTTAAAGGTAGACAATGACAAACAGCCAAAGACATACAGACAGACAGACGGACTCACTGAAAGACAGACACCAAGAGGTTTTTGAGCTACATATGTATACAAATTTCAAAAAAGATCTTTTATTCCTTATACTTCTTTTTTTTCTGAAACACAATTGAAATATATTCGTTTAACAAATATCGCATACAAATGTGTATTAGTTAAATGAATTTGTTTAACACGTACTTGTATGGTCCTCCATATAAGGAGTTTGGTTTTTTTCTTGAATAACCCATCAAAAAATGTAGCTAAAGCACGGAGATTTTAGAGGAGTAGATCAGCAGATCCAATTTAAAGCACAGTTTTAAACAAAATGTTGTTAAAATAGGTTCAAATAGAGGCAAATTGAAAAAAAAAATCAAAATGATTTATTCAAATTTTAAGCTTTAGTAAAGCTTTGAGATTTATTAAAGCTAGAGCCTTATTAAAGCTTTAAGCTTGATTAAGGCTTTGAGCTTTTTTTAAACTTTAGCTCTATTAAAGCTTTGAGCATTATTAAATTAAAGTTTTCTTAATACTTTGAGGATTATTAAAGCTTTGAGCTTTATTTAATGCATTGAGCTTTATTTACAGCATTCAGCTTTATTTAAAGCATTCAGATTTATTAATGCTTTAAACTTGATTTAAAGCTTTAAGCATTATTAAAGCTTTGAACTTTACAAAATCTTTAATCTTCATCAAAGATTTGAGCTTTTAAAGGCTTTGAGATTTATTAAAACATTGAGCTTTATTAAAGCTAAAGCTTTAATTAATCTATGAGGTCGGTTTTAAGCTTTAAAACTTTATTTAAGCTCTAAGCTTTATTAAATCCTTGAGCTTTTTTTTAAAGGTTAAGCTTTATTAAAGCTTTAAATTATATTTAAAGTTTTGAACTTTATTAAAGCTTTTAGCTTTATTATAGCTTTGAGCTTTATTAAAGCTTTTAGCTTTATTAAAACTTTGAGCTTTAGTAAAGCTTTGAGCTTTATTAAAGCTTTTAGATTTATTGAAGTATTAAGATTTATTAAAGATTTAAGCTTTATTAACGCTTTAAGCCTTAATAAAGCTTAAAGTTTTATCCAAAGCTTTTAGTTTTACTAAACTTTAGAGCATTAGCTTTGTTAAAGCTTTAGACTTTATTAAAGCTAAACTTCTTTAAATATTTGAGCTTCAATAAAGATTTAAGCTTAATTAAAGCTTTGAACTTTATTAATGCTTTAAACTTTATTGAAGCTTAAAGATTTATTAAACATTTAAGCTCCTTAAAGCTTTTAGTCTACAAAAGTTTCAAGATTTATTAAAGCTTCGAGTTTTAATCTTAAAGTTTTAAAAAAGGTAGTTTAATTAAGCTTTATAAAAGATTTAAGATTTATTACAGCTTTAAAGTTTAATAATGCTTGCAGTAAATTAAAAATGTTGAAACTAATTGAAGCTTTAAGCTGTTAAAAGCTTTAAACTTACCTTCAAGCTTCATTAAAGTCAAACAAAACAACAATTTTATATAAACCTACATTTCGCTGGGTTATTTCACAAAAAACTCTCTTAAAATCTGTATAAAAAAAACAATCGCAACCAAAAGAATCAAGAAGAATGAATTGTATTAAAAAACTTGACTTTCAATTGTATGAGTTTTTCTTAACTGGTGAGTGTGTGTGATTTATTATGGATTTTAAATGATTTTTATTGTGGCCAAATTCACACTTGTCTAGAGCTCTTGTAAATAGGGGGAAAAAACTGTTTTATCAAGGGTTCTTAACCAAACAAAACAACGATGATGACGACAAGAACAAGATAAAAAAGTGCTTCCTCATGATTTGAATTTATAACAGATTTAAGTGCAAGTTTTTTTTTTATCTGGCTGTTGTTTGTTTGTTTGTTGGTTTTTTTTATTGTATTCATTGATCTTTTAATTCTAAACACAAATTTTGTGTTTTAGTAATTGGTCTTTAACACAAAATACGGAAAATATGCCGCTCATTTGTGTTGACAACTCCCTGCT
Source organism: Calliphora vicina (assembly GCF_958450345.1). Taxonomy (NCBI): domain Eukaryota; kingdom Metazoa; phylum Arthropoda; class Insecta; order Diptera; family Calliphoridae; genus Calliphora; species Calliphora vicina. The sequence goes on from NC_088784.1 coordinate 75,838,296, forward strand.
GTGTGGGATGTAGATGTCTTGTTAACCCTTATTTGGGAAAATAAAACAAACAAAACATTAAGGATAATCAGTAACAACAGCAAAGAGTTAAATAACTCTTAAAAAACTATTTCAATTTTATGTTTCTTGCATTCAACGATTAGCCTTACTACTCGTCGTAATTTTAAATATCTTATTTTTGACATCACAAATCTTACAAAAATCAAGTAGCGTTTTTAACAACTGACAAGTGTCGTTGTAAACATCATGTTTTCTATATATTAAACAAGCACACATTAAAAACGTAATAAATATTCAAATAAAAAAACACCTACAAAAAGTTTATGCATGAAAATAAATTCATTAATTCTCTATTGAAGTTTTAAATGTCATGTCATGTTTTGTGATTTTTTTTTATTACATTTAAAATTCCAAAATAAAATCTATAGAAATAAATTTTAAATCAGTGCAAAATTGTTTTTTTTTTTATTGTCAGATTTTTTTTCCAGACTAAAATTCAATTCAATTGAAATGCATAAAAAAAATTCGTTTCTATGCAATATAATAATAATAAAAAAATAAAACATTTGAATTTATTTTCAAGTACTTTGTACATCATCAAGGTTATAGCTGTGTATTTGTCAAGCATGTGAACCATCACATCTATAAACGGGAAAGATTTTTTTTATAATAGTTTTGGGTTTTTTTGTTATTTTTTTGCAAAATCTAAAACCACTGAAGCAGAAAGTTTTCGACACAAACAAAATTTAAAAAAGAAAAAAAAAACAGTAAATAAAAACATTTAATTATGTCATCATCGTCATAAGATGAGTAATGGAAATATGCAAAATAAGCTAGGTAAAGCTTAAAGCTTTAAAATCTTAATATTTAATAAATTAATTTCTAAATATTCCAATGCATTACAAACAAACATTGCAATGTTAAAACATCAAAAAGCTATAATGATAAATAAAATATAGATTTTGAAAAATTTCAATAATATTGATATTATAAAAAAATATACTTTTGTTCTTGGAAAAGCTTAATAGTAAAAGCTATACACTTTAATATGCTTTAAAGTTTATAAGAATTGCTGTAAATATCGTTTCTTTATCATTTATAGTATTTAACCAAACTTTTAACTATTCCAGCTTAAAGTTTTTAATTGAATTTAAGTTGTTACTTTCCTCCAAAAAAGCTTTGATAAAGGCTCTGAAGATGATTAATGGTTGTTCAGGAATTTTAAGACACTTTATTAAAGCTTTTTTGGCATTGTATTAAACGTTTGCCTATGTTTTATATTTTTGCTATGAAATATTAAAGTTTAGCTTAAAAGCTTTAAGCTCCACAAACATTTGATTCATAAAAACACCAAAGCATTAATCAAAGCTGTACTATATTGTTTTTAATATACAAATTAAGCTGCGTTAATCACCTAATAAGAAGCTAAATGTAACTGAAAAGCTTAAAACTCTAAGGAATGTTTACACAAAAAACATAGAAATATTAAAAGAATAGTGCGTTGAAGGTTTTAATCCATTAACACACTCTATATAGTATTAAAATAAATATTATACAAATATAAGCTTAAAGCTTTTAGGCGTTTTAATCATTTATATATTCTTTTAACTTATTTTTAACAATAAATATGTTAAAAATTAGTTAAAATCACAATTTTGTATAAATTTGCTATAAAATAGTCAAAAAGCTTAAAGTTTTATGGAATTTCTAACCAAAAAATAACAACAACATGAAAATAATTGTGTAATGAAAGCTTAAATTGATGTATACACACTCTGAGACTTTTTAACCACTTAAAACAACCTCGAGATTATTAAAAACAATGTAGAATTTTAAAAATAAGCTTAAATTGACTATAAGGTAGCTTATATAACGCTAAAAAGCTTAAAGCTCTAGGGAATTTTTAACAACAAAATAGCAAAAACATGAAATTAATTGTATTTAATTTCTTTTATACACAATTTAAAGTAATAACTAAAACCAAGCTTAAAGCTTTGACGCCTTTTAATCATTTAAAATATTTTGAAAGGTAAAAAAAAACTATATACCACTTTGTATTAATAAAAAACTTAAAGCTCTTAAGAATTAAAAAAAAAATTTAGAAACATTCCCTAACGAACGTTTAAATACACAATTTAGGTGATAAATATTAATATTGTTAAAGCTTAAAGCTCTTAAATTCTTTTAATCATTTGAAGCATGTTAAATGGGTAAAAACTCTCTAAAAGTCTTTTTTATTAGCTTGCAACAATTGATTAAATTAAAGATAACTTTTACAACTTAATTTATGAAAGCTTAAATATCTTAAAACTTTTTATTTGCGTATTTAAATTTAAGACATATAAATCTCCACTTCTACTTAAAGTTTTAATATAGTAAGCTTTTAGTATAAGCTTTAAATTTTATCAAAATAGTTTACCAAATACGTAAGCTTTTTATTGGAATTTAACGAATTACATTTACTTTAGTTTCAATAATATTTTTGACCAGGAAAGCTTTTAAAACTTACTTTCTATTAAATTAAATATTTTACTCATGAAATAAAATTTTTAAGACTTGATTAAAAAAAGCTTTTTAAAGTTAATTATTTATTACAGTTTAATTTAAAAAATTATAAATTTTTAATAAACTCAATATTTAAAATTGAACTTCTAATTCAAGAAAAGATTTTTTTAATACGAAAGCTTTTTATTGGAATTTATCGAATTACATTAATTTTAATTTCAATAATATTTTGACCAGGAAAGCTTTTTATAAACTTACTTTCTATTAAGTTAAACATTTTAAAATAAAATAAAATTTTTAAGACTTGATTAAATTTGTAATTTAAAAAAATATAAATTTCTATTGTAATAAACTCAAGATTTAAAGTTGAGCTTTTGAATACTTAAGTCCTGATTAAAAAAAAGCTTTTAAGTTTTTGTTTTTAAAGTTGGGTTGTAGTAGCTTTTACTAAATTAGTAGTTTGTTTTTATATATACATAAATATGATTTAATTTTTATTGCTGCATGCAATTTGCTTTAAAATTAAAAAAAACAAATTTTTTTTGAAAATACAATATTCAACAACAAACCACCCCTTTTTACAATTTCTAGATGAATCTCCATATAACAACCGAAAAGTTTCTAACTACAGCCCAACAGAATTTAGACTACAATTAGCGCAATATACAAAGAATGACTGGTCAAAATATACTAGAGATATAACGGGTATGTATTTTCTTTCTACAAAACAAACTAAAAATAAACCACAAATTTCTGAAATGAAAAAAAAGCTTTCTTGAAATAAAGAATAAAGTTTCAGGGGAATAATTTTAAAACGAAAAGTTTAAGCTAGATTTCCAAGTTGAAAATATAAAGCTTTTAAAGTGAGCTTTGAAGTTCCTACTAAAACTAGGGTTAAATAATGGTAATAGCTAAAGTATGTAGAACATTTTTAAATATTTGTTGCATTAATAAGTTCAATGGAATTATTTATTAATATTCTAAATTTAATTCAAACATTGAAACATTTGAACATTTGAACTTTGACCAAAAACCTACAAAAGCTCAATCTATGTAATTCTATACATTAGATAAATCTAAACTTTATTTACTCTATATTTTCAATATCATTTATAATTTATATTAAATACATACATTTAAATTGTAATAGACATATGTAAACTTATGTAAGTGTATGTGTAATATACATATACATACATATGTATGTGAATTGAGTGTCTGGTAGGTAATTGTAATTGCTGTAATTAAGTTTTCATTTGGCGTTGTAATTAATTGCAACCATTCTTTAGTTCTTTTTTTTTATATTTTGTTTTGGCTTCTATATGTAGAGGATCAAACATGTAGATATATAGTATATATACAGACAGTTATACATACCTTTGGATATATATGTATATAAATGTACGTATTTGGAGAAAAAATGTATGGTGTAAGGACTGGCTATGTAATTGTAATAGCAGACAAATGTTTTCATTTTCAATATAGTTTTTTTTAGATTTTTTCACGAATTTCTATAGTTAAAGCTTTAATTATTAATACTCAAAGTGCTAAATGAAAATTTTAGGTGATTTTTTTATTAAGGCTAGAAAACGTTAAAGCGTCAAGTTGATAAATTAGAAAATTTAAAGAATTTATCTTAAATTTTTTAAGCATGAATCTCAATAAAAGCTTTGAATTTAATTAAAATTTTGAGCTTAAACTAAGCTTTAAGCTAAATATAAGTTTTAGGCACAATTAAGCTTGAAGCCCAGTTAAAGCTTTCATCGTTTATAAAGTTAAGCTTTCATTTTAATTAAAGCTCTGAGTAAATTAAAGTAGTAGACTTAATTAAAACTTTAATCTTTAGGTTTAATTAAAGCTTTATGCTTATTGAAATCATTATCCTTAATTAAAACTTTAAGCTTAATTCAAAATTTAAGCTTAATGAAAGCTTTAAGCTTAATGAAAGCTTTAAGCTTAATGGAAGCTTTAAGCTTAATGAAAGCTTTAAGCTTAATGAAAGCTTTATGCTTAATGAAAGCTTTAAGCTTAATGAAAGCTTTAAGCTTAATGAAAGCTTTAAGCTTAATGACAGCTTTTAGCTTAATGAAATTTTAATTTAAGCTTTACTTTTATTAAAAGTTTAAATTTAGTTAGAATTTAAAAGCTTAATGAAAGCTTTAAGCTTAATGAAAGATTCATGTTGAAAGAAAGCTTTAGATTTAAAGAGAGCTTTAAGCCTTCATTAGCTCTAAGTTTAATTCAGTGATAGGTTTAAGTTTAGTAAAAGCTTTGAACTTAATTAAAGCTTCAATGTTAATTAAACGCTTTTCTCTAATCTTTACTGTTAAATATTTCAATCTTTGCTATTTTTGAATACATATTTTTAGGAAAACTTATGTCTTATAATGCCATTCTTTAGTTTAGAGGCCTTGTCGCCTGTCGCTTTCATTTCAAACAACAAAGCTTTTACACTCTAACCAGCTTTAAAGGTGGATGCTTTAGTTTCAAACTTAATTATTTACGAGTGTGTGTAAAAATGCAACACATAAAAATTGAATGTCAAGCTGACCAAGTAAAAATAGTCATAAATAATAAAAATGTTGTCGTTTTTTTTCTTTTCATTCTCAAAACTTAATTATAGTTTTGATAAATTTATACAACAGCAGCAAAAAAAAATAAGAAAAAAACTCAAAGAAAGATAAATAATTTACAAAGTGTTTTAGTAAGGGTAAAATAAAAAAAGCCGGTATATATTTAAAAACTAAAAAAAAAGCAAATGTTAGACTTGTAATTACGTTTTTTTTTACAAAAAAAAAACTAAAATACAGCTAGACACAAATGTTTTCTAGTTGTAAATTTTTCTTAAAATTGATTTATTTTTAATCTTTTCTCTCTCTGATTTTTTAGATTTTTCCATATCGGATAAATGCGAGGACTCTGGATTACGTGTGAATGGTAAAGGCAAGAAAATGCGTAAACCACGTACCATCTACAGTTCACTGCAGTTGCAGCAATTAAATCGTCGTTTCCAGCGTACACAATACTTGGCCTTGCCAGAACGTGCTGAATTAGCAGCGAGTCTGGGCTTAACACAAACCCAGGTTAGTATTTGCAAAAAAAAAAAAAAAAATATTTATAAATATGGTTCACAATTATTAATCCATAATTAATAAATAGAGAGATCAGCAATTAAAACTTTTAATATTTGAAATATTTAATAAATAATTTATTATTGTATTAATACAAAATACTACTCTTACGTTAATTAAAACTAAAGTTATGCAGTTCAAATCATTGTTACATTTTTAACTTTTTCTTACATATTTATGTAATAAAGTCAACCTTTTAAGAGATCTAGAAAAAGGGTATTGTGGATTACACAACAATGTGAAATATTTTATTTTAAATTTATATATGAAATACGTATTAATTAACATTTAATTGCTTTATACATTTCCATTAAATAGGATAGTTTTCTAGGAATTTGAAATGATCTGTTTGATAAGAAAAAATTTAGAAAATTTCATGAAAGTTTAAACTTTTTTAAAGGCTAGTCATTGAATTGGATTTTCATAAATTTCAATAATTTAGAAAGAAAATTAAATTAAACAATAAAAAATTTCATATAATTCTTTACTTAATTTACATTTCATTAAATAATGTAAAATTTGTCATTACAAATTTTATTAAAATTATTACATTGTTTACCTATACTTTACATCGTGTAAAAAGTTAAAATTTTTTACTAAAATATGAAATTTTTGTATGATTTTATTTGGTAGATTTCAATATCTTTATAATTCTTTGATATACATGGTGAAAATAATGTAAATTTGTGTTTGCCTTAAAGTAATATTAGTTTACTTCATGAATTTATAAGAAAATTTTAATTTTATTTCAATTGTTATATTATTTACCTATAATTTACATGGTGTAAACAATTGTATATTGTTTATACTATGTGAAATTTTTATCAATTTTAATGATTTTTAAGATTTTTAAGTTTGAAATTTTTTTACATGTAAACAATTAAAATTTCTTGTTATTATGAAACATTTTTTGCAATGGAAACTTTAGATTTTTTAGCTGATGTAAATTATATGATTTACATGGTGTAAATAATGTAAATTTGTATTTGACTTGATGTAATCTTTGTTTATTTCGTGATTTATACGAAAATTTGAATTTTATTTGAATTATTACATTGTTTACCTCTTATTTACATGATGTAAACAATATTTTTTATTTTTTGAAATTTTTATCAATTTCAATGATTTTTAGGGAAGGTTTTAAATTTTAATTTTTTTACACCATGTAAACTTTACAATTATGGGATTTACATGATGTAAACAATTAAAAATTCTTGTTATTATGAAACATTTTTTACAATGGAAACTTTAGATTTATTTACTCGATGTAAATAATATGATTTATATGGTGTAAATAATGTAAATTTGTGTATGACTGAATGTAATCTTTGTTTATTTCATGAATTTGTAAGAAAATTTGAATTTTATTTAAATTATTACATTGTTTATCTATTATTTACATGATGTAAACAATTGCATATTTTTTACATTATGTAAAATTTTTATCAATTTTTATGATTTTTAAGGAAGATTTTTAAGGAAGATTTTTAATTTCCATTTTTTACACCATGTAAACTTTACAATTCTCGGATTTACATGGTGTAAACAATTCAAAATGCTTGTTATTATGAGACATTTTTTATAATGGAAACTTTAGTTTTTTTTACCTGATGTAAATAATATGATTTACATGGTGTAAATAATGTAAATATGTGTTTGACTTAATGTAATCTTTGTGTGTTTCATGAATTTATAAGAAAATTTTAATTTTATTTAAATCATTACATTGTTTACCTATTATTTACATGGTGTAAACAATTGTATATTTTTTATATTATTTTATGATTTTTATGATTTTTAAGGAAGATTTTTAATTTTTTAATTTTTTTCAACATGCAAACATTACAATTCTCGGATTTACATGATGTAAACAATTCAAAATTCTGTGTAATTATTAGATATTTCATTAAATTATTTAATTTTATATGAATATTCTGATTATATTTAAATTATTACATTATTTACCCTTCCTTCTTTATATTATATAAAAATGTCATAAATTATAATGATTTTTAGGGAACATTTTAATTTCCTAATTGTTTACACAAAGTAATCTTTACATTTTTTAAATTACATGATGTAAATAATGTAAATGTTTGTGTCATTGAATAAAATTTCCATGAAATTAAGAATTTGTAGGAAAATTCTAATTATATTTATGTTATTACATTGTTTACCCATTCTTTACATGATGTAAACAATTCAACATTATTTTTGTTATATGAAAATTTCATAAATTTTAAAGATTTTTATGGAACATTGTAATTTCTTAATAATTTGTATTAAATAATCTTTACATTTTTTAAATTACAATATGTAAATAATGTAAATTTTTGTATTACTAAATTTAATTTCCATAAAACCAAAAACTTATAGTTAAATTATAAATATTTTTAAATAATTAAATTGTTTACCTCTACTTTACATAATGTAAACAATCAGGACAGCTTGCTATTGTTTCAAATTTGAATACATTTTTATAATTTTTAAGCAAAATGTATATATCAGTTGTTTACACCATGTAATCTTTGAATTAGCTAATGTAAATAATGTAAATTTTTTGGGTAACTTTGGGATTATTCTATAAAATTTGCTGTTTATCTGTTTTTAGCTTGAGCAAAATATTTATAAAAAAGCTTTTGTTTGTAATTTTGCTATTTTACTTCAAGTTATCTTTAGGTAAATAATTGAATTCCAAAAAAGTTTTCAGCAGAAGTATTTGAGCTATTCTCTATCTTTTACATTTAATTTTGTGATTTTATGTAAAAAATGTTTCCAAAAATTGTTGTACATTTCAATAGAGACTTTGAACTGACACAGAACTTTAGTTCCTTGTGGCTAGGAACCGATTCCAGTTGTAACACTTTATATCAAAGTGTCCTTCTAACATGTCAATCACCTAGCAGGGTTCAAATTGATACCTTTTAGACACTTAGTGACTGGTCAGGTAACTAATCCAATCGAACTTGATGGATTAAAATTAATTGATACGATTTTTTACCAAATTTGTTTAAAACTACTTGATAAATGATCAACTTTTTACATAATTTTACAAGTAAATTGCTATAATATCCCCTTTTCACATGTCACCGGACTTTATTACGTTTATATTAACACTATTTAGGATTGCCTTTCCATCAAACTCCCTTTAACATTTGTCTAATATTGTTTTGGGGGGATTAACTTTAAGTAATAAATATTTGTAGCATGATTTTGTTTGTTAGTTTTATTTTCCTATCAATAAATTAAATCTGTACAACAATTTAAGCTTTCTAAATCGCTGGACAAACACTACATTTACCACCAAAAACACACCCAAAATATTAAGTTTGAAAACGAGTGGAATGTTTCCTCTTCTATGTTCCTGTTTTTAAGGCCAAACGAAAAAACAATAATGTAGTCAAGGACTAATATTTTATTAATGTTTACAGACCAAATGTGTTTTTGTACTAAATAAAACATTAAACATTATTAACATGCCCTTAACTTTGTTTGTGATCACATGTTTTTTGGGTTAAATGTAGATTATTTACATAAATTTACACCATTTGCCAAGTGTAAGAACAAATTGGACTCCGATTTGAATTTTAAACCAACATTTTGCTAAAAAATCAATGATTTATTTCCTGCAACTAAAATATTTATTTGAGTTTACTAAAATTGTGTCAAGACAACCAATTTTTTTTGGAAACGGTTTAATATATGATTTATTTGAAAGAGATTTTCTGAAAAGCTTTATTAAATTGACTTTAGAACTAGACGAGCGTCGTAATTAGGTTATTTTCAGCATGCTTGTAAGTCTTGGTTGTGATTACCGAATTTTTGTTAAGACAAACAAGATCAGAACTAAAGCAATTAGTGTTTAAAAGAATTGCTTTAGTTTTGTATTGAAAACAGAAACATAAATTAACATTTTTTTTTTGTTACAATTAAAATATTTTGTTTCAGCAATCATATTTTTATTTAGTTTTACAAAAGTTGTGTAAAGCCAACTAAAAATTCAAATTAATTAATTAATTTCCCCAACTAAATTATTTATTTGTTTTTACCAAAGTTGTGTCAAGGCAACCAATTTTTTGTTGTTAATGGAAATGGTTTAATTTATTGTTTATTTTTTGGGGCATAAAATATCTTATTCTTGCAACTTAAACAATCAATAAACAACTTCCGCTTTTTGTTGTTGTTGTTATTGTTGTTGGTGTGCCAGACCTATTGTTTTTGTTGTAATTTGATGTGTGTTTAGGTCTGTGAAACAAGAAGGCGGTTTTAATTACTGGCCCTTAAGTAAACTGAAACTACACTAAAAATCGATTGTAAAACAAAGCCTGGCTGGCTGGCTAACTGACAGACAGTGTAGTGACCCTTTTTTTTGTTTGTTTGAGGAAAGTTGTTCTCAAAAACTATGGTGTTGAAGTAAATTATTTTAAAGCACTTGCAATTTTGTTTTTGTTTAAGAAACATTAACCTTCATAAATTTTGTTTTAAGAATGAAAAGTTGACTGGTGCTGAAGATCTTGATGTGAAGAGAATTCAGCTACAGATAACGGGTTTATATATAATAACTAACAGTTACACCCTTAAAAAAACATAAATTAATTTTTTTTTTTGGAAAAAAGGGTTAAAAATTAAAAGTTTTTTTTTATTTAAGTTCATTTGTTTAATTAACACTTTTGCTATAATATTTTCATAATTTTATTCTTAATCAAAAAACACTTCCTTCCTAATGATATTTGTTTGTCATAGCAGTTAGTTAGGTTAAGGGAGGGCAGTACTCATATAAATTTTATTAAAGTTGTAATATTCCTGGCTTCCTTTCCTTTCTTTTTTATGGTGTTTTTCTTTATTTATTATAGTTTTTTTCTTTAGAAAGTTTTATGGCTTATTTACTTACCACTTTTTCTTAGTTTTATTGATTTCTTAACTAAATCTTTAGTTTGTTGTTTTGTTTCTCTATAGTAGTTTTATTAAATTGTGTCTTGTCTAATAAAGTTTAACTGAAAACTGTGGGGGCGTGTCACTGTTGTTTTTTTTTACAACAAAAACAATAAAATGTTGTTGCTGTTTGTTTGCATGTCAGGTATGGTTTTGCGTTTTTCTGCCTTCATGCAATTCATTACACATTTGCAACTTTAACTCCTTACTATTTTTTTTTTTTGGCCACAATTGTTGTCTAGTCTTGTTACCATATAAAAATATTGTGGTTTGTTACGATTTTTGCCTTAGTTTAAATAACACGCTAAGAAATATTTTTCAAAAATTAAGGCGAAAATAAAAAATTTAGGAAAAATGTGGGATTCGAACCTGGGGCTTCTAGAAACAAGGAAAATAAACTTAGATGTGGGTATTGTAACTTAAATTTCTATATTTGTGTAGTTATTTAGGAAAAACTCAATAACGAGCTTTAGAGCTTTACAAATAAAGGATTTTGTATATCTTTTTTTAAGGAAAGCTCAATGTCGTGCTTTTAGAGCTTTTAAAATTAAACATTTTGTTTATCTATTTGCATAGATCTACTTTAAAAATCATTCCTTTTATTGCAATGAATGATTTTTAAAATTGTTTCATACATTTTTTAGGTAATGTTCAGAATTGAGGTTTAGAGCTTTTAAAAATAAAGCTTTTGTATCTAAGTTTAATTTAAAATCAATCTTTTTGTTGCCTAAATTGTTTTTAAAATTTTGTTCATACATTTTTTAGGGAATGTTTAGTATTGAGCTTTAGAGCTTTTAAAAATAAAGATTTTGTATCTCTATTTGCATACGTTTACTTTAAAATCAATCTTTTTGTTGACTAAATGGTTTTTAAAATTGTGTTCATACATTTTTTAGGGAATGTTCAGTATTGAGCTTTAGAGCTTTTAAGAATTAAGTATTTTTTAACTCTATTTCTATAATTTTGTTTTGAATTCCAGTTTTTTTGTTTTAAATTTAGCTAAGCGAAAGCTTTACTTTGATGGTACACTCTCTTTTAAGCAAAATTATTTAATAAAAATCTGAATTAAAAGAGCTTTTAGATTTAAACAACTTTTAAGTGAAAACCTTAACCAGTCTTTAACTAAAATTTATGAAAGCTTTTCATAATAATCTTTTAGAAAGCTTTCAATTAAAACGTTTGTATAAAAATATTTAAAATAACAAGATTGAAAGCTTAAGTATGATACTACTAGCTCGGCTTTTTAAAGTCCATCTATGTGAAAGCTTTACTTAGTTCGTACTGTTTTTTAAGCTAAATAATTTAATAAAAATCTGCATTTTAGACTAAAACAACTTTTAAATCATAGCCTTAGCCAGTCCTTAACTAAAATCTTTAAAAGCTTTTAACTTTTATCTGCAAGCTTAATGAATGTTTTTGACTACAAGCTTCAAGAAAACTAACTAAAATGATTTAAATGTCTATTTGAATAACTTTAATTTAAAATCATTCCTTTTGTTGCCATAAATTGTTTGTAAAATTTGTTCATAAGCTTTTGAGGCAATGCTCAGTATCGAGCTTTTAGAGCTTTAAAAATTAAGTATTTCTTATCTTTATTTCAATAGTTTTCCTTTGAATTTTTTTTGCTAATTTCTTCAGATAAAGCTCAATATAGAACTTTAGCGATTTAAAATTAAAGGACTTTTTGTCTGTATTTGAATAATTTTATTTTGAAATAATAAAACTATAAATAGTTTTTGTTCATAAGTTTTTGTAGGGAAAGCTCAGTATTGAGCTTTAAAAGTTTAGGATTTTTTATCTCATTTTCAATAAATTTCCTTTGAAATCGTTCCAATTTATGTTTGTTTCCCTCAAAATTTCTCTCAGTATTTGCTTTTGCTGTCTCTTGCCAAAAAGAACGTACATTTTTTTAAAACTTGCTTGTTTGTTGTAGATGGATTGACAGCTGCCAGCTTTTTTTTTCTCAATTTTTTTTTAAATATAGCCAAGTTTTTAGGTATATGTTGTTGTAGTTGTTGCCAATATAAATAAATGTTGAAAATGTGCGGGTTTTTTTTTGTATTTTCGTATTCATGTTAGTGTAGCTATAAAGTTGCAGTATCGCCGTATTGTTTTTTTCTCTCTCTGAGCCGTCAACTCCTAAGGCGTTAATTTAAACATGCAAATGTAAATAGAATATATTGTGTAGTAGTTTTAAAATATATATAAAAAATTCATGGTAAAAAAGGTGTTTATTGCAAAGAAAAATTAAGGAGAAAAATGTGGTCAAAATTGAAAACAAACACTCAGAAAAATAAATAAATCTAATCTAGTTCCAAAAATAAAAAATTTACACATAAAATTCCTGTCTTTAAAGAAGAGTTAAATAAAGTCGCACCGAAAAATTAAAGCGATTTTAACGATTTTCTTTATAGATCTTTACAACACTATAAGGAACGTAAATATGACTACAAAAGATGTGAAGACTTTCTATCAAATTAGAATACATATTTTAAAATTTGAAATGTAAGGACAGAAGGACGGACAACAACAACTCAAATCCTCTGTAAATAAAGAATCCTAAAAATCTTTAATTTATAAATTATTCTCTTAACAATCGTACTATAAATATATCTTTCAATTTGGAAACGATATCATATTAAAACCAGAAATTTTAAAACAACTTCAAAAATCTTACACTCACAAAAACAAACTGCTACAAAATTCCCTAAAAACTAAGCAAATCTCAAATTTCAAAAGGCACAAACAAACAACAAAAACAAATCATCCACCCACTCAGCTCAGAAGAGAAAGAACAAAAAAAAACAAACAAGTTTCTGGCTTTAATTCTTTCAAGTTAAAAAAACTATAAACAGAATTTACAATGAACTTATTTTGTATTTATTCATTTATCTTTTTCTTACAATATATTGCCTGGTGCTGCTGATACCAACCATATGGAGGGCTTGTTGTGGGTACAACCAACTACAACAAACCAACAAACACACAAAACATATGCATGCGGTGGCAGAGACCACAGACCCAAACAACTCGCAACACACAGACCAACTATATACGTATGCTAGTACTAATTCAATTAGGATACACACGCCCACTATCAATAAATATATCAAAATGGGTGATTTGAAGTGAAACAGCTAAAGAAAAAAAAAAAAGTTACAACAGAAACAAATATATGCAGTGTGTTTAGGGTAAAGCTAGACATTAAACAGTGGCATGTTTACAAGAAAATTTACAACAGAAATTTAATAATTGTTTTAACCGTCTAATAGGGTTTTTGAAGAATTACAAAGTATTGAATAGAAGCAGGATATTTTGAGTAAATATAATTAAGTACAAAAGCTTTAAGCTTAAATACATATTATTGGAAAAATAAATGGGTTTTTAATGTCCATTTAAGCGAAAGCTTTGCTTAGTTAAAGTAAATTCTTAAATATCTGAAGAAAGCTTTTCACAACAAGCTTTAAGAAAGCTTTTAAATAACTTTTTTAAACGTTTAAGTAATGTGATTTGAAAAGAACTAATCTTAAAAGCTTAATTATTTTAATACTAGTTCGGCTTTTTTAACTCCCAACTATGTGAAATCCTTACTTAGTTCTTACATATTTTTAAGCTAAAGAATTTAATAAAAATCAGCATTTTACACTTAAACATCTTTTAAATCATAGCCTTATCTAGTTTTTAACTAAAATCTTTAAAAGCTTTTAACTACAAGATTTAAAAAAAACTTTTAACTGCAAGCCTAATGAAAGCTTTTGACTACAATCTTAAAGAAAACTATCTAAAAAGAGGTAAATGTCCTTTTACAAGAAAAAAACTGTTTTCTTAATGCATAAACAAGACTTGAACTAAAAGTTTCGAATACAATTTTTCTACAACTTTAAAGTTTTTGATATATTATTTTATTAAAAAGCTTTTTATTATAGTAATAAATAAGAGATTTTGTTAAAAGCTTTAATTTTTTTGACCAACATTTTTAAGAATTTAGCTAAAAGTTTAGTTTTTAGTTAAAAGCTTAAAGTTATTCTGTGATTTTAGTTAAAAGCTAATTTCAATATTTAAATTTTAAAGTCTTAGTTAAAAGCATTAGTTTTTAGTAAAAAGCTTTACTGTTTTAGTTAAAAGCTTTAAGTTTTTAGTTAAAAGCTTTAAGTTTTTAGTTAAAAGCTTTAAGTTTTTAGTTAAAAGCTTTAAGTTTTTAGTTAAAAGCTTTAAGTTTTTAGTTAAAAGCTTTAAGTTTTTAGTTAAAAGCTTTAAGTTTTTAGTTAAAAGCTTTAAGTTTTTAGTTACAAGCTTTAAGTTTTTAGTTAAAAGCTTTAAGTTTTTAGTTAAAAGCTTTAGTTGTTAGTAAAAAGCTGTATGATTTTGTTAAAAACTTTAAGTTTTTAGTTAAAAGCTTTATGGTAAAGCTTTCTGTTAAAAGCTTAAGTTTTTCTGTTAAAAGCTTTTAAACTTTTAGTTAAAAGCTAATTTCAATATTTAAATTTTAAAGTTTTAGTTAAAAGCTTTGGATTTTTGTGAAAAGCTTTAAGTTTTTAGTTAAAAGCTTTAAGTTTTTAGTTAAAAGCTTTATGTTTTATAAATGTTTAGTTAATAGCTTTGGCTTTTTAGTTATAAGCTTTAAGTTTTCATTTAAAAGCTTTAAATATTTGGATAAATGGTTCTTTTAAATTGTTAGTTAAAAGCTTTATGTGGAAAATACTTTAAGGTTCAAGTCAAGAGCTGTGAGTTTTTTGTTAATACGTCAAGATTTTATTTAAAAACCTTTCAGTTTTTAGTAAAACACTTATTTTTAGTAGTAATATTAAAGCTTTTTGTTTTCAGTTAAAAGCTTTAAGTATTTAATTAATAGTTTTATGTTTTAAACAGCTTTAAATATTAAAAATTTGATCATTTCCATGGTTTTAAAATTCGTTTGCTACATTTAACTAGTAATGTTA
This sequence comes from Calliphora vicina, assembly GCF_958450345.1. Taxonomy (NCBI): domain Eukaryota; kingdom Metazoa; phylum Arthropoda; class Insecta; order Diptera; family Calliphoridae; genus Calliphora; species Calliphora vicina. The sequence continues at coordinate 75,853,804 of NC_088784.1, forward strand.
AAAATTTAATTTCGAAACTTTAAAAAGCTTTAGAAATCATTCTTGAAATTGTAACCTTGTCTATTAAGAGTGTTTTATGTGGCAATAATTTAAGAAAACTGTACTTAGTAAAGAGGTGTGTTGGTTTATTGCAAATAATCAAATAGAAAAGCTTTTTTGGTAAGCTATAACATTTTCTATTTATAAAATATTAGAAATTTGTTAGTTTCGTACGTCTAGATTCTAAAGCTTAACAGCTCGCTTATTTTATAAGCTTTAAAGCCATTAGGGAAACCTTCCCCTTGTAAATACATACTTGTATTTCTTACTACTATTTACAATTTATTTTTATACCCTTCAGCTTCGTGAGAAGGGTATATATAAGTTTGTCATTCCGTTTGTAATTTCTACATTTTTCATTTCCGACCCTATAAAGTATATATATTCTGGACCCTTATAGCGGAGTCGATTAAGCCATGTCCGTCTGTCTGTCTGTCTGTCCGTCTGTCTGTCTGTCTGTCTGTTGAAATCAGTTTTCTGAAGACCCCAGATATCTTCGGGATCCAAATCATCAATAATTCTGTCAGACATGCTTTCGAGAATTTTGCTATTTAAAATCAGCAAAATCGGTCCACAAATGGCTGAGATATGAGGAAAAAACCAAGACAACCTCGATTTTTGACCTATTTTTTTACCTATATCTGGATTACTAAGACATTAATATAGACAATATGGATATCTAATGATAGATATTTCAAAGACATTTGCAACGACGTATATAAGACCATAGTAAGTTGGACCTACAATGGGTCAAAATCGGGAAAAAAATTTTGAACCCGAATTTTTTTTTAAAAAAAAAAAAAATTTAAAAAACAAAAAAAAAATTTTTAAAATTAAAAAAAAAAAATTTAAAATTTAAAAAAAAAATTTTTTAAATTTAAAAAAAAAAAATTTTTAAATTTAAAAAAAAAAATTTTAAATTTAAAATAACAATCGAAAATTTTTTTTTTCCAAAAAATTCAAAAAACAACTGGAAAAAAAATTAAATTTTGTTTATCTAAAAATATTTAAAATTTTGAAGTATAATTTGGTGAAGGGTATATAAGATTCGGCACAGCCGAATATAGCACTCTTACTTGTTTTTTTTATCGAAATCTAATTTAAACAAGCCCTAGTTTCAATTTAATCTATAACAACATTAACAACATGCATAATTATGAGAACAAAGTTGTTTGTTTCTAATCTGTGATTAAAATTGACATTTGTGTCTTTGAGTGTGATTTTTAAGTTTCTAAACAAACAACAAAATCTAATATTAAACTTGATTTTTTCCAAGCATTTTTAAAACCTACATACATGAAGCAGGAGTTACGAAAAAATCGCGTATAATTTTTTTTTTTTTGCTAAATTTTTGCAAAATGTTTGCCAATGTCACACCCGTACTTTTCAAGTCAAATAAATACACACAAATACTGTTAACAAACTCAAACATCATTTTGCAATTGCATGTCACATTAACGTCTTAACAGCCGTACTAAACATAAAAAGTTGAATTTTTAATTTTTATTTTTTTCTATTTTTGTAATTTTAAGCAGAAAATCGAAAAAATAGAAAAAGCTCGCTAATAAAAATAATGAAATAAATAAACTGTGGTGGTGTTTGGTGTTGGTTTAGAGAGTGGAGCTGATTTAATGTTTGACTATTTGGTTGGTTGCCAGCAAACGCAGACACTTTTTTTAGCAGTAATTCTTCTAATGAAGCTTCCATCAGTACCGCTAGTAAAATAGTAGAAGTAGTAGTTGTGAGACCTGCATGCATGCATGCCTCCTCTTGCCTGACATGCACATGCAACACTCATAATATTTTTTAAAAGAAACTTTACAAAAGACTGACAAAAAAAACCACCAGCAAACACTTTCGTAATAGTTATATCCCCTCCAGCTAGATTTTTTTCTACATACACAATATATATATTTTGAGCGTTTGAAAACAAACGATCTGTCAGTGTTGTTTAGAGGAAAATACTTGTAAGTTAGTCAGTCAGTCAGTTAGTTAGATTGCTGAATAGATGGATGGATGGATGGATGGTTGGATTTATGGAAACATGCATGGTTAGATGAATGGCTGACTGGCTGACTGACGGTTTAACTGACTGGCCCGTTTGCCTAAACAGACGTTCGGATGTATACATCAAAATTTATGATTATTTTTTCACTAATACACTAACTTTTGTTTGAATAATTCAAACACATTATCTAATAAATAGATTTTTTTTTATTTCGCATAAAATTAAATTCTAATCACAATTACAAATATTTGAAAACAAAAAAAATAGATATGATATTTATTAAATCGTTATGAAAAAAATATTTAGAATTTTTAGTAAGTTTAACACTAAAAGGATTAAGAAAAAAGGCGGTCGATACTTTCGCGATCCAAGTTTAAAGATCATTTAAAATGCACAAGCCAACTTCTATGGGGACCACAAGCCACCCTTAAAAATTTAAATTTTTTATATTTTCTAAAATTTTAAATGAATTATTTGAATATTTAGATTATTTCTAGCTTTTTGTGAGTTTTAGCACCTGGGGCACATTAACCATTATTTGTATTTATCTTACAAAATGAAAATTGTTAAAGGTTTTGATGTTTTTTATTGAAATATTTTAATTTTAAGTTAATTTTTGATTTTATGCGAGTTGTGGCCCCCAGGGGTACATAAGCCACACTTGAAATTTATCTTGTAATAAGTGTAATTTTAATAGTTTTGATGGTTTTGAAAGAATTATTTTCATTTTGTTTATTTTTGATTTTTCGTGAAATGTACACCTGGGGTCCATGAACCACACTTAGTATTTATGTTATTTTAACATAATTTTTTAAAGATTCTTCACATTTAAATAAAATATTTTAATTTTTAACATATTTATAGCTTTTTGTTAGATGTAGCACCAGGGGGTACATGAGCCATTCTTTGTATTTATCTTACTATAAATGAATTTGTTATAGATTTGTTGCTTTTTAAAGAATTCTTTAATTTTTAGTGTAGTTTTACATCTTTTGCGAGATGATGCCCCGGATTTTTTTTATGAGTTTGTGCACCTGGGGCACATAGGCCACTTTTTGTTTTTGTACTATAATATATGAATTTTTAATTATTTTGTTAGTTTTTACCGAATTATTTAAATTTTTAGTTTATTTCTTGTTGTTTTGTGAGTTAAAGCTCCTGGGGAACATAAGCCACCTTTAGTTTTTTTTATTGTAATAAGCAAATTTACAACATTTTGAGGTTTTTTAATAAATTTATTTAGTTTTAACATTTTTGTGAAATCTTACACCTGGGGACCCACAAATGAACCACAATTTGTTAAAATGATAAAATTAGTAAGTTTTTGTATAGTTTTTTAAACAGTGTAACTAATAGTTTACACATAACCAGACTTCGTGTTCATGGGGGTTTTTTAAATAATTTTTTTTGAATTTTTGTTTAAATTTTTTAAATATTTCGTTTGAAATCACTATTATTTGATAATTATATTATAAATGTGACTTATTTTGAATCAAATAAGCTCTATAATCGGGAATCAATTGTCAATGTGGGGTATCCTCCCAAAGGTAGGATAAAATATTTTTTTGATTTTTTTTTTTAAATTTAAACTTTGGCTTTAAATAATTTAAAATTTTTGTTTGAAATGTTTATAATTTAAATAAAATTTGTGAAAGCTTGTTGAAGTTTTAATCATGTAGGCTTTATTCCTCTAAAATTGCTGTTAAAATGTCAAAGTTGTCTAACTTTTTCTAAGCAAGAATAAAAATAAAACTTTTAGGTTTTTAACTAAATTTAGCAACTTTGGCCCTAATTAATTGAAAATTATGTTTGTAATGTCATTAATATAAATACAGATTTTGAAAGACTGACTTATTATGAATCAAATAAGCTATATTTCCTTAAAATTGATTAACAAATGTTAAAGATGTGGTATTTTTTTCGAAGTAGCTTTTTATTTTTTTCAAAATTTTTTAAGTTTGGCATTAATTAATTTCAATATTTAGTTTGAAATGATATTAATTTCAAAACATTTTTGGAAAGCCTGTTTTATTTTGAATCAAATAAGCTATATTTCTTTAAAGTTGATTAACAAATGTTAAAGTTGTGGCACTTTTTCTAAAAAATATTTTTTTAATATTTCAACTTTAACTTTAATAGTTTTAAAATTTTGTTCAAAATTTATATTATTTGAATAAATTTTTTGAAAGCTTGTTGAATTTTGTATCAAATAAGATATAAAATTCCTTATTAAAGAAGATTTTCTTTAACCCTTTAACTGAAGTAATAACCAAAAATAGCCCATATTTTTAAAATGAAGATTCCTAGTCATTGCAACTGATTATGGTAAAACAATCCTGTGAGTGTTTCAAGTTAGAATTTAAGCCTAGAGGCTTTTCTTATTTAGGCATAGACCGTTTAACCCTTAAACATGAGGGTTCCTAAATGACCCCTGACAAGTTTTTAAAGAGTTAAAAAGTTTACAAAATTTCCTTTCGATTGTAAAACAAAATATAAAATTTATATAACTTTTAAGCAAGCTTTAGGAAACTTTTTGGGGTTAATAATAATATTAATAAACAGCAACAAACAACTTGTTATAAATGTGGCGGCAAAACATCATTCATGGTCATAATTTTTTTTTATTTTTTAATTTTATTCACAAATCATGTTTTATTATTTTAAAACTTAAATACACTGGCTGGGTTGAATGAGTGACTGAATGACTGACTACTAGATTTGATATTTTTTTTTTGTTTGCTGTTGTTTTAGTATCTGTTGTATTTATATATCTCTAAGCTATCAGCAGCTGAGCAAAAAAAAAAAATGAAAAAAAACCTAAAATAATAAAAAAAATTTAAACAAAAACAAAAAAAACTTGCATGTAAAATGAGTTTGTGTTAAATAAATTAATGCAAAACATTCGTCATTTTGTCAGTTAGTTTGTCAGTTGTGACTAAATGCTCTTATAAATTTACTCATGACTATAGCAGTAGCCAACTGCTGCTACTGCAAGTTCTTGAGTTTCAAATGCATCTGCTGTAATAGTGTTCTTGTTCTGTAATTAGAAATATAAATTTTTTCTTTAAGCAATTTCATTTCAAATTTTGTTTAGTTGCAGTAAACTAAATTAACACAAATTTAATTATAATAATTTATTTACATTTACACTAGTTGATTAGTAAGTAAGTAAATATTTCTTTGAGTGTATGTATGTATATGATTGAAACAGATTTAGTGCAAATGTTTTTTTTGTATTTTTTTATTATTATTTTCATTAATTTATTTTGTTGTTTGCGTTTTTATGCTGGTTACTTGTTGTCGTATTTATTAAAACAAAATTGTAATAAAGCTTAAAAAATACTTAACAAATGAGTAAGTTTTTCTTAATACATTTGTTTTTTTTTTTGCTGTTATTTCTTATTAAAATTTATTTAATCATCATGACTTGGCAGCTTTCAATGTCTGTTTTTTTTATAGGAAAAATACTTTTTTTTTATTTGAACCGTCATCATACTTCCACCCTATATAGTACTTGCTAAGGTCTATAGTGACAATATTAGTTTTATTGCTGCAATTTTTACGCCATCATTATTGTATTGTTTTAAATCGTGTCAGAATTAGTTTTAATTTTTCTTCGGTTTTTTTCACTCAATTGTTAAAAGTGGTTTAATATTTATAGAGTTTGCAGCAATTGTTTGAGATATATTTCAATAAAATTGATAACACAGAAAACATTGAGGTTGGTTGGAGAATGATTTGAAACCAAATCATTAGTCAAATCTTAGATGTTTGAGAATAAGGCAAGTTTATTTTCAACTTTAAAAAATTCAAATTGTGCTCCAACTTTATTTAGGAAAAAAAATTTTAAATATCTAAAATTTTAATACATTTTTAAAGTCTGACTTATTTAGAATCCAATAAACCACATTTCACTTTAGTTTGAAATATAAAAATTTTTAAGTAAAAAAATATATTTTTTTTAATTTTTTAACTTTGGCGTTCATTAATTTGAATATTTTGTTGAAGATGATTGTTATTTAAATACATTTTTTGAAAGCCTGACTTATTTAGAATCAAATAAGCCATATTTCTTTAAAATTTATTAACAAATAGCAAACTTTTCCTAAGTAGGAATACAAACACAAATTTTGACTTTTTTTATCATTGGCTTTAATAAATTTTTAAATTTTGTTTGAAGTCACTATTAGTTATTTAACATTTTTGGAAACCTGACTTATTTCAAATCTAAATTTCTTTCTTTATTTATTTCTTTGAAATGGATTGACAAAGTTCAACAATTTTTAATAGTTTTTCTAAGTAAGAATTTAAATAATTATTTTTTAAACTTTTTCCACTTTGTGTTTAATTAATTAAAACATTTTGTTCCAAACGACTATCAACTGTACATATCTTCTGAAAGCTTGACTTATTTAGCATCAATTTGGCTATTTTTCTCTCAAATAAATAAGGAAATATAAAATTTGTTTTATTTGTTTCTAAAAAAGAAAATATAAAATTTAGATTTTTTTCAAAATCTTCAATTTTGTCTTCAATTAATTTAAAAATTTTGTTTGAAATGACTATCATTTGTATACATTTTTTGAAAGCCTGATTTGTTTTAAAGTAAATAAGCTGCATTTCTCAGAAATTGATTAACAAATTTCAATAATGTTTAAGAATTTAATTTAGAAAGAATAAAAATATATTTTTTTTTTAATTTTGGAGTTACTTAATTTCAATATTTTGTTAGAAGTACCTTTAATTTTAATACACTTTTAAAAAGCCTGGCCTAATTTGAATCAAATTAGCTAGATTTCTTTTAAATTTACAATCAAATTTCAAACTTGTAATACTTTTTCTAAGAAATTATAACAATTAAAGAATTTTTCCACTTTGGCTATATTTTATTTAAACATTTTGTTAAAAAACACTAAACAAGATATTAATATTTTGAAAACCAGACTTGTTTTAAATCAAATAATATATTTTTCTCTAAAATTGAAAATGAAATGTCAAAGTTGTGGCTCTCATTCTAAGTATGGATAAAAAAAAATTTGTATTTTTTCTAAATTTTTCTACTTTGGCTTTAATTATTTAAAAAATTTTGTTAGAAATACTTTAAATTGAAAACATTTTCTGAAAGCCTATCTTATTTGGAATTAAATTAGCTATATTTATATAAAATTTATGGGTAAAAACCAAATTAAGCTACTTTTTCAAAGTAAAAGTAATTTTGTATTATTTTTGGAATTTTTCAACTTTGGCGTTAATTAATTTAAAATTTTTGTATCAAAAACCTACAATTTATATAAATGTTTTGAAATCCTGATTAATTTTGTAACAAATAATCATTTTTTCTTTAAAATCGTAACTCAAAAGTCCCGTTGTGGCCCGTTTTCTAAGTAAGAAGAAAAATAAAAATTTTGATTTTTTTCCATTTTTAATTTTTGGCGTTAATTAATTTAAAGTTTTTTGATAATTTATATAAATGTTTTAAAAGAATAATTAATTTTGTAACAATTAATGTAGTTTTTTCTAAAATCGAAAGTCAAATGTTCAAGTTTTGGTTCATTATCTAAGTAAGAAGAAAAATAAAAATGTTTGATTTTTTCAAAAATTTTTAATTTTTGCCGTAAATTAATTAAAAAATTTTGTTCGAAAAGACCATTAATTGAATAAATTTTTGGAAATTCTGATTTATTTCTTATCAATTAAGCTCTTTTTCTCTTAAATTTATTGTAAAATGTAAAAATTTTAGTACTTTTACTTATTATAACATTTAATTTTCGGATTTTTTCAAAATTTTCAACTTTGGCGTTAATTAATTAAAAGAATCAGTTCGAAAGGACTTATATTTGATTAATTTTTTTGAAATACAGATTTATTTTGCATCAATAAGGCTTTAATTGTCTTAATTTGATTGTAAAATGTGAAAATTGTGTTAGTTTTTCTTCGCATAAAATTTAATTTATGTTTTTTTTTTCAAAATTTTCTTCATTTAATGATTCATTTGGTGATTAATTTAAAAAGTTAGTTTGAAATATCTTTTATCTAGATAAATATTTAAAATGTTTGATTTATTTGGTTACAATAATTTACTGTAATTTTCAAGCCATTTGTACAAACAACACCTAAGCCAAGTTCTTAGCCTAGACATTTTGGGTGGTTGTAGCTGCTAAAGTAAAAGTATAAAGCCCTCGCCACATATTCAGTTTGATTGAAACAGACAATGATGCATATAATTTGCTCTCATTTTCATGCAATTTGTACAGACAACACCTAAGCCATGATCTTAGCCTAGACACTTTGGGTGGTTGTAGCTGCTAAATCAAAGGTATATCTGAAGCATGGAATTTTTTGCTTCTTTCGATATTGATTTCTTACTATTGTAAATTTACTTTAAAAAAGATAACAAATTCTTACATTTAAAGACAATTCATTTGCAATATTTTTTCATAAACATTTGCCTATCATTGTAAATTCTTTTTTTCAAAAGAAAAATTAATAACAAGTAGAACTTGATTTATGTTTAGTTTATAAAAATTATTTCTAAAAAAGATAAAAATCTTTTTGCAATAAAAACATAAAATATTTCGCCTGTATAGTAAATATTTTTTACAACTTTGAACATGTTTCTATATGAGACATCAACAGAGAAGAGGAGGTAAAACAAAAAGAAACTTATTATTATGATTTTTTATATTTTAATTTTTTTTTTTTGTAAAATAAATAAAATTAAATAAAACTTGCTGACCGCATTTAAATACAACAACTACGATCAACGTCAACATCATTTACATTAAATGAAAACAACATACAAGATACAAGTACAGATTCATGTGAACAGAACACAACACAGTCTAGATACAACGAAACAAACTGACAAAATCATGTTCACATTGTCATCTGAGGGGCTTGTATCATTACAAATATCTACAAACATATTTACATAGTATTTCATATTATAGTATAGTAAAGAGTATGTAGATGTGTTGTTGAATATTCTATATATTGTAAACATATCCATCATTTTACTAGTTTCAATTATGTATGTTTGTATAGCTTATAGTATGAGTATCTAGATACTTAGATACTCATACTATAAGCTATAATAAGTATTGAGATACTGAGACAACCGACCTGGCAACATAGTAGTGACTACAGAATCACGTACAATTAAATAAACCCTCATTTTTTGTACATTACTACTTTATTTTATAGTTTATAGTTTTTTTTTATTTCCAGCCACCGTCCTAATCTGTGTTAAGAGTATATGATGATAGTTGTATAGTCGTTTATAGATACATTTATTAGGATTTCAGTAAACTCTCTGCATATTGTCATACAATGTCAATTAAATTATGGGTCATGTAGTAATAAATACAACAAAATCTCTCTCGCTTTAAACACTTGTACATAATTCACATAATTTTTTATTTTTTTTTTCGTAATCCATACCCGAGACCGCATTAGACAAGATTAATTGAAATTGTTTATACTTAACTAGATAAATGTATAATGGAAAAAAATTTTTATAAAAAAAAAATAACTAGTTGCACGTTTATTTTCATTTCGTAAACAAAAAATTAAAAATGAAAGTGTTAAACTTTATTAATATGTCATTTAATGAAAATAAAACTAATTGAGAAAGTTTAGAACGTGTTTGAAGAGCATTACAGGAAGCCGGAAGAGGAGAAAGTGAAATGATAAGGCTTTAAAATAGATCAAATAAGAGCAGTCTCTTTGTAAGGCAATTTGTGAAAACAACACCTAAGCCACGATCTTAGCCTAGACACAGGGAGTTGTGGTAGCAGCTAATGGAAAAGTGTATAGACCTGATCACATGTTATCTCTCCATTATGAATCAAAATAGCATCAGCTTGATGAAAATTTCATGCAATTTCTACACCTAAACAATGTTCTTAGCCTAGACACTTTTGGTTGTGGTAGCTGCTAAAGCTAAATTATTTAGCCATCATCACCAGTTGTCTCTTTGTTATCGTACAAAATGACATCAGTATGGTAAATTCACTTTAATTTTCAAGCTATTTATACAAACAACATCTAAGCAAAGTTCTTAGCATAGACACTTTAGGAGATTGTAGCTGCTAAAGCGAAATAATAAAGCCCTTGCCACATGCTGTCTTTTTGGTAATGATGACAAATAATATTCCTATGTTGGGCACAGATAATGATGCTTTTAATTCGCTTTCATTTTCATGCAATTTGTACAAACAACACAGAAGCCAGTTCTGAGCCTAGATACTGAGCAAGTCCTTAGCCTAGACACTTTGGGAGGTTAACTCTACTTTTGTAGCTGCTGTAAATTTACGCAAGCTTAAAAATGTTCCTCTTTATGTAACGAGTACATTGTTGCTTTTAATTTTTTGAAAAATCAAATAGCACATCCTCATTGTTTTTCATAACAAATTTTTAAAATAAAATTTTTTGAAAATTGAAGCTATTTTGATATGATTTATTATAATTAATAGCTGACAAACAAAACTGTTTCAAAAAACTAAGTAGCACACCCCAGTTTTTTCCTTATAATAATAAAAATTTTTGCATTTTTTGTTAAACTGCATTTATTTTAATGAAATTTTCAATAAACTTAATTATTTTACAGTGTTCTACTGTTTTTAATTACAGAAAAATAAAAATCTTTTGTAGAACTAAGTAGCACACTCTAAATTTTCTCTCCCTGAAGAATTAAAAATTGTAAATTTTGTGTATTTTGAACTAATAACAATTTACCACAGATAAAGATTCAGCTAATAAAGTTCTTAGTCTAGACCAACACCTAATGTGTCTAAGTTAAGATCTTGCTTAGTTGTTGCTCATACAAATAATTTAGAGTTGCTTGACAGTATTTATGAGTGGCTAAAACTCAAAAGCTCATCTTTACACTCAAAGTGTCTTGGCTGAGAGCATGTAGATCTCTATCATTTCAAATACCAAAGTTTGTGATATTTTCTTAGTTCAATCAAAATTTTTGTTTAAACAAATCTTTTAAAATGACAATATTACTATTTGCTAAATATGATTATTTGCTTTATATTACTTTAATTTTTCGCTGGCTCGCAATAGCTCACCTTAAGCCGATACAGCCACCAAAAGTGTCTAGGCTAAAAACATGTGACTGACTCAAATACCTATTGTTCGTGATATTTTATTTTCAAAATCTTAATTTTTGTTTAAATAAAATCTATAACATGTTAAGACAACTTTTTGTATGTTTTGTTTTATTCAAACTAAAATTTGAGTTAAAATTTAAAGTAAAGTACAAAAAACCAACACACAACTTTTTTAAACAAAAAGGGGTGTAAACCGTGGGCGATGCGTCTGAGGATAAAGAACGCTTTAACACACACATTCATATAATTCTGTAAACTCTTTTTGTGTTTAAACAGTTTTAGCTGTTTCCTATACCATGAAGCGCCGTTTTAACAGTTCATCTAAAATGTAGAAAAACAACGAAAAAAACATATTGAAAAATCAGGAAAAAAAGGTTCCTTAAACTCTGCTGTTAGCCTGCAATGCTTTATAAACATAAAATAAGATCAAAATAGGCCGATAAAAGCTCATAAACACGCAGTTTAATCATTTTTATAAAAGTTTCGAGGTTAAAAACCGACAACCAAAAAAAATATTGTTGTTGAAAAGTTCACACGCTGCTTTTGAAAGGTCTCCTGTTGTTGTCTTCATGGGCTGCTTGCTGCTCATGATGCTGACGACACGTTGTTGTATGCTTTGATGGCGATGTGTTGGAAGTGTGATCTTCATTTTTTTAGCTGTTAGTTATTGTATATTATTTGTGTATGAGGTTTAAATCATTGTAATTATTCAATTAGGATCACTTGTTGCCAAAAACTAAAGTAAACAAGAGAGCTAAAGAGAGGAAAGCGAGTGAGCATTGAGTGCGTTGCGAATTTCCAGTAGTAAATAATTGTTTTCATAATAAATGGTTGTAGTTGCAGCAGCAACTAATAATTTTCTTAACAGCTTCAACTGTTAAAAATGACAGTGATGACAGTTTGGAATGATGGTAAATACCCTGGGAAAAAAAGTAGCACACCCTGATTTGTTTTTTATAATAATATAAAACCTAAATTTTTTTGGTTAAATTTTCAATATTTAAAAGATTTTTAATGAATTTACTAATCTACACACAGAGAAAACAGATTCGTGTTGGCAACCGAATTTGTTGCCAATCGAATGATTCTATCTTCATGACCGAATTTTACAGTTGTGGCTACAAAATTTTAGAAGTGGTAACAAAAGTTTAGTTACTTCAACCGAAATTCTTCTTTATCAACAGACTTTCTGTTGATTGAATCGAAAAATTCTATGTGTGCAACCGAATCATTCGATTGGCAACAAATTCGGTTGCTATCACTAATCTGTTTTCTCTGTGCATCAATCTATCTATTGGAAAACCAAGTAGCACACCCTATTTATTTATAATACATTTAAAACTAAAAAAGATTTTTAATAAAATTAAAGAATTTCACAGTGTTTTACTGTTATTAATTAAAAACAAATCAATTTCTTCCTTAAAAATAAGTAGCACACCCTACATTTTCCTCTCCAGAAAATTTAAAAATATAATTTTTGTTAATCTTTTTGTTAACAAAGTATTTTCTTGGAATTATTAATTAACGAAATAAGTTATTTTAATAAAATAAGTAGCACACCCAAATTTTGGTGTGCTAACATTTGATCATAAATAATTTTTCGTAAATTATGGAGATTTTATTCGGCTTGTTTGAAATTTATAAGCAATTGCCAAATTCGTTTTGAAAAACTAAATAGCACACTCTAAATTTCATGATCAAATTGGTTTTAATATATGATTTATTAAAAATTTTGGTAAAATTTTAATTTTTTTTTTTAATTAATAACCATCAACAAAATCTTGTTGGAAAAACTAAGTAGCACACCTTAATTTCTAATAAAGAATATTTTAAGGGCATGATTTTTTGTAAATCCTGGTAAATTTTTTAAAATTTAATAGTTTTATTAACCAGCATTAAAATGTGTTTTCAAAAACTAAGTAGCACACCCTAAATATTTTATCTTTGTTAATTTAACTATATGATTTTTGCGAAATTTTAATATTTTTAACTAGTTTACTAGATTTTTCCTACCAAAAACTTATATTCATTTGAAAAACTAAGTAGCACACCCTAAATTTTTTCTCTTTAGTGCATTAAAAATGTAATATTTTGTAAATTTTCTTAATTTTTACTACTTTTCTATTGAAATTTTAAGTCTCAAAAGAAAAAAGTTTTCTTTGAAAAAATAGCACACCTTAATTTCTAACCAAAACAATTTTAAGAATGTGATTTTTGGCACAACCAGATAATATCGTAATGTTTTCATGTATTTATAACCAGTGACAAAATATGCTTCCAAAAACTAAGTAGCACACCCTAAATTTTGTCTCTTTGTTAATTTATATATATGATTTTTGTTAAATTTTAATATTTTCAACCATTTCTGCTGGATTTCTTTACCAAAAACGAAAACTGTTTGGAAAAACTAGGTAGCACACCCTAAATTGTTACTAATTGCCTATATTTCTGTCTTCGATATTTCAATTATAAGAATTTTTCATAAATTTGACTTATTTCATTGTATACTTCTGAAATTCACAATCAACTAAAAAATAAGTTTTATTTAAGTAAATAGCACACCCAAATTTATTATTAATAAATTTTTATGAAAGTGAATTTTACTAAATACTGCTAATTTTCTTTTGTTGTTGCTGAATTTACAACAAACTAAATAATTTTGTTGAAAAAACTAAGTAGCACACCCCGACTTTGTTTTCTTTCTTAATTTAGCTACATAATTTTTGCAAAATTTTCATATTTTGCTTAAGTTTTTCTGGTTTGCTCTAACAATAAAGAAAATTGTTTTGAAAAACTAAGTAGCACACCCTAATTTTCATTTAATAACATTTAAATCTCGTGATTTTAGTTAAATCCTAATGATTTAATTATGTTTTATTGTTATTTATAATCTATTACAAAATTAGCTTGAAAAACTTAAGTAGCACACCCAAATTTATTATCTTCAAATATAAAAAATTAAAATTTTATTTTGAATTTTAAAAATTTCTTAAAATTTTAGCAAAATTATTATTAAGTCTGGAAATTTGTTATAAAAAACTAAGTAGCACACCCTACTTTAAGTCATTTTGATATTTAAATGAATGATTTTGTTTTAATTTTGTTATTTTCAGCCAGTTTTGTTTAATTTAATATCTATCCAAGTTATTTGTTTAAAACTTATAAGTAGCACACCCTAAATTTTATCCTCTAAGTTTTAAAAATGCAATTTGTTTGGAAATTTTTGGGATTATTACTTAATTTTTAATAAACTATAACTTAAAGTGTAAAATAATTTATATTTTTGCTTTTTAAAGTTGAAATTGAAGGTAAATTTAATTTTCCTTTGACGAACTATTTAGTTTTTCGGGTGCTTTTAGTTTAGAGAAATCTTTTCTTATTGCAGTATACACAATTTCTTTGGCTGTAGTCTTTTGCTTTGCTTTATGATTCATTTAAAATTCCTTAATGTCTGGCGGAAGAAATGTTCAAGCTAAGAAAAGAAGAAACTGTTGGTGTTTTTGATTTAAATTTGTGATATTTTAAGGTTTTTTTAGTGAGTGTTTTCATATAAAACACAACAAATCTTTTCACTTTCAAAAGCCTCAAAATCATCGCCCACCACTATGAAAATACAAAGAAATATATAAACAAAAAAAACCAACTTCATCGATTAAAAATCCATCATACAGCCCAGACCAGAACAGACATCAGCTAAAATTTTACGCATAAACACCGCACCACCACAGATTTTCGGGTAAAGCCTACTTTTTTGGTTTTTTAAGGTTGTTCTATAAAAACAAGTATCGAAATCTGTACAAAACAAAATAGCAGTGCTTTAGTTATGCAGCATCTTTATGCAGACCCTGTCAATGTTGTAGGCCAGAAAAATGTTCTTTAAAAGGCTGTGGTGCAGTCCCACTGCACTTTTTTCCTTTTTTAATCCAATGGCAATGGGATGTTAAATATAATAAATTTATAATTATTGTTATTATCGCGTAACACAAATCGCATAAATTTTGTATTTAAAGCCAAACAAAAATAATTTTTTGAACAGACTTTAGGGAAGAATTATTAAAAAACGAAGAAAACGTTTAGTATTTAACACTAAATATGGCACACGTTGGGGAAAATTCTTTTGGAGGATTCTTAGTGAGAAAATTCCTAAAGAACCTTTTTCTCTAATTTGTGTGTAAACCTAATTTCAATACAGATTTTGTTGTTAACTACAATCGGTCGTTTTATAATGTTGACTTTTCTCAAAGTTGCTTGCATTTTCCCTGCCTTCTCTTCTTAATTTTTACAAGATTTTGCAATTTCCTTTAATAAAAGATTTCAATCACACATAACAAACTCAATCATCAAGAGCATGTGTCAGTTACCAGTTTTTAAACGATTTAACTTTTTTGCGCTGTGGTAAAGTTTCATAAATAATTTTAAGATAAAAAACTTGTACAGAGCAAACAAAAAAAAATTAAAAAAATCATTAAATTTGTTGTATAAATTTTATATTTAGTATGTCAACAATAACGGCCCACAAATTATGACGACGGTGACGACTGACTGTGTGTGTCAATGAGTGAGTGTATATGAAATCAGTTGGTACAGGAGGCAAAACAAATTTTAAATGGTTTTTAAGCAAAAAAAAAAATTACAAAAATAAATTTGTTGATCATTGATAAATGATCTGATTAACATGAACATTACTTTGCAATATGTAATGTCATATGTTTGTGTGTGAAAAATTTGTATGGAAATATTTGAGTTTTAAGTTGGTAAGGAAATTAGGTTTGTTAGGTAAGAGTTGAGAATTGTGAATAAATTCGAAAAGAATCACTCAATTTTTATGATCGATATCTCATTTTATTCCTATTATATGTAACTTTGCGATTAAATAATAAATCTTCACAATTTTTGGTGTTTTCGATTTTTCCTGTATTTTTTAAAACAAAAAAATTTGCTATTTTCACTTGAAAAATATATTTTTTGCTTCAATTTTGTTATTATAACTCCGAAACTACTGAGCCGATTGAAACACAATATATAAATGAAAATTTGTAAATAGCATGGGGAAAATATTTTAAAAATTCAATCAATTGAAAGAAGAACATTAACTACTCAATTGTATGTATATCAAACAAAAAAATAAAATTTTGTGAAAATGAGCGAATTCACTTAATTGTAAATAAATTCGAAAATAATCAATTCATATTAATGATTGATATATCATTTTGTTCCTATTACATGTAACTTTGCGACAAAGTAATAAATCTGAACAAGTTTTGCCGCTTTCGATTTTTCCTGTTTTTTTAAATAAAAAAATTTTTTATTTTCACCTAAAAAATATATTTTTTGCTTAAATTTTTTATTATAACTCCGAAACTATTGAGCCTATTGAAACGCAACATATAAATGAAAATTTGTACATAGTATGGGGAAAATGTTGTCAAAATTCAAACAATCGAAAGAAGAACTTTGAATACTAAATTTTATGTATATCAAACAAAAAACTAAAATTTTGTGAAAATGAGCGAATTCACTTAATTGTGAATAAATTCGAAAAGAATCACTCGATTTTTATGATCGATATCTCATATTATTCCTATTACATGTAACTTTGCGATGAATCAATAAATCTAAACAATTTCTGTCGTTTTCGATTTTTCCTGTATTTTTTAAAACAAAAATATTTTTTATTTTCACCCAAAAAAATATATTTTTTGCTTAAATTTTTTATTATAACTCCGAAACTACTAAGCCGATTTAAACGCAATATATACATGAAAACTTGTACATAGCATAAGGAAAATCTTTTCAAAATTAAATCACTCGAAAGTACAATATTAACTACTCAATTTTATGTATATCAACTAAAAAACTAAAATTGTTTGAAAATGAGCGAATTCACTTAATTGTGAATAAATTCAAAAAGAATCAATTCATATTAATGATTGATATCTCATTTTATTCCTATTACATGTAACTTTGCAATAAAGCAATAAATCTAAACAATTTCTGCCGTTTTCAATTTTTCCTGATTTTTTTAAAATAAAAAATTTTATTATTTTCACCTAAAAAATATATTTTTTGCTTCAATATGTTATTATAACTCCGAAACTACAGGGCCGATTGAAACGCAATATATAAACGGATTAATGGTTATGTAAATCTCAACATTTTTCAAGTTTATTTTAGTTACATCGGAATAACACTTCTTGAGTTATCATTAATTATGTGGAGAAACGTCTAATTAAAATTCTACTTAATTTTTTTTTAAAAAAAACCTCTCCATAAAATGTAAAAATTGGATCATATTTGTACTACTGGTTTAAAAAGCCTTTAAATTTTTTTTAAATTTTGATCCCTTGTGTAAATGTTACGTTTATATAAAGTATATAAACAGCACTTTAGAGCACTACAAATAATGTTTAAAGTGACTACACTCTAGATTACTTAGAGACACTTAAGTGATAATTGACTT
Source organism: Calliphora vicina (assembly GCF_958450345.1). NCBI lineage: Eukaryota > Metazoa > Arthropoda > Insecta > Diptera > Calliphoridae > Calliphora > Calliphora vicina. The sequence continues at coordinate 75,871,427 of NC_088784.1, forward strand.
CATTCTAGATTTCCTGGGATGTATAAAGTAACCAATTTTCTCTCTGCAAAGAGCTAAATTTCAATGAAAAAGCCTAAATATTTCTGAATTTGGAACTTTGACCCTGTCGGCGAAAGAGTTAATGTTCCCTGATTTCAGTAAAATCTTCAGTATATATTTGATAATGATTAAAATTGTAATATATTTGTTGATGATAACATTTCCCTGCATTTGATTTTTGCCATTTTACATACATTAAACATAGATTGCACAAACTATAAAAATAGATAATGAAAATGCTCTCAAATACTAATTGGCTACAAAAAGTATCAAATGAATAATAGAAACTCTAAACACACTTGCTGCTCACTGCCAGCTGCCCCTTAGCCAGCAACATCCCCCCCAACAAAATGCAAACTGAAGCCTTTGAACTGTGAACACAAAATCAAACAACAACAATATTAAAGATTAAACTTTGGACTGGAGAAGGGCTAGAATGGCAAACAACCAACCAGTCAGCCAGTATGTAGTTGCTATTTAGTAATACGAGTGCAAGTAAAATGCTGTGTTAGCAGCAGTTGCTGATGCTATTGAACAATTTGATGCCAATTAGGAAAGTATAATGAAATATAAAAAGGACTTTCTTAATGATTACACAGAAAGAAAAAAACTAAATGTTTAATAAAATAATGTAGAGAAATTTGTTTAAAAATTAAGGTATAATGAGTTGTATTTAATAGACTATTATTTAAAAATGGTTTGTAATGGCTGTTTTGTAAATTCACGTGACGGTTACACTTTGCTGAATTTACCAAACATTTTTATAAGAGACATTTCTATACCCACATACAAACAAACTAAACGTATTTATTTTGTTTTCATTTTTCTCTTTTTTTGTGAAAATAATCACAATAATAAAAAGTAATTTTTTTTTTTAAAAAATCACTAAACCATGAAATTTTTTTTTTCAAAAATAATAAAGATTATGATAAACAACAAACAATTACGCTGACATTTTGTCATCAAAATTTATTGTTTTAGAAAAAAAAAAACAAAAAAAGAATTGTATATTGTTTAAAAAATCATGCATATTCATTTTCGAACCAAAAAAAAAAATTCCCATTTAAAGGGGATTCCAGACAACGAAAACAATTGAAAACAAATTAACATAGTAAGTGTAATGAGGGGTTTGAAAATATTTGATTTTGTAGTGTAAAAGAAAATGCAATAAATTTTACTGGTTTTTGGAAACTTTTGAATGCTGTACCCTTATTCTGCCTAATATGGATAAAAGCTTTGATTTGAATTTTTGTCCAACTATCATAACGTTTATCCATTCCCATCTATCAACAATAAAGTTATATTTTTATGCCATTTTCAAAATTCCAGTTTTAAACTTTTTAAAACCTTATTAAACAAATTTTGTAATTTAAGCATTTTATTATAGGGTTTTATTTATAAAAACCAAAACGAATTTAGTCAATAACTGTCATAATTTAGACGTACGGGCGATTTGAACTTTAGATTCCCCTACAAATTACATTTTTAGCTATCATTTGGTCAATATGCCCTTATTTTAAACTGTTGCTTGGTTTTAATAAAATAAATTTAACAATATTATTACTAAATCTATAGCCAATATATGCTGAAGATTTTACTGAAATCGGCGAACGTTAAATCATTCAACGCTGAGGTCAAATTTCAAAATCTTTCAATATTTTGGAGTTTTTGTTTAAATAAAGCGTAATGTTATGCATATATTGCAGTATTTTTAAGAAACATCTGACAAGTATTCCACTAGTTTTTGTACATATGAAAACTAACCCTTTTAATACCTATGTCTCAAAATTACCCGATACAAAATTTTGGTTTATTTTGACCCCAAGTGCCTAAAATGGTGAAAAATCCCTAAAAATAATGTTCTAAAGGTTATTTTTCAAACATTTTAAACAGACCGGGGTTTTAAACATTTAAAACTTAACAACTCACTAAATACTTCTCTTATGTTTTATAAAAATTTGCAAATTAATACCATATAATTTGTAAATTTCTATGAAAAATTAAAAATATTGAAAAAAATTTAAACTTTGACCCCAGTATTGAAAGAGTTAACGCTTGCCGATTTCAGTAAAATTTTGAGTCTGTATTTCCAGTAGATTCAGTTAAAATATTCTGCATTTATTTTATTAAAACTAAGCCTCGATATAAAATAATACAATATTAACCTAATTATGGCCAAATTTTTTTTTTTTTTAAATTTTTAAGTTCAAATATTAAACTATTTCTTTTTGAATTTTGTTGCTTTAAATATCCTTAATAAAAGCAAAAAGCAATTCTTTAATTTTTATTTTTAATTTGCTAATAAATTCAAAATAATTTGTGAATTTCTATGAAAAATTTAAAATATTGAAAAAAATTTGAAATTTGAAACCGATAATGAAAGGGTTAACGTTTGCGGATTTCAGTAAAATCTTCAATATGTATTTCCTATAGAATCAGTTAAAAATATTCTGCATTTATTTTATTAAAACCAAGCAACACTAGAAAATAATGCAATATTGATCAAATTATGTCAAAAAGTGTTTTTTTTTTTGTCAAAATTTATTAAGTTTAAATCATATTTATAGAAAAATTATGAGCAATATTAAACTATTTCTTTTTGAATTTTGTTCCATTAAAGCAATTCTTTAATTTATATTTCTAATTTGCTATTAAATACCAAATAATTTGTGAATTTCTATGAAAAATTTAAAATATTGAAAAAAAATTTGAACTTTGAAACCGTTAATGAAAGCGTTAGCGTTCGCCGATTTCAGTAAAATCTTCACTATGTATTTCCTATAGATCCAGTAAAAATATTCTGCATTTGTTTTATTAAATCCAAGCAACAGTAGAAAATAATGCAATATTGACCAAATTATGGCCAATAATTGGCATTTTGTCGAATTTGTTTAAGTTCAAATCACATTTATCGAAAATGTATTAGATTTATTAAACTAATTCTTGTTGAATTTTGTTATTTTAAATATCCTTAATTTCTATTTGTAATTTGCTAGTAAATACCAAATAATTTGTGAACTTCTATGAAAAATTTAAAATATTGGAAAAATTTTGAACTTTGACCTCGATAATGAAAGGGTTAACGTTTCAGTAAAATCTTCAGTATGTATTTCCTATAGATTCAGTAAAAATATTCTGCATTTGTTTTCTTAAAACTGAGCCTCATTATAAAATTATGTAATATTGATCAAATTATGGCAAAAAATGTTTTTTTGTCGAAATTTTTTAAGTTCAAATCACATTTATCGAAAAATTATGAGCAATATTAAACTAATTCTTTGAATATTGTTCTTTCAAATATCCTTACTAAAGTTGTATAGAGACTTTATTTAATCCTGAGAATTTATTTAAGAAATTTTTTAATAGTTTGAAACCGGAGTTTTGTAAAAGTTATTTAAAAAAATTACCTTTTTTGTTAGCAATTTTTAATGGGTAAACCTTAACATATTTAGACAAAAATTCATAACTGAGCTTTTATGAATCTAAGGTAGGTAAAAATATTCGTTTAATACAAAAAATATTTTCTTGTTTTTTTCTTTTCCACAAGATCTGGCAGACATAATGGTACGGGGAATTTTTAATATTTCAAACATTTTTAAACCCATTTTTGAGTTTTATATTATTTTAGAAAGATAATTATGTATAGATTACGATTTAGTAATGATTAATGGCGATAATTTATATTTAATTAAAATTGTTTGGCAAAAACTTAAATAAAAATCAATTTTTCTTCTTGTAAACTGATGTTCAAACTTCAAATCGAATGTGTCTAGGCTAAGCACAGTCAATTTGATTCAAATTTCCAGATTTGATCAATCTAATATACCTATGAGGAGCCGCAGAACAAAAGTTACTTTTTTGAAAATTTAAAAATTTTGGGAAATTGATTTTTCTTAGAAGATTTCAACCCAAATGTTATAAAAATACCAAAAAATCAATTTGTAAAAAAATTCGAAAAAGAAAATTTTGTTCTGCGGCTCCTCATATATAGAACCCAGATCATTTAGTTTTTATTTGTTTATACCAATATAAGTGGAAATCACTCTTCGTTGCAAACTACCTCTGAAAATCTTGCATATGTTGCAAATCTAGCATAAGTAACACAACAACAAAATACAGCATTTGCAACATATGCAAGGTTTGCAAGGTTTGCTATAGAGACTAGCTATTCTAACCCTTTGTCTACTTCATAGTTTTAGTTTGTTACATTTTTTTATAATTCCCGTATACTGTTTGCTTGAAATAATCTTAGTTTTATACAACATTTTGTTTAAACAAATTTAAATATTCCCACAAAATTTAAACAATATCTGTTGTATTTTTTCTTATGAAAATAATTTTCATTTTATTATTATTTTTTTATGCTAATAAATTTTGTTTCTTAGAAATGTAATAAAACAATATTACAACAAATAACTGTAGTAAATAGAAAAATATTGTTGTTGTTGGCTTTTTTTCACTCTTTTTTTTAAACAAAACAATTACATTTTACCACGACATGCCATTGTTTTTAAAACAACAAAAAAAAAACAAAAATTTTTTTTTGAAAATCTGGAGATTTTCCAAAATAATTTTAAAATGCATTGTTGTAGTTGTTGTTACATTCTATACATTGTAAATCTATTTAAATATTGCTGTTACTACAGCTATTTTCTTTGTAAGTTGAATGTAATTGTAAGTTTTTTTTTATTGTATTTTGCTACCGCTGCTGTTACTTTGTTGTAAAACAATTGCGTGTTTAAATATAAAAATCGGAAAATAGTTTTTTTTCTCCAACCAAACAATGGCTTTTGTACAACAACAAAAAAAAAACTTTAAAACGAAATCAAATAAAAAAAAAATTACGCAATCCGTCAACCATGGCAATCAAAAGACAAGAAACAATGACGTTGTTGCATGGTTTTATTTAGTTTAGTTTGAATTTTTTATTTGAGAAAAAATTCATAGTTTTAAATAAATATGCGTGCTTTTAAGAAGAGTCACATTAAAGAAAATTTAGATTTATGGGAATTTTTGTTAAGGTACTTACATCCATAGTTCTTTAGGTTCAAGTGTCCCTTGACTGGCTCCTAGTGGTACAAAGAGTAGCCACATATAAAATTAACAAAGATGAGCCTGTTACAGGGAGAGAGTAACAACATAATCCATAATATATCGCTATTTGAAACACAAAACTTTCACAAAACTAATTGTTCTAGATTCTAAATAATCATTGCAGATCACACCAAATCCAATACATTGTTGCTGGTTTATAATTATCATTATATCTAGTTTCTATAGCTGACTATTTACGTAAATAAATGCCATTAAAATTAACCTTTAACTCAGTTAGAATAAAAAGGGTTTTGTTTTTTCTGTTGTTGTTTTAATTACTAAAAGAACTTCAATTCTATACTATTTTCCAGCAATAAAAACTAAATACTACTAATAATAATAAATATTAATAAACACAACACGTGTCCGGTATTAATTTTTATGTTTAATACCATTTTTGGTATGAGAAATATCAACTCTAGATAAATTCAAAATTACTATGGCAGTATTTCAATACCAATACTTAAATTCTTATCGTTAGGATCAATAATAGAGTTAAACGTAAGTTTGACACACAGTCATCTAGCTAGTAGCTACCAGTTGTTTGGTTCTGCTTGAGCAACTTCTAAAATGTAAAGGATAGAGAGTAGAAGCAAAAAAATGGAATTATGAAAAAAGAAAAATCAATAAATGTTTTAAATGATTTTCCGATTTCACAAACAATTTTCAGCTTTTTGTGATTTTGAAGACCAGACCAGACAAGTTTTATTATGACAATAAGCCATCAACACTCTCTTAAAGGCCATAAAACACACACAATAGAACTGAAAGTCCGTTTTAGGCAGCTTTACTAAAAAAAAAGGAGCCAAATAAAAGAAAACTATTTAATTTCCCTAGAAATCTTCATCATCTTGATGAGGGGCCTTCGTTTTGTTGCATTCATAGATGCTGATGATGTTGAAAGATCATCAAGATATTGATGATGCCTGTTCTCTCATTACCAAACTGGGAGGATAATGTTTTACTTCTTAAGTTTGTCTAGTTTAGTTTTTTTTTGTTTTTTGAGTATCTCTTTATACATATTTTTATTATTATTATCATTTGTTATTATAGCCCAGTTGATAGTTTCGTTATGGGGTTTCTATATATTTTTTTTGTAACTTTTTCATTATTTTTTTTTGTTGTTGTTACCAAAAGCTATAAATGGCTAAAAGTATGTAGCTTTAAGCACTTAAACATTAAACAGTCTATAACTATAATATTGTTGTTGCTGAATGTTTATTTAAAAGTCGAAAGCCATGATTACCTGATCCTGGTGTGTAGCTGTTTAACGGCAGCATTTACAGCTGCTTGTGTTTAAAGCGCGTGTTCTCTATTTCTCTATATATTTTTATAGTTTTTTCCCCTTCTAAGTTGTTGTTGTTTCTTCATATGATGCTCTTTTGGCCACATCTAAATGATTCTGGTTCTGTTATGATTAAGATCGGACTATACAGTGAATGAAGGCAAAAGCGAGTTTTGAATCTAAAGGCATTTTTTTGGGGAAAATTGTGTAAAAAGCTTTTAGAGAAAAAGATTTCGTGAAAGCTTTTGCAGAATTTAAGCATTTTTTGAAGACTTTGCATTATTTTCAAATATAAAAAAGCTTTTAAAGCGAGGTTTTCTAAAAAAAAACTTTTTGATGAGCTTTAAGTTTTCTATATGAAAAAGCTTTTCAAATAATTTATTAAAAATATTGATAAATATTTAGAAATGTAAGCTTTTTTTTTAATACAAACTTTCCCCAAAGGCTCGTTTTATTAAAAAGCTTTTATGAAACTCAAAAAGCTTTCAAATCATATGTGTTTGATAAATTGGAAATAACTTAAGTTTATATTAAAAAAATCTTTTATTAAAATATGAATTGAGAGCTTTTAAAAGCTTTACAAATATTTAAGCTTCTTATTATAATAAGCCTTCAACAGAAGTCTGTTTTAATAAATGAAGACCATTTGGAAAATTAGATTTCAATAAAGCTTTAACAGATTTAAAAAAGCTTTCAAAAATAATTTATTTAAAAAAACACTTTGACTGACTTTGAAGTACTTTTAATTAAAGCAAACTTTAAAAACAAGACATTAAAGCTTTTAAAACACTTGAACTTTATATTAAAAAAGCTTTGCAAAGCTTGAACAATATTTAATCTTCCTATTATATAAATCTTTCAGCTTTAATTAAGCCCATTTGGAAAATTAGATTTCAATAAAGCTTTTAAAATAAATTTATTTCAAACACTTTGACTGATTTTGAAATACTTTTTATTAAAGCAAACTTTTAAAACAAGACATTGAAGCTTTTAAAACACTTGAGCTTTATATTAAAAAAAGCTTCTTAGAAAAGACTTTCAAACCTTTAAAAAAATTTAAACGTTTCTGTTAAAATAAATTTCCAACAAAAGTTGATTGATAGTAAAAGCATTGTTAAAACCAGAAAAAGCTTTTTTAATAAATCTTATTTAAATCACTTTGACTGATTTTGAAATACTTTTTATTACATTAAACTTCAAGTAAAAGCTTTTAAAACAAGACATAAAGCGGTTTTTATGAAAAGCTTTTATAATAGTTAAGCTTTATATTGAAATAAAAGATTATTATAATAGGCTTCCAAAGCATTACAAATATTTAAATTTTTCACTAAAATAAATTGTAAACAATAGTAGGTTGGTTAATTAGATTATAACAAAAGCTTTCAAATTTGTTTAATAAAGTATAAACTTATTTTATATTACTTTTAATTAAAGCAAACTTTATTTTAAAAAAAGCAAAGTTTCAACAAAAGCTTATAACTGATTTTTAAAAGCTTAACTGATTTTTAAAAGCTTTTGAAATTCTTCAACTTTTTGTTAAAATATTCTTCCCAAAGAGCTTTTAATAAACTACATACAGCTTAAAAGAAACAAAGCCAGTTTCTCAAAGCTTTTTGTTGAAATAAATAAATAACTCTTTACATTTACGAATCTCTTAATGATTAACATCGGATTAGTGTACTAAGTAAACAAAAAAATCATATCATTTATAAACATATTAACTAAAATTAACTATTAACCTGTGCTGAGCTACAACCTATTTTTTTGTCATCAATTGTATAACATAAACGTTTCAATACATGTGATAGGTAGGTAGCACGGTTACGATTAAGCAATCACTTAAAAACTCTAAAGCAATAACAAAAAACACACAAAACTGTAATATATATTTATATAGGAAAAAAACTACGTACTCATATATATTTATTTATTTTTTTAATAAAAACAAATCATTCGAACGTGTTGTTTTGTTCCAACTTAAACCGTCTCAGACACTCCACTCACTAGTATTCGTTGTAGTATTTATTTTTTTTTTTTGAAATGATGATGATAATAAAAATCAAGATCAATATCTTTATTTATAACTCTATAAATGTTCAAAATACCATTACATTTCATTTCATTACATTAAAATTACACATTCAACTACTGTTTGGTTTCTACTCAGTTTCAATGTCTGTTGGTTGCTGCAACGCGTTGTTGCAACAGCCAACGGCTGTTTCTTTTATTACTTTTCTTGCCATTTGGTTTTTTTTTGTCGAAATCATTGAGGATGATGGCTTAAAAGTTGTGGTTTTATGAAAGTGCTTTTAATTATTTGTTTTGCAGGAATATTAGCTGGTTTATGTGTGTTTTGCTGGAGTGTTTAAATCATATTTATTATTTAATAACAACTTTCCCAGGAGAATTTCGTAAATACAGAAATGGTATCTATTAGTAGAACAAAGTATAATATAATACTTACTTCTGGTTAACCGGGAGCTTAATGAACTGGGAAAAAGAGTGGTAGCAATGGTATATAAAGTTCACAATGAGTTGCTTATGTTCAACTACTACAAAGAATAAAAGTTTCTTGTAATATTAGTGGGTTTCATTCTAAATATGCTGTCCTTTAACTGAAAAAGTTAATCAGTCATTTCCCGGTTGTAAAATTTTTAGGGCACTTTAAAGTGGAATGCTTTTTTTAGCCAAATAAAATGAAAAATGTATTTTATGACATAAAAAGTTTTCTTTTGTTCTAGAGTTTTTAAAATTTTAATTTGAAATTATGCAATTTGGCAACAATAATTTGAAAGTTTGTAAAATTCCATAAAGTTATCTAATATAAAAAGCTTGTGGTAAAAATCGTACCAACTTTTGTGAAAGTCAATATAAAATTACAGCTTTTTAAATTCTTATTGTATTTTACAATACGTATAAAGCTTTATTTTGTACGAGAGAGCTTTTACATTTTTCTCCAATACATAACATGTCTTGAAAGCTTTTGATATATGTAAGTATTTCACTAATACTTTTTATTATTTATGAAAATGTAAAAAGCTTTTAAAAAGATATTGTTTAAAATTAAGTTTCTTAAATACAAATTTTTATTAAAATAAAAAAACTTCTAAAAAAGATTTCCAAAGCTAAAAATCAAAAAAGCTTTACAAATTATTTTGTTTTAATAACTTTCAAATAGTTAAACTTTGCATTTAAAATGTTTATATTAAAAATTTTAAAAGCTTTTATGAAAATATAAAAAAAATACAAACAAGATATTTAGATTTATTTTTAAATATTTATGCTTTTTCTTAAAATCAAATATTAACAAAAGCATGTTTAATAAAAAGCTTTTTATCCTGTAAACTTATGGAAAATCATTTGATTTCAATAAAAGCTCACACAAATAACAAAAGCTTTCAAAATGAATTTGTTTAAAAAACTTTAACAGATTTTGAAATACTTTTAGAAAAAACTTCTACCAAAAGCTTTTAAAACAAGCTTTCAGCAAAAGTTGGTTTTAGCAAAAAGCTTGTACGAGCAGCTAAAGAGCTTTCAACATAAATTTGAGATAATTAAGTTTTATATTTTAAAAAAGCTTTTATTATAAATGTAAGAGCTTTTATGAACATATAAAACATCTTTAAAAAATATAAAAGCTTTTCAAAACATTTAAGCTTTTTACTTTTTAACAAAAGGAAAGCTTTCTCAAAATATTTGTTTAAAAATTACTTCAGCAGTACCCAAAAGCATTTAAAATATATAAGCTTCAAAAATATTTAGTATTTTAATTTATAAAAGCTTTCAGCAGTAGCTAGTTTTACTGAAACAAGCTTCAAATAAAATATTATATGAAAATTAGAAAAGCTTTCGCAATAAATTTATTAAAAAATATCTTACAAGTTTCCCCAAAGCTTTTAAAATATATAAGCTTTTTATTGAAACAAGTAATTTAACAGAAAAGTTTTGCTTAAAAACCTTAAAATTAACAAAAACAAAATACTAGAAATATATGGCCTAGAAAAATTCTAGAAAATAAAGCTTTTTATTTAAAAAAATTTGTATTATTCTAGTAACATTTTACTAAAGTGTTTGGTTAATATTATTATGCTTATATCAAAATCGAAAAGCTTACACAATTAAAGTTATTCAAATAAGCCCCCAATAGAAGTTTGCCTAAAAAAGCTTAGCCAAAGATTAGATAAAAATGTTCTGTTTTATTAAAGCTTATAAGGAAAATCAAAAAGCTTTGACAATAAATGTATTTGAAAAAACTAAAAATGCTTTAAAAAACTTCTGAAACAATTATGCATTTCATTTAAACAGCTTTCAAAATCGTTTGAGAAACTTAAAAGCTTATTTAAAGCTTTTGTTAAAAAACCCATAAAATACTAAACAACTGTTTACAAATTTCAATTAAAAATTTAACAACTCTTAACAGATATCCTTTTACCTCCCTATAAGATCATTTATACTATATTACTTGCATTGTTCACACTACATTCCTGTTTGTATTTGAGAAGATGAAAAAAAACAAAATTATTATTCAACACAACTTGTTTGGAATTTCTGGAAAAATTATGATTTTTTAATGATCAAAGATAAATTTTTGTAAAAGGTGCGAAAATATTAATTTTTATTTTATTTACTTTTATCTGTGGGTTATTTTAACAAGACAGACATTGGCAGTAACACTTTGACCATTTAAAGTTTTGCGTAAAACTATGTTTATGGTTGCCATTTATAGGTGATTGTTTAATTGATTTATATCAGTATAATAATATATGATAATGTGGCAGAACAGACCTTAAATGGAAGAGGCTGCTAAAGTTTTTTTTTTGTTATTTAAAGGGAACTGCTTTTTTTGGAAAACATAATTATTAGCATGTAATAAGCAAGGAAATACATAAGATTCTTTTTTAAGTTATCAATGAAATCTTTCAAAGGAAATCTAAATTTTAGAGAGGAAAAATATAAGTAAAGTGATGGAAACTGAGTGTGTAAGTATAAATCTAGAGGAATATTTCTTTTAGAAAACATAATAAAAAATCTTCTTTTAATTGAAGTTAATAGAAAAGCTTTAAGTTAATATATAACAAAATCAATAAGAAAAGAGCTTTTAGGAAAAGTTTAAACTATAGTCTATTAAAGCTTTTTTTAAATTTAGTTTTCAAAAGCTTTTAATTTGAACAATAGTTTAGTAAAAAGATTCCTATATGTTTAATTGATAAAGCTTTGGCGAAAGCTTTTTTAAAGTTTGTTCAATTGCAGATATCTAAGACAAGTTTATTGAATTAAATTTTTCTTAAAAATTATAAAATTTGTTACACTTTTTCAAGCTTTATACAAGACAATGATAAAAATGTAACAATAAATGTCGTTAGCAATTAGAAAACTTGAACTTTAGCTAAATAAAATAAAACGAATTCCTAGAATTGACTAAATTTCAGGGTAAATAAAAACTATATTATAGATTTCATTACAATTTAAAATCACAAACTATTTTTTCCATTTTTTTTAAGAGGAATTTTTTTTTATATTTTTTTTAGTTTAAAATAATTTATTCTAGATAAATATAAATTTGTTGTATAGATGTTTGTATACATACATATAAACACAAATATATGTGCATATAATTTATAAAAAAAATCTAAAAATCTAAGACTGACTGACTGTAAATATTGCACAACGGAAACAATATTTCATACACTCGACTTTAGTATTAATTTTTTTTTTATTTTTATTTTTTAAATACAATAAGCAATTTACAATTACGTATGAAAAAAAAAACAACTGAAATACAAACAAAAAGTAGCTACAATTAATGCAGAAATCACAAAACTATTTGACCAGTTTTTTTTTGTTATTATATTGTTTAAATTGAAGCGAATTGTATTTGAAAAAAAACAAACGTAAAAAATACACGCAACAGGTGTTTTATGTTTTATAACTTTAGAATTCTATTTGCACATAAAAAAATGTATTTAGTTTTGTTGGAATTTTAAAGAAAACTAAGTTTTTTTCTTCTCTCTTATTTAATTTAAAATTCCAAATACTAAAAGACTGTGTAACTGTTTGAAAATACGAGAATATAAGTATGATTGTGGTTTGTTGGTTGTTAGTTTGTAAGGGGAAGTGGCTAGAGTCTACAGCTTTTTTTTAATTTGTTAAAACAAAAAAAAAATTAAATAAAAAATACGAAAAAAATTCTCTAACTGAAAAATCTAACCTTGACAATTGTTGATCAAATGAAGCCGACAATTGAATTGTGTGCTTTTTTTCAATTTTAGCATTTTATTGTAGCTATAAGGTTTACATTTAAAAAGTGAGTAGCTAAAGTTGGTTAGTTGGTTTGTGAAAAAAAAACAAAATAATCGGTGTTTGAATTAGGGCAGTTTTTTGCTAAAACCTATTTCAATTTCCTCCTACAATTCACGATTGGTTTTGAGCTCGTTGTCATAGACCTTCATTTTCAAATAAACTAATAAAAATAAAGTCAAAGGTGTTAAATAACACGATCTAGAGGGCCAATTCCGATCACCCATACGACAGAGTATCCGACCAGGAAATGTCTCATACAGTAATTGTTTTGTTTCAGGAGCTTTAAGGTATGAGGCATCGTCTTGTTGAAACCCTAATATCAACCAATTTAGACAGAAAGATCTCAGGATATCATATCGTAATGTTGAGCAGCAGTAACAATTACTGTTTGACCGGTCTCCTAATGACCTTATGCTGTCATTAGGAGTTCAGAAAACCCACAACCCAGAAATAAAAGGATAGAGAACGTGTTACTGTTGGGTCCAAAGAAAAATTAGGACCCAACAGTTTTCTGAACTCCAAATGACAGCGTAAGGTTGCACGAAGACAGCAAAATCAAGTGGTTTATGAACCTCTCTTTAAAAATTCAAGATTTGTTAAAATAATCCGCAAATTTAGTATCAAAGGGAACTTAAAACAATCTGGCGAAAGAGTCCCTTTCTATACTCATTTATTCTCTCAATTATAGGGTATTTTGAACCCCAAATAACAGCGTAAAGATGCACGAAGAGAGCGAAGTCAAGTGGCTTATGAACCCTCTTTAAAAATTCAAAAAGATTTGTTGAAATAATCCGCAAATGTAGTATCAAAGGGAACTTGAAACAATCTGGCGAAAGACCCCTTTCTATACTCATTTATTCTCTCAATTAAAAGGTATTCTGTACCCCAAATTTCCGCGTAAAGATGCACGAAGAGAGCGAAGTCAAGTGGCTTATGAACCCCCTTTAAATATTCAAAAAGATTTGTTAAAATAATCCGCAAATGTAGTATCAAAGGGAACTTGAAACAATCTGGTGAGAGAGCCCCTTTTTTGTATTTATTTATTCCCTCAATTATAGGGTTTTCTGAACTCCTAATGCCAGCGTAAGGTTGCATGAAGACAGCGAAATCAAGTGGTTTATGAACCCCCTCTAAAAATTCAAAACCATTTGTTAAAATAATCCGCAAATGTATTAACAAAGGGAACTTAAAACAATCTGGCGAAAGAGCCACTTTCTATACTCATTTATTACCTCAATTATATGGCCCCGAATAACTTCCCTGAACCCCGAATAACGGTTTTAAAAATTCAGAAGGATTTGTTGAAATAATCCACTGGTTCAGTTACAAAGATAACTTGAAACAAGCTGGATAATGGTCCCTTTTCTATAACACAGGGTTACAAAATCGAAAAAAATGTTAGAGGCTTTTTAAACCACTACACAATTTTGATATATTGTGGTTCCAGTAGTACAAATATGGTCCAAATTTTAAATTCTATGGAGAAGTTTTTTTTTAATTTTTTTTTTTTCTAAAATTTCGAATTTTTGTAGATGTTTCTTCACATAATTTATGATAAGTCAAAATGGGTTAGTCCGATATTACTGAAATAATCTTAGAAAACTTCCAATTTACATAATCTTTAATCTGTTTTTATATTGCGTTTTAATCGGCTCAGTAGTTTCGGAGTTATAATAACAAATTGAAGCAAAAAATATATTTTTTACGTGAAAAAAGCTAATTTTTGGTTTGAAAAAAATCATGAAAAATCGAAAACGGCAGAATTTGTTCAGGTTTATTAATTTAGCACAAACCCACATATAATAGCAACAAAATGAGATATCGAGCATAAAAATTGATTGATTCTTTTCGAATTTATTCACAATTAAGTTAATTCGCTCATTTTCTCAAAATTTTACTTTCTTGTTTGATATACATACAATTGAGTAGTTAATAATCTTCTTTCGATTGATTGAATTTTGAAAACATTTTCCCCATGCTATGTACAAATTTTCACATATATATTGCGTTTTATTCGGCTCAGTAGTTTCGGAGTTATAATAACAAATTGAAGCAAAAAATATATTTTTTACATGAAAATAGCAAATTTTTTTGTTTTAAAAAAATCATGAAAAATCGAAAACAACAGAACTTGTTGAGGTTTATTGCCTTATCACAAAACCACATATAATAGCAACAAAATGAAATATCGATCATAAAAATCGATTAATTATTTTTGAATTTATTCACAATTAAGTGATCACTCATTTAGTTGCTTCAACCGAAATTCTTCTTTATCCAATGATTTTCTGTTGCTAGAAACAAAAAACTCTATGTGAACAACCAAATCATTCGATTGACTACAAATTCGGTTGTTATTTTTCTGTTTTCTCTGTGTAGAGTTAATTTAAATTCTACTTAGTTTCAACAAATTTTTGTGTATTATTTATTTATCTTCTTTTAAATTTCAATGACTCAGTTTAAATTTTTATTACTTTTATTATACATTCGGTTAATCACAAAAAAATAACAAAATCTAAAATCTAGAAACTCTCATTAATGAGTTTTTTTTTTACAGGTGAATCGTCATTACATGTTTTAATACATTTACTTATAATAAAAGCAAAAAACAAAATGTTGCATGTGTTTTAAAGTTTTGCGCCAAAACATTTGCAACGTAAAAACACTCATAGTTTTAGTTTAGATTATTGCACAAAAAAAAGCTAAAAAAAGTACAACATGATAAAAATCTCAAAGGTTAAAACATGGGAACAGTTTCCGGATTTATTGTGTGGCGAGTAAAATCAACAAACAACTAAAACTCGTCATTGAAAATCTATATAATACAACACAATATCAAAAAAAAAGTTAAGATTTTAGCAAAGAAAACAACAAAAAAAAAACTATATAATATTTGAAATCGAACAAAAAAATAATCTATGACTTTTGGTTGTGTGGCTTACATACACAACGGATGTACGTCATTTACATCCGTTCAGACATGTTTGTTCAAACTCAAACATACACTTTAGTTTAGTTTTGGTTTGTTTTTTTTTTTAACATCACATAGATCATTTTTGTATCAAAAAAATCCATAATTCTAACTTTGAGTCATGGAAAATTAAAAACTATTACAAATATTATTAAGGTTTTGGCTACTTAGATTCTTCTAGGGGCTATTTAGATTTTTTCCAAAAACTCTGGTGAAAAATATTTTTCCCTCAATCTATTGTCGATACAATTTTCGAAGTCATTGGAAATATGACGCCTTTCAAAAACTGCTCATTTCCCTTATATTAAACTGACAAATTAAAGCCTTTGTACCCTAGTGGCTCTTGTCCCCCTTTCTTGTGGTTAAATAAGTTTCTTTAAGAAAGGTGAAAAGGGGGGAAAAGTATCTTGGGCACAAAGTCATTCATTTGGAGAATTGAAGAAAGCTGACAATCAATAAATATTTAAATAAATATTTTTAAAAATTTATTTTTAGCTTTCTTAAATTCTCCAATTTAATAACTTTGTGCCCTATGGTTTCCCTCCCCTATCCCCCTTTCTTAAATTAACTTATTTAACTACTTATTTTACTATACATATTTAACTACAACTATTGAATTATGACTGCTTCAATTATTATTATTATTCATCGAATAATGCCTTTGTAACCTAGGACAAAAGCCCCCCTTTCTTAAATAAACTTATTTAATTCAAATAAAACAAATAAACTAAATATTTTAAAACTTTATTATTTGTTCCAAGTTTTTAGCTTTTTGGTAACCGGTTACTCGATTATTCGATTCGTTTTTTAAAGATTATTTGAATAAGTTTTATTAATTTTCAAATAACAAGTGAAACTACATATTTATTGAAGCTTTCGAATATTTTTAAGCAAACGGTTACTCGAGTACTCGGTTTATTATTTGGTAACCGCTTACTCCATTTGTTCTTTAAAGATTATTTGTATATGTATTCAAATAAAACAAATAAACTAAACATTTTAAAATTTATTATTTATTCCAAATTTTAAGCTTTTTGGTAACCGGTTACTTGATTATTCGATTCGTTTTTTAAAGATTATTTGAAGAATCTTTATTAGTTTCCAACAAATTCCGTATTCAAAAAAAAGCAAACGGTTACTCGAGTACTCGGTTTATTATATGGTAACCGGTTACTCGACTATTCGATTTGTTCTTTAAAGATTATTTAAAGATTATTTGAATAATTTTTATTATTTTGCAATAAATTCCTTAATTAAGTAAACATTTTTAAGCAAACGGTTACTCGAGTACTCGGTATATATTATTGGTAAACGGTTACTCGATTTGGTTTTTAAAGATTATTTTTATTATTTTGCAATAAATTCCGTAACAACATATTTATCTAAGCTTTTAAACATGTTGAAGCAAACGGTTACTCGAGTACTCGGTTTATTATTTGATAACCGGTTGCTCGATTATTTGATTTGTTCTTTAAAGATTATTTGAATAATTTTCATTACTTTGCAATAAATTCCTTAATCAAGTAAACATTTTTAAGCAAACGGTTACTCGAGTACTCGGTATATATTTTTGGTAACCGGTTACTCGATTTGTTTTTTAAAGATTATTTGAATTATTTTTATTATTTTGCAATAAATTCCGTAACAACATATTTATCTATGCTTTTAAACATGTTGAAGCAAACGGTTACTCGAGTACTCGGTTTATTATTTGATAAGCGGTTACTCGATTATTTGATTTGTTCATAAAATATTATTAGAATAAGTTTTATTATTTTGCAATAAATTCCTTAATCAAGTAAACATTTTTAAGCAAACGGTTACTCGGGTACTCGGTATATGTTATTGGTAACCGGTCACTCGTTTTGTTTTTTTAAAGATTACTAGAATTATTTTGCAGCAACATATTTATCTAAGCTTTTAAACATTTTTAAGCAAACGGTTACTTGAGTACTCGATTTATTATTTATGTATTTTAATAATATTTTTATGGAATTGAAAAGTTTTTTAATAGCTTTTGAGAAAATTATAATTTATTTGTTGTTATTTTAATTTTTAGGTTTTTAAGTAACCGGTTACTGGTTAATTTTTATTTTATGCCAAGCTTGATTTATATAATTTAGGTTATTTTTCTTTAAATTTAAAAAAAAAACTGCTAAATTGTCTTTGCCTTAAATCGGCTACTCGATTATTCGTTTAGTTTTTAAACGATTATTCGCAATTGCTAAAAAAAAGCTAAATTGTATTTGCCTTAAATCGGTTACTCGATTATTCGTTTAGTTTTTAAACGATTATTCGCAATTGCTAAAAAAAACAGCTAAATTGTATTTGCCTTAAATCGGTTACTCTATTATTCGTTTAGTTTTTAAACGATTATTTGCATATTTTTAATATTTTGCTATAAAATTATCAAAGCTTTGTAAAACGTCCAAGCAAACTGTTAATCGGTTAACAATTTATTTTCCAAAATTTTACTACATCAATTTATTTCTGGGATTATTTGCATATTTTCATTATTTTGCTATAAATATAGCAAAGCTTTTTAAAACGTTTAAGCAAACGGTTAATCGGGTACCCGATTTAACAATTACTTTTCCTAAATTTTACTACTTCAATTTATTTATGATTTTT